>NW_026596244.1:4005407-4138682 GCF_907164565.1 Psammomys obesus | reverse complement strand
TGTGCCTGGCTGGAAGAGCTTCCTGAGAAGACTGGTGAAGGGGATTGTGCCTGGCTGGAAGAGCTTCCTGAGAAGACTGGTGAAGGGAATATCTGACCACCACTTACAAGCTCTTTTTAAGGCAGTTCATTCATTGACTTCTTTACAACCTCATTCATGTGGTTTTCACACTTGTCCCACGGTGACTGTCGATTTCTATTGCTCTATTTCTATAGTGCAGGGACAAGCCTGCCTCACTCAGGCTGGCTGTGAATAACCAGTTCTGGACCTGAGCCTATCCTCAGGTATTTGCTGAGTAAGTGATGCGTGTAGAAAATGACTTACTCATGAATCATTGCTGACTCAGATGCATAGAACAGACTTCCTGTGATTACAGGCTTCTAGGAATCAAGAAGAGAGTCAATCAGGTCTGGTTCTTAAGCATGGGCCACTTACCCTCAATATCCTCTCACTTTTTGTGGACATTCAACTTGTCTGTAAAACAGTAGAAAATAGTAAAATGGAGAGAAGTCCTTCTATCCACGTTGCCTATTAAACTCCCAAGCAAACAGAAACCTCCATATTTAAACTTATTTTAAAAGTATAGCTTTTAAATAAATGTGATAAATAAAGCAAGAAAGGGGATCCAATGAGAGAAGGCAGTGGGTAAGTAAAAAGGAATGTTGAAATTTGACACAGAGAGATGAGAAAGATTTCACCAAATCTCTGAGTTTTAATGGAGTGCTCCAAGGAGGAAGATAAAGAAGCAAGCTTCAGAGTCCTCAGATTCAAGGACTGGGTTCACAAGCACAACTGCTAAGGAAGCCGTGAGTCATCTGGCTAGAGGAAGAGAGGCCAACACAGATGAAATGGGGAAAGCGAGCAGAGAAGGGTTGACCGCCTAAGGAGAGTGTTCAGATGCATGGGCAGGGAAGATTCATAAGCTGAGCAAAGGCACTTCCTTTGAACAAAGAAAAGGCAGCTCTAGCTGAAGGAAGGAAATGACAGATAGGAAAAGACAGGAAAAAAAATAGCAATCTTACTTCTCCTAGCGATGTCCCAGGAGAGGGGATATTGATTATAGGCATTGCAAGAGTACTATCAAGAGCAGAAAACAGGAGATGAGAGAGAGAACAAGCAGACATATTGGCTCTAAACAGAAATACAGATACTGTACTGGTATAAGCTGGAGCAAAGGTGAAGTTCATGGTGCAGAGACATGGGTGGGTGCCTGTGGTAGCAGGAGACCATGGTTTCCCAATAGATCCCCCAAAGCAAAGTCTTGCAGGAGGTGCTACTAAACCTGTCTTAAGAAAAAAAAAAATCCCCCTCAACATCCTCTTCACACATAAGCATGAGACTATGTATTTCGGCTTAACCATATGGAATATGTAAAGCACACATTCTTGCCAAGGAAGTGTTACTCATCTCTGGTTAGTATAAGACTGGAAAACATACTGTACAAGTAATGGGTTTTGCAAATTAATACAGATTGAAAACCTTCTTCTGTGTTCCCACTTGTATTGCAAATTTGTTCTCTTAAAATCATTTCGTGTTCTGAATGTCACTGAGAAATTTAGTAGACTGCTGAGCTGCACCCCAGAAGTGGGTTTCCAATCATAATGTAATTGGAAAGGTCATAACTAAGTTTCACCATATGGGACTGCCAGATGTAATCAATGCAATATAAGTTTGAAGAAGACACTACTGAGTATGTTATTGCATTTTATAAGCAATGAAAGCTATCATTTATGCAACAGAAATCACTCTAATGTCTTAGGAAATTAGCACATTGGTAGAACATGAAAGTATTAGAGGATTAATGCAGAAAGAGTAATGATAACTATGTGATAGCATACTACATAAAAACACACAGAACTCAGGTTATAATGTTATTGTCACAAGCCTGCCCTGTCATATATATATCAAATCTGCAAGAAGAATATGGCTGAAAGGTTTTATATTAATAAATCTGATGATGTAAATGGAAACAGATATAATTGGGAATTCAGTTTTATTAACAATGACTATAAAGGTATTAAACGAAAGACAAAGAGAGGTTTAAACAACTGAAATAGCCACCACTGGATGCTTTAAGCCTTAAACCTGTTCTTCTTTGTTTGTTTGTTTGTTTCTTGTTTCTTTGTTTCTTTCTTTACTTCCTTCCCTCTAAGAGATTGAGCTTCTCTGTGTAATAGCCCTGGCTATCCTGGACTTTGTAGACCAGGTGGGCCTCAAAGTCAGGAGATCTGCCTGCCTCTACCTCCCTAGTGTTGGGGTGAAAGGGGTGCGCCACCACACCAGGCTGCCAAAGTTCTTTTTAACTCAGCTTCTAATGCAGTAAGGAAGAAACTTAAAACAAAGTCAGTGACCCCAAGAACATCAACTCTATCATTTAAAGGTCAGAAGTCATACTTGATGGAAAAACATCACACCAGGCTAAATCATATGAGACTCGATTTTCTGCCACCCAAGTTAGGTTGTAGAGGATTCCTGTACAAAGCTCTCACATGCCCTGTGTTGTACAGTGTTACATCTTATTTAGATACAGATGTATAGCTATATACTACAAAGCAATTAACATCCCAGACTGATGCAAAGCCTCCCATCATGTAAAGCTTAATCATCTGTACTCACCTCCCTAGAATTGGACTAAACTGAAAACTGCCAAGTTGTAACAGATAAAGGATCATAAATATCATTTCTTCAAGTGCCCAGCAGGTTGAACTCACCTTCGTTCAAGGTGGATCTCAATGTACATGTGAAAACTACGAAGGAAAACCAATCCAGACCATTTGTATTATATGATCTTCGGTCACACACTTCAGATCCCATTTGGAGGATCTCTAGAAATGAATGAGATTTGCAAATGTAGTGCTAGCTCTCCCTCTCCTTTGGAGTGAAACACAGGGGTTGTGGAAACCCCTGTCATAGGCTCATATGTAAAAATCAAGACAGCATGCTATGAATGTTTGGAAGTTACACCTATTTTCCCCAGAGTTACACCTTTCCTATCCTAGTGTCAGAGCAGGGGAATCACACTCAGAGTTTCAAAGCCAGAATGATACACTTTCTCCTAATATGATCCAGCTGGCAACTGCCCTTGTCATTCCACTCTTGGTCAAACCCAACTGAAGGCACCACACAGAGAAAGTGGTGATTTCACCTAGCTGGACCACAGGGACGTGTGGGCAAGAAGACTAATTGAAGACAGTCAGTGAGGCAGAATTTTGGCAATTCCAAGACGATCTCCAGAGTAAAGGTAGTTTGGAGAAAATAATGCTCATTTCCTAACTTTTGTCTCTAAGTGTCCCTTTCTTGAGGGAAGGACACCAAAAGTTTACAGAGTATTCCAATATGAAGATTCATGCTTCAAGGTCAGGTCTGACACAGTTGCACTTTTGCTGTCGCTGGCAAGAGTTAACACAATTGCTTCAAATATTCTTAGCTGTTTCTACCTCCCTAACCATCCATTTTTTTTTTCTTTGAAAACTTACCCTATTGAAGGTGACCCTCAAGAATTCGTTTCCATTGAGTACTTATTGTGCTTGGTGCAGTGTTCTGACTAGTAGACTCTAAACAAGTGTTTGTCAAATGAAGGGGAGGAGTAATGGTAGTTTTGGAATATGAATGATTTGAGGGTATGAATGAGAAAACTGTATTAAGAATGAGGACATCTGGACTCGAATCTTAACTCCACTGTGTTACCTTGGAAATCTTTTACTATCATCGGCAACTCCAACTACTTAGTTATGACAATGAAATAGTCAAACCCTAGATGTTTCTGAAGTGATAAAGGTGGGATGTGAGAGCTGACCTACAATGGGTGGCCCTCTACAAATCACTGAAATAGTTGGTACCTGCATCCACTGTCAAGTCTAAGCCATGGATATGCTTCCCAATTCCACCCCGCCCCCACCCCCACAACTGTCTTCCACTTCACTATTGTTTCTTCTGGATGCTGGGGACTGAGCTCAGGGCACTGTGTCGATGCTAAGCAGTGGGTACCACTACTGAGCTGCACCCTCGCCCCTGGACTCGAACCCTTAAATTCCCATTATAAAGCACTGTAAAAACCTAAAAACCTGCCATGCCTTTTAACATATTTAAATTATTTCCTGGTTATGAATGATTTTAGCTTACACAGAAGTTGAAGGAAGTATAGAGTTTCCATATGGCTTTCTCTGTTTCTCCAAACATTAAAATCTTATAACTAATACAAAATTGTCAAAAGTAGGTACCTTCACATTGAAACATAATATACTTAATAAACCTACCCACTTTATAGCAATTTTACAAATTTTATACTAATGTCTTTTTGTTCCTGGTTCTGGATTTTGTCCAGGATTCAACACTATATTTAGCTCATGCGCCTTAGTATCCTCCAATCTATGAAAAGGTTATTTTGTGAACTGATAGTTTAAGATTATATAAATGTCCTTTCTTATCTCAATTTTAGCCGATAATACTGATATTCATTTATAGCTCGCCTTCAAAAATAGCAACATGGCACTTTTTAAACTGTGCTGTTTCTAATTTTGTTACTCTTTCTATGTTTATGATTTTCTATACTATTGTACAAAATCGGTTATCTTTATATGCTTATAATCACATTAGTTTGGATGCTTTTTATTTTATTATATAAGTAATAACACACTTTTCAAGGTATCCTAAACTTCGTTTTTGCCTCAATGCCTTGCAAGAAATCAATCCAACCAAAGAAATGCTTGTTTAAAGATAAAGTATGGCATGGCTCCTGAGAAATGGAGGAAGCCAGGTCAGAAGTCTAAGGCTAGCCTGAGCTACATTAGAGCCTGGCTTGAAGAGTAAAAATATTCCTATATAATATGGCTAATACCCACTTATAAGTGAATATGAACCATGAGTGTCTCTCTCCTTCTGAGTTACCTCACTCAAGATGATCTTTTCTAGTTTCCACCATTTGCCTGCAAATTTCATGATTTCCTTGATTTTAATAGCTGAGTAGTATTCCATTGTGTAAATGTACCACACTTTCTGTATCCATTCCTCTGTTGAGGGACATCTAGGTTTTTCCAGATTCTGGCTATTATGAATAAAGCTGCTATGAATATAGTTGAACAAATGTCCTTGTCGTATGGTTGAGCATAGTTTGGATATATGCCCAGGAGTGGTATAGCTGGATCTTGAGGAAGCACTATCCCAGTTTTCTAAGAAAGTGCCAGATTGATTTCCAAAGTGATTGTACAAGTTTACATTCCCACCAGCAATGGAGGAGGGTTCCCCTTTCTCCACAGCCTCTCCAGCATGTGTTGTCACTTGGGTTTTTTATCTTAGCCATTCTGATGGCTTTGAATTGTTTTGATTTGCATTTCCCTGATGACTAAGAATGTTGAGTATTTCGTTAAGTGTTTCTCCACCATTCAATATTCCTCTATTGAGAATTTTCTTTTTAGCTCTGTACCTCATGCTTGAATTGGATTATTTGTTTTGTTGGTGTTTAAGTTCTTGAGTTCTTTATATATTCTGGATATTGACTCTCTGTCAGATGTAGGGTTGGTGAAGATCTTTTCCCAGTAGTCTGTCATTTTGTTCTGTTGACTGTGTCCTTTGCTCTACAAAAGCTTTTCAGTTTCAGAAGGTCCCATTTATTGATTGTTGGTCTTAGAGCCTGAGTTTTTGGTGTTCTGTCCAGGAAGTTGTCTCCTGTGCCAATGAGTTAAAGGCTCTTCCTCACTTTTTCTTCTAATGTAGTATGTCTAGTTTTAGGTTGAGGGCTTTGATCCACTTGGACTTAACTTTTGTGCAGGGTGATAAGTATAGATCTATTTGCATTTTTCTACATGTATACATCCAGTTAGGCCAGCACAATTTGTTAAAGATGATGTCTTTTTTTTTTTTTTTTCATTGTATGGTCTTGGCTTCTTTGTCAAAAATCAGGTGCCTATAGGTGTGTGGGCTTTAAATCTACAGACCTAAAGAAGCTGAATGACAAAGATGACCCTAGGAAAGATGCTTCATTCTCATTCAGAAAGGAAAACAGGACAGATATTGGAAGTGGTAAAAGAGAGGGAGCAGAACTGGAGCCTACCACAGATGTACGATAAAACACGCCAGCAGGTTATCAAAGCAGATGCAGAGACTCACAGCCAAAGGTTAGACAGAGCACAGGGAGTCTTATGGAAGAAGGGGGATATAAAGTGACCCAGAGAGGACATGAGCCATACAAGGAGGTCAAGAAAGCCAAAAAAAAAAGTCAGGGCCCAGGGGTGACTGCAGAGTCTGATGCATCAACTAAAGACCATGCATGGAGAGGACCAAGACCCTTGTCCAGATGTAGCCTACAGAAAGCTCAGTCTCCATGTGGGTTCCCTAGTAAGGGGATAAAAGACTGTCTCTGACATGAACTCAGTTGCTTGCTCTGTGATCACTTCTCCCTGATGCAGCAGCCCACAAAGGAAGAGGATCCAAGCAGTCCTGATGAGACCTGATAGGGGCAGACAGTAGGAGAGGAGGACTTTCCCTATCAGTGGACTAGGGGAGAGGGATAGTGGAGGAAGAGGGAGAGAAAGTGGGAGCAGGAGGAGTTGAGGGCAGAGGCTACAACTGGGATACAAAGTGAATGAACTATAAATACTGCTAATAATAATAATGAGAAAAAAAGATAAAAAATTTAAAAAGATACGGAATGAATAAAAAAGTAAACATATGCTCAAAGATGAACTGTGTTTTCAGGGGGCACTAGGGATCCATGACACTAAATCTAGATACCTCCAAGTTCAAAGGTGAAGACAAAAGGTGTTCAGGCATACATACAGAAGTTCAGGAGCGTGAGCATCAGCAACGTGGATACTCTGAGCTGGTTAGTCATTTAGCATTTGGCTAGAGGACATTTGGGAACGTTAATATTATACGAATGTGCAGAGGGCAGTAAAATGCGTGATGATGACTGTAATGAGATAAAGAAGGGGGAGGAGAAGTGTGGGAGTTGAGGAGAACCAATACTACCGTCCTCACCCATGCAGGCTATTTGAAACACGGGCAAACTTCAAACAAACAAACGAACAAATAAACCAAACCAAACCAAACCACCCCCCCAGAAAAACCCAAAACATGTAAAAGCAATACTTAGCATGAATTACATAATGTAATTCTCAATGCAACAGGACAGAAAAGCTCACATTAATCTTCTGTTCTGTTTGTTATGCATCTCATCTATTAACTCATCATTTTGTCTCACATTTTGAATGTTTAATATATCCCAAAAGCTGCCTGAGAACAACGAACAGAGCAACAATTAAATGTTTGTCAGTGACCTCACAGTTCAGTGGGAATGAGCTCCTTGCTAAAAGTCAGTCTTAGAAAAGGCTCTTGTTTTGTTTTGGTTTTGGGGTAAAATGAGAGGTTTGTCTTTAATTTTTAATGTTCATTTTCAGTGCTGATGGTATTTCATAACTAGACAACAGTAAGGATGCTGTTAAGGGTACTTCTCTCTTTGTCTAGTTGGTACTAGATGCACTTTTCTCTTTAATAAATCCTTTGTAGCCTCTTGAAGACTGAGTCTCACAGAGTTGATCCTCCAGGATAGAAAGCCTCATTTTCATATACTCACCCACTTCTTCCACTGCAGCAGCTTACAGCTGTGACAGAGTGAAGAGTCCACTGAGATTCAGTGTACACTATTTTTTAAAGTCTGAGGAGTAAAGCTAGCTGCATACTGTATTTTTATTTTATCTTTTGGTTGCCTTTGGTTCAAATACCTAATCTAATTAAACACCTGATTTCAATTATTTTAGTGGTACACCGAAATCTTTTTTCACAGCCATGACAGCCAAGAGGGCATATATAGACTTCTAAAACAAAATACTTTACCTCATAACCTATGACCAGATATTCTTATGTTTGGGTGTAATTAAGAAAACACTTTTATAAAATCAGAAGCATGCACTTGTTTATTAACTAATAATACAGGATTTGGGCTTATTAAATACATAATACTTGTAAGTCCCACAGTCTCTGAGACTACAAATAAGAAAAAGAAATATAATCTTTATAAAAAAGAAATATCATTACAGAACTATTTATCAGCTTCCCATTATATCTTTGCTTTAATTTACCTTGGTTAAGGGATTGCTCTGCACAATACAGGCTCTAATACATACCACAGGCTGCATGATACCTCCCTTCCTATCTCTTCACCTGAAACAACAGATCTTTCAAAGTATAGCGAGGCTCAAACGGCCTCTTCCAATGAAGTCTAAGATGCTTTCAAGATTATTTTCAAAAACAAGAACTGACTTTAATTTTAAATTTGGTTTGGTTAATTGAGACAGGGTCTCAACTAGACAGCCTAGATTTGCCTGGCACTATGTAATCTGGGCTGGTCTTGAATCCACAGCAATCCCCCTGCCGTAGTTTAAGAGGGCTAGAATAATAGGCATGAGGTTGTAAGAAAACATTTAAAAATTACTGATTCTTAGAGGCACCCAGAATGGTTCAGCGTTCGACTCAACTCTCATAAGCTTTCCACCAACACACCCTCTAACAAAATTAGGCTGTCTTGAACCTCTGGTAATAGGATTGTTTAACTTTATGTCAAAAAAGTGAGGAAAGCACCAAAATCCACATGTAATGAGTACCAGGCAGACAATGAAAGGTTCATGCTGTATGACATAAAATCTTTATGAGATTGTCTAAATATGGCTCCATAAATGAGTCTGTAATAGAATCATTTTCGTTTTCCTTACTGAGGAGAAAAAAAAAAAAAAAACACTGTGAAAATTTTGAAGGCACAAGCACAGACTTAGAAGCAAAATAAATGTGAATTTTTTGAAGTAATAAAAATCAGGGCTTGCTCTGTGATTTAAAAAAAAAAAAATCAATGTTCCCAATATCTTTGGTTGCTTGCCTGTTTCACATAGAAGATGAAGCTCTACTACCAATAAAAACAAATTTGAAATTACTCTGAGAGGAGATTCAATTATAGGGATCACGGTTCTGAAAGTTTCTCACGGAGTTTCTTTTTTTTCCAGGGACTTTTGTTTAAGCTATCATAAGTGATATTATGTATCACTGAAACATACCATGCATTACAATGTATCATTTTGTGTACAGATAACCGTATGCAATACAGACTTTCAGTTACCAGGGCATGTTTACAGTGAAAGCTATGGCCCAGGACTTGCTGAGATTCTTGAAAGACTAGACATAATCAAGGAGAAATTGAGTTTATTGAATCGTTCAGAAATTGCAGATCAGACTGTAAGATGCCTCATTTGCTGTCTGAGGCAACTGTAAGGAGTTACCAAACATGCTTGTGGTCAGTGGGAAAGGCAGAAAGGAAGTAACTTAGAGATAAGAAAGGTGGCTAGCATGCTGGGTTTTGGTGGTCAACGTGACACTCCTGAGAAGAGGGAACCCCAACTGAGGAATTGCCTTCATCAGACCGGCCTGTGAATATGTCTGTGGGGTACTGTCTTGCTTGATAATTGATGGAGGAGGGTCCAGCCCACTGCAAATGTCACTGTTTCTAGGCAGGACGGCTTGGGCTGTGTAGGAAAGGCAGCTAAACCCGAGTGAGGGAGAAAGCCAGTATGCAATATTCCTCCCCGACCATTGCTTCACTTCCTGCCTTGCATTCCCTCGATGACGGCGTGATAGGAACTGTAAGATGAAATAAACCCCTTCCTCCCCAGGTTGCTTTTGGTCGTGGTGTTTCTCACAGCAGCAAAAAACAAAATAAGAAAGCTAGGTGATAGGGAGAGGAAATGTGCTGGTAGGCAAGAGGGAGCCGAAAAGCATTCTGGGTTGGGGAGGACTCAGACAAGTACTTAATCCCATGACTGTATACTGGGCACGTACTTTCCATTGTGAGCTTTAGAAACACAGGAGCCTCACAGAGTAGCAGCCAACAAGAGCATTACATTGTAACTAAGCACATAATGGGGGTTTGTTCAGTGAACAACCATATATATATTACAAGGTTCTCTCTCTATGAATTTACCTGATTAGTGATTCTCCTAGCATTTAGCAGATATGTAAACACAAGTTCTGCACAATGGGTTTCCTTAAAGTGAGTCATGAACTTTGATGACATTTTATGTTAACATTGAAAATATTCAAGTTTGAGTAGCCTCTGTACATTTTAGAAAGCATAGACCTATACTGGAATCTGTAAATTATGAAAATACATGTCCCAGAGAAGTAAGCAGACCACTTATAGATGCTTATGTATTTTAATTGCATAGACAATCAAAATGACTGTGAGCATTTTACAGTTATGGACCCTTAGACCTTTAAGAGGCACTTCCATCTCTTCCAGTAGCTGAAGTTGTATCTCTATTGTCTACTGTCTGGCTATAATGTTTGCTTCAGTTGATAGATAAATTCTCATTTTATCCATTTGGGGAATTTGTGCTGTCCCGTAATAACTCTAAACTCTTATTCTGTTTTCCCTCCTGGATTGCATGCCTAATTAACTGATGTGAAAATGATAGTAAAAAATCACAAATTTTTAAACAGGAGTAAAACAACAGTAAATGTGGTATAAGTCTAGATCTCTTCTAACCATAATTAGTGGAAGTATAAATTCTGAAAAGGGAATTTGAAATAAAATGTTTATGTGACATCAAAGAAGAAACAAATTTACTCTTCCTCTTTAAAAAGTTATGATTTATTAAATATTTTATGTCCTTAGTATTAAATTAAAAAATTATAGTTCATTCCTTTAAGCATATACTATTTCTTAGCAAAAGACAGTAGCACCATTTATAAAATCCTTTCATCTTTTCCCATATCCATATTTTAGCTAAACACCGAGACCTTTTGATATACAGTATTCATTATGTTTTAATGTAGTGATATTGGTTCTAGGCAAGATTTATTAGACATATGTTTCTCAATCACAAGGAATAGGACACATTTCTTCAATATAACGTGTCTGTAGGGTGTTGGTATAATGTTCTTTTAAAATGTATAGGCCTTACCCTTGTTAATTCAAATGCTGATTTCCCCACCCCCAACTCTCTGGTTTCAATCTGGATATTGCATTGTGATACTCACTATAAGCATCCTGTCTCAACTCTTGTGTAAACAGGACACAAATAAAGCAACTAGATACAATGTTGTGCAATGGGAGGAGCCAGAGGACAGGAAAGGAGTGGGAGGAGAAGGAGGAGAAGGGGAGAGGAGAGCAGAGCTGGAGGAGAGAGCTTGGAGGACGTGGAGCATGAACCAGACCCAAGATTTCACAAAAAGCAAGTATAATGTGAGAAATCTAAATGTTAGGAAACTGAGGGCTTGGAGGTTTAGGAGGGAGTAAATATTGCCCAGCATTGTATTCTAGGTTAACTAAAAACCCAGTCTCTGTGTGGTGATTTGGTTATACAACTGTTTAAGATTAACAGCAAGCTTTACTAGAAGATGAACCAAAGTAAATATCAATAATTTCTTACAACAGTAGGGTGATGGGAATTAGGTAGGTTAAAAATGGCCACAAAGTCTCTTCCAGCGCACACATCTCCCTGTGCATACCCACCTCCCCTCCAACTGCATGAGAGATCAAGACTTTTGCTGTCAAAGTAACAAGAATAGGTATGAAAAACGAGTAACTTAGCAGCATGCTCTGACTTCTGATGAACCTGGTAGTCTTCCCTGACAAACAAATCTACATATTCAACAACAACCAATTGCTTATACTTGCAATTTCACGAATCTCCAATTTTCTCTTTGGCTTAATAGAAATCTCTAATTTCCTACTTCTTTTCACAGGGAGAAAACATTTTTTAAAATGAATAGAAAAGATTGGGTGTTCCATCCTTTAATCTTAGTTGTGGAGAATAAGCTTTTAGAATTTTTTTTTCCTGATACAGTTTGAATAAGTCTTTATAATAACAAGTCTACCTCAGTTTATCCAAACACCGACATTGAAAACATTTGCAAGTAATTCAATAGCATTGCTATGGTTTGAATATAAAGTCCCTCTCAAATTTTTGTGTTTAGTATTTGGCCTTTACTATGGGAGTGAAATTGGGAGGTGGTAGAAAGCAAGTGGTTTATAGTTGGGGAAGCTATGTCACGGTGAGAAAGCATGTCCCCCACTCCTAGTGTCCTTAGTCCTCTCTCTGCCTTGGTTTCTTTTCCAGTTCCTATGACAGTATACTCTGACAAGATCAACTTAAGGGAGAAAGGGTTTGTTCCGGCTCACATTTCCAGTTGATAGTTTATCATGGTGAGGAAGTAAAGGTGGCATGAACTTGAAGTAAGTGATGACATCCTTACGGATACATGGTCAGGAAGGGAGGACAGTCAATGCATGCTGCTGCTCCCTTTGTTCATTTATATAGCTCAGGAACCTATCAAGAGAATGGTGCCTCCCACAGTGGGCAGGCCTTCCCACCTCAATTAACCCAATCAAGACATCCCTCAGGACATGCCCAGTGTCCACCTTCTAATTAATTCTGGATTCTGTCAAGTTGACAATTAACAGTAACCATTATTCTGCCTCCGTTTTAGCAGCCACAGTCACAGTCTCCCTCAGTCATTAATTCTGCTTTGGTTCAGTCCCAGAGCTATGAAGCCAGCTGACTTTGGGCTACTGAAACCTTTAAAACCATGAATTCAAATAAACCTCTCCTCCCTTAAAACTGTTTCTTCTAGATTTCTTATTGAAACAAGACACTGACAAATGCAAGAATATCTTAATAAAACTGAGAAGCTCAGAAGTCTGCAGTGTGTTAGGGTCAATGTAGAACACCAGCAAGGTCTGTGGCAATGAATGGGGTATATTTTACATAGTGCTGGTGGCTTTCCTAAAAGTGGAAACTCTGCTAAGTACACTTAGTGAGGTGAGGCAGGTTTCAGTTACTAAGCTGAAAGTTTGGACATCTGACATAAAATAACCTTGCTGTGTTTTAATATGGACTAATTTTGTCTGAAATTAGAATTATGTGTGTGTATACATATTCACCTGTACATAAGAACATTCATGTAGAGGTCCACATGCATGTATGCTATTGCATGGTGAGGCCAAAAATCAACATCAGATATTTTCCTCTCCGCCTTACCTTTTGAAACAGTGTCTCTGAATGAATCTGGTGTTCCTTGATTCAACTAGAATGGCTAGTCAACAAGTCAGGTCTTGCTTCCTGTCTCTGCTTCCCCAGCACTGAGATTATAGGCCCATGCTGCTAGGCCTGGCTTTTATGTGATGTTAGGAATTGAATTCACCTCCTCATGCTTGCAAAACAAATAAACAAACAAGAAGCACTTTAGAAACCTTTCCCCGGAAGGTTGCAGTTCTTATAATGGATTTCATTAATATTTTAAAGGGCTTATAAATATACACCCTCATACTTTTCTAATGTTAAGAATGTAAGAGAGTTCATAGTTTCAGAATGTAAGCTGTGGAACACAGACACTGTAGTAACCTTACAGTTTTACAGAAATTCACAGTGACTTTAGTGTCTATTGAAATAATGGTCAGATTGCAGACCATGTCTCAGCCAGAAACAATCATAAACTTGATACGATAGGCTGATCAAGGGTAATCTTTTTTTGGTCACCTTCCTCACTGTAGTAGAAGTGATTACACCAATAATTGACTCATAGGACAGTCATAAAAATCAAGGGGATGAACTATGGGTGTACAGAGCCTGGCACAGTACTTTAAGTCATAGTAAAGTACTGTCTTGAAAAACAATGTCATTTTATGAACGTCCCCCTATACAGTACCCATGACTCCTTAAATCCTTTCACTGTCTGCTCACATGCTAAGACATACTTCCACATGGTATACAAACAGGTACCAGGAAAACATTTTACAACCCCATTGTTCCTTGTTGCCTCTTCTGCTTCATTATTTCTTCTTTGTTCATTTTGTTCTTACATGATATGTCAGACTGTATGGTTGAAATAATTTTTCACACAGCTTCCTGAGCTCAACTGCAAGAGGAGAATGCTTATACAACATATAATGTACTCATACGCCCATCTCAAGCATTTCTGCATGAACTGTTTCCATAACTGGAAAATGAGTAAATGCAGCTGCACAGAGGAAGGAAACTTCAGTTTTAGTTTCCTTTCTCTGAAAATAAGCCACTCTGGGTGGGTGTTTTGCCAATAGCTGTAATTTTACTTCTTACACATCAAAAAAACCTTTTGTATCAAAACAAATGAATTAAATGTTAAGGGAAAGTGTCACCACCCGCCCTGAATGGAAATGTAAGGATTATACTCTTCCTTATACATGAAGATCATTATCTGAGGTCACCAGGCTTGTTCTCCATTCCCCCAGCTAATTCACTGAGCACCATCCTTCCATGCTTGTCTTGGAAATACTATAAGAACACCTCACTCATTTTCCTAATTCCATAGGGTTCTTCATTCCTTTCTTTTGCTTTCTATTACTCAATCGTTGTTAATGTGTCTGAATGTACAAATAAAGTATCAACGTACAGAAAACTACACACTTTGCTTAAATAAAACAGTTTCTGAACCAGGCAGGCTAAGGCACTAATTGATAAATAGAGTGAATTTTTCATCAAGGGAGTTGGCTAGATTCAGGATTATTTCCTGTCTCACGGGGTAAACTCTTCTGTGGGAATCCCATATCTATTTGACCGATAAGATCTTGCTACAGGATTTTATTACCAAGCCATGCTGAAGAGAAGGAAAGAGGTAACCACTTAAAATATTGAGTGCATTTTTGAGGTTCTTGCTGGGGATTGAACCTTGGGCCTTGTGCATGCTGGGCATGTTCTCTACCATGGAGCTCCACCTCCAGGAGAACACCACTGTATTTTGAGAAAAATGCTGTCTGTGTACACAGAGCTATAACTGTGGCACATGCCATGTGATACAGGTTTTCGGTGATGGATTATTCATGCCAGCTAGCTGGCTGGATTTACAACTCTGAGCATGAAAAGCACAGGTGTCTTCAGTATGCTTTGTGGCCATGAAGGCATACAAAACCAAACTATGAAAATTTCCAAACAGGGTAAATTAGAGTACTAAATGCACACAAACACAATAAGAGGAAACAAAGCTGTGCATTTTAATCAAAATTGGCATTTGTAATCACAAAGACAGTGGTAATTTTAAAACAGTGATGTAAAATATCCAAGGCTGCATTATTTTGTGACATGAAGCCAACTGAATGTCAATTGTTCTTTCACGACAGAAAGATCTCAGTGTGTCAGAACTTGAGTTTCTTAACTGGTGTCCATTCTTTTTATCTACCTTTATAAGCATGGTTCTTTTTTGTGGACAAAATAGTCAACTAGCACATATGTCATCTTCACCACTTTGGATTATGCATAATTGTTCTGCAGTTGTCCTTATTGCTCACTCACAACTTCCATGGTCATTATTTCTTAGGACCAATTTTTTTCCTATCTTGTGGGTAATAAAGGCCATGGGCAAGAAGCTATGAACTGTAAGACAGCTGAGCATGGTGGAGGTAGTGGCAAACTGGCATTTTGATTCAGTAACCACACATACTTCCCTGTGAGTCTACCTCTGACCTGTAGCAATTTACAGACAAAAGTTGCTGTCATATAAATAACTGTTTTATTTAAGAGACAAAAAAGATCCAAATTTTGCTTGGATCTACATTATTCTTACCACCACAGTGGGGCCACTCTTTCCTCCTCTGCTTCCTTACTAACATGTTTTTATCTTTTCTTAACTATATTCACCACCATAAACTATTCTCTTTGCATGAAACTCAACCTTTTTGCCTTGAATTCTGCTTTGTTTGATATAAACATGGCTACTTAAATTTTAAAGTGATCTTTACATGTTATTTCCTTGCATTCTTTTTTTTACCCCAGTATTGCTTTACTTCACTTTGTCTCATTAAACCTGCTTAACAGGATGCCAGGAATGCAGCTCATTTGGTAGGATACTAGCCTACTAAGCATGAAGCCTAGAATCAATGAGACTTGACAGGCTGGGGTCAGATGGTAGGAGAGGAGGGCTTCCCCTTTCTGAGGACTCAGGGAGGAAGACAGAAGGAAAAGGAGGGAGGGTGGGACTAGGATGAGAGGAGGAAGGGAGCTACGATCGAAATGTAAAGTGAATAAATTAAAAATAGTAAATTTATATATAAAAAAAAAACAAATCTGGTAGTACCTATTTGGAACTCCAGGACTCAAGAGCCAAAAGCAGGAAGATAAGTTCAAGGTCATCCTCAGTCAGACAGACCATTCCGAGATATGAGACCCAGTCTCATAAGAAGATAAAAGAAGTGCTATGAGTTTTTAATCTTTTAAAGTAAAGCCAGGCGCAGCTGTGTATGCCTGCAATCACAGCACTCTGGAAGCTGAGATGGGGAGGATCTTATATTCAACCAAAGCCCATTATACAAAGGAAGATCCTATCTTTAAAATTAGTAAGGAATGACAACTGTGCATAGTTGTAATAATTTTAGTTGGTGACACAATATTTTAAGGCTTTTTGTTTTGCCATGATCATAATTTTACTTTCTTCTTAATATTGTGTCTTTTACAAATGTGAAAAAGCAATTATTGACTCATCATTGCTAGAAAAAACAAGTCTAATGGGGGGCTATACATGACTCAAAGGCTAAGAAAGTTTGCTGCTGCTCTTCTAGACGACCCAAGTTCTGTTCCAACCACCTTTGCCAGGTGGCTCACAGCAGGCAGGAACTGCAGCTGCTGTGGCTCTGATGCCTTCTCAGGGTCTCTGCGGACCCCTGCAAACATGCCACACACACACATACATGCACATTCAAACTAATTTTTAAAAAGAAATGTTAGATTTCTTCTATTTTCTCCTGTTTTGAAATCTGGTATATAGCACATTTTTTTCTACCACAAAATATCCTATTACTTTCTGTGTTACTGATAGGCAATGTTTTCTGACTGAGTTTGTCCTCTGGTTCTCATGTATGCTGAGCTAAGGGATTCTGAATTATAAACACACTCCACGGTGATTCCGTGCACACTGTCCTGTTTTCCTTGATCATTAAACGCTTCAGTGAAGGGCATGACATTTATTGTGATGGTGAAATATCATCAATTTGACTAGCTCTGTTGTCATGTGTGTGAGGAAGTTTTGATAATGGCTTAAAAGGGAAACACTCAAACTACATGTCCTCAGAACCATTCTGTGGGCTGGGAGCCTGGACAAGCAAAATGGAGGAAGTCAATGAGCACGTGTGGTGTGACGGGTTGTCTCAAGCTCCTGCAGCCACAGCCTCTCCACCGTGGTGGAGCATAGCCATAAGCCAGAAGAAACTCTGCCTTCTTCAGGTTGCTTTGTCAGGTGGTTGGTCAGACCAACAAGAAAAGCAACCAATATAACGAGTTTTCCAGCTTTCTTTATTTTATCTGCTTAAAGTTTAGCCCTGCCCTGTCATTCCAAAATTACACCAAGGAAACAACCCCAATTTTAAAGTGTGGCTGGATCTCAATTTTCTTCATTACTTTTGCCTGGTGTTCTGAAGTCAAATGATGCCAAATGAGTGATTCCTTTAGTACTCTTTTACATGCCTGCTGAGTTTTCTGTTTCAACTTTGTATAATTTGCCTTACTTTGGCCTTTTATATTGCCTTATAAATCACTTTTATTGCAATACAATTTACCTTTCATAAAATTAAAAAAATAAATTTAGTTTTAAAAATAAGAGGGAAGGCTTTTCCTGCCTGACCTTTGAGATACAGATTTCCTGGCCAGGAGTTTTCATATTTACAATAATCCCCTTTCCCTGAAATTTATTCTAGAATTTTTACTTGTCGGCTTAATGGCTATATCCACATTGTGTAAAAGCACATGCTCACTGTATACATATTTGCATGGATGTGAATGTGCGCATGCAGAAGCAGGCTCATGATCCATTTTAGGCACCATTTTTGTATAGTATGTGTGCCATGGCTCAATTTTATGCTTCAGCATGTACATACCTATCTAGCTGTTTTGATATCTTGTTTGAAGACTATTCCTTCTCTAGTACACTTCCCAAATTAGCATCCTTCTTAAAAATGAGCTGAAGCCCTCTGTAAGGGCTTGTTTCTGTACTCTAAATTCTATTGCAGTGAAACATATTATGTTTGGCTTCCATCCAAGTTTCCACATATGCCTTTTAAGAAAAACAAAAATAAATCTATTTTTGTTTTATATGTACATATGAATGTCTAGAATGCTCATGGGTGAGAGGAAGGTGTCACATCCCCTGGACCTGGAATTACAGTTGTAGGCTATGCAGTGTTGATGGCAGGAACCAAACCAGAGCTTCTCTAAGAGTGGAAAGTGCTCTCAATTGCGGAGGTATCTATCTTTCCAGCTTTGCAACATAATAAACTTTAAGACTAGCCAAAAAAAAACCCCCCCAAAAAAAAAACAAAACAAAAACAAACAAAAAAACAGAACCAACAGCAGCTGATATTTTGATAGAGTGAATCTGAAGATTATCTTGGAGAATATTGCCATCTTCACAATCTCGTCTTCCAGTGTAGGACCATGTGTTTAACTTCCTTTCAATGATTTTGTAGATTAGTTGATGATTTTGGTGCCCAAGTCATGCACTTCTTTTAAAAAAAATTATTACTAATTGTTTATATTTTCTGTTCCATTTATGTTTTATATTTTAGTTGTAGTATATAAAGTACATCTTTTAATCATGTGTGTGCTGAACAAACATATATTTTTATATGTTTGCAGGTAGAATCCCAAAATTGACATTAGGTGTCCTACTCAATCGCTTTCCAAATGAGGCGGGACTCTTGTTGAACCTAGAGTCACACAGCGAGCCAATGACATCTAGTTTAGCTACTGATCTTACCCTAGGGATCCACCGAGCCCCTGAATGCTGGAGTTATAGATAGCCACTACCCCTTCCCAGATTTGACATGAATTCTGGAGACTGGAATTCCAGTCATGGCGCTTCTACATCAAGCACTTTGTCCCATTAGCAGCCTCCCCAGTCCATCTGATTTTATACTGATCTTGTCTCTTGAATTCTTTCTGCATTTGTTTGTTCTAATATTTGTATGTGTGTGCTCTTTAGGGCTTCCTATTTACAAAATTAATTTCAACAGGCAGTATAAGTTTCATTATTTGTTTCTAATCAAAAAGTTTCACAGGATGCGTGCCCAATGCTTGTAATCTCAGCAAATGGGGAGGCAGAGGCAGGTGGATCTCTGTGAGTTCAAGGTCAGCCTTGTCTACAAAGTGAGTCCAGGACAGTCAAGGCTACACAGAGAAAACAAATATATATATATATATATATATATATATATATATATATATATACAAAAAAATTTTTTCTATTTGCCCTTTCCAGATTCTTCACTACAATAAACAGGCAAACATAATGGAGAGAGGTTCTATATTCTTGTCTTATTCCAGATATTAAGAAGCTATATTTAGCTCTTCATCAATACATACAATTTTAGCAAGCCAGGTATGGTGGTACACACCTTTAATCCCAGCACTCATGGAGGCAGAGGCAGGCAGATCTCTGAGTTCAAGGGCAGCCTGAACTACAAAAGGAGTTCTGAACAGCCACGGCTACACAGAGAAACCCTGTCTTGAAGAAAACCAAAACCAAACAGACAGTCAAACAAACAAAAAACCAACCATCCAACCAACCAACCAAACAAAAGAAAACCTTGCCATGTCCTGTCTCAAGTGTGGAATATAGCCAATAATATATGTAAACAAGTGTCCAATGTACAGTGTAACATGAAGAAAAGCAAATATAAAGGAATGAGGAAGGAGTGAATATAGGCAATGGAAAAATAGGTTTTTTTTTTCCTTTTGGTGGTGGGTAAGTACACGAATTTAATGTGAAGCTTCACAGCTTTCCCTTTTTAATGGCAAGTCTAACTGTATATAAGTTCAAGTTGTAGAGTATTTGGCTCTGGTGAATTTTGGTGTATTTTTTAAATTTGTGTATTTTTTAAATTTATTTTCAAGTTTTTTTAAATAATAAACTAAAAAAAATAAAATTAAAAAGTTGAGGAAATTTTCATTAGTTTTCTAAAAGTACCATTTTAAAAGCATTATCAATTTTTATTATTGTTTTGCTTCTTGTTACTTCAGACAGCCTCAATATACAGCCAGAATATGCATATCTCTACCATGCTGCTGTAGTTAAATTTTATGTTAAATAATCTGGATTAAACTCAATTTAGTAGATTATTTCTAAATACAGTTTGTTTATATGTTTTTCCTTTTTGAGTCTGTATTCAGACTTTCTAGTTCCAACTTAGTTTTTATTGTTTTTCTTTTTGCTATTTGCTGATTTTATGAAAGTTATCTAATTTGTTGCTTTATAGTCATGGTACTTCATGCACATCTTTACTTCTATAATACTGTTATAAATGTGATTCCTTTTAAATAGCATTTTCCTATCGGTTCTAAGAAGGAAGCATAGTCATCCTTAGCAAAATTGATTCTCATGGTTCCCTAAAATAATATATTACTAAACTGTATCTTAAATATAGATTGACTTCATATATGTAGGCTCTGAGTCTTATCTTTATACGACAGTTTATGCAGCTCTTCAGATTTCTTACATGTAAATTATACTATTTCTAGTTTCCCAATCATTTTTCCTGGAGGAATAATAGGAGGAATTAATTTTAGAGCTTTAAATTTTCATTTGAACCAAAGGTACAGTTCACTGAAAATAATAATAACCTTTGACACTGAATAAGTAACATTCTATGATCTGTAACTACTGCTAGATACAGCCAAATATTACATTAATGTAATATTTGATGGATCATTATATATCACATTCTAATATTTGGAGAAGATGAATAAAATACTCATTATCCTATGGCAATAACTGAGGCCAGTTTCGTCTGACTACAGAGCTAATATACTTTGAAGGCAGACTTGTTAAAAAGACCAGATATGAAGTATCTTAGGCTTGTGAAACATCTCTTGTTCAACTCTAATATTATAGTAAGAAAACAATCTGTCTCTCCTTTGTCTTTTAGACTCCTGCCCACATTCTCCTGAAGAAGTGTGGCCTTCCCCACTGAAGACAGGCTGTGGGTTCAGTTAGAAGGGCTCTGATGGACAGCCCCTGCCTTTGGTAATGTGTATGAATTCTGAAGCCACCATTTCCCAGTCACGTGGTCCTCTTGGAGCCCCAGCATCAGCCACCATGCCACTTGCCTGCTGGGAAGGGGGATTATTCTTCACTTCATTCAGTCAGCAAACACATACACTAAAACAATATGCTGTGTTCTAATAAAACTTTACTTACAATCGAAAGTTATGTGCCTGAAGAGGCAGCATGTCACCCTGAAACTAATATCATAATTTAATACAACACAATGCCTAAATTCTTTTCAATCTTCCTTCCTGCTTCTTTGGTTTCTCAAATACCATTATAATACTAAAGTTGTAATTTGCATGACCACATTCATGTGAATGTGGCACATGTTGCTTTTTTCTGTTAACTATGTTGACCGAAATTCTGGCATGCAGTGATCTTTTTTCTTTCTATAGTACCCAACCCCATGTTACAGAATGAATGGGTTTAGAAACTTGTCTAGTCATATCTAGGACTCTTGCCAGGGACCTCCTCCCTGTCCCCTCAAAGAAACCAGCCACTCTTATAAGAGAAGCAACCCCATAGATAATAAAAGGGCTAAAGTGTTGATACCAGTAGGATAGAGGCAACAACGATATGGCCAAGATTGTTTGGTAGCATCAGTAAGATTTTAAGTCTTTATATGTAGGTTAAATTTTCAGCAATACTTGTTTTTATGTCCTCACTCTGCAATTCTTCACTGGCTTTCCTATCTGAAAGAATAATTCATCTCAACTGTTAAGACCAAGATGTGTCATTGTACGGATGAGTCATCCTGCAGGTAGTAATCACGCTATAGATGTTGGCAACATTTCATGTTGTAGAAATGCATAATGGTGACAAATTGTATAGGGTTCCCTCGAAGGAGCAATTGCTTTTTTGGTTTTGTCAGGCAGCTTATCAAACCTTCAACGCTTTTTTAAAAATCCTAATATTGAGTATTATTTATTTTTCTATCTATTTGGTTTGTTAATATCTTGCCACAAAGCTCAGGCAGGCCTCAAACTCACAACTCTTTTAGTTCCATCTCCTACATACTGGAATTGTGGGTGGGCAACACCATGCCCTACAGACCATATTGAATGCAGTCCATATAGACAGATTCTTGGATATTTTCAATATTTAAGCAGATTCTAATATGATCAACAAGTTTCACAGAAAACATTATAGTGAAAACTTCAGGGAAGACCATAAGAATGCTGGTGAGCTATCTTTCTGGAAAGAGATGCCATCAGCCTCTGAAAGCTCCCTTTGCCCAGGGACCTGAAATTTGCTCGCTTTCCAGATGAAAGGCTGATGTGAGAAAGTTAAGCTTTGCGAATGTCCAAACTAGAGGTGGGGGAAAGTACCGAATTTTTATGAATGAGAGTGAAATTGGAAGTTAACATGGATTTATTAATAACCAGTCTGGCTGACACTAGTTGGCTACCCCCAAGTCATTGCTCAACCTCTGTCCCTTAGCTTCATACACAAGAAGTCCCTGATATCCCATCTTCCTTTGAGGTCACAGCAGCAGCAGACTTTAGGGCAGTGAATGTACAGTGGGTATCTGCTCGAGGCCTTTAGGAAAGCTTTTATTTCCTGGTTTAAGCTTCATTCCCCACTCTTCCGTCCTTGGACTGGGATGGGATGCTTGAACATACAGGTAAAAGGATTTGTTTGCCTGACACCAAAAGGAAAACAATTGCTGGGTCAAAAACCATGATGATGTTGAGTGTCTGCAGAAAAAGCAGAGTCTGCTCACCTCTGGATTGCTTGCGCTTTAAACAAACAAAATTTATAATGTAAAATAAATCCTATTGTTTTATATCGTTTTGCCTAAACCTTGAAACAGAAATAATTTCTAATTGAGACATTTGTTTTTAAATTCTTAAATATTTAGGGCAACATATTGGATATACTGTTGTTGGTTTTCTGGGTTTTTGTCTGTTTGCTTTGGAGACAGGGTTTCACCATGTAGCTCTGCGTGTGCTGGCACTGTATTATGTAGACTAGGCTGGCCTCCAACTCAACTCACAGAGATCTCCCTGCCTTTGCGTGAGTGTTGGGATAAAAGGCATGCCTACCATGCCTGGCAAATATTTTTTTAACATGACTATCAGCTGCTTTGCCTTCTTTTTAAAGGATGCACATGGTTGGGAGGAGGAGATGGGCAGGCACTGGGGGCAGAGTGTGTGGAAGTCACTGGAGAGAAAGATACCTTGGATTGTTAAAGCCAGGGTTTGCTGCTTTTGTCCCTAGCACTGCACTGCACTGCAGGAGGGCCAGCCTGTGAACTCCAGGTGGGCATTCCTCTCCCTCCCATCTTGTAGTAGGAGCACTGAGATTACAGACCTGTAAACCTCTCATATTGATGTGGTGCTAGGGATATGAAATCCAGTCCAAATCCAGTCCTCAAGTTTGCAAAGGAAGAGAAGGCCAGCTCTGGCTATGTAGCAAGTCAGGGAGCAGCTTTTGAGCTAGTGAGACCTGTCTCAGAAAATTACGCCTGAGTAGCTCTTCCTAAGACTTATATATAGTGTGCATATTCATATATGCATACATGTATGTATGTGTGTGTACACACAGGTAGGTAGGTGTGCATATACATGAGCGCCATGAGAGTGTATTCAGGTCAGAGGACAGACTCAGTTCTCTCTTCTACCAGGTGATGTAAGTCCCAGAGATCTAACCTAGGTCACGAGCGAGGCTTGGCAGCAGGTACCTTTACCTGCCAAACCACCTCAGTGGCTCAGGTTCTTTGTAAGAACATAGAAACTTTAAATACAGGAAATAAACCATACACTTTTTCTGGCAGCTTCATTCATGTACCTTTTGTGTAAGACCTCATAAATGTCTAGTTTTCCTGAATTATCTGAAACAAATAAAACATTGTTATGTAGCTGCAAGAATATTTCATACCACTTCCATATGGTAATACATGGTAGAGGGCTTATCATATATGATTTGCACTGTTTGATAGATAGATTAAATGATTTAATATATGAAAAGCATTAAAAAAATCTATGTAGGTAAATAGGGACTTCTTAACTAGAAGGCTGAATATACTTCATATACACTGATTTAAAGATTTTAAACTGCTCTGTGAAGTGTACAATAATTAAATGCTTCAATAGCTAATTTAATTCAATTGAGTGGTAAATATTATGCTTTAAATAGCATAATACTTCATATCATACTTCATGATAGCATCCTACTAAGAGATGAAAAAATAAAATAAAATAAATTACTGCTTCAATTCAAACAGAGATAAAATATCTATAGCCCAACAAAGTTTCGATTATCAAACAAAAATCATCTGTGTGGTGGCCCATGCTCATAAACCGAGAACCCGGGAGGCAGCAACAGAAGGATCATGTGTTTAAGGTAATCTTTGGATATATATTGAGTATTAGGCCAGCCTGGGGTATATAAAATGTTATCTTAAAAGAAAGGGCAGAAGAGATTAAATACAGGACTATGTCATTCACTTCTTATAATTCTAGCTAAGGTTAAGTGGAGAAAAATGTGAGGTTTTCCAGTGAGCTCTTCTCATTTCAAAACAATGGAGAAACAAAAATAGAAACAAGATGGTAGGAGAGAGATGGATGATAGTTGAGAAATCCTCACTGACTCCTTAACTTGGGCCATTGATCCAGTTACTGGTAATTCTGGTTTGAGATATGTCCGAAAAAAATCAGTAAATACTCTTTTAAAAATGAGTTTATTAAGCCAGAGTATATTCTGTCTGCCTTACTACATTAATTATAAGCAAAATAGAGTCCAAGGACTCTATTTTTAGACTAAGACAGAAAAGGGCTCAAATGGTGGTTGAGTTGACATATTGTACAAGTTTCCACAGCCAAATGGTACAGTCTAGAACTGCGCAAGTTCTCAAAACTTATCCCTTCCTCATGACAACTCCAAGGTAACAAACACATGGTGTCACTGAGGTTAAGTTAGTCTTACTGTGGCCATCTTTATGAAACTATTTTTCTAAAATCGAACAAATGTTTTATTTTAGAGATTAAATACTAGTCAAGATGCAGCCTCTTATTTTATGTATCTAATTTTCATTTCTATGGGTAAGAAAAACTACACACCTAAAACATAAACACATGTGTTTGGGGGTAGTATTAGTTAAAGACATCAGAATTCTAGAGGCAAGGAGTAAAAGGTCTTCAAATGGTATTCCATGAATGAATTTCTCACTACAGTGTATACCATGTTAGGCTGAGGTTAATGACAATATTTTTTTCTGTTCATTCAGAAATGCAACAAAAAGATGGCAATGATTATTCTGAGCTCAGTATAGACAACTGTTATGGCAGAGGACTGAATTCAGTGCTAAATTGGGCATTTAAGGAAAGTGAATTTCCTAGTTGAACTTGTTCATAAAATGATACAATAGCTTTCCAAATAGCTGAATCTTCATCACTATTAAATATAGACTACATATAAGGCACTTAGCATGCATATAAAAGCCAGTATTAATCCTAAAGATCTCCAATGTCTGCTGAGCAAGACAGTTATGAACTCCGCTAACAATACCGAGCACAGTGCTAAGTATGTGAATGTCAAAGGAATAAGAAAAATTAATCATCACATCCAAGCTAATTTATATCCATCAATATGTTAGTAAATATTGGCTAAAAGCAAACAAAAGCCAGCTAAATAGTTGTTGTTATTAATTTTATTATTAAAGAATAGTTTATTCACCAAGTGTCTAAAAATAAAAGAAAAAAACCTTACTAAATTTATAATTCTGAAGCAAACCAAATTAATATTTTTGGAAAACACCAAGTCAAAAGTATCTAATGTCCAGTTCTACAAATGCTTAAATAATGCAGGAAGATCTCTTTCCTCCTTTTGAAGGTAGGGTGGAAAAAAATGACTAGAGAAGCTGAAGAACAAATTTAGACTTTACAAAATGAAAAGAAGAAGACATTAGCAAAGGTATGATGGCAAATGGAAGTAAGCCTCAGGCTTCCCTCGCTGGGAAAAGTCTGCATCTCTGGCAGAGTTATGCCCCTCAACCAAATTCCCTCCCTATGGAATGAATGTGAAAATTGTAGACAAAATTTTGCAGCTCACAAAGTCTGTATCTAATCTGGCTCCAAGAGATACTTCTGAATAGTTAATCAGAACAAAGCCATTTTCAAAATATCTAGCTGATACTGTGATCATTTGGTGGGATCACCTGTCTTATCTATGGAAATACAAATATCTCACTGTATACATTACAGTACTGGGCAACATTGCTAGCTGAGCCAGTGGTCACAGTGTAGCTCCTTTTGCTGACCTTGACAGAATTTGCTAAAGACCAACATGAGACAGAAAAGAAACATTTGGGCTAGAGAACCTAATGTTCTAGCTTCTAAGATCCAAGACTAGTGTTAAAATTCTAAAACTCAGCTCTTGGTGAAGGCGGGGGGGGGGGGGGGGTCAAAATTTCAAGAGCATTCAAGAGTAGCCTAAGTAACTGGGAACATCTTAGCAAACAAAAACAAAATGCCGGGACCATTTCAAATTCTAAATTTAATGAGTTAATAGTTAAGTGTTAGAGTGTTTGCCTGTCATGCATGAAGGCCTGGCCTCAACTCCCAGTACTGACAATGACAATAAAAATAGAATGCCCTACATTTATGAAATGATTATTTATATATCCTATAAAAAATATATAATTACTCAAACTCTAAGGATGAAATACTGACAATATTAAATGTAATAGTAAAAAAAGCAAAACAAATCCTTATCTGAATAAACAATTATTCTAGACCCCCAAACCAGTACTTACCCTTAGGAAATTTTGTAAAAATCATAAACTGGTTCTTGTTTATATTGGTTGTTTAAGTAAGAGAACAAACATCACTTTAGTTTTCACTTATTTCTTAAAAATTGTCCAAATAATACCATTACTGCATTTGTTCTGCCTTTATAACCTATAATTGTTCAAAATTTAAAGTATTAATGATTTTAGTGACTCAAAAGTATTTTAAGTGGAGATAGGTCCATAAAAATTAGTGGTTGAGAAAGTTTGTACTCCCTCTTATGAATTTAACAATAACAAAGAGAAATCAAGTATCTTTTTTTTTTTTTTTTGTCATGTCAAGGGTATGCTTCTCAAGCATTTTTTAAAGTATCTATTTCCCTGTCTCCTATTCAGTCCAAAACCATTTGAGCTTGAACCATTTTTTTTTTTGTCTTGTTGTGTCAAAGCTCCAGCTAGAAATGTACTTCAGTCAATTTCCTTTTACTCAGTAGGCTTAGAATCAGAATTTTAAATTTAAAGGGAGGTCCGAAGCATAGTGCTATTTGAAATTAACCATGTCTCTTGGGTAAAAAGGAGTCTTCTCCTGGGCAGTTTCCATCCAAGATTGGCCGGATAAATAATCTGCTTTATACATAGCTGATACTTTATATAAATTGAATGACCTTTCCCAAAACTAACCAAGAAAAAGACTTCAGGTTATTTGAAATTGAATGTAAACATCAATTAAACTGGATGAAGAATTCAAGGTGAAAAATACTTGTCCAAGTATGATATACTAATGATTTGCTCTCATATAAAAACATGGTCTTCTTACTCCCAAGATGACAGGAGAACCCTGTTTCACCCACTGACATTCTTAAGAGGATTTGATCTTGAATACAGAAAAACAAACAAACAAACAAACAAAAAACAAGTACTTTACAATCGTAATCTCCTTCATTACTAATGAGACTGTAGTTTTAGAACATTTCAGAGCCTACGACATATATAGCCAGATGAAATGAGCTGTTTTCATGTTCATTATCTTCTATCCATTTCTTGGTTATTGACTGATTTCCATCAACATTCTTTCAAAGGGCCCTTCTAATAAAGGCTCTGAAAGAACTTCATTGCCAGGCACATCATTATCGTTATGTGGAGGGAATAAGCCAGAGACAACAGGTATTCAGTTTCCAAATGAATCAGCAGTGGAGCCTGAGCATCTGAGACTCTGACTCAGGACTTACATCACAAATAACAAGGACAAGCACGATCTTTCCATCTTTTCTAAGTTTTACTAATCTACCAGTTCGTATTCCTCTCCTAAAATCATTGTCTGGAGATCACATCTGCCAGATGGCCACACCAAATAACAGGTCTCCAGGAGTGTACCAGAGACCACATTCACCCTTCCTGAGGCTGCCAACTTTAGCGGCTTCTGTTGTGTGTGTGTGTGTGTTTTGTTTAGTTTTTGTCTTATAAGCTCTTTGCTTCTTCTCATATTTACGTGATCTGCTCTATCTAAGCCTAGATTTTTTTAGTTTTGTTTATTCTTATTTATTCAGATTTGTCTGTATACCCAGTTCTTTGATGTCTGAGAGCCTGGGAGGGAAAAATTTAATTCACTTAGTGATGGACAGATCCTATCACTACCACCACCCAGTGTGACTGAGCCTCAGGCAATGGAGAGAATACCTTTGAGCCACTTCATTTTAAAAAAGGCATTTTGTGTGCAGCACAAGAACAAAATTCAAAACACTAAATCAGAATAGCATGAGGACAGAAGAAAACAGGAGGTAATTACTAGTTTTTATTGATATTTCTTTAAAAATCTGAAGTATTCTGACACTCGATGGAATAGTCAACTGTTACAAAAAGGCATTTCAGAGCAGAATATACTGCAATATGATGCTATGATTAACAGGCATATAATCCGGGGCACTAAGCAACTACAAGAAAATGAACTAAGTAGATAAGATTTTTACTGCTTTTCCAAAATGAAAAGGCTGTAATCTGTCATACTTACACAGAGGTAGGGTCGACTATTATCTTCACCAAGTATTACAACATAATTTCATCCACATGTATTAAACTGAGATTTCAAAAGAGTATATAAACAATGAGAATGAACTATTATATTATGATACTATATATCTCTCAAACCAGAACCCATTATAACATACTAAAGATTATTATTTTACACCTAGCCTTTTCAACAGGGGAAAGCTCCTCCATACAGCTTTCCTTGTACTCCTGTTCTTAAAAAAAAAAAAAAAAAAAAAAAAAAAGACAAGCGTTACCGGACACAAATGAGCGAATAAGGAGCAGCAATGAAGTACACCATATGTTCCTGTTGTAGGCTGAATCCAGGTCTTTGTTTCAATATTACAGCGCCAGCAGGAAGGCAAGCTAAATACCCACCCATTTAAAATTGTTCTCTCACTATTGCTGGTAAAAGTTATACTTATGATAGGTTCGGCCGGAACCCATCCTATCTTTTTTTATTTGCTTCTTTTATACATATTTTTTGAATCTCAGGAACCTGCAACACAATCGCCCTAGATAACAGGTCTGTGGCAGGACAATCTGATAAGCCAATACAAGCGGCAGGCACTGAGGAGGACAAAGTTGTTTTCCTAGTGAAACAGTTCAGAAGTGATTCTATTTCAATGACCTTTATTTCATTTTATTTTATTTTTGCTTTTACCAGCTACGCACCTAGCTAGACACTGACCACTTGGTCCTCAAGCAGGGCTTTCATTAATCTTGCGATCTCCCAGACCAGTTGTAATGGTGCAACTCAAAACAAAACCCCTAACCGCGCCCCAATACCTCAGGCTGAGTTACCTTTTGCTTTTTTTCCTCCCTACCAAAGTGCAAAAATTGTACGTCGTTCCCCTGAAAAGGTTCGCACCGCTATCCTAAGCCATCATTGCACTCTTTCCGAATCTCTGCCCTGGCGTTCCTATTGTCAGATGCCTTCCTCCCCGGGGCGGTGTGCAGGCGCCTGCAAAGGGCGCCCACGCTTACCTCCCGCACACCTGCAATCCCAGCTCGGGATGCTGGAGAAGATGCTCGGCGGGCTGCGAACGCCCGGGATGCTGCTCCCGCCTCTCTCCCGGGGAAACTACCGAGCAGGCTGAGCCTCGGCTTGGACTGAGACTCAAGCTCCGCCTTCCGCGCCTGTAGTTGGCCGAACCTCGGACTGCCGCTCCTCCCTCTGCCGTCTGCGCAGCACGAGCCGCAGGCGGCGCGAAGCGGTACCCGAGCAAGAGTCGCTCCAGGCTCTCCGGCCGCTCCTCCTCCTGCGTCTGCCCTCCTCTCTGGCATCTCACCTGGCGCTCCTGGGGCCTGGCGTAGCCCGCTCAGTGGGCTGTCCTGGGGAGTTCTGCGGCTTCGGACAGGCGGAGCCCGCCCCTCCCGCCCAGAGGCTTCCTCCCCACCTTCCCGCGGACCCAGCCCAGCCTCCCATCACTTGCCACCTCTGGTCCCCGCCCTTTTCCTCCCACCCATCCTTGACACCGCCCGTCGGTGGGCGTGGCGCCTGCGGGCCGGCCTTGCATTCTGATTGGTGCAGGTGAGAGCTGGTTCCGCCCTCCCTCCGTTTCTGGACCCTCTCTCTCTACCCGTCTCCTCTCGTCCTCAAAGACAGGGAACGCTGCTCTTATTTGCTAGAAGTGTCCCCACCTATTGCCTTAGGCGTTCTCGCGGGTCCTTCTGGGAAATGTGGTCTTGCAATTGCAGGAAGTGCTGGCGGATAGGGCAGGCGGAACTACGAATCCCCATCGGGCCTTGCGCGACTCCTGCTCGGCAGGATTCCGGACAACGCCTGGTTCCTCTCGGGTCCTTCCGGCGTCGCCGGAGTGAATTGATCCGGGAGTTGGAGACGGTTCCAAAGGTGGGCAGTGGAAGTCGGTGCCTCGGTTGCCGGTAAGGTGAGGTTTTGGGGTTCGGGTCCGCACGGCTCCGCGGGCAGCCAGCGCGGCCCGGGGTCAGGCGGGGGTCGAGGCGGAGGCGCTGGGCTGGACTCGGGCCGGCGGGGCGGACGGGCGGGGAGCGGGGCCTCTGGGCGACAGCGAGGTCTCTACGCGAGCTGCGTAAAGCTGGTTTGTAAATGCCGCCTGCGCGGCCCGGCCCGGCGCCTCCAGGAAGTCCGCTGTGGGTGCGGGCGGAGGGAAGGGTGAGGTCGGCCTCCCGGGGCCCCGACCGAGGGGGCGGATGTGCTGGGTGCGGACCCCGGCAGGTGAGCTGGCGAGGCCCGGGAGAGCGTGGGTGCCCGCGGGTCGGCGCCGGGGTGGCGGGGGTCATGCCCTTTGAGGGAACGAGAGCCAGTGTTGACAGTTCCGACTCAGTTCCAGCTTCCTGAGGTGGCCTCCCCCGGGAGGTAATTCCTCACCAGAAAGGTTTGTCTCTTTTAACTCCAGTATGTCAGGTGGATTCACTTCTGACCTGCACTCCAAGCGCGTTCGCTTTGGGATGCTAGTGAGAAAACCGAAGGGACAAATGACGTGCCCAAGGTCACGCAGATCTTCAGTCCAGTCCACCCGAAGTTCCGGTTCTGCCCAGAGTTGTCTGCTTAGGAAGAAAGACGCAGGTCCAAGTTGCCAAGTAGAGTGTGTATTTCTCAGAAACGCTGGTGCGAGGAAGAGTTGGTTTGTCTATTTGTTGCAGTGGAGTGAAATCCTTCCCAGTGCATCCTCTCTAACGTTCAGTCAAAACAGGAAGAGTCATGTTAGCTTGGATATTTACCTGTTTCTCTGGGATAGACTAAATGGTAACACTCAACTTCCATGCCCTGTTGTTAAAGGGTAGATAATATTTACCAGTTAAAGCTCAGTGTTGACGTTAAGAAAATTATTGTTTTCCTATTTTTTTTATCATTTTAGAACCAGAGGTAGTACTTGTAACTTTAACAAAACTTATTTTACACATTTTAATGCTTTCGTTAAGTGAATTTTAAATGGAGAATCATGGAGAAATTATAACATATTACTAGAAATGATTTCTTTTTTTTCTCTGAGATTTTTACTTTTCCCTCATTTTCTTCACTATATGTGTAAGCAGTAAAAACAGGCACTAGTATATTTTCTGTTTTCTTTACATCATCTGTGAGTTTTAATTCATTCTTATTTAATGTTAAAGAATGAAAAAAATAATGCTTCTATATTGAGTGAAACACAATGGACTTGTTCCAAACAAATGACTAATTATAGACGATAGATATGATTGGATAGTTTATTTTATATAGAGTATAGGAGTCGTTTTAATCCATAAACATACAAATTTATAGTTAGCAGGATTACTATGTAGGTTAAAATATTAAATACATAATATATACTGTAAATAAATATATACTTTTAGTGTTTTTTGATTGTCATGATTAATATTAACAATGTTTTCTTGTTTGTTTGTTTGTTTGTTTGTTTTTAATGCAAGGCCCTTTTCTGGGATCAGAAGAACCTTTGTTTCTCTGTGTTTCCAGTTATTATGGTCTTTTTTTTATCGGGACTTTTTAAGTAAAAGGAGAGGTATGTTATCATAAAATTAGGCAAAATCAGGGATAATGTAACACCAAGCATAGAGTAATTCACAGTAGGGAAAAAGTCACTAAACAAAAGGGAAATTATGTGGGGTTAATTGATTTTGAAGTATATTAAAAAAGTGCATTTGTGTCAGTGGGCCACCTATAATAAGTCAATGCTGGTAAAACATATTTGTTCTCTTAAGGAGACAGTATCCTTTGCAGGACTTTGGAGGTCTTGTAGAGTCATCTCTTTCTTAAAAGGTAATCTGTAGAACAGAGGCTGTATATTACTTATCCTTGTAATCTTGGTTTTTGGAATAATTGAGTGGATACAGGGAATACAGAAAGGCTTGGGTGATGAAATGATTTGCCCAAGGCCATATGACCTGTCACAGATCAGGTTATAATCCATATCTTTCAACTAGATTTTTTTCTCTATTGTTACTATTATTTACATTTATTCACTTTGTATCCCAATTGTAGCCTTCTCCCTCATCTCTTCCTGGTTCCACCCTCCCTCCATCTTTATCTCTCCTTATCCCTCTACTATCCCACCTCCCTAGTTCACTGATAGGGGAAGTCCCCCAGGTTCTTTTATATCTCCTTTCTTCCATAAAGAAGAACTCTGAACTCTGTCTAAAGTTTGCTGTGAGTCTCTGCATCCGCTTGGATCCCCTGCTGCTTGGAGTTTTTAGAGGACCTCTGTGGTAGGCTCCAGTCCTGTTAGACTATAAAATTTTAATGTTTGGTTCAAAACTTTGTGTAGGAAAAAGACTGACCATTACAAATGTTCAAATGTCACTACCCTCTCACTTTGTTTAATCCCACCAATTTGTATTCTGTTTCTCTAATGGTTCTATTATTAACTGATCCTCAACTACTTATTTATTGCTTTTTTCATATATGTTTCTTCCTGATTTGGGGACTTTTACAACTTCTGCCTTTCCACGTGTCCCATTTCATCTTCCCTTTACAAATGTGGCTGGTCCCTTCAAAGCCTAGCTTTCTCTGAACCCTCCTTCTCCAAACCAGAGGGGATTCCCACCCTCTCTTCTCCATATTTTGAATTCTATTAACACTATTGCAATAGCAATTTATTATTTCTATGTTGGTTTAATATTTTATCATCTCATTAAAAGTTACCTGAGCAAGGCCTTCTCATTTGTTCTGTCTTAGCCCACCTCTTACACAATTCAGTATAAAGTCAGTGTAAATTTACTCATTCAACCCAGAAGAGTACAATTTAATGGCTAAAGTCTTAGAGGACTAGAGCTAAGGTTTAAGTCTAGACCTGTCTCTATGCTGCTTTGGTTGTCTTTGGTTGTAGTTATAACCAGGATTTAATACAACCTTGAGAGAAGATGATTTGGAGAAACTAGCTTAATAATTTCAGAGGAATTTGTATTTTGCACTTCTTAAAAGTTATATTTGAGGGATTTAAGTTAATATTTTACTGCTTTGAACATATGACACTTATAAGATTAAACATGTCTTTAAAAGTTTGCAAACAAAATTTTAAGGATGTAGTAGGCTAGATTTTTGTATGGAAAACAACTTGTGTAATTTTTCTCAGTACTTACTAGTATAATAAAATACATTTAACATCTGAATTATGTAGCCTTTATTCATTCAGTATTTACTAGCACACTTCCCAGCAGAACGTTGGGGTTGTTTTCAATTTTGATGATGTGGTAAGGCTTATTATTAAACATGGTTTTGCTAAATTGTAAGATTACTTGGTACTTTTTAAACGTTAATCTGAATGTTATTTGAATCTTAAGTAAAATTCTTTTTTACCTCATATAATACAGTTTTCAAGAGATTAAGCTGTTTATAGTTTGATAGAATATTAGGGTTATTATGATAGATGCTGTTACTAATAATTTTAAGCCAATATATGAATTTTTCTGAAGGAAATATATAGGAGGAAATACATAGACGATAGTGTGAGTCTATACTTCACTGCATTTAAAATACTGTGAGTTTTAGATTTAGGGTAATAGAGTATTTATACACATTTATATCAAAGCCACTTTTACATTTGGATTATGGAAAGCCATTGTTTTAAACTATGTAAAAGTGATTTGAACATATTTAATCTCCTTTTATAGTTGCTTAGAATTTGATTAGTTACTTTAGGATGATGGGGAACACAAGGATTTTTATTATCCTTAGATTACACTGAGTTACTGGGTAAGCACTGAAGTTAACCTACCTTTCCTTAGTAGGGAAGGTCTCTTGGGAACACATTTACCATAGTAAATCTAAATTGCATAGTAATGATCCCTTGATTCATTTATCTACATATTTGTTGAGGATGTTTTATGTGTGAAAGTATCTACTTTGGAATGAACTGAAATCTTATATATGGCCAATGGTTATACCAAGCATTTCACGTGCCTACCTACAATCCTTAAAACCACTGTAGGAAGCAAACATGATTATCCTCAGTTTGTGAACCAGGAAGATGAAATGTAGAGAGATGAAGTCACTTGCCTCAAGTTGCCCACAGAACTCATATTTGCTTAGCAGTTTAGTCCAGGCTGCCTCACTAGAGATACCTTGCTTAGAGTCATTTATGCAAAGTAGTGTTCATGTTTAAAGGGCTGCTCCCACCATTAGAGTTGCAGTTACAGAAAGTTTGTCCCCCAAATGTGGAGATCACTGGGACATAGTTACTGTTCTTTAATAAGCAGTTTATATTTAAAAATCTATTGGGAAGTTCAAACAGCAGAGACTAACAGACCTTTCCTACATTACATCCCATTTTTCTCTGTTCGTGACATAGTCCACTTTCCTATAGACTGAAAGGTTGAGTGTTTGATTTCCTCTTCAGATGCTGTTGGAAAATATCTATAGACTGGTATTATATATTATAACTCATTACTCAAAATTAGTGCTAGAAGCTACTCAGGCTGAGGGTCTATGGCTGTCTGAGTTTGTCAGAGGAATAGTAGGCCATTTTCTTACCTCAGTCTGGGACTTGTGTACATGGAAAATTGTGACCACGGACCACTGGTTCCTAGAGTAGGTATTGTGTACTAGATGCAGGAGTGCTCCTTTCTGTCACTGTTTTTTAGTGACTGTTCATGTAGTCCCATTCATTTTCAAGGGCTTGAACTGACTTCATCACTATATCTTCAGCTAACATTATTGATGACTTAGACCATGCAGAATTCTGTAACAGGTACTAGGAAATAGAAAAATGCATAAATCTCTTAGGGAATTTAAACTTCAGTAGCAGGTAGAAGGGAAAGGAGATGTTAAGATCATTTCTTTGGTACTTAGACATTTTAATATACCAGCATTTCATATGCATCAATTTTTTTTGATAATTAGGATAAATAGCTTGTATGGAGGACAAAACATGGTTTCTCTAACTTTCTGTCTGGCTATTAGCACTGAAATGGCTCTTTCTGTCTTATTCAGCCATCCTGTCTTAATTTGGATGACCTGGAATCCAGCTGTGCTTGGATTGAAGGAATAACAAAACCCTAAAATGTTATACCCTTGCTGCCTTCTCACGCTTACATAAGGTTGTACAACAAAAGGTACTTGAAAATGTTAAATGAGTCAGACCTGGCCTGGCAGCAGTGGCTCTTAGGCATTTTAAATTGTTGCAAGACTTTCTTAATTTAATTCCAAAAGATTTTGAATAATAGTATGGCCTTTTTACTCTGAATATACTCCTTTGAAGGATGCCTTTATTCATGTTAAAATTGAGTTTGATAGTATTAAGATTTTGTAAGTGTTCTTACAAAGGAATTAACAGTTTTGCAAAGTGAAGGTTACAGAAGAGACTCTGAATACCATACACATAGCCATCCTGTTACCTTCTTGCAACTAAGACCAATTGTATTTGAGATCAGTTAGAAGTAAAAGGTAAAGTTTAATGACATCATTGAGAGAGAACTTTGCCCTCATTAGCACCTAGTGTTAAACTAGAGAGCCAGGGACAACTTATTATTTGCTGCTCCAGATTCCACCTTTTAGAGTAACTTTTTGTGGTGTATAAACATCAAATAAGGAAAGTGTTTTTGTTGCATATTATAGAGAATCTTACCTATTTTGGAGTTACTAAATGAAAGAGTAGACATCTAAGATGAGGGAGTTGGTACAAAGCAAGTAGACATAGTCCACAGTGTTCTTGTAAATTTAGAGGACAGAACCATACCCTGAGAGCTTTTTTATTTGAATTCCTAAGATACTTAACAAACAAACAAAAAAAAGGATTAATGTTATGTTGGTCTAGATGCTAATCAAAAGGAAACAGTCATGTTCTTCAATCAAACACTTAACTAGTCAATTGGGCACTTCATCTATGAATCCTACATTGAAAACTTTATGGCCAAAAGAGGAGAATGCTTAAGAGGACAAATTATTTAATATGTTCGCATTTGAATTCTCTTTAGTCAATGGAGTAGGAAATAAAAAGAATTACCACAAGAAATTTGTATTATTACTTACACCAATAATTTTCAAATATGGTAGAAGCCATTTGCTATTTTCCTTACTCCTTTTTCCCAACAACCAACTGATCTCGAATTCTGTTTGTAAACTTTTCATCACTCCAAATTTTTACCTTTAATATGTTGTCACTCGGTCTTTGATCACATCTTGATTTTCCTGTGCTACCCAGTCTGCTTCTAGGACAGAGCTTCCTGTATTAAGCTGAATTGTGTTCTTTAAGAAAATAAAAGTAGGTTGTGTTTTGTCTGAATTTTATTTGTGTTTGTGTGTATGGGTGTTTTGCCTATGTATATTGTGTACCGTGTTTGTGCAGTGTGCACAGAGGCCAGCAGTCTTTGGACCCCTTGGAGCTGTAGTTACAGATGGTTGTTGGCCACCATATGGGTGCTGGGAATTGAACCCACTGAACACTTCGGAAGAGCAGCCAGTGTTCTTAATCCCTAAAAATAAAAGTAGTTTTAATGGCATTGTTTAAATAGTCTTAAAGTTCATTTGATGACCAAATTTATTTTGTATCTCCAAACTGAAAGTAATTTCCTGTACATGACATAAATTTTGAAGGCCACAGTAACTTTTGCCTCCCTTTTAGCAATTGAGTTTTGAAAATGGTATGTGTGAGATAATATGTATATTATCTCATGTGATAATCAGCATGAGATGGATACTGTGCTGTGTATGGGCAGGATAAACATGAGGCAGGAAAGGCATCTGAAGGTGGCAGAGTTGAAGGAGACTCTAATTTACCACTTCCTGCACATCAGTGTTTGTACACTGATCTGGTTTGTCCCACTCTCCTTTCATCCTGAAGCCACATCAGACTCACAAAACTTCAAAATTTCTCTAACCGTGTGAAGTAGATGCTTACTGTATGTCAGCTACTTCATTACATATTTTAAATATATTTAGTACTCTTAACCCTGTAAGGTGAGAACTTCAATCAGTATGTGCATTCATTAATTTCCCAGTGAGTTTAGAAAGTTATTAAACAATTTAAACAGTGTAGCCCAGCTGAGAAAAAAATTCAAACTATATCTTTCTTCCAAATCTAAGCATTTATCTCCTGCTATGTACAGTAGAAAAACATACTTCTTACCACGAAATAGATTTCTATATTTAGTCAGGAATTTCCCCAAATATATGTATGCATTTGACATAGTGTAATAATTGACTTTAAGGTTAGTCAGAGGTACCAAATTAAAAATCTACAAAATCACATCTTAACCGCATTCTTGATTGCTTATGTCCTGACAGTTTTATGGGAGTTCACAGCAGCTCTTGCCAGTGTACAAACTGAGCCATAAAGTGACACAAAGAATGAGGCAGGTTAGCATCATACGTCTGTCTGTAAACACCAGGTACTATAGGCATTTTAAGCACATTAATGTATTGGCTAACACATCAGCCACCGATTTGGTTCTGAATTGTGTAAGGCTTGATATCTATAAGGGTTATTTTTCAGTCAAAAGTTAGAACATTAGCAGTTAACTTTCTTTAATGTATCAGCATCTATAGCAAGAAGAGTTACTGAAAGGAAATTGAGATCTGGTACTGAGTTATAGAAAAGTTTGGGTATATATATCTATGCTCTCTTAGCTTTATTTTACTCTGAGGGCCCTCATTTATGTTTTGTTTATAATGTGTATGTTAGTAAGTGACTTTGTTTTGAGGAGAGAGATGTTGTCCTTCTGTGAGAGGGAGAAACCAGCAAGTTTTAAATACCTAGTTTATTAAACGAGGGAATAATTTAATGTTTAATTTCTCTCACAAACGTATACACATCCAGGGAGGGGTGGGAAGGTTTTACTTGGAAAAAGAAGTTCTGTCTTGGAGGTTTAAAACCATTCATTATCTTTACCAGTTTTTCTGTTTTAGGGTCCTTGATACCTGGGAGAGGTGGCTGTGGTGGAAACCTGACTTACTGCATGTACGTTTCTCCACTTAACCATAATTGCTAATATTAATTATTATACTTCATAGGCTGTCCTGTCTGTAATAATAAATTGTATATTCACAGCAAACCAGGAAGTTGTTTGCTGTTAACATTTACACGAAACAGCTGTGTTCTTGAATATCAGTACCAGTGTTCCAGATGTTGCCAAGATTATCTGCAGTACCCCTGGTCCTGTTGTCCTGTAGGCAATATTAATGTTAACTTTCCTTCTCTATAACAAAATGCTTGAGATAAAGAACTTAGCTGCAGTCTGTGGTCACTTGACCCCTGTGCTTTGGAGATAGAGCCCATCATGGTAGGAATAAAATCATCCACCACAAAAGAAACCAAACAAAAAACAAGAAAGAGGCTTATGCTTTTAAAATATTCAAGGCCATAATTCCTTTGACCTAAGGTCTTTGGACCTGTCCAACTTCTTAAAGTTTCTACAAACTCCGAATATAACCTCCTTGGAAACAAAAGTTTTTCAATACATGAGTCTGAGAGACATGGAAGTTCCAAATGACAGCATTCAGCTTATATCCTGTAAAGGTTTATGTCATACCATGATATAAAATGGGCTCAGTCAATCTCCAAGAGTCCCACTGTAACCGTTCCTATATTTCTCCACAATTCAAATCCAGAATCATGAGTGGCCCAAAAAAACTTAGCTGCGAGCCTCTGTAAAAATCCATAAAGAAAGCCATTCTAAATACAGTGATGGGACCAGGAAAAGGTACATATTTCCTTTCCAATGAAAGGAGTGATCAGCATCTGGGAAACCCAGCAGGGCAGACATCAAATTCTAAAGCCCTACATCTGCACCTAAGGCATACTGGCAGAATGTAGGCTTCTAAGGTCTTGGGCAGCTCTACTCTTAGAGTCTTGTCAGTTATTGCCCACATGACTGCTTTCTTGGAGTGACTTTCAGGCTTCCTGTAGTCTGAGCTGATGAGCAGTGTATGCCAAATCTTCCTTACCATGTTCTCCATTGTAAACTTCAACTTAGGTCCTACAGCCCTCCCTACATTTTGTCCATTTGGGTGACTTCACAGGACTACCACCCCACTGTGCACTAGATGGACTCCCCGGCTTTCTCTGAGATGTACATGAAAGTCTTCACTCTGCATTCCTGGAAAATCAGCATCGGAAGGAAGATGGCCCTTCCCCACGGTCTACTCCCCAGACCATGCTCTACGAGGGCCTGTTGGAAACAGGGAAGCTGCCTTTCTCTTTCCTCTTGGCAGAAAACAAAAGTGAATCCTAGGAAAACCATTCCGTGGGCAGTCAAGCGCTGGCAGGGTGCTCTTCTCCCAGGATTCTTTTTCTTTTGTTTTGCTTTTGAGACAGGGTCCCTCTGTATAGTCTTGGCTGTCCTGGAAAACAAAAGCAACCTAGGGGAGAAAGGCTCTGCTTGGCTTACAGTTCTAACGTGCCCATCACTGTGAGTAAGTGAGTCAGAATCTCAGATTTTTTTTCAGGGCTGACTATTTGGTATGAGATAACCAACCAATTGGTGTGCTTTTCCCTAGGACAGACCATTTCTCCTGCTCTCAGCATCCCGTGCATTCTTGTAGTTTCTTGTCTAGGGTTGAGACCTTGTAAGCTTTCCTACTTCCACATGAGTGCACCTGTTGGGATTGTCCCCCTGAGTGCATGTTTAGGCAGTCATGTTAGCAGGAATTAGTGATCACTTTGTAGACCAGTCTGGTGTCCAAACTCACAGAGATTCTCCTGCCTCTGCATCCTTGAATGCTGGGATTGCAGGCATGAGCCACCAAGCCTGGCACTTTTTTTTTTTTTTTTTTTTTTTTAAGCCTACTAGCCTAGCTACCGCATCCTCTGGTTGTACCTTTACACATGCTTCTTTTTTTTTTTTTTTTTGGCCAGGCTAGGAAGTTTTCAAATTAGAAACTTTGCCCACTTGGTAATGTCTACTGGGTAATGTCTATTATGTCATATCCTGACTTGATTTGCTGCCCTTACATTCCTTTTCCAGATAATCTTGCCCATTCATATTGAAGCTTGGTCCTCCTCAAAGTGCCAGACAGTGAACATGTTCCTAAATGCAGCATTCCATAACAGCTTGGTAATAAGTATATTCTGAAGCACTGAAGCTCATTTTTATCTAAGTAGAATTTCCTGCATACAGTATTCCTCAGTCTTTTTCTTTCCAAACCTTTTAGGAAAATTTACCTCTTTCTTGGATGGCTTGAAGGTCATGAGGACAAATTAGAACCTTCCTACTTGTGAAATGGTTGCTGTGTGGTCTGTACAGTTCTAGGCATGAGTATAGGGAGAGCTAGTTTCTCTAGGAGCTATAATTCTTGCTAATTATGAAGAGAAAACAAACCTTTTGAAACTTTCAAGTCAAACAGCTCTTGGAGAAGACCTTTATGCTAGAACTTGTAGATGAGTTTTTTGCTCTGTTAATTGAGAATTTCTTTCACTTTCCGAAACTGTAATAGATATCATAATGGAAATGTTACAGTTTTAGGATACTGTGCCCTCAAATAGGATACAATGTCACTCTCTGTCTGTTTCTAATGGGAAAAAAAAGGAAGCTGCTGGTAAACTAGAAAGTCATAAAGCACAGTGTACACTCCAGGTACTTCACCTGACATTTTACCTGGATCCCTGAGGCTGGCCATAGCAATTGAATTTTCTACTTATGCAGTTTTGTTGTTTGTTTGTTTTGATAGCAGTGATTACCAGACTGCTCTCTTCATGAGATTCATCTGGATTGTCTGTTAAATATATAAATACCTGGATTCTGGTTGAGTAGTCTTGCGAATCCGTGTTCCTAATAAGCTATGAAATAGTTGGTGATAGCACTGGGAGCTAAAACTTTCAAAGAGAAAGATTTACTCTGCTGAAAGCTTCTTGGCCCTTTGGTCTTGCTTGTTTGTAAAGCAAAGTTAGATGGTATTAGAAATCTTGTACTTGGAGAATTTAGTTAAGCATGAAATGTTGCTGTGTAGGGAGGTACACCGTTTTAGTCCCACCACTCAGGCAGCATAGGCAGGCAGATCTCCGATCTGGAGGCGAGGCTGGTCTACATAATTAGTCCCAGGACAGTCAAGGCTACTTAATGAGATCCTGTCTTTAAAAAATAAAATAAGATGTATGCCAGTAGTGCCTTCAGAATCTAAAAAATATTCTAGTGGCTATAATACAAACAAGATATTAGACTTTATAATATCTTACTGTTTGTTTTTTAATTTTAGTTTTGTGTAAAATCTTGTTGTAATTTTGATTTTGCTTGAAGTTTCTAATTCTAATAAGGTAATAGGAAGAACTTGGAATAACTAAAATGAAAGTAAAAACTGATAAATATACAAAGTATAAAATTTAATACAATCAATTAGGTTTCTGTATTTGCTTTTATTTTACTAAGCTCGGTACTTGAAAAGTTATTAACAAGCCTAAACTTAAAGTTTTTCTACTTATAATCTTACTTTATTCATTCAAGCATTGCTCCATGCTATCTCTATAGTCCTTATGGGAAAAAAATAACACATGAACTGGAACATAACACATGGTCTCTGTACCATGTTAGAGTAAGGTGTGTTTTGTTTTTATGTTTTTATTTATTATTTTTTGGATTGGTTTTTAGTGAAAGTACAGAACTTATTTAAGAATCTGTTTTCCCAAAGAACCACATTCAGTCCAGTTCCAAGACCTTCTGCTTTTCTATTCCCTTTGTCCATTGTAAATAGTAGTAGCACTAGAATTATCTCTTAGGTCCCAGATGAAGTAAAGTGAGTGTTTCAGGAAATCCTGAGATACTTCGGCCCTTTACATGAGTAGACTGGAGTTGGTCAGGCAGAGCAGGAGTCCTAAAGACTGAGTTTGACAGTGGAAGTGGCCAACAGTCTATTCTATACGTATTTATTCTGAACAAGTAGTAATTCTTTTAAGCCCATATTTCAAGGTGGTTTTTCTTATGGTAGAATTTAATGGTACTATTTTGAATATTCAGGGAATTTTTAAGAGGAACGTAGACGAGAAGTTTCCATTTGTATTGTAGTTCTACATTATATCATTTATTTCTAAACAAAAGTTAAAGGTATCATTTGCCAAAGTTTGTAACATTTACAGCACCTGATGTGGGTTTGTTTTTGTTGTTATTTATTTATTCTATGGATTCATAGCAATACACCTGAAAAGCTCACTTTGAACTGAACAATTTCCTCTGCAGCATCACAATAAAAAGAAAATATAAAGCTATTCCTAATAGGTTCATACTGTTATCAACACTAACTCTGTGTGTGTGTGTGTGTGTGTGTGTGTGTGTGTGTGTGTGTGTATGTGTGTGTGTGTGTGTGTGTCTGGCCTGAGGTCAGCTTTGGGTGTTGCTCTTCAGGAGCACTTAACTTACTTTTTGAGACAGTGTCTCTTCACTAAAACTTGGGGATTGTTTACTAATTTTGCTCAGATAGGCTGAGCCCAGGGAACCCCAAAGATATGGCTGTCTGCATTTTCTCTCCCCTGGAATTACAGATACATGACCCTTCTCCTCAGTGTCTGCCTGTCTGGTTGGTGGAGATTGAACTCAGGTACATGGAGGGTGGCAAGTACTTTCCTGACTACACTGTTTTTCCAACTTATGTTATTATTAGGAAGTACTTGTGACCATGGGTAAATCACTGTGCACTGTATTGTGTATTGATTGTCAGCATGATTGGCTTAAGGAACAACTAAAAGTGAAACACAACTGACTATATCTGTGAGCATTTTCCAGAACAACTGAAGAGGAAAATCTGTCCAGACCTGTTTATGTGGGAACATGGTCCCATAAGCTATGGACCTAGATCAGCTACAGTGGAGAAAGGGAGACTTGATGCTTCCTGTCTGCCGCATCTGCTACCCTTATGCACCTTCAGACTGAAACCTCCAAAACTTGAGGCAAAGAAATCTTTCCTTTTTGATTGCGTGTGCAGGCAAATTGCTGCAGTTACAATAAACTAACATACACATTAATTAGCCTTTGGAGACTCTGTTTTTTATTTTCAGTAGAAGGTAGATGAGATCACTTCCAGGGTTGGAATTTAGAATCTGTGATCTTCAGTTATCTGTACATGTAACCATTTCTCACGCTAGAAATGAGTACCTTTTAGAGAGTTGCTCATCTGCCATGACATGACTGAAGTTCTTTCTCAACTATCCAAGGAAGGAACCTTGTCAAAACAAGGTTCTCAAGACCCAGCTCAGTAGGCCCTTGTTTTATAGCAGGCTTTTTGTTGGCTTGGCATATGTGTAGGTTGTCCCTGATACCATTTCCAAAGAAGAAGCATGTGGAAGGAATGACAGAAGCACATTTCAACTTGGATTAAATTTGGCAAAATAATCCAGTATTTTAAACTGGAACTATTGATAGCTATCTCATGCTGTTGGAACTATAAGTGGATCTAATGCTTCTAAAAATTGTTCGGTTGTAAAGTGTTTGCAGGAGCAATTTTTATAATAATAACAATGGTAACAGTATTAAAAAGTTGTTAAAGAGCCGGTAACAGTGCAGTGTTGGTTTTGGAGGAGAAACTACTTACTAAATAAAAGATTTAGAAGAATCCAACACCAGTGTTTGCAGAAGATTTGAGTAGGCTTATTGTATGAGTATGTCACCAGGACTCTTAATGGTTCTAAGCACCTACCCTCATCCCTGACCCTGTCAGCTTCCCTCTCTTAGGTGGTACTCAACATGTGTTCTTAAGAGTAAAGGCAGAATGATCCACTTGATCCCTGCTCTGCTTTTTGCCATCTCCTTTTTACTGAAATTCTTGAAAATACACCTTTCTTCTCATGAGCTCACTCGAATTCCCCACAGGGAGCTTCCAAGACATTAATATGCTATTGTTTGAAGGGTAGATTTAATTTAAAAGTTGCTGTCTATGTTCTATGGCATTTAAAACGTCTGGCCACAATCTCCCATTTCAAACATACAGGCCAGCCTTTCTTTTGCTACTCACACAGGGTCATTTCCTGTGTTCTGTCCATGGCATCAGCACCAAAAGATTAAAGATTGTATTTTTTTTTATTAGCTGATGTATAGTTACTGTCATGCCTATATAGGTAATCAATAAAATATTTAACAAGTTATCCTTCCTATTACCAAATTCAGTTCCTCTTCAAGTTCTATTTCTGGGTCCATTTTGCTGTTCTTTACTCTTTAGTCTATTTTTTGCCTTAATTCTGTAGTTTCCATTTTTGCTATTATTGTTTATCAGCCTTTTTTGTTTCAAGTTTGTGATCTATTAAGACAGACTAGCTTTGTAGCACAGCAAATCTGCCTCTTTCCAAAGTGTTGGGATTAGAAGTGTGTGGCAACATAAAAGTAGATCACTTAGAAGCATTCCATAGGAAAAAGAAGACTACCATTGTTACTTACCTACTTCTGCTTACTTAGATCTAGTCCTGTTTATCTCGTGCATTGACATACTAAGTCTGGTAAGCTTTTTCTGCCTATAACTCTGCCCTTCTGCTCTTCTCTTCATCGTGTTTATAACTAAAGCAATCCTTGTAAATCTACCATAGTATGTTTTCTCTTGCTGCGTATTACAAAGTTTAGAAATTGGTTTTGGTGGATTCTTTAAAGTTGGGGAACAAAGTTTAGTTTAAAAAAAGAAGGGTATTTTTCTTTTCTATTTTTAAAAATTTTCAAAACCAGGGCTCAGCTATTAGCAGATTATTAACTGCCTCTCACTGGTAAGGGTACAGTAGAATGCTAAGCACTCAGATTTGACAGGGAGTTGGAGCCTTTGAAGCAGTACTCTAGCTCTCTTGGTTTTTCAAACAATATAGTTTTTTAAACGAAATTTAGTTCTTTCAAAGAATCTTGTGTAGACAGGTGTTTAATGACTAAGGTCTACATCTCGTATCTATAGGCACTAAAACTTCATATGTTCAATGATTGAGTTAGCTTCTGGGCTCCTTGAGTAGGTGGGGATAGAAAGGGTGTTCTTTACTTTTCACTTCCAGAGGTCTTTGTGCTGTGTGAGTATTAAGTCTGGAGTCTGCATCTGAAATCCAATCTTGGGCTACTGCGTGAATTCTCCGAGTGTACGTCTATATTTGTAAAACTGAAATGGTAGTTACTGTAAAATAACTTACCCTGAAGACTAATGCATGTGAGAAATGTTTTATAATGCAGAAATCTTTTCTTTAGAAACAATTGCTCAGAGTTAACAGCCTTCTTTGTGTGTGTAATTACTATTAGTTTTATGTTTAAGTTGATTGTTCAGCCTAGAAGGTAAAGAATTCCTTCTTTAAGTTTACATTCTTCTTTTAAATTTTTTTAATTTATTTGTTTTCACAAATTAGAGTTTATTCACTTTGTATCCCAGCTATAGCCCCCTCCCACATCCCCTCCTAATCCCACTCTCCCTCCCCTTCTCCTCCCATGCCCCTCCTGAAGTCCACTGATAAGGGAAGTCCTCCACCCTTTCCATCTGACCTTAGCCTATCAAGTCTCATCAGGACTGTGCATTGTCTTCCTCTGTGGCCTGGCAAGGCTTCTCCCCCATCAGGGGGAGATGATCAAAGAGCTAGGCACTGAGTTCATGTCAGAGACTCTCCATGTTCCCGTTAAAAGGGAAACCACTTGGAGACTGAGCTGCTTTGGGCTACATCTGTGCAGGGGTTCTAGGTTATCTCGATGCATCATCCTTGGTTGGAGTATTAGTCTCAGAAAAGACCACTGTGCCCAGATTTCTTGGTTCTTTTGCTCTCCTTGTGGAGCTCCAGTTCTTTCCATGACTTTCTTTCTCCCCCTTCTTTCATAAGATTCCCTGTACTCTGCCCAATGTTTGGTTATGAGTCTATACCCTGCTGGGTACATTCTTTCAGAGGCCCTGTGTGGTAGGCTCCTGTCCTGTTCCCTGTTTTCTCCCTTTTCCGAGATTCATCCCATTTGCCTTTCTGAGTGAGGATTGATCATCTTCCGGGTCCTCCTTCTTGCTTAGCTTCTTTAGATGTACAGATTTTAGGATGTTAAATTTTTTGTTGTTTTAGGTAGGCCTTTTTATATAGCCCAGAAATTTAAGATCTCTTTAGCTTGTCCTTCCAAGTGCTGGGATGTATTGCTGAATTCTTTTTTTTTTTTTATTTTTACTATTTATAATTTCGGATTTTTCCTAGTTCTATGTCTACTTTATAGAGATTTCCAGAGTTCTAGATATCAGAGAGTACCACTGACAAAGGACAATGTATGCTATTTTCCATGCAACTAGCTTTTCATATCATTTTCTCAGTATTATAATTTGTTTTAAATCTATGGTGCTATTTCTGTTGTTATTTTCAGGTGCTAAAATCAGTGAACAAGTAGCACAGACAGCTTTAAAACTCTTTAATTCTTTGTTTTACTTTTTTTAATTTTGCTCTCCATATGTCATGGTTATTATTTCACATATATGAGTGTCATTCATGAATGTAATCATGCCTCTAGTTGGTAGGTTTAGTGGTTGTATATCATACAGTTGAATATGTAATTTTTCATGGTGTTTCATGGAGAACTCACTGGATTCATATAAAGTAGACTGTGGATACACTGCCTTGTAAGTAGGACTTAACCAGGTTAGAATGAGGTGATTCTTTAGTCTATAAAGAAGAGGGAAATATCTCTGTAACTAGGGTTGTTTTCACATAGAAAAATGTATTAGCAAGTTAGCTTCTGAATGTGATAGCTAGCAACTCTCTAATTTTGAAAAGAAAGTTTAAAGAATTTTGTTGTTTCCCTTTAGTGTAAATTGCTTTTTCTCCTTTTCCCTCCCACTAGATTGCTGTTCTTTTTTTTGTGCACCATTCTTTATTGCACACACATAAAAAGGGGACGAAATTCTGCAGTGAATGAAGATTCCTTTGCATTTTAGCATTGCTTTTTCTACTGTAGTTGGCTTTTGAATGAGGATGACAATGGAAGAGATGAAGAATGAAGCTGAGACCACTTCCATGGTTTCTATGCCTCTCTATGCAGTCATGTATCCTGTGTTTAATGAGGTGAGTGCACATAGAAGATTTCTGCAATTCCTTGATGTCTGTTTCATTCACTCATCTGTTCTTCCAACAAGACAGATATTTATATGAACTGAACTCTTTGGGTTGGCTCTTAGGTCCAGTCTATATATACACTTGTAGAAATAAAAGCCAATATTCTATTCTAGTCTATGCTATTCTCAGTAGGAGAGATAGACATTACCTATAGTTTTCCAAGTTGAAAATTCTAGTAAGTACTATTAAGTAAGAAAAAAATGAGAAATGGGTAGGTGGGCTTTATTTTCAGGACACAGAAATGAGACATTTATATATTAGAATGTAAAAGAGAGGAATAAGGCTAGAAACAAGCACTTTGTTAGGTAACTAAAGGTTATGATGACAAAGCCCTGTTTAAAAACTGATATCTGAGCCTGGCGGTACTCAGGCTTTTAATTCTAGCATTTGGGAAGCAGAGGTGGGCTGATCTCTTGAGTTTGAGGTCAGTCTGGTCTACAGACTGAGTTTCAGGACAGCCAAGGCTACACAGAAAAACTTTGTCTCAAAAAAAAAAAAAAAGCTGTTGCATTGCATCTGAAGAAGTCAGGTAGCTTTTTTTATTGAAGGAATTGTCTTGAACATGACACTTTTTGTTTAAATTAATATACTATTATATGGAGAGAATTTCACATCTGTAAGTCCCTTAGAGGTTAATTCATACCTTCTATGCAGTGGTGAATAGAGACATTGAATGGTGAAATTATATTTTCTAATTTTATATAAAATTAATGTCTACTCTGTGTGTCCTATCTCTAAAGTCAGTGGCTTTAGCCTTAAAAAAATTAATAATTCTTTTTGCTGCACGGTATAATTAATTTCAAAACCACCAATCTTATTATTGCTAACATAGCTGGAAGCCATTATGAAAATGCCAGTGCCTTGTAGAGTGTTATTCTGAGACTCAAATCTGTTTGTCCTCACATTGTCAGGGATGACAGTGGTATACTTTATGAGCCTAAATCTAGGAAACCATAGAGAATGATTAATTTATACTTTTAACAAACCATGCATATATTAGAATTTTAAACCCTACCAAATACTATCAGGTTCAGAGGACTTTCAGGAGAATTCAAAATAGTGGTGTAAGTAAAAGTTTCTGTCTCCATTATATAAAAGATTCTGAAGGCAAGGAATTCCAAGGCTAGTAATACTATGAATCAGTATCATCAGAAATCATCTTCTGCTTTACTATGTCGCAATCTTCTCAGTATGCACAGTAGCTACCAAAGCTCTATCATGTACTAAGTTCTAGTCCAGAAGGGGGGGAAATGAGATAAGGTGTGAAATCTTGTTTTCTAGCTGAGTCTACTTAATTAATGTGTACCAGAAATGTCCTACACAAGACTATATGCATGTACATTATTTTTTAAGAACTTAATCTTATGACCAGTCTTAACTGCACAAGAGGTTAGAAAGTTCAGAAATCTTTTACTGAGGAGAAAGCCTCTCCTGTAAAACTTGTCCCTTCTGGGGCAGCTCTCAACAAGCCAATAAATCAGATGTATGTTTTTGTTGTGATACTTCATTGCAACTAGCTGTTATTAGAAAGAAGTGCTTCCTTGTGGTATGTTTGTTTGCTTTAGCACTCTGCTAGGCCATGCGGACAGAGAGAAAACAAGCAAGCAACATAACTGTTCTTAAGAGTCTGCTAGGGAATACAACTGTTTAAAGTTACGTAATTAACTTTGTATCAGGAGTGAGATAAGGAGACAAGGAACTTGTGTTTGTAGTACTTAAGGTTTGAATTTCTGACATACTCCAAAAACTGTTTTCATAGTTTCACCCACAAGTGCTCTATCTTTTCAGGTCTGTACACCCAACTTAGAGTCTACAGCACAGAGTGTTAGGGAGAATTTCTGGATTAGTCTAGTATTTTGAGTCTTGGTTTGAGAGGAGGCAAATTCATTTATAGAGCATCAGTTTCATCCTCCAGTTAGTGAACTAAGAGGCTTTAGTTCTAGCAACATGCATCAATTTACTTCTGTGTATGAAGGATGGCTGTTTGAATCTTGTACTTCACTCTAAAAGTGAGGAGTATGGGTTAAATGAACTGTTGGGATTGATATTGATGAAATTTTTGTTTTGCTCATGTATAAAAGAAATTTACTTCAAAGAATAAGAAGTGGCTATGAATAGGATGGTAAATCTCTTCCCTAAGATGATGATCTCCAGGTGAGATTGGTAAACACATGTGATGTCATGGGTATAGACTTAGTGATTCATCATTGTTCTAGGAATTGATTTTCAGGAGTAACGTTTGAGGATAAAGTGGCTGACTGTGTCAACTGGAACATTGCTGCAGCATATTAGTGAGGTCACATTCTAAGTGTCAGTTTGTTAGCCAAATCCTATAGTGCACTTTTTAAAAAATTACTTCCTGTCTCATTCAAAAATAAGCTCAAAACTATTATTTTAGAAATGGCAGTGGTACTTAAATTTCCTCTTAACAGATGAAATCTAGAGTTGGATAGAAGAATAGAATAGAATAATTATTGGAAGTGTTGAGTTAAAAGGTATTGTATTCACTGCTGTTCTTTAGCGTGTTCTTTATCAAGGATATTTCCATTATTCTTTAGCATTTCGGCATGTTAATGTAAGGTGTCTAATGAATTAAATTCATAGTTAACTCTAGTTCAACTATGAATTTTATGTATGGGTACTAGTGGATATATTACAGTTTAGTTTGGCTTTATTGTTCTGTGTTGTACAGATTTAGATAGAAATAAAAATAGTTTCAAATTAATTGTCCAGAAAGTAGTTCTCCATCAGGGCTGCTGAAAATAGATATGACCCTGCAAATCCTCCACAAAGTGTATTATAAACATTAGCAAGTCTGTTCACCCCTAACATTTTATTCATAGTAGCACAGTTTAGGTATCATTTATCTAGAGGAACAATAGAAATTTTGGTACTGTTACTCATGCTTACAAATCACTTATTTGTGGCATTATGAGTGCTAACTGTACTTAGTAACGTAACTGCAAGATAACAGAACACACTTTTTGTTTAGCCAGGGGCCACTGAGTTCAATGTCCAAATATATTGTATACATTGTAAACTTACTGTGGAATAGTCCTCCCTACTGCATAACAGAAAGCATGGTTTCTACCAGCCTCATGCCAGGCCTGAGGTCAGGTTCTCCTGTAACTATTGTTTCTTACTATTATTTGTATATGGAGAAGAATTTCCTTCTTCCAGGAAAAATAAGCCATGTGGAGGGACATGTTTTAAGACATAACATTTTCTGAAGCAATATATGACATAACTTGGAAAAAAAAAAGTTTTGTGACTATATAGGAATTTGTTTATCAATAAATCACCACAAAATATACTTCCGAATAAATGATTTTGTATTCAGATGCTTCTCATTCAGCTACTTCTGCCACTTTTGCTGATATGTAACACTAAATTTTTTTCTAGTAAACAGATGCAAGCTGAGAACTATTCCAACTTAACCTCTTTACTTCATTTTTCTCCCATGTTAGAGGGGGAAGGATTCAGACAAACTAAACATAACTTCTCAACAATGAGTGGATGAATGTTTACCTGTAGTATCTGACATGATCAGTTTAGTACTATTCTGCAGTAAGAGTCATACTTTGCCTGGAATTCCTGTTTAATAAAATTATAATAAATAATAAGTTATTTAAATCTCAACAACCTGTGGAAAATAATTTAATATACGGTAATGTGTTTATGATAATGCTAGGTATATGGTGTTAAAATTATTAATATTTTTGACAACATTGTGGTCAGCATAGAGTTTTCAAACTTGCCAACAGTGTTTCAGCAGATGTTTTTATACTACTTATGTGACTCTTCTTACCTGCTTTGTCATATATGTCATTTGATACTTTAACCTGATTGACCACATTCTTACAAAATATACCTCAAGATTTTAGTCTTGTGATGTGGCCTAGTTTAGTGTAAGAAATAGGATAAGTAAATTTGGAGAAGATTTAAGGATGGTATCATCATGGGAAAACCTAATCTTGTCTGAAGTTGAGGAAGCCAGTAGACTCAAGCAGTTTAGAACTAATTAACCTAAATATTTTGACCTTTAAGAATTAAAAAAAAAGAAAGAAAAAAGCTTTCAGAAGAATCCATACAAGACTGTTGAAAACGTGAGGAAAGGCTGAGTTGATTTATTTTTCTTCTAGTCATGGATTTCAGAACATGTGATAGTTGAGCTATGGGAATGAACTGATAACTTCTCGAGGGATTGGTGAATAAATGAGGTTTATAACTGGAATTATATTTGAACTTATTAAGAGTTTTATTAGTGAATTTGATCCTGAATTTGGCAAGAAAAGTTGATAATAGTAAGTGTTCAAAATCTGTCCTCAGTTCTGTAGCAGAAGCTGCTACTGCTGCAGTTGGTAGTGTGGGGCTAAGCTGAGAGGTAATGCTGAGTTCCTCAGGGACCCTTTAGCAAGCACTGTTGTTCTGCCTCATAGTGGTGATAAAATATCTTAAGCCTTCTTTTCTCTCGTTTGGACTTTTTCCCCCTTCTGTTCAGTAGTGACATGAAGAGAGGGTGAGAGCCAAGCAATGCTGATTCTTGTTTTAATGTATAGTGACGCACAGTGTAGCCTGTAATCTTCCCCCGCTACATCTCCCCACCCTGGTAGAGCCAGCATATGGAGTATGTGCTATCCATTGCTAGTAATATAGTAAGATTGCAAATAGGACAGGGTTCATTATGAGGCTACTCTAGCCAGCAAGTGTAACCCCAACAGCTCACAGCGTTCTACTTAGTAATAAGTATTGGAAACAAAGTGCAATTTTTTGTGTGTGTGTTCTAGACTGACATCAAAACAACATTCTCATGTGTCACCAACTTTGAAGAAACCTTTAAGTGGTAGAACTTGTAAAGATAGTTTTCAGAAGGCAGACCACTGTAAAATCAATTTAGATAACTATGTCTTAAAACTAAGCTGATGACAGTTCTACTTTTCAGCTTTCACGTTGCTACTGAGTTCGACTTATAGTTATTAAAGGTCTGAATTGTCTTTTAATATTGACTTCTTACACATGGTAGAACTCAGGACTCTATTAGTTGTTACAGAGATGCAACTCCAGTGTGGAAAGTGATAAAGGTTGCTTGTGTACAGACCAGAGAGCCAGGCTGATGGCATGAATTCTGTTTCAGTAGAAAGTTGGAAATTTGTATCAACCAATGTTTCTTTGTGTAAAATTAAGATAGCACCATGTGTATTGTGAAGATTAGAGATTATTCTGTAGAAAAAAAAACTCTACAAGCACTTACTTGATCCTTAATGAAATAGCTGCTGTTAGAATGTTGTCAGAATCTCCTGCCAAGAGAGGGATAATGTGATGAACATGGTTTTGTTAAGTCTTAATCACAGCTGAGAGGCATAAAAGTCCTTTTCATGGGGTGGGTAAAAACCGTGCTGCCTAAGAGCAATACAAGCCTATATTGATGTGAGAACAATTTATATGAGTTCATGAAGATGGTAACTTCTCTGCAAACAAGAGGTCTGGGCCTGTGTGCCTGGCTATTCTTGGGCATTGGAACCCACACAAGTAAGAAAACCTACAAGTTTGTTACAGATATGTAGGTGTACAGTATACCCAACCGAATGCCGCTGAAGTGCTTCACGGTTTATAGACTTTGGAATCACTAAGGTTTGTCTGACCTTCCTGTGGCTACTTCCTTTGAAAGATACAAATATTTAAGTGTAGTCTAGAAATCCCTGTCTTGGATCATTTTTACCAACTCTTCACTTGCTGTTGGTCTTCTTTTCCTTGCATTTCAGTGAGGGTGATGATGAGTTATATAGTATGGCTAGTACTTGAAGGTACATATCTGACTCAGACCTGTAGCTGGTCACAGGCAAGCAGTGGGGTGTAAATGCACAGAAGCACGTGAGCTGTCAGTATGGAAGCAGTCATCCTACCTGCCTGTGCCAACTTTCTTACACACCTGAGGTCTGATGAGCTTTGCTGTTACTTTAAACAGCACTCATGATTATTACATCAACTGTGTTATTTACTTGTAAAATAAATTAGCCTCACACGTGATAATAAAATTAAAATAATTACATTTAACATTTTAAAAGTTTTTATTTTTATGTGTATGAGTGTTTTGGGCGCTGCATGAATGTAAAGTGTGTACTGTGTGTATACAGTTCCTGCACAGACCAGAAGGGAATGTTAAAGCCCCCGGAGGCAGAGTTACAGATAGGTCTGAGTCATCATAAGGGTACTGGGAATTGAACCAGGTCCTCCACAAGAGGAGTGAGTGCTCTTAACTGCTCAGCCACCTCTCCATCATCTACAGTTAATTTTGATGTATTATTTTAGGTACTTACTTACCCTTAGAGTAGTAGAGGACAGATGGAAACACCTCTGAAACTCAGGCTTCAGTTTGAGGATTATTATTACTTTGTCAGCACTATTTGCCAATTGGTAAAAACTAGGTAAAGCTTAATCCTTGACTGAGAAGTTAAAGTGATAAAAAAGAATGGAAGCACGTGTTTCGTTGTGTTGGTCCCTCTGATCATTACTTGTATGCACACACAGGACTATAGCTAGGGAATCAGGCAGAATGCTTATCCTTAATTCTCAGTATTTTCAGGAATTCAAGTCAGTATCTCTATTTGTTTCTCTTAGGACTTAGAATCTGTATCATGATTGTATCAAGTATTCTGTAGCACAAATTTATGTTTAAGATGGAGTGCATCTTATTAAAAAAAAAAAAAAAACCAAAAACTTTTTTATAGGTATGAATAAGAATTTTAAATTCTTGAAAAATTATGGCTTATAATTATTGAAACATTTTTGCTTATTGTATGATGGATTTATCATTAGTAAAGAACAAAGCATCAGAAATTATTTTCTCCAAGAACACACATACTAATCATAATTTTAAATTTCTCATTGTAGCTGGAACGAGTAAATTTGTCTGCAGCCCAGACTCTGAGAGCCGCTTTCATTAAGGTGAGGTACAGTAACTTCTTATATTTATTAACTTTTATATGTAAGTCTAAATACCATGTATTGTTGCTAGTTTTCTTTTGGTGAAAATTATTTTAGGTCACATAGATATTTTTTAGTTTTAGACAAGCTTTAAACACAAAAGGCACACAACAAATGCTGTTTCAGATGAGTACTCAGAAGCACATTTTATGTTCCTTCTATTCTTCAAAGTTGTTTATAAAAATGTAAATTAGTTATACTTCATATTGATTAATTATGGGATATAAAATTTGTAAATAATATGGCAGACTAAGGTAACTTTGGGAATATAGTTATGACATTCCAAGTGAGTTTCTTCATTGTTCTTAGACCTAAGCTATTGACAGGATGGCTGGTAACATGGTGAGCTCTTGTGTTCAAACAGATGTGTCCCAAGTGTGAATATTCACATGCTTGGTGACTTTGTGTTACAATGAGTGTGAGCCAGCTTAGTAATAAGAATCCATTTTCGATACACTGTTAAACAATTTCACTGCACACAACCACTGGAAAGCTGAAAATATATAGTTGATTTCATATTTGTTCTCAGCGTATATTTCTATTTGGGGCTATACTTGAGAGACTTAATGTATATATTGAGCATATTGTTTTAAAATGTTACCTGCTTTCTCAACTCACATATATGCTTGGGTGCCCCCAAATATATTTTTATTTACTTTTAAATTTCCATTATTAACTACAGTAACTTAAGTCAAAATATTTTAATGCTTAAATTAAGAATAAACTTAAACATTTTTAGTAGCTGTTACCTTTAGTGATATTCAAAAAATAGGTAAAACAGTGTACCCTTGAGGAATATTTTTCTGACACTGTGACAAAAATACAATTGTGTGATTATGGTAGATCTGCATATCTGGGATTGTCACATAGATACATTATCTACAGCAATGATCTTTTAGTGTTGTTTTTCTTTGTTTGTTTACTACTGACATAAAGTCTTAACTTTACACAAATCTGGACTTGAACTTTGGCCTTAAAATAACCCTTTGGTCTCTGTCTTCCAGGTACTGGAAGCTATAGACATGTACTGTTCTGCTTCAGGCTCACAGCTATGATTGTTAAGTACACATTGATCACATAGTTAAACAGTTACTGTTAAATTCCCCTGCTAGTTAGGTCTCAAGTGAAACTAAAGAAAGCTATGTAGAAGAAGGTGATTTTGTGTTTTTAAATTTCCTTTTGAGAAGCTGCAGAGGTAGCTCAACAGTTAAAAGAACTTGCTGCTCCTCCAGAATACCTAAATCATTGGCCACAAAACTGTGCTTTACCTTGTGGGACACTTTTCTGTCATGCTAGAGTCCTTACAGAGTTGAGTACCCATCACATTCAAGGTTGAAATCATCAAGTGCAGATAGCATCTCTGATCTCAGAGCAGAGGTTTTGGAGGTAATTGTTGAATTTGAGGTGTTGAAGGTTTAGCCAGCACGTTAGCCAGAAAACACCAAAACAGCTGTTCTCAACCAGTGGGTTGCAACCCATTTGTGGGGGTTGAAGGATGCTTCACAGGGGTCAACTAACACCATTGGAAATAATCATATTCATAACAGTAGCAAAATTACAGTTATGAAGTAGCAACAAAAATAATTTTGTGGTTGGGAGTCATCACAACGTGAGAAATTGTATTAAAGGGATCAGCATTAGGAAGGATGAGAACAACTATACTAAGACGTATAATCCCAAAGTTATGCCAGGCACACTGCAAACTCAAGAGGGTTGTGTGAAGAATTTTCAAAAAGCGAATGCCATGATACTTAGCATCTGTTTATACTGTATGAAGTATACTACTTCATACTTCATATACTACTTCAAGTAGTATACTTCTCCTGAAGTAGTTTGTGATTTCAACATACTAGATGGATCTGTATTCCTTTAAATGATGTCGCATTTTTGTGGAACTAATAAAAGCCAAGTAACACACACACACACACACACACACAGGATCAATGTGCAAGAAAGAATGGGAATGGTAGCTCCAGTGTAAGGCCAGTGTTTGAGAAATGACAGTGCTTAGGGAGTGCAAACATCCCATTAATACGTAGCAATGAGATTAATATTAATTAATATTAGCAGTGAGATAATCTGTTGTCTGTTTTGTTGAATGCATAGACTTTAGGCTTTGGGTTGTGGAGTTGTTAGAACATACTGCCTACCTAAGTTATTTGCACTACCTAAGCAGCATTTGGCTCTAAGAGCTCTATGAACTGAGAAAGTTGAGTGAGTCTGTGAGACTTTTTGCTGTGCCAGATCTAACTTGAATTAAGAACTTTGTTTGCAGACTTTGATTTAATTCTTTCAGCATTTTAACTTAATTAGCAAGATGTTTTTCTACAGATCTTTCCTGCAAGCACCTAGAGAATGCTCCCATGCCCCCAAGGCAATTCATTATGTAGGTGGACTTAATGCTACCCATACAAGGAAGATAAACAACTGTTAGGAAATAAGCAGCAAGTATAATTTTTGGCAATTTAGGAAACGAATATTGTAACAGTGCATGTAGCCATATTTGAACGTTTTTTCTTTTAAAAGTTACCTTGACAGAACAAACAGAATTTAGATGTTTCATTAATCATTTATCACAGTGATAAGCATAGCAGTTGACACCTAGTACAGTGATCTCAGCATTGAGATACATGTGTATATTCTGTGCCTCTTTCCAATTTTAGTTCACAACCTCAGGTTTTTCTACTTGAGACCTCATAAGAACAAGAGTGTTTTAAGAAAGTGGTGAAACAGAAGAAAACTAACTGCGGTAACATTAGAACGGAACAGCAAAGGCAGAGAGGTTGTGTTTGACAACTAAGGAAGCAAAGTGAGTGCCATCAGGTCAAGGTGGAAATTATGTTTTTACATGATTATTGGGTAAAAGACAAAAAACATTATATCGACTTACTTGGCAGGCATCCTAAAGTAGACAAACTTTCAGTGGGATTAGGAATTTTCTAAGTGGAATAGAACAAAATTACTGAGAAAACAGAAATGCAGAATTTGCCTTTATATTTAGTCTTGGTATGGCAAGATTTTAGTGCCTAGATTTAGCTCAAGTAATGTAGAAGGAATGTACATTTAGTTAAGAAGCTCTGTATATTACATTCCAGGGTACTGTAGGGTGTTGATGAGTTGGTTCCATGTGTAAATACTATTGTCAAGCAGAAAACTAATGCCCAGAGCTGTCTTCTGATTTATACTTGAGCATGTGTCCTTACCTATGGCTAGACAGACAGCCTATTACACACGCACAGACACACGCCCCAATAACAATAATTATAAATAACAGTCGATTTTGAATGAGTGAGATTGTAAAAACCATTGAACAAAATTTTTTGCTATGAAACTAAAATAGGAAATGGAAATTATTGTATGGAATAGTAGGTAAGGGAACAAATCGATTTTATTAAAAACTACAAAAGTTACCCTGGTGTATTATTTTGCTCTTCCTGGCATTTAATTCTAATACAGCACATCTTTAAATTATACTTGGTAGGAGTTATTATTGCCACTCCTTAAGATGAAATATTACATATGCTAAAACCCCTCTCTGCACTTAAACTTCATGGAAAAAGTATTGTATGAGCGGAGATGGGGAGTCTCTGTCAGATTGATTGAGAGAGAATACAGAAGAGAGGCGAGGAATCCTGAGTGCCTCTGTGACTGCACATAATGAAAATGTGCTGGTGCCTCGGCTGTCGGAGCTGCAGACAGTGCCCTCAGTGCTCCCTGCTCCCCACGTCCCTGTGTCCATAGAAGGGAATACTTTCTGAACAATTAAAATTTACCTTTAAAGTGCTGACAACAGTTCTGTGTTTCAAAATTAGCAGATTTTTTTTTTCTTTCAGGCTGAAAAGGAAAATCCAGGCCTCACACAAGACATCATTATGAAAATATTAGAGAAAAAAAGTGTAGAGGTTAACTTCACAGAGTCCCTTCTTCGTATGGCAGCTGATGACGTGGAAGGTATCAGAAAGAAGACGTGTTCAGTGTCTCCCTCCCTGGGAAGGACTTCTTTCAGATCCTTACCATTTGACCAGACAGTTGTCCCCCTGCCCCATGCCTTCATGCTTTTCGTGATGGTTGTGAGCATTGTCTGTACAAAGTAGACACGCAAGCCCTTTAACTTTCTATACTTGTCAGATTTAGCTATATGAGGCATTTGTTGCTGCTGCATCTGTTATTTTTTACCCATTCATATAATGATAAATGAGTCTCAGTTTCACTAGTTCAGAGAAGTATTTTGTGTTGTATTTAAAGGAGTGAACCGTTTGTCTGTCTTTTTTTTTTCAACTACAGATTTGAGAGTGCAACACTAGTGTTGCTGCTTTGCTTTTTAATAAAAATTTAGAGATGGGTTTCACTTAAAACACCATTTTTACAATTAAAATATATATATAGTATCTTACCTTTACTAATAGAGAAGAGAAAGAAGGTCTTTGAATTGATTCCAGGACTTTCAGGAAAGCCTTTGTCGTTTCCTGAGATTTAAACTTAGGCCAGTTTGGCCAGCCTACATTGAAGGCGTAAGTTGCCGAGATTCCTGCAAGACAGTGAGCCTGGTAGTGAGCCTATTTTATCTGCCAAGTCTGATTGAACTCCTTTCCAAAATGCCATTCTGTGATCCCAGCTAAGGTGTTGGATTTGTATTAGTCTTTGTTTACAATGAGAATTTAAGAATGTACTGAAAAATCATAGTAATGAAGCACAGTATATTCCACATTATAGGGTTTTTAATATAATAGCCATAGTATATTCAGCACTATAAGGTTTTTATGAACCATAGTATATTCCACACTATAGTGGTTTAATATAATGAGCCGTAGTGCATTCAGTACTGTAGGAGTTTTAATATAATGAACCATCGTATATTCAGTACTGAAAGAAGTTCATAAAATAGACTGCAGCGTATTCCACAGTATAGGGATTTTAAGTTACTAAATTTAAATTTCTATTCACAAATGTATAAATGAGCTTCACTTTCTTCATGAATTTAAGTATTTAAGGCTTCATGGCATAGTAGAATATCAGTACTGATAAGCGTAGATCAGTGGATGGGTGATTTCGTACATATTCCCATATATTTCAAAAATGTTTGGTCTTACCCTGTTTTACCTCAGCATAAACTTTTTTTTGAACTGTACCAAGTTGAACTTCTTTCTCTTTCTAACTAAATGCTTATTCCTACTGTGTGCTTCCTTGGTCAGCATTGAGAGTTCTTAAACTTGGATTTGTCAGAGAGTCACATGACATTTTTTATTGTTTTTCTGGTTTTTTTGTTTGTTTGTTTTGTTTTTGTTTGTTTTTTTTAATCAGAGTACATGATTGAACGACCAGAGCCAGAATTCCAGGACCTGAATGAAAAGGCACGGGCACTTAAACAGATTCTCAGTAAGATTCCAGATGAGATCAATGACAGAGTGAGGTTTCTGCAGACAATCAAGTAAGTGAGGTTTTTGCTTTGATCTTTTTTTATAACAAGGATTATCAATTCTTTTTATTTTGATATAGAACTTAATTAGAACATTAATTTGAAATAAAATCTGAAAATTTGAATGCCATTAACTTTGAACACAGTGGTCTCAGAGTGTCCTGTTCTTTAAGAATGTTTAAGTGGCAGTAGTGAATCAATGAAATAGTGGAGAAAACATGATAATAATTTAAATTATATAAATAAATTATATAACTAACGTGTATTTCAGATGAAAGCATGCAGACACTAGGTGGGTAGTGGTGGGACATTCAAAGTCATACTCTTAGCTTCAGACCATTGAAGTAGGGGTTTTTAGAATCAACAATGTCTTAGTACCATCACTTCCCTGTATTAACTTATTATATTTTTAATAATTATTCCTCTAGGTGATGAGAATGAGACAAAAAAAGTAACTTACATTTCTAAGGGTAAAGAGCAGTTTGAACTCTAGTAGGCTGATGCCAACATTCTCTGTGCTGTTTTCCATTCCTAGATTCATAATGTTAATCTAATCTATGAAAACAAGTTTCTGCTATTTGAATTGAAATGTAATGATGGATCATCCACTGAATGTCAGTGAGTCGGGAGTGAAATCCAAGGCAGAAATGTAGAACCAGTTTCTTTCCCCCAGGACACTAGTTCTCAACCTGCATATCATGGGTTGTAACCCCATTGGGGTCCCATATCAGATATCCTGAATATCAGGCATTTACATTACAGTTCAGTAGCAAAATTACAGTTGGTAGCAATGATAATTTTATGTTTGGAGGTATCCACACACAACAAATTTTATTAAAGGGTTACACCATTAGGAAAGTTGAGTACCACTGTTTAGGCAGTCAGTGAGGCACCTCTTTACAACCTACTGTAGCCTCAAGAAAATAGGGTGCAAGCTATGTTATGAACAACTAAGTTCTATCTCAAGACCTTGAGAGGTCGCCCATATTTTTAACAAAGGCATGGATGTTACAATTTCATTTCCACTGTTTTAATGTATTAAACACCGTTGCATTAAGAGTAATGGCGTAGAAATATTTAGTTGAAATTTCTACTAAATATATTCCTATGCATTTGAGGATTTATTTGCCCAAAGTTTTTGGATGTCCACATTATGTCTGAAATGAGGAGCCAATCATGTTTGAATAGCACAGATAGCTACAGTTTAGTTTTTTTCTTTAATATGCCTTACCTTTTCATATTTAAATTAATAAGCCTACTTTCCCATATTTTAGCAATATTAAACTTATTACACCAAATTTTATAGGCATATAAATGATTCTGTAGGTTTTGTTTATGTAGTGAAAATACTTCTGCTGACTAGTATGTATAAGCATTTTAAAGTATATTTGCCAAATTGGATTTGAATCGGTGTCATAACACATAGTTCTGTTACAAGTTGCTTAGGTTTTTGACTGTGAAGAATGAAGGTAGGTCACTGGAGAAATGGCTCAGTGGTTGAGTGCACTGACTGCTCTTCCAAAGCAGACCGGGGTTCAGTTCCCAGAACCCACATGGCAGCACCGAACATGGCAATTCACAACTATCTGTAACTCCTGTTGAAGGGGATCCGACACCCTCACACAGATGTTCATGCAGACAAAATACCAGTGTACTTAAAATAGAAATACATCTGTTATAAGAATGAAGGTAACACTCATAAGAACTGAAAGAAGTATTATGCATAAAGTCTAGCAGAAAACCTGAAGCAAACACATCACATTAACACTAGGAAGGAGGAAAGGCTCCTCTTTTTCTGTACCTAGTTGGTTAGGAAAAAAAAAAAAAAAAGTCTATTATGAGAATATTGTAAATTTTTTGATTAATGAATACTTCTGTTTGAACTTATATTGGAACTTCTTTGTGGAACTAATTTTAATAAAAGTCTGGCACATTCCAGTTGATGAGAGCTAATGATGATCCTGATTTAATGCATCAAAAGCCATGCATTCATTGGTTTATTCTTTGTTGTTTACTTTATATCCTGTCAGGCAACTTAGTTCAGGAGAGCTAAACTGAGCATGCTGTGTAGGCACTGCTTCAGTCTTCCGATGTAAAGATGCATATGTGAATTTGGGTGGGACATTTAGGAGCTCTACTTTTCTGTTCAGTTTTCTTATGTGTTTGTTCGTTTGCTAAGTTCTATGTACATTTCATCTGATGTCCATTGCCTACCTTTGTGATGTGTTAGACAAAACTTACTAAACAACTGTAGATGCACATTTCTTCTCTCTGTATCGTATCTGTCAGTTATTACAGAATGCATCTGCAAATTCTTTATAACAGAATGACACTTATTTTACCTCAATGCTTTATCTGGTTCACTGTCCAAGTATTGTTTTGCACTGGTGTGTTTTTTTTGCAGTTTGAGAATTCCCAGGTGACTACTCATACAATTCAGTGTTCCTAGTATAAACCTATGCTTTTCTGTGTGTATATGGATAATGTATTTGACGTAAGTTATTTCAGGATGTTTTTTAAAGACATTGTTCAACAACTGGGTAAGACACTGTTTTGCCAGATCTCCATTTACACCAGGCTTAGGGATAGTATTGGTTAATATTGTTTTTAAAAGTGCTCTGTATCACTAAGGTAGCAGATCTTAGTCAACTACTGATCACCAAATTGCAGTGGATTTAAAATGTGGCCCATCAACAGTCACCTGGGGTATTCTTTCTACCCCCACCCCATCCAGAGTTATACCGGCTCTTAATTGTATTATAATAAATGTGCAAGAATACAGAGTTTCTGTGTGTCGGTGGGATGCAGGGTGCTGTCCAGTGCATGGTTGCCATATGTAAACATTAAAAACCCAGCCTCTTAACGAATAATTGGCATGTAGTTGTCACCTATAGTCACTAGTCCTGTCAGTACTGCTCCATAATTTGTTCTAACTGTGACTTAGTACCCATTACTCAGACTTTCCCTGTACCCCTTCCTCCACTATCCCCAGCCTCTAGTCAAACCATTTACTCTCAACTTCTATCAAATCAGTATTTTTAGACCTTATTTACAAGGAGAATTATATGGTAATGTCTCTCTCTGTTTTACATCTAGTACTACTCTCCAATTTAATTCATATTATTATAAATTGCAGCGTTCCATTGTTTTTCACTATTGAATAGTATTCATAGTAACATAGTACTGTGTTTACTGTTTCCATTCATCCAGCAGTTGATGGACATCAGACTTGTTTCCTGTGTTTAACTATTTTGTGAATACTTTGTGGTGAATATGGGAGTTATTTCGTCTATTTTAGATGTGTATCTAAGAAGTGAGATTGGTGGTATACCATTTTTTAATTCCTGAGAAACCCTAATACTGTTCTCTACAGTAATGTGATAATTAATGTACAATCCCACCTCAGTGTTTGTGGCTCTCCTTTACAGCCTTGCCAGCATTTGTTATGTTTGTGTTTTTATCACTGATACTCGCCCTAGGGTGAAGTGATGTTTTCTTTTGCTTTTGATTTGTGTTTCTGTTACTTAGTACTGTTGTCTTTCACCTACCTATGGACACTAATGTTTTGAGAAATGTAATTTCTTGTTTATTTCTTAATCTGTTTGATTAATTTGCCTCAGTGTTTTATGTTCTTATCTAGTGTTGTTCTCTTAGGCTTTCTTGGGTGTTTTTTGAAATAAAGGAGAATTTAGTAGTAATTTTATCAGTTGGTATATTATTAAATTTTGTTACTCAGAAATTGGAGAGTAAAGATTGTCTATGTTCAAACCTCCCCCTGTACCCCTGATAGGCTGAAAGCCTTTTCCACAATCCCTGGCCTGACTCTGACAACCAAGGGTTGTCCTTGATTCAGACAGAGCCACTGTGGGTGGAGCACTCCTAGAAGCCTGTCTTGGAACTGTAGCCACCATGGCACCAATCTTTGTCATGGTCCAACAGCACATTAGAGGGTAGGACCAAGGCCCATTCTTGCAAAGGCTCTTGTTTTTTGTAAGCTTACAACCAAAGAAAGTACTAGGCATCAGTGCTGTTCCTAGATTAGAAGTCCAGTAGCCTAGAGTCTGCATTCCCATGTTATTTAGAGCTGTTCTAGAAGCTCTGCTGACAGGGCACCCTGGCAAAGTGTCCAATGTACAACCTGTCCTAGCAAATGTGGTTTGTCACCAAACTATACTGCTTTGGACTGAGGTATTGGAAGAAGACCCTTTCCCACCTGAACTGAAGCTAGGTTTTGTTATACATGAGTCTGCACAGTCTCAGGTATACTGAACCCTTTGTGTAGCTAGCAGTGTTACAAGCCAAACTAGTTTGATGCTGGGACACCGCTAGAATCCTATTATGAGCACTGGCCTAATAATAACTGTGCTACTTGTGTTTCAGAGATGGATGAAGGAGGCAGCAACTTGGTACCAAGGTTAATAATGCTAGATTAAGTTGTGCCTGGGCCTTAGCCGCAGAGATCTGCGTAGTCTGGAGGAGGGCAGCTACCCCTCAGGCAGCCTCAACATGGTTGTTTGCAGATGCCCAGCTCTCTGCCTAATGCCAGAACTGGTCCCAGGCTGTTTGGATTCTTTCTATCATACAAGGCCTCAGTGTCTCTTAGGTGCTTTGCCTCATTATGGGCTTGGACCTCAACAATGAGACAAAGCTGTGCTAACTTTCCTGCTCTTCTTCCTCCTGGCTTATTATATAGAGCAGAGCTAGTGTAAGAGTGGTCCAGGCCATCAGCCTCCTGGCCTGATGCTGTCCTAACAGTTAAGTTTCTAGCCACGCAAGTCCCTGGGGCTTTCCCCAACCCCTGGGTCCCAGTGTGGCTTTGCTAGGATTGTTGCATCCCTGTATCATGAACAGTTTCCTCCTTTAACTGAGAGGCACCTCCCTCTGCTCTGGGTTTCCTGAATTTGAAAGACAGGGGTGATGGAGACTCTTTCCTTCCTACCTCAGGTGCAACTAAAATCAGGCTCTCTGGCCACTCACCTAATTCCACTAGGTTTGTGCTTATAGTTTGATGTTTGTGATAGCTCTTTAATTTGGTGTGTCTGTGGAAACACCAGAGACTGATTCAGCAGCCTCTCATCATGCTTGCCTTCCAGATTCCCAGTTCTTAAAAGCAGCTATAGGATAGACTCTAGCAAAGCCCTTTCTCTTCGTCCTGCCTTGCTCTCCTGCCCAGAAAAGTTAAGCAGTCTGTTTCTGAGCTGCTGACCTGCCCTATATCCATCCATTTCCACTGTAGTCACATCTTTCTCATTAGTTGTGATAACAGTTACATAGTTACTGTTTTTGCAGAATATTAAAATAAACTAAAAAATGATGTTGCATTTGCATAGTATGTAATCGCTGTTATCTTTATTATATTCATTATAGGAAAAAAGGGTATTTACTACTTCAGAATGAGCTAAAGTACTTACTATATGAACTGAGAGAATTAAGTGTGGAAATGAGGAGTATTTTTAGGGATGTGGCTTAGTTGGTAGAGAACTTACCTATCATGTATGAAGAGCAGAATTTAATCCACAATTGCATAAACTGGGAATGATTCCACTCTGGAGGTGGATCCAGGAGGATCGTAGAAGTTCAAAATTCTTAGTTGCGTGTTACTAGTTCAAAGCCAGTCCTGGTTACTTGAGACCATGTCTCAAAAGAAAGATAGCCAGCCATGTGGTGCACGCCTTTAATCCCAGCACTCAGGAAGCAGAGACACGATAATCTATGACGATCTCAGATTCAGGCCATCCTGGTCTGTATCAATGGGGAAAAGGGGGTGATATAACGTGATTCATAATTACACAGACATATTTCTTTCATTGTAGCTGGTTTTAAGGATTTTTTTTGTTCCTTTCCTAACAGGGATATAGCTAGTGCAATAAAAGAACTACTTGATACAGTGAATAATGTTTTCAAGAAATACCAATACCAGAACCGCAGGGTAAGTTGCGTGTCGTTGTTGCCCCACTTACATGCTTGCATTCAGTTGTTTATGACCCGTGAACTGAGGGGTTTGGTGTTTAGACATCGTCTCCTGGAGTTTGTCTACAGATGTGAATATTGTGTGATTATTTGAGTAAAGACTTTTTTTTTTTTTTTTGCTTTTTTTAAATTATTTTTTTTTAATTACAGTTTATTTCATTTTGTATCCCAGCTGTAGCCCCCTCCCTCATTCCTTCCCAAACCCACTTTTCCTCCCTCATCTACTCCTATGCCTCTCCGCAAGTCCACTGATAGGGACAGTCCTTCTTCCCTTCCATCTGACCCTAGCCTATCAGGTCTCATCAGGACTGGCTGCATTGTCTTCCTCTTTGGTCTGATAATGCTGCTCCGCCATCAGGGGGAGGTGATTAAAGAGCCAGCCACTTGTTCATGTCAGAGCCTGTCTCTGTTCCCATTACTAGGGAATCCACTTGGACACTTGAGCTGCCAAGGGCTACACCTGTACAGGGGTTCTAGGTTATCTCCATGCATGGTCCTTAGTTGGAGTATCAGTCTCAGAGAAGAACCCTTTGGCCGGATTTTTTTATTCTGTTGCTCTCCTTGTGAAGCTCCTGTCCCTTCCAGGTCTTTCTCTCTCCCCCTTCTTTCATAAGATTCCCTGCACTCTGCCCAAACTTCAGCTATGAGTCTCAGCATCTGCTTTAATACCCTGCTGAGTAGAGCCTTTCAGAGGCCCTCTGTAGTAGGCTCCTGTCCTGTTCCCTGTTTTCTCCCTCTTCCAATGTCCATCCTGTTTGCTTTTCTGAATGAGGATTGATCCTCTTACCCAGTGTATTTCTTCTTACTTAACTTTTTTAGGTGTTCAGATTTTAGTATACTAGAAAAGATCATTCTGAGTGAGGTATCCCAGAAGCAGAAAGACCACATGGCATAAACTCACTTATAAGTGGATATTAATAATATAGGAGGTAAAGGCTCTTACGGCTTATGGAATATAAAGTCTATCCAATATTCGTTAGAATCATTGACCTTTGACTTAGTCTTTTGTGATATTCTTTTGACTTAGCTTTTTTTTTTTTTTTTTCATAAATATAGGCACTTGAACACCAAAAGAAAGAATTTGTAAAATACTCCAAAAGTTTCAGTGACACTCTGAAGACATATTTTAAAGATGGCAAGTAAGTATTGTTATTTATACTTTTCTACTAAAATTTTAAATTAATGTTTTTGTAGGCTATTAAAACCATGTCATTTAGGCCAGTGAGAGCTCTCCATTGGTAAAAGGCCTGACAACCCAAGTTTAATTCCAAACACTCACATGGTAGAGGTTAGGGGCCAGAGAAGATATGAATGTAAAAATTAAAAGGGAAAGATCATGTAAGATGAGCACACTATTAATAATAAAATCATCTGGTTTAACAGAACCAGGTGAATGGAAAGTGAGTGCCTTCTTATTGTCTAACCAAGCTTAAGCCTACATTGAGAATTTTTGAGACTTTCTGAAAAGGACCTGATGATAAAATTTCAAGTATACAATATTCTCCTGAACATGTTTTTATTTGTTTCTTTGTTTTGTTTTTTGCCATTTATAGATATGAAGCCATCCTTAACTTACTAGTTTGTACCAACACCTAAAATAATTTGTTTTCAAACTTTAGCGTCTGATGGACTAGGTCTGAAATTGGGGTCCAATAATTATACATTTCTAAGATTTTCCAGGTACTGTCAAAGCTGCTAGTGCCTTAAGAAATTGTGCACAGGAGTTAATATAATAATTCTCAATTCCTTCTCTGTTTGAAAACCACCCTGGGTCAGTTTTTAAAAGTCCCATTGCCACAATTTCCCATTGGACGATTTACACCTTGACCTGCACAGGAGCATGGTCTAGATGTATTGTAAATGTCCCAGGTGATAAAGTAGCTTACCACAGTGTTCTGCTAAATAAGAGATGCTAAAGAAACAGTATACCTGAGTAAAAAAGTACGAAAGCAAATGAATAGGAAAACCAAGACAGTTGAAAGTGGGATGTCAGTCTTACATTTATACAAAACTGCCTGTAGAGCCCTGTGTAGATTGAGGTATTGTGTTTTCTGTGTATGTACTTAGTTTTTAAACAGAAGGTGTGGGTCAGCAGTGCTTCAGGTAAAATGCTAAAAATTGTACTGAAAAGGACTTTTAAATAATTTATAAAACTAGGCTACTCTAAATAGGCACAGCAAACATCTTTGAAGTTTTAAGATCCTGTATAAAATAACACCCATTATATTATTATAATTTTTTTTAAATAAAAGCACAATGATGTATAAATTTTAGGGTCAATTTTAATGTTCAGACAAATTTAAATACTTATATTTATTTATATTACAATTTAAAGATAGTTGCATTAATGGTTTTATGTTCTTTATGCAAATTCACATTGTCTAGGGAAAATGATCCTTTGTGACTTAGTTTAATAAACTAAGCCTAAATAACCAAAGATATAATTTACATAATGGTATCATTATTTCTAATTTTAATTAATCATGTACAATAAAATGTTAAAGGGTGGAAATTTACATTCCGCTAATCTAAAATTATATATGCATTATTCAAGCTTGCTACTATTTTTCTGCTCTTTGGCCAGCTTTAAATTCAGTTTTGTTTTGTTTAAATATGCTGTGAGTTTTGGACTTGTCTACCCCAAATAGAAAAATTTTTAGTGGAGTGACATCTTTTAAGACATCTTGCACTAGGGAGACAAATTCTCATTAAATCAACTGGGTCATTCCTACCCGCTCCTGGGTGAAAAATGCCTAAGATGAAGATCCAAACAGCAGCCCTGGTACAGAGGAACTGATTGGGCTACACAGTGGCTACACAGACCCACCTACACAGTGGGTCTAACCACACATTGAGACTAGAGGCCCAGCTCTGCTCTGTAGTCACACAAGGACAGGCCTCTAGGAGACCATCCTGCACTTAAAATAGCTTTCCCCTCCTCCTGTAGCAGATATCCTGCCAACAGCTTCCCCTCCCTCCTGTTCTCCCAGTCCCTCCCCTCACTCCCAGATCAACTCCTCTTCTGTTTACCTTAAAAAAATAAAATAAAAAGCACCCCTCCCAGGAAAATCAACTGAACTTGGCCTAACAAGAAACAGTAAGACTTGTCTCAAACCTTCATATCAAGTCTGAACATGGCAACACAGTAAGAAAAAAACACCCCTCCCCCTCATTGTTGGGAGTGCCATAAGAACAAGCTATACCACCATACGGTATATGCTGATTAACCATCTCAGACCCATACAGGGTCTGTGTTTGTCATTAGAGAAGCTTTTAAAAGCATGCTTTTATATTTGTTGGCTCCAGATACTGAATTACTTGTTTTTGGGCAACAGTTAGGTTAGGGTGGGTGAGATTAAAAGTGATTAACTTTTCTTAGTTTATCATGCCCATTAATGGTAGATGTGCCATCAATCTCAAGGCTTAGTATCATGCTACAGCAGATCATGTTATTGGAGACCTCATCTGAGTCATGATTTCAGCATATAAGATTAAATTTGTTAACAGAATTTTATTTTGTATCTAAAATCACAGTCTCTACCAATTTGGATTCTCCTCTTGACCAGTGACTTGTTTAGCCTAAAAGATCTTGAGTTGGATTCTTTCAGAGGTCCCATCCTGTTTCTTCTCTTGTATCACTGCTGGTGTCTATCCTGTTTACCATTCAGAATGAGATTTAAGCATCCTCCCTAGGGTCCTCCTTAGTGTTTAGCTTCTTTAGGTCTGTAGATGGCTATCTTATATTATATGGCTAATATCCTCTTTATAAGTGAGTGTATACCATGTGTGTCTTTTCTATTTCTGGGTTACCTCACTTAGGATGATCTTTTCTAGTTCCATCCATTTGCCTGCAAATTACATGATTTCCTTGTTTTTAATAGCTGAGTAGTATTCTATTGTGTAGATGTACCACAATTTCTGAATCCATTACTTTGATTGTTTCCCGATTCTGGCTATTACAAATAAAGCTGCTGTGATAGTTGAGCAACAGGGGATCATAGCTACTGAGACTTATGGCCAAACTTTGGGTAGAGCTCAGAGAGTCTTATGGAAGAAGAGGGATGTTGGAAATAGAGGTACATAGAGGGGACAGGAGCCCCATAGGAAACCAGCAAAGCTAAAGGATCTGAGCCCAGCAGGTTGTGCAGAGACTGATGCACCAACTGCATCATGAGGACCATGGAGAGGACCTAGATCTCTTCTTGCCCAGATGTGCCCACTTGACAGCTCAGTCTCCATGTGGATCTCCAAGTAAGAGGAGCAGGGGCTACCTCTATCATGAATTTCATTGCCTGATCTTTGATCACTCGCCCCTGATGATGTAGCCTTGCCAAGCCACAGAGGAAGAGGATCCAGGCAGTCCTGTTGAGATTTAAAAATCTATGGGTTATAGATTTAAAAATCTATAGATGGCAGTGGTGGATAACTCCCCTTTCAGTGGACTAGGGGAAGGGGAAAGAAGAAGGAAGGGTGGGGCTAGATAGAAGCTTCAATCTGGATATTTAATGAATAAATTGTGAAATAAAAATTAAAAAAAAAAAAATGAAGGTGGTTGAGTTAGTAACCCTTCAACCCCTTATTGCCAATCAGAACCACCAGGAGTCAGTAATTCCCAGACACTGTAGATTTTTAGCCTAAGACATTAAATCCCAAACTGGAAAGTTTAGAATACTCACTACCAACTTGACTTTCCCCCTTTATTCCACTGCTACCATTTATATGACATTAGCTATAAATATTTTATTTTCAAGTAGTGAATTTTAGGAATGAAATTAATGCTTTTTCTTTTTCTTTTTAAACAGGGCAATAAATGTGTTCATAAGTGCCAACCGGCTAATTCATCAAACCAACTTGATACTTCAGACCTTCAAAACTGTGGCCTGAAAGTTGTATATGTTAAGAGATGTACTTCTCAGTGGCAGTATTAAACTGCATTTATCTGTAAATTTTAAAGTTTGACTGTATAAATTATCAGTCCCTCCTGAAGGGATCTAATCCAGGATGTTGAATGGGATTATTGCCATCTTACACCATATTTTTGTAAAATGTAGCTTAATCATAATCTCACACTGAAGATTTTGCATCACTTTTGCTATTATCATTCTTTTAAGAATTATAAGCCAAAAGAATTTACGCCTTAATGTGTCATTATATAACATTCCTTACAAGAACTGTAAATATTGGTGTTTGTTTCTGACATTTTAACTTGAAAGCGATATGCTGCAAGATAATGTATTTAACAATATTTGGTGGCAAATATTCAATAAATAGTTTACATCTGTTAAACATTTCTTTACTTGAAAAAAAAAGATACATATATATATGTGTGTGTGTATATATGATCAGAAGACCAAGACAATTTGGTATATTGTTAAAGATCTTCTAATGGGAGCTTACTAGCAGTTTATCAAATAATAAAGCAACAACAATTCCTATTTTTTTTTTTTTTTGTCCTTAATCACTTTGGGCAAAACATATAAAGGACTGTGTATTTTTTTCACTATTTCCAATCTTTAGAGACCTCTGACAAGAGAGTGCAGTCTACTGTGTCTTCATAATATAGTGACACTTTCTGAACAATGTGACATTGTAGATTATGATACCAAAAAAATTACTTCTGATACACTAGGCCCTAATAAGCTTTTCACATTTTGCCAAAGTAGTCAAAATTAATAAAAACTTTCAATAGCTGTATAGAGATTTTCATCAGTGTTAATATAATATACACTTTAATTTTATATTTTCACACTAGAGAAATTTAGGAAACTATTGGATATTGTGTTGAGTGATTTGAGTTTTCAATTAATAATAAAGGGAAATCGGTTTTTTTTCATCTCTTATAAAGAAATGAAATGTTAAACTAAATCTATTGGCAACATATTTTGGCTATAATATAATTTAGTTATTTTATTCTATTTTCGGAAAATAAGTTTCTAAAGGTTGCTATCATTGATAACATAAAACAACCCTGATATAAGTTAGTACGTGAAAAGAAGCAAAGCACAAAAGACAGATAATGCATTGAACTTTTAAACTTATGATTGTTTCTAATTTGATTTCTCTTTCTTCAAAAGAGAACTATTAAAACAAACATAAGTAATAACCTTTAGTATTTTCATCAAAAGCTATCCTTTATTGTTGGAAAATATGAACAAAGACAAGTGTGTTATTTGTAGAGGGCTTTTCTACTGAAAACTGCCATCTCCCTTTTATAATTCGTAAAAGTTTCAGCCTTGTTTTTATAAGTCTCTTCGTATTCTGTCATCCACTGCATGTGGTTTCCTTGTAGTGAAACATGTGCCCATAGAGACGCCAGTTCTGAGTGTCAGTTATATCTACAAATTCTTCTGAAAGATGGAAGTTGAATCAGTGAAGAGAGAGCCAGTGTTCAGATATCTTCTGTGGAGGGGCATAGAAGGGAACATTTTGTCCTGGTGCTGTCTGTGTCAAGTACTATTGAAAATGCATTCATTTAATTTGATCTCTTAAGGGTTCTATAATCATCTCATAGTTGAAGAACAAGAAGTGAGATGATAGCATAGCTGTCAGCTGAGGCCTGAACTTTTGGTTCATGTCTTCTATGTTTTCTCTCCACTTATTTTTGCTCAATAGGCAGAATTAGAGTTTAAGAGGCTACTTCACCACACCCCTTTCCGGTTTACTGGGATACAAATGATAACAGTGTGGTTTATTTCCTGACATACAATGCCCCACAATAGACTGAGTAAATGATAGGTGTTTGGGGGCTGATATTAGGGTGAGGAGCCAATGTCTGTCCTTTTTATTTTATTTTTTAACTTTGCATATGGAAATAATTTCACACTCTCAGAAAACTTGCAAGAATAATATTTACTCAGAGGAAAAACTATATACCTTTTGCCATCTTGTTTTCTTGCCCTGCCTTGTATCCCTGTACTCTCCATGCTTCAGTGTCTTTTATAAGTTGGTCCTCACTTCTGGTTTTCTTACTAGATCCAAGTTATATGTCCTTGGCCAAATAATTGCACTGATAGTTGTCATGAGGATGAGATTTGGAGCTCCTATCTATCTTCTCACTGATTCTAGTTTCCTGCTTATTGGGTCGTGTTTCTCCAATGTATAATATAATTTTCTACTACTTAGCAACCTCTGGGAGGCTTCTTAGTATATGCTAACATCTTCCTCCAGGGAGGAACATATACTGATGTTTCTTGCTTTGATCTAATTTCCAACTCAAGCATTATTTCTCCACGTGTACCAGTCAGCACTGGACATTCTACTGCAAACAGAAGTCTTCTTTCCCCATCCCATCTATTGTCTCATCCATCTGTGTTTCTACCTAAATTTAAATGTTGTTACAGGTTTGTATGTGTTTTTGTTTGTTTTGTTTTTCCCAATGGCTTATATTCCATACTTTGGTTCTCAATTTTTAATTTGCCAGATAGCTTCTCCAGGCTGTCTCCTGTGCCCTGTGAACTCTTCTTCTGTTTGTGTCACCCACCTGCAACCCTGAATTAATTAATTGTTAATTAATAGAAGCATCGCAAGATCTGTGATCAGCAGTGTCTCCATGGAACCAAAGAGAAGTCACTGAAGTTTAGACCTGTATGTTGGATGTGGTCGTTGCAGCTAAGCCATTCAGCAGACAAAGTAGGAAATGTGTGCCGCATACGTGCAAATTACATGTGCCTTCAGCACCGATCTCAGAAATCAACTCAACTCCACGTTCAAGCTCCACAGAGTTCTCTTTGTCAGCCTCCTACTGTATGTCTGTGCCGTAAACCTTAAACCATGGTTCCAATCACTTCACTTGTTCATTGCAGAAATGTATCTCAGTGAGGCTTAGAGTTATTTTACTCAGCTCGCTGAAGGGGATTTTTTCCCTCTTGTCCTGCTAAAGATTAAGAATATTTCATATGCATTCATAGATTACTTCTTGTTTCTTACTGACTGTGGAAGTGCAATTGCTTGCTTCAGTTTGCTTGAAGGTTTAAGATGTAGTTGGTAGCCACTCCCTCCCTTGCTGATGTAGTGATTTTAAAGTAAAAACCCCGCCATGCTGGTTCAGCCCAGAAGTACTGTGCAGCATTTACAGAGGAGCCTCAGCCCTTCTGCACTTGTTCATGACCCTATTTTGGTACTTTTTTTCCTCTCCTGTGTTTCTTTTTATGAAAGAAAAAACTGTAAAAAGCAAACTTATTTTTCTCCTGCTTTCTACCCTTTCCTCAGCATCTATGTAGGGAGAAAAACATTGTGGTTGGCCCAGGACAAGTTACAAATATTGGGAATTAAAATAAAAGTGGGCAAGCAGAAAGAATGAGTCTATTTTCTGTTGCTCACGACATCACTGCAGATTGTTACAGAGGTTTATTTTAGCTTACGAATTTAGTCCAGATTTGAGAAGCTGTCAACAATTGAGAGTCATGGTGCTGCAGCCCAATAGTTTTGAAGAACCTGGTTTCTCCTTGTAAAACGGCCTGTATTCAGCTCCACCTCTGATCTGCAAGCCTGCCACCATCCAAAGGTGTCCCTCCAAATCCCATGGTTAGATTATTTCACCCACTTAGCAGCTTCCAGTGGCATACAGAGGACAAACATTTTCAAACCATAGCCGTCACTCTGCATGGATGCACTTTTAAGTCTCTTAGTTTTTTGTTGTGACTGCAGACCAAACTAGCCTTGGCTTCGCCTCCCTCCTTCAACTCCCAACACTGGAACTAACGCTGTGCACCAGCCCACCTGTGCTTCACATATGTTCTCTAAAATAGGTATAATAGCAAACCTTAGCTGACTCGGGTATTCATGTATCTGCGCTTAAAACCAACTAGAGGTATAATTGTGCCATAAAATGCATTTTAGTTCAGTGATTTAAAACGTAATGTGGTACAACCTAACCATTGGTGTAGAATAGTCACTGTGAAGTCTCACGCTCAGTTATTCCTAGTTCTCATTCATTCCAAAAGTGAACAACAGTTCTGTTCTGGTAAGTTTGCCTTTTTAGGACACTTCATACAAACAGCTGTAGGTATCTCAGTGACGGTTCTGTCACTGTGAAGAAACACTTTGACCAAGGCAACTTATAAGAGAAAGCATTTAACTGGGAGCTTGCTCGCGGTTTCAGAGGTTAAGTCCATGCTCATCATGAACACGAAGTGTGTTGGCAAGCAGACCCTTTGACCCATAGCTGAGACATCTGTCCCACAAGCAAGAGAGCGAAACAGAGAGGAAGAGGGGGCTAGAGGGAGGGACATAAACACACACACACAGCCTGGCTTGGGCTTTGGAACCTCAAAGCCCACCCCCAGTGATACACCTCCTAAAAGACCACATCTAATCCTTAGCTGTTCATCCACAAACATTAAAATATGTGAGCCTGTGGGAGCCATTCTCTTTCAAGTCATCACAATATGGTGGTGTCTTCTACATCTGCTTCTCTGCCTTCTGGCTCACCATATCAGCATGTGCTTTCTTTTATTGCTGAAGAGCAATCCATCATGTATCTTATTTTCCATTATCCATCTAAAATTTTACTGGCATTTCAATCACATCTAATTTTTTTCAGGCTACTATAAAGTTTTAGGCAGAAATGTTTCTTGAATTTAGACTTGCAGTTTTGTTGGCGGGCATTGAACAATGTACTTGCTGTTTGCTAATTTTATATATAACTTCCAGGTACCTATGCTGTCCCACAGCCTTGACAGTAATATATGAGGGTGCCACATTCTCTTACACCTTTATCACATGTTAACGACTTTTAGAAAATCTTTGAGTGTGTGTGTTTGTGGGCTCACACGTGTCTGTGTGGATTCACACGTTTTCATGGCATATGTGCCATAAGATCTACTTAGAAGTCTCAAGACGGCCGTCGATGTCCAACCCCGACTTGACCTTGTTTGAGATGGCTTCTTGTGTGTACAGTGTGTACAGGGCTAAGTGTCCTACACGCTACCATGAATTCTTCTATCTCCACCTGCCATCTTGGTGTAGAAGCACTGGGGTTACAGATGCCCACTACTGTGGTATTATGTGGGTTTTGGAAATCCAAATTCAAAACCTTAGTCTTGTTCTGTATTCCTCCTCCTCAGCCCACAACTTTTATTTATTTACTGAAGTGAAGTGGTTTTATTATTTGCTGTTTTTGGAGGGGGAAGGATATTTTGTAGCACAGGCTAGCCTTGAATTCCCAATGTTCCTGTCTCAGTCTCCATGTGCTGGAGAAATGATTATCAAGTGTACACTGCCAAATAGAAGTGGCTTTAATCTGCATTTTCCTATTGACAGTGACACTGAGCATCTCCTCTTGGGCTTCTTATTTCACATACATACTTCTTTATTTCTTATCTCTTAAAAATCATTCCATATAAGTTAATATGATGTTATTGTTTTTTATGTACCATTCCATTATTTACCTTAGTTTATCTGATCAGTCTGTACATGGACATGTTGATGGTTCTTAGTATTTTGCAAAATTACAAATAATGGAGTAATAATGTCTTTAAAACACTGTTTTCGGGGGCTGAAGAGTTAGCTCAGTGGTTAAGAGCACCAACTGCTCTTCCAGAGGACCAGGGATCAATTCCCAGCACCCATGTGGCAACTCACAACTCTCTGGAACACCTAGATCTTACATTCTCACACAAACATACACGCAGGCAAAACACCAATGCACATTAAATAAAAAATATTTTTAAAATCTACTCTTATTTAAGGTATATCATTAGAGTAGCCTATAAATGGAATTATTGCATCTAAAAATATCAACATAAGTAATGTGTGATAGTACCAGTTTCTAGTCCATGGTGCTGAATTTCATATTCTACCATTAAGATCTGAGACTGTTTCCTCCCCCTTCCCCAAACAGAGGCATAATTTCACTTGGTACAGGTGAAGTGACATTTCTATTTTTTTATAATAATTTTTATTTTTTATATTAATCACAGGTTATTTACTTTGTATCCCAGCCATAGCTCCCTCCCTCATTCCCCCCCAACCCCACCCTCCCTCCCTCATCTCCCTGCCCCTTTCCAAGTCCACTGATAGGGGAGAACCTCCTCCCCTTCCATCTGACCCTAGCTTATCAGGTCTGCATTGTCCTTCTCAGTGGTCTAGCCAGGCTTTTCCCCCCTCAGGGGGAGGTGATCAAAAAGCAGGTCAATCAGTTCATGTCAGAGACAGTCCCTGTTCCCATTACTATAGGACCCACTTGGACACTGAGTGCCATAGGCTACATCTATGCAGGGGTTCTAGGTTATCTCCATTCATGATCCTTGGTTGGAATATCAGTCTCAGAAAAGACCCCTGTGCCCAGAATTCTTTGGTTCTGTTGCTCTCCTTGTGGAGCTCCTGTCCTAACAGCACAGGCTCTAAGAACAACAATCAATTAATGGGACCTCATGAAACTGAAAAGTTTCTGTAAAGCAAAGGACTCTGTCATCAGAACAAAACAGATCTGCCTACATATTGGGAAAGGATCTTCACCAACCCTATATCTGACAGAGGGCTAATATCCAGAATACATAAAGAACTAAAGAAGTTAAACAGCAATAAATCAAGTAATACAATTAAAAACTGGGGTACAGAGCTAAACAGAATTCTTGATAGAAGAATATCAAATGGCAGAGAAACAGTTAAAGAAATGCTCAATGTCATTAGCAAATCAAAACGACCCTGAGATTTCCCTTATACCCATCAGAATGGCTAAGATAAAAAAACTCAAGTGACAACACACGCTGGAGAGGATGTGGAGAAAGAGGAACTCTACTCCATTGCTGGTGGGAATGTATACTTGTACAACCACTTTGGAAATCAATCTGGCACTTTTTCAGACAATTAGGAATAGTGCTTCCTCAAGATGCAGCTATACCACTCCTAGGCATATATCCAAAAGATGCTCAGATATACAACAAGGACATTTGTTCTACCATGTTTGTAGCAGCTTTATTTGTAATAACCAGAAGCTGAAAACAGCCCAGATGCCCCTCAACTGAGGAACTGATACAAAAATTGTGGTACATCTACACAATGGAATATTACTCAGAAAACAAAAACAAAAAAAAAAAAAAAAAAACAAGGAAATCGTGAAATTTGCAGGTAAATGGTGGGAACTGGAAAAGATCATCCTGAGTGAGGTATCCCAGAAGCAGAAAGACACACAGGGTATATATTCACTCATAAGTGGATATTAGATATATAATATAGGATAAACATACTAAAATCTGTTCACCTAAATAAACTAATCAAGAAGGAAGACTCTGGCTATGATGCTCAGTCCCCATTCAGAAAGGCAAAGAGACTGGACATCAGAAGGAGAAAACAGGGAACAAGTCAAGAGCCTGCCACAGAGGGCCTCTGAAAGGCTCTCTCCTGCAGGGTATCAAAGCAGATGCTGAAACTTATGGCCAAACTTTGGGCAGAGTGCAGGAAATCTTATGAAAGAATTGGGAAATAGTAAGACCTGAAGAGAACAGGAGCTCCACAAGGAGAGCAACAGAACCAAAGCATCTGGGCACAGGGGTCTTTTCTGAGACTGATACTCCAACCAAAGACCATTCATGGAGATAACCTAGAGCCCCTGCACAGATGTAGCCCATGGCAGTTCAGGGTCCAAGTGGGTCCCATAGTAATGAGAGCAGGGACTGTCTTTGACATGAACTGATTGTCCTGCTCTTTGATCACCTCCTCCTGAGGGGGGAGCAGCCTTACCAGGCCACAGAGGAAGACAATGCAGCCACTCCTGATGAAACCTACTAGACTAGAATCAGAAGGAAGGAAAAGAAGACCTCCCCTATCAGTGGACTTGGGGAGGGTCATGTGTGGAGAAAGAGGAAGGGAGGAGGCTTTGGGAGGGGAGGAGGGATAGAGCTACAGGGAGGGATACAAAGTGAATAAAGTGCAATTAATAAAAATTAAAAAAAAAAAAGAAATGCTCAATGTCATTAGTCATCAGGGAAATGCAAATCAAAATGACCCTGAGATTTCATCTTACACCCATCAGAATGGCTAAGATCAAAAACCCAAGTGACAACACATGCTGGAGGAGTTGTGAGGAAAGGGAACCCTCCTTCTCTGCTGGTGGGAATGTAAACTTGTACAACCACTCTGGAAATCAATCTGGCACTTTCTCAGACAATTAAGAATAGCGCTTCCTCAAGATCCAGCTATACCACTTCTAGGCATATATCCAAAAGTTGCTATCCTTTTTTATTTTATTTTCTTCTCTCTCTTTTTTTAAATTCTTTATTAATTACACTTTATTCACTTTGTATCCCCCCTATGGTTCCCTCCCTCCTCCTGTCCCAATCCCTCCCTTCCTCCCCCCTCTGCATGCATGCCCCTCCCCAAGTCCACTGATAGGGGAAGTCTTCTTTTCCTTCCTTCTGATCCTAGTCAATTAGGTCTCATCATGAGTGGCTGCATAGTCTTCTTCTGTGGCCTGGTAATTCTGTACCATCCCCCTCAGGGGGAGGTAATTAAAGAGCAGGCCAATCAGTTCATGTCAGAGACAGTCCCTGTTCCTATTACTATGGGACCCACTTGGACCCTGAGCTACATCTGTGCTATCCCTTTTTAAGGGAGTACTAATGCCATTATGAAGTTCACACTCTTGTCTGCATCTACACTTACTTCCTTAAAGTCCCCTTTAAGGAAGTAAATAGATCACATTCAGGGATAGGGTTTCAAAACCTGAGTTTTAGGAGAATTCAATTTGGCTCATAGCACTGAAGATGCTACTTGCCTGGATTGTGAAATTTTGTGTGGTACTAATAAAGTCATGACCCTTGAAAACGACAAGGTAATTAATGTTGCCCTAAGAAGAAATTGCCATGTGATATCCATCCCCCAAAAAAGGCTGATGGAGAGAGAACACAGAAGAGGACAAACCAAAATGAGCACTAAGTTACTATACATTAATAAGTGCTGTAGGGCAGGATACAACCAACAAAAACCTCAAACATAACAACTCAAAGAGAAAAATGATGATCACATACTGATAATCAATCTTTACAATACTCTTGCCTTTTTGGTCCCGCACAGAAATCACCCGCCTAGATACAAGGGTTTTTGAATTGATGTGTTTTTCAAGAGGGCCATTTGTGAATGGAAGTTACGTTTCCCTAAATCCTCTCTGTATACTGGAGCACTACTCTGTTTCTTACTAAACAGACGTTCTTGTATTCCCAGTCTTCAGATTTCTCTCAAAAATACTTAGATGCAAATCTTCACTCCCAACTGTTAACCATTTCTATTCCTTCTATTCTCTTCTTTTTTAAACATTATTTTTGTAAGGCTATAGGATAGTTTATTTCTTTACAATACTTTCATATATCCCTGTCTGTTGATCATACTTGTCCATTCTCCTCCCTTGCTCCTCATGGTGGCTCCCACTGGGCCTCTTCCTCCCCTCACATAGATCCTTTTATTCTGATTTAGAGAAACTACCCTTACCAGTTTTTGTCCTCATTTCATTCTGTCCTCCAAGAAAAAATGGACTCTTAGGAGCAGTGGGGCTGCTGTGACAGGATCCTCCCAAGGTAAGAGTCACATAGTGTACACTCTTCCGTGTATACACTAAAGCTTTCAGTTTAGTACTTTCATGGGACTCCTGACTATGTATAGGTGTGGGCCTCTGACTCCTGTGCCTCTTCTTAGGGCTCCTTTATTTTTCCATTGACTTGTATTGTCCAACTTTGATGTAATGATTTTTGCTTTAATCTTATATTTTATTTTGTTATGTTTTTTGTTATCTCTTAGAAGCCCCCTTTTAAAATGAGAGAAAGAATGGGAGCAGATCTAGATGGAAGGGGAGGTGGGGAGGAACTTGGAGAGAGAGGGGAGGGGAACTATTCAGATTTTATTGTAGGAGAAAAGAATCTATGTTTAATAAAAGAGGGAAAGTTGTGTTTTTTTTTTTCAATAGATCGAGACACTCATGGCTAAAATTAAAACAAATGACAGGAAAAGCACCAAACAATATTGTAGTCATCGACACAACACCCATAATAATAACTAACATAGGACATACGTTTTGAACAGTTTAAAATGGCGTGCTCTGTGTTTACATTATTCACCAGGAATTACTTTTTCCCCCAGAAAACATAGCTCTTCTCTTTATAGAAGCCAGATGAAATTCAAATACCTTTAAAAGATAATGAAGTCTTAACTTTATTTACTTTTTATTTAAAAAAAAAAAAAAAAACAGGAAAATTTTTGGCTCACAGCTTAATGGTACAACTCGTCTTAGTGTGAAAGTCATGGTAGCAAGAGCATGTCGTGGCTGGTTAGATTGCATCCACTGTCAGTGCTCTTTAGGAAAACAACTGATAGAGTGAATATAGTGCCTTATAGGCTGTGGTCCAACCATTGCAACAATGGCTGTCTCTCAACAGAAAGTCTAAGAATCTACTAGTTGTTGGTCCACGAGGGTGGATGTCTCAGCTGGTCTTTAGCATATGGCAGAAACCTGAAGAATAGGCTCTAATGCCAGTGACGGAATGAACTTTCCGTTGAGAGAGTAAGCAAGCAAAGAGCAAGAGCCTGTCCATGTTCTTTATGTTGGCTGCCACCAGGAAGCGCTGCCCAGATTTAGCGTTCGTCTTCCCACCTCAAGAGATCTAATCAAGACACATCCCTCACAGGTGTACACAACAGCATGGCTTTTAGTTACTTCTGGATGTAGTCAAGTTGACAACCAAGAGTAGCCATCACAGTCAGGAAGGAGAGAGAGAGATTGGTTGATTAAAGCTGGTGCTGCGCTCACTTTTCTCTTATTTATTCAATCCTGTATGCTAGCTTATAGTATGGTGCTGTCTACACTCAGGGTGAATTTTCTTCCTCTCAGATAAACATTTCTGGAAACACCCATAGACATACACAGAGGTGTATTTCCATGCTGCTTCTGAATCCTATCAAGTTGTCAGCTAAGATTAACATCACATCCACACACTCTTTAACAAATGCCTTTTGTGGTGGTATTCACAAGCCCACCCCATCATGGTCTTAATGAACCTGCCCCACCCAGTGCCTCTGCCCAAATCACACTGAAACAAAGAGATTGTTGTCTGTTCCCATGTGTCTCTTTCTAGTTATAGAAACCTGTTGAAGGGCAGAAAATGTTGATTGATGGCTTACCTGAAATGGTTGAGACACGTAAGAATGATTTCCCTTTCCCTGGGTCACTGCGCAGGTACTAGAAATCTGTTAAAGTGACTGTGAGGATTAACGATAGGCTCAAGTTCTTATTTGAAGTGTTTCAGGCCACATTCCTTTTCTTGTAAATAAACAGAAGTTGGGGAATGTACAATCCAGCTTCAGTTGTTGCCTCTCTCCCTGTAGTTCAGGCTGTCTGGAGCAAAAGGATTGTCAGTCAAGAAGATGACTGTAATGTCAGCAACCGCTGTCTGGAACACTCCATGGAAGCTTTGCATGACAACTAAGCAAATATTGTAGCTGATTGTCCTAGTCCTTAATGGTGTAGCCTCAGCAGTACTATTTCAAGCAATTTGTACAAGATTTTTTTTTCCTGCCATTAAGTCTCAATGAACTTGAAGTGACCTTGCAGCTATTTTCACCTAAGCCAAATGGGGAACTCCCACCCTGGTGGCCTAACTTGGGGACTTCTGTGATTGGGGAAAGACACAGACCTCCACTTGCAGGTGGTACCGTATGGTATGATTGGTCCAAATACCCTTTCTCTGGCTATAGAGGTAAGCTATACAGGCTCACATAGGGAGTCAGCTGAAAGGCAGTCACAAGCTAAGCTGGGAAACAGCAAGGCAGACAGCCGCTTAGTAGTTAAAGTGTTGGTGGCTGCATAGTTTGAGAGACTTGCCAAAGCAGAAAGAACAGTAGCAAAAGTAGAGGGATGTCAAGAGAAGGCAGAATGTTGAGGCTGAAGAATAGAACGCTGGACAGATTCAGATAAAATCTTTAGACCTTAGTCATGGGGAGGGTTCTAGGGAGATGTCCAGTTCTTAAGGCATGAGTCTCAGTACAGGCTAGGAGATGTAACACTGAGTTTAGCTACTGAAGAATCTCAATTTCTTGTCTTATAAAAAGCTACCACACTGACTGGCGCTACAAACAGAGGAGTCCTGGTAACTAATTCTGCCCAGGAGCTGTAGCACCTGCTGTAACTGAGGACTAGCGATTCGTGACTTCCTAGGCCTTCAGAAGGACTGTAACACTAGAAGGTGCTGACTTCTGCTGTTAGACCTTCATGTCTGCTGCCAGTGTTCCTTGCTGCCAAATGCCGAGAGATACACAAACTCCCAACAACAAAGAGCTTCTTGCCTACTCACAGTTTTTGTCCAGGGAGCAGGACAGGACAGTTATGGGTGCTAGGATCACTTCAGATTCTTGCTGAATCTAAAATGGGTAATTCTAAGGATAGGTCTGTAGTGGGAGGGAAGCTGAAGAAACACAAGGTTCAAATCAACAGGCACACAGAGAAGCCAATGTTAAGAGAAGTAGAAACCACAAATAGGGATAAGGTAAAAAGGGCCAGTCAGAGGGCAAATTGTTAGTTGAAACTAGAAAATTGAAACAGGCACAAACACACACACACACACACACACACACACACACACACACACACGCTCAAATCTTGCTCAAGTTACATTTAGACAAAAAATTCAGTTGACTTAAAATAATCCAATTTCCAAGTCTCCCCAAGGGTTGAAAAAATGATGTTCGAGTTCAAGTGCGAACCTGCTTCACTGTGGTAAGCTTTTACTTTCCCTGGAGTTTGCTTCTCCTCTTTGCCGATCTCCTTTGTTTCATAGTCTCTCTTTTTAATCACAGACGACTATAACAAACCCCCATTACCTGGTTACATGAGTACTTGATAAGCAGGGCAACCTGACCTGCAAGGCGCAGTGAGTAGGAGGTCTCAGAGAGGATCGCCATTCAGGGGCTCAGGTTACGTTTCCTGATGCTGCAATACGAGATCCTCTTAGTCCTTTCACTTCCTCCAAAGTACACTTCCTCACCCATCTTTGTTGGAGTGATGCTTTGTGCACCATGTAAAGATTAACCTTGTATTATTGGAAAGCTGATTTCTGTGCCCAGTGCAGGTCTGATTACAGCCAGGACTTTGACATTTTCATTTTTATGAAGCATTCCCTGTCTCAATGTTTTGTAAAGATTGTTCTGCATCAACTTCTGATTTATTTTAATAAAAATATGATGGCTAATAAGCTAAGGCAGAATTAGGAGGTGGGGCTTTCGGGAAGAGAGAGAAGGGATCCCAGGTGGGGACCACAGAGAAAGGCAGAGGTCGCCAGCCAGACACAGATGAAGAAGCAGGTACCAGGATGAGACTAGGAAAAACAGGTAACAGGGCAAGTGGCTGGGACATTAATGCAACATTAAAATAACTTAGAATCTGCCCATCTTAGTGTCATAAGCTAAAGTCTTCTTGTCATTATTTAGGAGCTGGGGCAGGCATAGAAAGTCAATACTGATACATATCTTCTATTTAGTTTTACCTTTAGATTCACCACTGAAATGCAGAATGAGGGAGCCCACCCACACACTTGTGCACCTGTGTTCTCTCTGCTTCTGCACATGCTTGTGAACTGCAGAACTCCTCCAGCAAGTCAGTATGCCCAGGAGAACCCGAGGCAACAGCTTCCTTAAAATACAGAAAGGAATTCTTTCTAACACCCTGCCTATAACAAAGGAAAACGTAGAGTTCATTATTTAGTTTTAAATCTTTGTTCTCTACACTGAAGAAAACCAGCACACTGGGAAAACAAATGCTGCACAAGTAACAGATGAAAGAAAGAGCAGAGGGGGGTGTGACTCCTCCTGATGCTTCTGATGGGCTTGAAACACAAAAGACAGAGAAATGCAGAAAGTTATTACAGAGCCTTAGTATGAATGATGGACAGGATGGTGGTCTGTGTGCTTATAATTGCTTGTATTGGTTAGTAAAGTATTAGATTATAGGGAACAATACTTGGTAATGTTTAAATAAGCAATGATTTTTATGGACAATTCAACTTTATTAGTATTACTATGGCTATTATTTTATTTTATATATTTTAATTAAAATATAATTACACTACTTTTCCCTTTCCCTCTCTTTCCCCTAGCCCCTCTCAGGGCCCTCTGTTTAGCTCTTTTAAAAAAAAAAAATTATTCATGTTTTATTAATTACAGTTTATTCACTTTGTATCCCAGGTGTAGCCTCCTACCTCTTTCCCTCCCAATCTCACCCTTCCTCCCTCATCTCCTCCCATGACCCTCCCAAGTCCACTGATAGGGGAATCCTCCTCCCCTTCCTTCTGACCCTAGCCTATCAGGTCTTATCAGGACAGGCTACATTGTCTTCCTATGTGGTTTGGCTGCTCCCCCTTCAGGAGAGGTGATCAAAGAGCTAGCCAATGAGTTCATGTAAGAGACAGTCCCTGTTCCCATTACTAGAGAAACCACTTTGACATTTGAGCTGCCATGGTCTACATCTGTGCAGAGGTTCTAAGTTATCTCCATGAATGGTCCTTGGACTGCTCAGAAAAAGACTCCTAGGCCCAGATTTTTTGGTTCTGTTGCTCTCCTTGTGGAGCTCCTGTCTCCTCCAGGTCTTTCGATCTCCCCTTTCTTTCACAAGATTCCTTGCACTCTGCCCAAAGTTTGGCCATGAGTCTCAGCATCTGCTTTGATACCCTGCTGGGTACAGTCTTTCAGAGGCCCTCTGTGATATGCTCCTGTCCTGTTCCCTGTTTTCTCCCACTTCTGATGTCTATCCCATTTGCTTTTTGAGGATTGAGCATCTTTCCAAGGGTCTTCCTTCTTATTTAGCTTCTTTAGGAGTATAGATTTTAGTATGTTTATATAGGATATATATAATATAATTATATGTAATAGATATTACATATCTATATATAATTACATATAATTATAATGTATGTAATTATAATTATATGTAATTATATGTAATTATATATAATATATTATATATATATTATAAGTCTAATATCCACTTATAAGTGAGTATATACCATGTGTTTCTTTCTGCTTCTGAGATACCTCACTCAGAATGATCTTCTCTAGTTCCCACCATTTGCCTGCAAATTTCATGATTTCCTTGTTTTTAATTGCTGAGTAGTATTTCATTGTGTAAATGTACCACAATCTCTGTATCCATTCCTCTGTTGAGGGACATCTGGGTTGTTTCCAGATTCTGGATATTATGAATAAAGCTGATACAAACATGGTTGAACAAATGTCCTTGTTGTATACTTGAGCATATTTTGTATATATGCCTGAGAGTGGTATAGCTGGATCTTGAGGAAGCAGTGTTCCTAATTGTCTGAGAAAGCACCAGATTGTTTGGTAAGACTTTAACCAAGCAAGTGCCGGTTTTACAAAAACTTCAAATTTTTAAAGAAAGAAATTGAAGAAGGTATCAGAAGATGGAAAGATCTCCCACGCTCATGGATCAGTAGGATTAACATAGTGAAAATGGCCATCCTGCCAAAAGCAATCTACAGATTCAGTGCAATTCCCATGAAAATACCAACACAATTCTTTACACACCTTGAAACAACAATTCTCAATTTCATCTGGAAAATCAAAAACCCAGAATTGCTAAAACAATACTGCACAACAACAGATCGATTGGAGGTATCTCAATCCCTGATCTCAAGCTGTACTACAGAGCAATACTAATAAAAACTGCATGGTACTGGCAGAGAAACAAAATGGTGGGATCAATGGAATCGAATAGAAGACCCAGAACTAGACCCCTATACCTATGAATACTTGATTTTGACAAAGAAGCCAAAACCATACAATGGAAAAAAGACAGCTTCTTCAACAAATGGTGCTGGTCCAACTGGATGTCTACATGTAGAAAAATGCAAATAGATCCATATTTATCACCCTGCACAAAACTAAAGTCTAAGTGGATCAAAGACCTCTACATAGAACCAGACGCACTAAATCTGTTTAACTCCTTCTTAGTATCTTTTATTCACACATTAAGAATAAGAGAAAAGTACTTGTCAATGGTGATTAAGTGGCTAAATAATAGCTTTCTATGAGTCTATTCTCTTGCTTTCAGCTATGAGAATCATATTAGGGGGAGCAAAATGAAGAACAATTGCCTTTTTTCCCCACATTAAACCAAACAACAGCCCTTCTGGGCTCCCAACATCTTCCAGGTCTGTTTACTTCCATTAGCAAGAATTGTGCCATGTGACCATTTCTACCTCAAAGGAATATGAGAAAACAGTCTGTCTTTCCTTACTATGACCTGCACAAAACACGAGTTCTTACTAGCAGGTTAGAGAGAAGAGAGAGACATCAGGGAGTGAATTTGAACTGTCCATCCAGAGGAAAGGACTAACCTCCGGCTCAGCAGCTTTTCTTCGAGTTGCTGAAATACTTAGACATTTGCACTTTTATAAAATCCGTTTTACGACATCAACTCCAAGGAATCTGAAGGAGATTAAGTGTTCTGAACATAGAATGAAAACTGATTAAAGGACTGAAGTGGGTCAAGCACCTGTACTCCGTGCTTGCCATACTCAAGGGGCTATGAATAACCAGTGTTAATAAAAGCAGATGAGAGTTGACCACAAAATGAAGAACACCTGGACAGGGCAGATGGCATTCTGAGACTCCCAGGTATGAAAGCCAAAGTGAGAAGAGGCAACAGCTTCTCAGCGAAGCTGCCCACAGCCCCTAGGTAGCCAATGATGCTACAACAGTGTGGGCCATATCCTGAAAGCTGAATCTTTCTTCTATCATACAGCATTAAAAAATACTAAAGCCACAGAAGAAATTGGGTAAAAAGAGCAAAATAGTATAATATACATATGTGTGAATTTATTAATTTTTACATTTTTATTGGCTCTATTGATAATATTCTAAGTTTCATGATCCTTATCCTAAACACATTACTTTAAATATGTGTGTGTGTGTGTGTGTGTGTGTGTGTGTGTGTGTGTGCATTTCCCATTCTTAGCCCAGTTGTCCCCATACCCTCTCAGCAGGCAGCCCAGATTCATAAGCCCGACTTCATATTTTCAACCTCAAATTTTCTTCAACTTTTTGAATCATGTTTTCAGTGATAATGGGTGTTTTATAGAATTCCATTTGTCTGCCTATCATTCATGATTAGATTCGGTTATATATTTTCTTTGATTATTAATGATTATTTGAATATTTCATACATTTAAACAATATATTTTGATCCTGTCAATTACTCACTTCCCTTCTAGCTCCTCCCAGGCCTTGCTCCCCACCAGAGCCTCGTGAAACCTTTACTTCCGTTTTTTCATGAACCATTGAATCTGATTAGAGAATCTTTTTAATTTTTTAATTTTTATTAATTTCAGTTTATTCACTTTGTATCCCCCCTGTAGCTCCCACCCCTCCCTCCCAATCCTACCCTCCTTCCCCCTTCTCCACCCATGTCCTGCCCCAAGTCCACATAGGGGAGGTCATCCTCTCCTTCCTTCTGATCCTAGTCTATCAGGTGTCATCAAGAGTGGCTGCATTGTCTTCCTCTGTGGCCTGGTAAGGCTGCTCCCCCTTCAGGGGGAGGTGATCAAAGAGCAAGCCAATCAGTTCATATCAGAGACTCTGGGCAGGTGAGGTAGCATCCATTGGAGTTTGAGTCAACAGACCATGAGAGGAGCCACTTCCAGGAAGAAAACTGACACTTCCCTACCTTAGAAGCCTTCAGCTTCCAAAGCTCCGCAGTTAAGGACAGGGCATATATGCTGGAACCTTGAATGACTTGAACTAGTTTGGCTCTTATACATTTTATACTGTGAGCTCATGAGTGCAGTGGTCCTATCATGTCTCAAATCCACTATTTTGCAGCACTCCTCGCCAGCCCTGACCTTTACAGTTTTTCTTCTCAGGTATTTTCACAGGGTTGTTGAGGAAGTGACATAAGGAACCTCAGTGCGTATCACATTAGAATTCACATAATGTCTGTTTACCCGATCATTGGTGATGTTAATTTTCGTAACTCCTGTACTGAATGGCAATTTGTTGGGTTGCTACTTTGAGATGGTGCAAATATTTTATTTCCTGAGAAATCTTCATCCATTGATAAGCATCCTTTCCTGGACCAATGATTACTAAAGATGGTTGTAAAATAATGCTTTCTAACTCAACACTTTCCTCTAACAAAATGTCCACGTCCACGGAAGCCAAAACAAGGGGTGCAGCTCTGAGAATCACTGCTTGCCTACAGAAGAATATCTATTGTTCTGCAGGCATGCATGGTACAGTTAGGAAAAGGCCTTAGTGTCAATTTCCTCATTCTTCCTTTTTTTTTTTTTTTTTTTTTTTTTTCAATTCCTTATTATCAGTGCAGTTTCCCTTCAATGTAGTAGTCTGAGCTCTGGCTGAACACAAGAATCATTTAAGGTGTTGTAAAAACTGCTTATGTTTAAATTCTACCTGCAGAGGTAGATTTTATGTAATTGTTCTAGGGTTAAACACTGGATTTTTCAAAACTGTGTGGATCATTTATAAATCTACCTAGGATTGAACTGCTAGGAAACCAGTGAAAAGCTCAGTCTTTCAATTCCTTAGCGTCATGTTAAATTCCAAACTTGAAAAGTTCTGGAGTCCCAATGTTTCCTCAGTGACTACCCAGAGACAACACAGTGGGTTAATTCTGGGCCAGTTTAACCCTCCAGCCAGTCTTTTTTACTTTCTTACATACCTTTCTTCCCCATTTTAAAGAGCCATCTAAATTTCACCATTTTTGACCCCAGGAATCTATCATGAAAACTGGTGTCATTATATCATAGCACAGATCATTTCCTCTGCTTGTCCCTTCTTTCTTCTGTTTTTGATCTGCCTACTTCCTAATCATCATTTCAGTGCTGTTATAGACAAAAGTTCAATGCCTCTTCCTTTCCTAACCTTGCAGCTGTAGATTCAAATTCCCTGTGCCTTCTTCCTTGGACACAACCTCACTCTATTGCTGTAACAATGTACAACAAACCCTAGCTCATCTCACCTGATGGACTGTACATCTCATGAAAACAAAAGTCAGCTTATCCCAATGAATGCCGAACAATGCACAGGGAAGTGAATAGCTAATGAATAAACAAATGCATACAAATGGGACTTCTTTGAGAAATCCACTTGCTGCAAGCAAGTGCTAAAATTCCATTGTTCTTTCAGAAACAGGTAGTGCCTGGCTGAGTGTGGCTGATATAAACAGATGCTTGAGCTACAGATTCATGCTTGGTCTGTGTTATGATCTCACCTACCATCTTTAAAACGTCCTGGAGATGCTTAGTTATGCTGTCTTTATACTTCAAGTGTTCCTGCAATGCCATTACATGGAACATATCAACCCTTTTTATCAGGCAGAGCTCACTGAATTCTTGAGCCTCCTCCTCCCTAATTTATAACATAAGTACTTGTAGGAGCCTTAGTGATCCTGTCATTTCATTTTTTAAAAATTATTATTTAAGCAAGAAGATTCTGAAGCCAGAAATTTAAGTGACTCCCTTAAGTCCCTGCCATTGGTTACTGTCAGATCTGTGCATCATTTCCCACTTAATTAAGAATTATCTTTCTTTCCTAAATTTAATAACCTACTTTGTAAGGCTATAAGGCACAGCATCTCCACTGCTAAGTTTTCTCAATAGATGGATGAGCATTCTGCAGAGCTAATAGCTCCCACCATCTGTAGTGGAGACGCAAATGTCATTAGCACTCCTGTCTTCGGCTCTGAACATGTGTATATTCCTACCTAACGCCACAGTATATTTTTAAGGCATACCCCAAAGAATTTCATATTTCTTGAGATAGTGGTAAAAGTTTATCTTGAAAAGTAGAATACCAAAATGCATTGAGTAATTGATATGCATTTTCCATGACAGCATTTGGCCGACACAATGGCTGACTGCAAAAGCACCATCTGCTTTTCCGAAGATGACTTCCCTGAGTACTCGGAACAACTTGATTTCGGGTAGGTTTCCAATATTAATTTTACAGTTCCTATCCCTGCTGTGAAGAACCAGAGTCCGTTTCTCTGGACATTAATTAGAACCACTGTGCTCAGGCACACCATGTTCTGGAGAAGCATTTGTTTTAGGTGGCGTTCTCTCCTGGGAGAACAGCTTTCAATCTTCTAAAGTGCACTTTGCTTCTGAACTTTGATTTTTACAAGTTTTGAATTCCCCTTTATTGCCCCCCTTCTTTCTTTTCTTTCTTACACAGAATTCCTTGCCATAAACAAAGGTGAAATGGCAGCATTTTTCAGAGGAGAGTGAGCTGATGTGATTTTTTTCTTTTCTTTTTTGAAAAATAGTAAGTGGAGAAGAAAAAAAAAAAGAAAACAAAGGGCATAAAAGCAAAAGCTGTAAAATTGATTTAAAGAATATATTGACTGGCAATCTGCTGCTCTTTCTGTAACCTTTTCTAGATTAAAAATCCCATCCAATAAATCCCATCTGTTTGGGTGTGTGGCATGCATGTTTGTGTGTGGTGCGTATTTATGTTTCTCTATCCCTGTCTCTACTATGTATCATTTTTATTTCATTATTTCACTTACTCTACTCCATTTTGTAAGCTCATGTGGAGTTAAAACCCACCTTCAATGTAGAATGAAGTTTGTAATTCTCAATAGGAAAAAGAGTCAGACTTCAGTGATTTGTGTATCATAGCAGCTTAAGAGGGTCACACTTTAGCTGGCTAATGAAAAAAATATCTTTTTTAAAAAAAATTAGACAGAGCAATAAATAAATAAATGTAAGAGTCACATGTAAGGGAAGAGGTCTATGAAAGAGATACACTGTTATGGGCCTGGCCTGGCCTGGCCAGGGTGCTCATTAACTTCCAGCTGTGGCTGCCTGCATAGACCTTGCATAAGATTGAGCCATTAACAGTTACAGATGGGGGAAGGGCTCACAGGGCTACACTTGGGAAAACTAATGACAATGCAGGGCTGCTGCCAGAGAGGAAATCATAGTCTTCAGGCTATTATTGGTGAATTAGTTACTCAAGTTCTAGTGGATAGTGTCACATAAACGCTGTGTGAGAGATCCTAGGGAAATCCAATAGCTTACATTTCAAAAAAAGATATAAAACAATATGACATGAAAGTGCAAAGGCTGAAGGAAGCTAGGGGGATTGGCAGGATTGGTAAAAGATAAGAGAGATTAAAGGGAAGAATGTGGCGAGACTGCATTATATACACGTATAAAGTTGCCAAAGAATAATTGGTCTTTAACAAAATAGTCAGTGTCAAGCAGACCAAATCTTAGTAAAGACGGCTGCAATGGCCATTAGCTCTGCATAATGCTAGAGATGAAGACGATTTTGCAAAGTGATAACTCCTTTTACCCCTCCCCATAATTGCATTTCATGCTACTCTTGAAATACTGATATGACATTGCTCTATGGGATAGCTTTAGACATTACTCCTTCCTAGAAGCAATGAAAATGATTACATAGTCTCAGTGTGGACATGGCATGCCCTGATGTAGATAAATTGGCTTCATTCTGGCTGGCAATTGCAATGATCCAGCCTCTTTACAAAGTGCTCCCTCACCTTTCCAAGGATGCAGGAACTACACCTTCTCTTTGCTGTTACTGTGCGCTTGTTCATACATTTCAGTCTTCATTATAGTTTTTCATTAGGCCTAAACATGATTCTACACATTAAACAGTATTACCGTTTTCATTTCAATTCAAACTGCCTGTGATTATAGGACTGAAGATAAAGAACCGAGACCTGGATGTGACCTGACTCTGACGTCTAAGCACCTTTCACTTTGTTGCCTAGGATCTACTTTTGTGTTCCCAAACTTTTTGTACCTCATAGATCCTAAATTGGATTGGAATTTACTGTGCCTTTTAGCAGGTTTTTCTTTCTGGGGATTTATAAGATGAAGTACACTGAAAGGTCTAGGGTTGGATTCCATGCAGCTCTGGTGCTTCTTTGTTACATAACCCTTAACTTTGTATAACTCAGTTTCCTCACTGAAAGCTGGTGGCAGTTATCCTGCACATTGCCTAGGGCTTTTAAAAGAACCTAACAAAATGATTTATGTAATGTTTTTAGCATCACTGCACCGGTCCTAGTTTGGTATGCAATTTCAGGTTTCATGTACTGGGATGAGAAAAAGAGAACTATTAAGTATCTTTCAGGGATACCATCAAGGTTATCCTTCAACTAATTCTTTCTGGAAATGTCCTACAAATCCTACCAGAGGTGTGTTTTTAAGGTGCTTCTAAATTCTGTCAAGCTGATGGTCAAGACCAGTCATCAACAACATAGCATCTCAAATGTCATCTCTCTTTTGATGAGATTATGTCTGTTTTTCTGACTCAGTGCTATCAGTGTGCAGGACCGCTTGCTGATTAGTAACTCATAGGTATTGTTGCTTTCACTCATGCTGTTCTAAGAATGAGCCCACATCACTGTGCTATTGTGTGGCTGATGAGCAGCTTTCTGAAGGGAATGTAAGGGCATGGGCATTCCTGAGGTAAAGATGTGTTTTCAAGGTGTTATCCTAGTAGGAAAAAGAGACACAAAGAGGTATGTTATGATATAGGAAAAAAACACTATTGTGGTTAATGTATGAAAATGAAACAAATTATGTGTTTGCAGACTAGACAGAACAATTAATTGTACCTTGAAGACACAGAACAGAGGAGTGAAGAAACCAATATTTATCCAAGGACTAAAATGATGTTGATGTTAACCCAGTGTTCTACTATAGGCTCTGGAGGAAGCTGCTTTTAAACTGTTTGGACAATGGGGTCATGTTGGGAAGGCTTATGGGACAAGAAGAGAAGGCTTATGGCCCAGAGAAGCAGTAGCCTCGACTTGGAACAATTTTCAATGAAGAAGTGAAAAGAGAATTCTAGGTGAGGGTAAAAATGTTAGAAATGACTCCAGCCCAAAGGGAAGGGCGACATAAAGGGCAAGGGAAGCTCAATATTCACCTCACTGCAGAGTAATTACAGAAAGAAAAAAGCAAAGGGGTTTGTGTATGGAGTGGAGCATGGGAATAAGGCTACAGAGGGAGTATCTATTCATGGTAGAAGTCTTTCAGTCCCAAGATTCCAAGGAAAGCAGAGGCAAGTGGGTGTGTCATCTCAATAGCCCTTGGGTATCAGATGCTCTACTCTGCTGATGGAGATGGCCTCTCCCTGCAGAATTGACCTAGTATTGTTCAAGTCCTTTGCCTTAGCTAAATGGCAACAATGAGCACAGAGACTTCATCCTGATGTTCCTTACAGAATTGTAATTTTCACAGCAAATGGTGAAGGAGGTCAACTAAGCAGTGAATAGCTTAGTCATGGATTTTAGAATACTATAGAAATGTAACCTGGAAATTATCCACATGGCCCTAAATCATAGTAGAGCCATTAAAGACTTTGCCATCAATAATGATTTCTGCTGTCATAATTTTTCAGAAAGACAAATATGTGAATTAATTAGTTTCTAGCAAAATTGGTTAGTTGCTCATTACACATTCCTGTCTTACTAATGAACACATTTAGAGATGCATCTTGTGGAAGCTAAGTAGGCCAGGCAGCTTAATGGTCTTAGAATAATTAGAGGCTTTTGCATTATCAGCCAGTGGGATACCTGCCTCTTCTGGTGTAGCTTCACAGAGTTTTTTTTTTCCTATTTCCTCATCTCTCCCTCATTAGTATCTGTTACTGAACAAAGATCGACTCTGCAGAATATCATTATGAACTATTTTACAAACACTCATGGGACTGCACTAGCTGATATGAACCACTATTAACTTACCCGCTAAAACGGTAGGAAGACAAAATTTGATCCCATGTGACATAACATAGTGACATTCATGACTGTAGTCTTAAAAATGTTTTCCTAATTTATAAGGAAGCCTAATCCAGGAAAGCTAAATATTAAGCCAAAAGGACAATTCTATGGATAATGTGCCTACTTTACCAGCCCAAGGACTCAAGTTTTATCCTCAGAATACGCTCACAAGCTGGCCAACATGGTGCAGATTTATAATCCCAGTACTGGATAGACAGAGACAGGAAACAGAAAGATACATGGGTTTTGCTGGTCAGCTCACCTAGCCTATTCGGGAAGGCCAACCCAGTGAGAGAGTATCTTAATAATAATAATAATAATAATAATAATAATAAAAAGCAGTGGTGGATGGCATTTGATGAAGGAACTGGAATTTCCCTTTTTTTACACATGCTCATAAGCACATGCACACCCCCACAAACAAAAACATGCCCAAATACACAAAGAAAAGATACACTTGCCAATTCGCCCATCTGCCTTCCTGCCATCTGTGATACTCTGTCTACACTCTGTAGCGCCATCCTTTCCTCTGTGCCTATGACTCCAGAGTCTTTCTGAGACACTTACAACCCTGTAAGTGGCCTGGAAGCCAAATGAGACAGGTAACTGCTCCACTAAAGTATTAATCTCACAAAATCAGCCATCAGTTTCAAAGAGTTCTTACAGATGTTGAACATAAAATAGATATGTGAGTGAATGGATGGACTTGTGAGTGAAATTACAATTTATTCTAAGTTGGCACAGGAATGCTTGCAGAAAGTGTTCTCTGTGCTCTGAGAAAGGCCCTCGGCATCAGCATACATGATGGAGCTTGTAGACCTTTAAAGCTGGATCAGACCTGAAGGAAGCTCTCCTGTCAGGTTTCCCTTCAAGAAGATGAAAATGCAATGCAAAATAACCATCTGAAACACAAAATTTAATGCTTGGGAGCCACTCTGCTGTGATTTTATCTTTCTAACTTCTCCTGTTGTCACATCACTCATAAAATAGGATAATGGTTTTGTGTGCTTTGTGATGTTGTATGGAGTCTGGGTAAAGGAAGGAATGAAAAATTTCAAGTGTAGTTCTTGGAAATTGCAACATGACAACTACCCCCAAAACAAACAAACAAACAAACAAACAAACAAAAAAACACAAACAATACCAAAACACCAAACAAACAATAACAGAACAAAACAAAGACCAGTTATTCCGTCTCCCCCGAACTGGGGGTGGGACAGATAAATGTAGAAACACAGTAATACTATCATTGTTTATCACGTAATGATATGTTTTGCTTTTCCTTACAGCTGTAATGAGTTAAAGGCTTTTCTGAGTTATCCTTACAACATGCATGTATAACCTATGACAAAGGAAATATGAAGAATATATGTTTAGTAAATACAAGTAAGATAAGTTGTGAGTGGAAAGTATAAAATTCTTGAATGTCAGGCTCTATTTTTTTATTTTTTGGCTAATTATATAGCCTTTTTTCATAGGAAATATACTTACCAAAGTTGTCTTTAAATAATAGAGGACATCAGTTAATAAAAAAGTGAGTAGAGTGAAAAATTTTCCAAAAAAAAGGTAACTTCAAAATTATATTAAAGAGTCAAACCTTCTGTTCAGTCATTCAGGCACAGGGAAGTAAAGGGAAAGTCAGTTGGCTTGATGTTGGTTACCAGGAAACACACAAAAGCACCAGACCAGAGAAAACAAACAACTCTGTGTTACTGGGAAGGTGGCCTTTGGGTGCAGGAACCTCACTAGGTGGGGAAGCTTTGGAGCTGTGCACCTTCATCCCCAAACATCCCCAGAAGAGAAAACACAGCTGAAAAGCATGAGTGAAAGCAGTCCTCAAGGTTAGTCAAAGAGGTTAGAAAAAAGTTGCTTTCTAATTCGTTTAAATGTGGACGAGAAGGGGTTTCCTTGTCAGTAGCTATGAAGTGGCAAAGCCCAAGTGAGTTCAGGTTAAACAGAATATAAAGAGCTGACTTAGAGGCTTTGAAAACAAACTATGGTTTCAAGGAAGGGAAGGTATTGAAGGCTTTCATTTCCTACCTTTGTTCAAAGGCTTTGCCTCTTAAGTGTATGTTTGAAACTTTCATTTTAAATTCTATTCTATGTTGGACTCCTTTTCAAAGGCACCTGTTGAAGCAGCAACAAGAGGAACAAACACAGGGAGTTGAAGGATGCTGAAGAGGGGGGACGGGGACGTTATTAGGAGCTGTTCCAATGCCACCCTTGAATTAAACATGGGGCCACAGGCAAAGCCAACAAGCTTTGAGAAAACGGAAGGTGCTACTGCTAGCGAAGACTGTGGTGTAGGCCCCCTTGAAAACCAGCTCAGCGTGGAGGACTTTGTGAAGATACAACGGGTCTTCGAGGTAAGTGCTAAGCTTACTGACCAGAGGATTTGGGCTCTTCACAGAAGATGGTAATGTGAAACACACTCTCTTGTTTAGTAATACCTTAACATCCTGCCTGAGAAATAGCTCAGTTAAAGTGTCAGTCACATAAGTATGAAGACCTGAGTTTGATCCCTAGCACCCATGTGAAAAGCCAGGTGTGCAGCTGCTCACTTATAATCCTAGTGCTGAGGAAGTGAAGATACGAAGCTCTCTGGGGCTCCCTGGCCAGCCTACCAGCATAGTCAGTGAGCCAATCAGTCCTAATGAACACCCCTGTCTCAAAAAGAATGATACTCAAGACTGATCTATGGCTTCCACATACTTGTATGCATACATGTTTACCTACATGCACTCACGAATGTGTGCTTGCACACACTAAGGCACACGCGCACACACACACACACACACACACACACACACACACACACACGTACTTCAATACATTTAATACTCAAAGAAGGGACTTGAAAATAGTCAGACTCACACTTAACATCGAATGTGTAGTAGCATTACCCTTCAGTTTTTTGGGACAAATACTATCAATTAATTTGAAGTTGTTACATAACACTATCATCAGTATCAAAAGTAAATTTATTTTGGCACATTTTCTTAGAAATTAATACATTTTACCAAAAAGTAAAACTTATACCTCTGAATGAGAAAAGCCAGAACTCAATGAACCTCCTGGTAAAGAGCTAACATTGTACTTGATACGGAAGTAGAACTAGGAAAATGCAAATTCACATGTTCAGTTTGTGAAAATTCACTTCTGCCTCCTTCTGAGGGATGTAGCCCCTTTCAAAGTCAGTATGGGTACTGTGGAGGCCTACAACCCCATAACAAGGGACCTGCTTCTGAGGCCTCTTGTTCTTTCCTGGAGTGATGGCAATCAAAGCAAAGTTTGAGGGTTTTGTTTTAATTCCACTTTGAAAATAAATCACATGATGACCAATGTCCAAAGCTGAATACTTTGTCTCTTCTTACCTTATCCAATTAGTTTATAATTCTTCAACTACATATAAAGAGTAACATACTTCAAAATGAAATTTAACTTTCCAAATGCAGTTAGGAAGAGGGGCATTCAGTGCTGGGGAGTTGAGGCAGACATAAACCTCCGTCCTTTCACTTCATTATACTTGCTAAGATGTGATCTCAGGGCTCCCTCAGCTCTTCCAGGGCATTCTTGGAGTGTCTTATTAATTGGAATCAGACAAAAAATGTTTTGGAATTCAATCTTAAAATTAATAAAACATGAAATCCAGCAATTGTACCGAACTGTAACTGGCACATATTTTAACCTTTGGCTATCTCAAAGTAAAAATAGATGTGGTAGCATGGAGAGACGGCTCTGCAGTTAAGAGCGTTTGTAAAGCTCTACCAGAGGACCTGAGTTCAGGTCCATGTAGTGCATCTCACATCCTACCTGTAACTCTAGCTCCAGATGGAGTGATACTTATGGCCTCTGTGGACACATGTATACACACACACACACACACACACACACACACACACACACACACACAGACACACATACATAGAGAGAGACAGAGACAAAGGCAGAGCAAAATAAAAATATTATTAACTAAAGAAAAACATTTACTGTTGAAATCTACTTGACACTGCTTTGTACAACAATTCAGATTCTGCCTTGGTAAATATCAATCATTTCTATGTAGCAAACTCTATCATATTTAATAACACTGGGCATACCGCATTTCATTCTTTTAATTTTTCTGTATTTGCTATTTGTCTAACCCCGTTTGTCTGAAAGATTACAGTGTCACAAGCCCACTGCTACAGATGAATTTGGCATGTTTTGATAGTCGCTGAGAACATTTTGACAGCTTGAGGACAATCAAAATATATAACAGCGGATTATGACAGCTTTGGCTCCAGAATGAACAGAAATGTGGCAGTTTTGTTCTGATGCTGAAAACAAAGGATTTGAATGCTGGAATCTGCAGGGGAGTTAAGGTGTTATAAAGTAGGTGGGTTAGGAAACTGCTAACAAATGTCAGGTCTGGGTGCCCTTTGAAACACAGATCAGCCTTGAGTGAACCAAATCCAGACTACAACATCCAAAGGAAGTTTGAGTGCTGCGTGTAATATTATTTTTTTCAATAAACTAACCACTTATTTTGAAATTACAAGATGAGCAAACCAAAAAGCACGTAGAGTATAAAGGAGAAGAGAGTGAAATTCCAAGCTTCCACAACATCTGGAGTCTGTGGTAGTTTTCCTTTTAAAATGGAGTGCCGCAGGGGTGCTTTCAGGAAACAACAGGCAGTGCATTCATTCTTCATACACACAGCAGACAGGATGGAACCACCGATTGGCAGGTGCACAGCCCGGGCTCAGTGTCAGGAGGAGATAAGGGGAAATGCCGAGAGGGTGACCCAGGGAGGTGGCTTTGCTGGGTAGGTATGCCAGGCATACCTTCAGCACAGCAGCACTCTCAAGGCTTGCCTGAAAAAAAAAATCCTGGAGACCTGAGTTTGATCCCTGAATCTTATGAAAAGTGGACAGAGAAAACCAATTCCACAAAGTTGTCCTCTGACCTTCATATGTGTCCTGTGGTATATGCTGACCATATGCAAGCACATAAACAAACAGACAAATAAATAAGCAAAATGTCAAAAATGAAACAAAAAGGAAAAGTATGTTTTGTATTTTGATCTGCAGTGAGCTTCTGGAGAGACTGGTTAAGCATGAGGATACGAGTCTGATCCCAGTATGTCTGTAAAAGCTGACAGCTAAAAAAACTGGAATTCTAGTGTTGGGAAGCTGGAGACAAGGCTCCCTGGCCAGTTAGTCCAGCTGAATGTGATAGCTTCATGTTCAGTGTGAGACTTTGTATTAACAGGTAAAGTGAAGCCAGGCACGATAGTGCATGCCTGTAATTCCAGCAGAGACCGATCTCTGTGAGTTTGGGGCCAACCTGGTTCATTGAGTCCAGAACAGCCAAGGCTACATAGAGAAACCCTGTCTCAAGAATCCAACCAACCAACCAACCAACCAACCAACCAACCAACCAACCAACCAACCAACTAACCAAACAACCAACCAACAAAAACCCAAACCAAACCAAAACAACAACAAAGTAAGGTGAAAGCAGTTGAGGAAGACACTGGATATTGATCTCTGGTCCCCAAATACAAATGCACATAGATACACACACACACACACACACACACACACACACACACACACACACACAGATTGATATAGGAACAAAGCAAGTCATTATGCCCATTATACAATGGTAGACATAATGGTAGTTAGTTATACTTAGCACTGTGTTTGAGAGGCGTAAGTCAGACATGCTGGACAGCTTTGCCACTTACAGTGTTGCTATGTAACCAGTATTTTTGTGCTTTAATGTTTTCTTTCTTTCTTTCTTTCTTTCTTTCTTTCTTTCTTTCTTTCTTTCTTCCTTCCTTCCTTCCTTCCTTCCCTCCCTCCCTCCCTCCCTCCCTCCCTCCCTCCCTCCTTCCTTTCTTTCTTTCTTTCTTTCTTTCTTTCTTTCTTTCTTTCTTTCTCTCTCTCTCTCTTTCTTTCTTCTTTTTTTTTCAAGACAGGGTTGTTCTGTGTAGCCTTGGCTGTCCTGGACTTGCTTGGTAGACCAAACTGGCCTTAAACTCACAGAGATCCACCTGCTGCTTCCTCCCAGAATGCTGGGATTATAGGTATGAACCATCACACCTGGCCCTTTATTTCTTTTTAATTGATTGATTGATTGATTAACTTTACCTCCACCCAGTTTTCCTCTTCCCCTTCCTACTCTCCTGCCAATCCTTCCCCTTCTCTTGTCTCTTTCCCATTCACTCTCTTCTCTTTTTCTCCAGAAAAGAGGAGGCTCCCATAGGTATCATCAACCAGTCTCTGCACCTCAAGTTGCAGTAAGACTAGGAGACTATTGTGGCTAGACAAGGCAGCCCAGTAGGGGCTCCAAAGACAGGAAACAAAGTCAGGATGGGCCCTGCTGCCAATGTCAGAAGTCCCACATGAAGACAAAGCTGCACAGCTCTTACATATGTGCAGAGGACCTAGGTTATTCCCATGCATGCTCACTGGTTGGCGGTTCAGTCTCTTTGGTCCCTATGGGTCCACGTTAGTTGATTTGCTTGTAGGGTTTGCTTGTGGTGTCTTTGACCCCTCTGGCTCCTAAGATCTTTCTTCCCCCTCTTCTACATGATTCACCAATTTTACCTAATGTTTGGCTGTGGGTCTCAGTATCTGTTTCCATCAGTTGCTTAAAGAAGCTTCTCTGATGACAGTTAAGGTAGGCTCCTGTCTGTGAGTATCACAGAATATCAATGTCAGGGGTGACTCCCTTTCATAGTCTGGTTCTCAAGTTGGACTAATCATTGGGTAGCCATTCTCTCAGTTTCTGCTCCATCTGTACCACTGCACATTTTGTAGGCAGGACAAATTGTAGGTTGAAGGCTTTGTGGCTAGGTTTGTGTCCCAGTCAGTCCATTGGAAGTCTTTCCTGGTTACAGGAGATGTCTGGTTCAGGCTCCAAACACCCCATTGCTAGGAGTATTAACTAGGGTTACCCTCATAGGTCCTGGGAGTTTACATTGCCCTAGGTTTTCAGCTCATTCCAGAGATGTCCCCCTCCAGTTCCAGTTGTCTCCTTCTCTCTTCCCTCTACCCAATTCCTCCTGTTCCTATCTACCCTAACCCCATCCAGTCTCCTCCCCATGTCTACCCACAATGTGTATTCTACTTCCCCATCTCAGTAAGATTTATGGGTTCCCCTTCTCCTACCCTGAGGCCTCCATGTTACTTAGCTTCTTTTGGTCTGTGGACTGTAGCGTGGTTATCCTTTGCTTTACAGCTAATGTCCACTTATAGGTGAGCCTTTATTTCTAGCATAGAGAAATTGTAACTTCTTTATTGTAACCAGGTGGGGTATAAGTACTTAGAGCAGTGCTTGTCTCACAGAAAAGTTCTCAATGAGCATTAGGTGTTATAATTTATTTGATTAGCAGAGGTCGAACCACATAACATCTTACATTACCTTGATTCTAACTCATGTGTTCTAAAAGAAGTTAAGCTTCCAAATGACACTTGCCATTATTGTCCTGTATTCTTTTCATTTATGATAGGAAATGAGAGTTTCACAGGAGAATCTTCCCAGAGAGTACAAAGGCATCATTTTCTCTTATTTTCCATTCTATTTGCAGACAAAGCGTTTTAATTGATGTCTTTATCCATTTTGGAACAAAGAAGTTGAAAGGGTGGAAGGACTAAAAGGGAACATAGAGTTTTATTTTCTTTCAAGTTGATGGTGTCAAATGGCTACATATCAGCTGGAAGGGAGTTGAGCTAGGATTATTCATAGAACTGTAAAGTGCCTTGCTCCAAGGTTTCTGCAGAGTTTGCAATGCTTTGAGAAAAGGCACGGTCCCTGGATGTTTTACTTTACATTTTCTTTAGAATTTCAAAAGCCAGTAATTGCAAAAGAAAGACTGGCTGTGGCTGCTGGTGCTATAGGAATGTTAAAAGATGGAGATTGAGGTCCAAGGGAAATGAGATTTCTTTGAAAAGCCCAACAGGGGCTCCATGTATGTTGAGATTCTTTTGAAACATGGCTGCAATGTGTCCAAGCATTTCTTTTCCTCACACTCTCTATTGTGTACCTCTGTTTCTGCTTATGGTTGCTCCATTATCTGTTTGATTTAGAGCCACATTTTATTCAGTATCCCTGCCTTTCTGGACTGAGTTCTGAATTCCTTCTATCAACTGTCATGTTTGCTTCAGTCCCTGGCTCATGCATTCTGCTGCAGGTTTGACTTGCTAGACCTATTGTAGTCTATCATTTGCCCAAGGCCTACAGACTTTTTAGTTTTAATTCTCTTTTTGCATATGTGTATGTAAGTATGTATGTTAAGTATGTATGTATGTGCATGTTCCTGTGCATGAAGATGCACAAAGGTGGCAGGTACGCATGTATGTATATGGGTACATGTAGAGGCTGATGGACAACCTTGCGGCTATATCTTAATCACTCTCAATTTTTAAACTTAAAAGATTGATTCTTTGTGAATTTCATATCACGCATCCCAATTCCGCTCATCTCCCCATCCTTCCATATCCACTCTCCATTTTTGCAACCACCCCTGCCCCAATGAAAACAAAACAAAACAACAAAACAAAGCAAAGCCAAAAAAAGCATCTTGCAGTGGAAGCTGTGGTGTGTCACAGTGTGTCCCACAGTTTTGCCCTTAGAGCTTCATTCACAAATGTTCATTGCAATGAGTCATTGGTCTGGTTGAAGACCTTTGGCTTCTGCCACACTTTCAATACTGGATCCTAGGACTTTTTTGGGTTAATCTGTTCTTGTCCTGTGTCATGGGGTTTCTGCAGTTTTGTATCTTCACTCAATTCTGCACTTCACAGATGGGGTAGATGTTGGGATGGGCTAACTTGTGTCTTGGCACTCTTCCATTGCCCAGATACTATGCCAACTTGCCTGTGAGCCTCAAGAATCCACCACCAGCTCAAGCCAACTTTCTTTTGAGGTGTTACTGTACTGAACTAGGTTCAAAGAGGACAAAGCCTTAACACACACACACACACACACACAAAACAACAACAACAACAACAACAACAAAAAATCCAAGTGCATTAAGTTGAGGTTGTTCAGGCCCTGTGCTTTTCTAAGATGGAGTCTGCATAATCAGCAAACAATTCCTAGGGTGAAATCACTGCAGATAAAGGCTTGAAGGATAAAAAGATAAGAATGACCCATTACACTTTTATTATTAGCTTTTCTTTTCTAAAGGCACCTCAGTGGAAACTTGTGAGAAAGTAAATAAGCAAAGCTTAATCTGTAACTCTATTATGTAGCACAAAGTTCATTCGGTAGCCATAATCAATTGCCACCTGCTGAACAAAAGAAGCAGGCTAGAGCCTCCCACCCTCAGCTCCCTGAAGTGGAATCAAATACTTATTTTGGATGGAAGCAGAAAATCAGTACAGCTCTGCAGGTGCCCTCCTCAGCACCATCTGAATAGAACCAATGCACCTACAACTGGCACAATTGAAATTGGCAGAGGAGATTCTTTGGTGGTTTTGTCTGACTTGTTAAAATGTATGGGCAGTGTTAGGAAACAGTGTCACGACCAAAAAGTCAGGGAAATGAAGGTGTGCGCTGGCCTGAATGAAAAGAGTGTCTTCCCAAATGCTGCTGCCTTTGTACACAACTTGGTAAGGATCTCTAACGTGGCCACAGCCTTCCCAATTTCTCCCTGTATTTTTTGTTATAGAGACTGAGGCGCATGAGGGGAGACGGTAAAGTGTGCTTTCGGTGAACAAATGTTATAACCTTGTATTCCGGTCAGGCTGCCACAGAGAAGGTAGCCATGGAGAAGCGTGTTGGGAGGCAGCGTGCCACTTGCTTTCATTTGTTGCACAATTCAGCACTGAGGGACAGTCCCAACAAAGGGACTGAGGGGACAGCCACACTGACAAACTTTATTGTAATTAAACAACAAAAATTTTAAAAACCGATGAAAAGGAAATGGTAACCTACATAATTTTGTTGCTACATTTGTCATGTGTTTGCAAAGATAGCACACCCTTAGTAACATAAGACACTACCAGGTCAGAAATACCTAGAAATTAGAAGCCTAAAAATTGTCCCTGGTGAATTCCCAAAGCTCTACCTCATGCTTGCTCAGGAATAAATCATAAAGTCCTTGTTTGCCCCCTCTCACTCATTGTATCAGAAAGGACTTAGACTATAACTCTATTAACAAAATAGCTAGAAAACCTTTGACCTCCAATTTGTTCTGCCTACAAAATGTGCTAGGGCAGTGGGGGCACAGAACTTGTGGGAGTAGGCAAGCCATGTCTGGTTTGACCTAAGGCCCACTCCAGGAGAAAGAACCCACAGTTGGCTTGGGTAACCAACATTGAGAGACTAGATCACCCAGAGATCTAAGGTAAAACCAAATAGTACTGGTCTAAAAAAAACAAATGGTATTCTGCTCTACTCATGGAGCAGTGCCTTATCCAGTGATTATTAGAGTGGCTTCCTCCGGCAGCAGATGGGACAGATGTAAAGAGCGACAGCCAGACATTATAGAGAGAGAGTGCCCTTAGTGATGTGGCTCCAGTAATCTATTCTACTTCCCCTCTCCCAGGGACATCACATATCATCCCAAGACCTCTCCTGTTTCCTCTGGATCTATGGATTGTAGCTTGGTTACCATGTGCTTAACAGCTAATATCCACTTATAAGTGAATAGATATCATATTTATCTTTTGGAAGTTTGGGTTAACTTAGAATGATTATTTTCTAGTTCCATCTATTCATTCATCTGCCAATTTCATGGTGTCATCTCTTTTAACAGCTGAGTAATATTCCATTGTATAAGTGTACTACATTTTCTTTATCCATTTGTCTGCTGAGGGACATCTAGATTGTTTCCATTTCTGATTAGTATGAATAAAGCTTCAATGAACATGTTTGAGCAAATATCCTTGTGGTAGGTTGGAGCATCCTTTGGTATATTCTCAAGAGTGGTATAGCTGGAGCTTGAGGTAGATCGATTCCCAACTTTCTGTGAAAAGGCCATATTGATTTTCATAGTCATTGTACAAGTTTGTACTTCTACCAGTAATGGTGGAATGTTCTTTTCTTCCACATCCTCATTAGCATGGACTGTCACTTGTGTATTTGATTTTAGCCATTTTAATAGGTGTAAGATGGAATCTCAATGTAGTTTTGATTTGCATTTTCCTGATGGCTACAGATGTTAAACATTTAAGTGTTTTTCACTTAAACATTTAAACACTTTAAGTGTTTGTTTCCTTTATTATAATTGAAAAAGTAAAATTAAAATCAGTTCTGTACCCTATTTTTAAGTTGGACTATTTGGATTTTTTTATACCTAATTTTTGGAGTTCTTTATATATTTTGGATATTAGTTCTCTATTGGATTTGGAGTTTATAAAATCTTTTCCCATTCTGGAGGTTGCTGCTTTGTCTGCTCAACAGTGTTCTTTGCCTTACAGAAGTATAGGAGCTAGTTTTTCAAATGCTACTTTATTTGGGGTTCCTTAAATCTTATACCTCCCTTCCAGACCTCTAGCCCCAGGTAGGAAAAAAAAGAGGTTGAAAAGGAAAGGGGACATAGCCTTCTTTATTTCTTCCAGTTGGGTAGGGTCATGTAGGATTTTTGGGGACAGCACCAATCTTTGTCTTGAGGCTATCCAAAAGGGCAGATAACCAGCAAGCCACCAATGCAGCAAGCAGCACCCTGCAGCCTGCAAGCTGCTGCACCTTATTCCTTTGGGCTATCACATTTATACCTCTGAAAGGCCTCAGAATTTAATTAATGCCAGCTGGCAGAGACCATGCCTCTACACTAAAAATAATCAGCTGTGAACAAACTAAAATCCCACCCTTGGGATTATAACAAAAACATATTGACGTAAGATAACCAAGTTTTTAAGAAACAAAAACTTCCATTACAGAGAAGCTTTTTTGTTTCATGAGGTCCCATTTATTAATTGTTGACCTTAGAGCTAAGCAGTTAGTGTTCTGTTCAGGAAGTTGTCTCTTGTGGCAATCCATTCAATGTTATTCTCCACTTTCTTTTCTGTCATGTTCAGGGTGTCTACATTTATGTTGAGGTCATTCATCCACTTGGACTTGAGTTTCGTGCAGGGTGATGCATATGGATGTATTTGCATCTTTCTACATGCCGACATCCAGTTTGACCAGCACCACTTGTTGACAATGCTGTCTTTCTTTTTCCAGCATGTATTTATGGCTTTTTAAAAATATATATAAAAAACAGGTTTCTGCAGGTGTGTGAATTTATGTCTGGGTCTTCAGTTTGATTCCAGTGACAAATGTGTCTGTTTTTATGCCTGTATCATGCGGTTTGAATCACTATAGCCCCACACTACAAGTGAAATAGAGAAGAATGAGACCTCCAGCTGCTCTTTTACTGTACAGAATTGTTTTAGAAATCCTGAGATTTTTGTTTTTCCATATGAAGTTGAGAACTGTCCTTTCAAGATCTGTGAGGAACTGTGATGCGATTTTGATGGGACTTTGCTGAAACTTTAGATTGCTTTTGTAGGATAGCCATCTTTACTATGTTTATCCTACCAATTCATGAGCCTGGAGATCTTTCCGTCTTGGGATATCTTCTTCATTTTTTTTTTTTTCATAAAAGACTTAAAGTTTTTAATCACATAAGTATTTCACTTGTCTGGGTAAAATTACCCCAAGGCATTTTATATTATTTGAGGCTTCTGTCTAAGGTGTTGTTTTCCTGATTTCTTTCTTAGACCATTTCTCATTTGTATATGGGATGGCTTCTGATTTTTTTTTTTTTTGAGGCAATCTTGTATCCAGCCACTTTGGTGAAAGTGTTTATCAGCTATAGCAGTTCCTTGGTGGATTTTTAGGGTCATTTGTGTTTATTGTCATGTCATCTGAAAATAATATGTTGGCTTTTTTCTTTCCAATTTATATCGCTTTGATCTTCTTATCTGTCTTATTGCTCTAGCTAAAACTTCAAATAGTATACTGAACAGATATGGAGAAAGTGGGCAACTTTGTCACAATTCACAATTTACTGGAATTACTTTGAGTTCCTCTCCCCTTAGTTTGATATTGGTTATATGCTCTTAATGTAAATAACTTTTATTATGTTTAGGTATGTCAGTTCTTTCTGTAATCTCTCATTAAGTGGTATAGGATTTTGTTAAAGGCCTCTTCTGTATTTAATGAGATGATGATGTTTTTTTTTTTTTTTCGGTTTGTTATTAAGTAGATTGTATTTAATTATTTTCACATATGGAACCATCCCTGCATCTCTAAGATGAAGCATCCTTGATCCATGAATGACTTTTTTGATGTGTTCTTAGAAAGTATTTGACATCTATGTTCATAAAGGAAATGGGTTTGTAATTCTCTTTCTTTGTTGAATCTTTATGTGGTTTGGGTATCAGGGTAACTGTGGCTTCATAAATAAATTTGGCAGTATTCCTTCTGTTTCTTTTTTGTGGAATAATTTTTTGACTATTGGCCTTAACTCTTCTTTGAAAGTGTGGTAGTATTCTGCACTCAAACCATCTTGCCCTGGGCTTGTTGTTGTTGTTTTTGGGAGAACTGTTTTTTTTTTTCCCCTTTCTTTCTTTTTACATTTATTCTCTTATCTATTTAATACTGACCACAGTTTCTCTCATTAGGAAGGGCTTTAATGACTGCTTCTCTTCCAGTAGGTGCTATATACTTATTTCAGTTGCTTATGTAATCTTGATTTAACTTTTTAAAGTGGTAGCTATTAAAAAATTATCTATTTCTTTTAATTTTCCAATTTGGTGGAATATAGGTTTTTAAACTATGTCCTTATGATTCTCTGGGTTTCCTCAGTCTCTCTTGTTATGTCTTGCTTTTTGTTTCTGGTATTGTTAATTTGGATATTTTTTCTGTGCCTTTTAGTTAGTTTGGATAAGGGTTTGTCTATTTTGTTGATTTTTCTCAAAGAATCAACTCTTTGTTTCATTGGTTCTTTGTATTATTTTCCTTGTTTCATTGGTTCTTTGTATTATTTTCCTTGTTTCTATTTTATTGCTTTCATCCCTGCTTTGATTATTTCTTGAAGTCTCCTATTTTCAGTAGTGACTTGTTTTTTTAGTTCTAGAGTGTTCAAGTGTGCTATAAACTTGCTAGTATGAGATCTTTCATGTTCTTTTTTCCTTTCTCTCTCTTTTTTTTTAAATGTAGGCACATAGTGCTATGAACTTTCTTCTTAACACTGCTTTCATTGTGTCCCATAAGTTTGGGTGTACTGCATATCCATTTTCATCGAATTCTAGAAAAATCTTTAATATCTTTCCTTATTTCTATCTTTGTTTTTCCTTTTTTAAAATTAATTTATTTTTATTAAATTTATATTTTTTATATTAATCACAGTTTATTTATTTCATTTACCAGCTGTAGCCCACTCCCTCATTCTGTCCCAATCCTACCCTTCCTCCCTCATCTTCTTCCTGGCCCTCTCTAAGCACTAATAGGGGAGGACTATCAGTGGACTTCCATCTGACCTTAGCTTATCAGGTCTCTTCAGGACTGGCTCCAATGTCCTCCTCTGTGGCCTAGCAAGGCTGCTCCTCTCTCAGGAGTGGGGAGGTCAAAGAGCCACCCAGATCAAAGAGTTCATGTCAGAGACAGACCTTGTTCCCCTTACTAGAAACCCACTTGGATGCTGAGCTGCCATAGGCTCCATCCGAGCAGGGGTTCTAGGTTATATCCATGTATGGTCCTGGTTGGAGAATCAGTCTCAGAAAAAAAAAAAAAAAACAACCTGTACCCAGATATTTTTGTTCCTTGTTTTTCACTGAGTAGAGAATTATTCATTTTCCATGATTTTGTAAGTTTTCTCTTGTTTTTATTGTTGGCTTCTAGCTTTAATCCCTGGTGATCTGATAGGATGCAGGAAGGTATTTCTTATGTAACTTCTTGTACATGTTGAGACTTGCTATGAGTCTGAGTATGTGGTCAATTTTGGAGAAAGTTTCATGAGGTACAGAGAAGAAGATATATTGTTTTGTGTTTGGGTTAGATGTTTTGAAGACATCTGTTAGGTCCACTTGGTTTATAATGTCTGTTGGCCCTAATAGTTCCCTATTTTCTTTTTTGTGTGGATGATGTGTCCATTTCTGAAAGTGGAGTGGGTGGGGGGGGTGAGGATGGGGTCGAGGGGAAGGTCAGAGAGGAAAGGGGAACAGCAGCAGGTTTTCTGTTACAGAGCTGGGGAGAAACTTGGGGTACTGAATCTAGAGGAGCAGAGAGAGAGGTGTGGATCTGCCATCAGCCTTCTTGTTGCCCTGGCAGAGTGGCCTTTGGGTTTGCAGGGGGTGCCTGCTAGGATTGGGGGTTGGGAAAAATAACAGGTGGGAGGAGAGAGATTAGAAGGGGCAGATCTGTGAGATCTACAGAAGATAGGAACAGGAGGCCAGAGAGGTCTGCCACGTGTTCTGCTGCAGAGCTTGGAGTAAGACTGGGGGATTAAATCTGGAGGAATAGAGAGCCCTTTTTGTAATTCTTACCACAGATACTTTTATTAGAAAAAACACTATTACCTGTATAAAGATGACTCAAGGTCAAGGAATTACTGGGAGAGGTCAGGATGAGGGAACCTCCACAAGGATGGGTAGACCATGGTGAAGATTAGATTAAAGATCTGGAGCAGAGGGCACAGTGCTTAAGAATAGGCTGCAAGGACATCATTAAAGGGACTGAAAGTGAAACACTGGCATAGCTAACGGAAATCAAGAAGCAGGAGAATGTTGTAAAAGAAACCAGAAAAGGGTGTAAAGCTACAGATGGTGGCATGTATAAGCAATGGCAGTGTTCCTGTGGTAAGAGGGGAGGCAGAGACAGGAATCCCTAGAACCTCCCAAGCCACTGGCCTGGAGTGCACAGTAGTGAGCAGGAGACCCTGTCTCAAACCAGGTAGAAAGTGAGCACTAATTATTCAGTGTCATCCTTTCATCTTCACACACACACATGCCATGGCACATGCATGCTTGAATTCACACATAAAAGCATGCATACATATATCATATATACAAACATAAACACAAAACACGGAACGTAAAGTGTCAGCCCTGAAAACATGCATAAAGTTAACACCTAAAGACTAAGCAGATTATATTTGGGAATATGTGTGTGTGTGTCTGCATATATATATGTGTGTGTGTGTGTGCACATGTGTATGTAGATTTAAAAAGAGGTCATAAACTTAAATGAGAGCAATGAGGAGTATTCAGGAGGGTTTGGATGGAGGAAAAAGAAGTGAGATATCATATAATTATATTATAGTCTCAAAAAGAATAGTTTACAAAAAGAATCACAACATCATTTCCCCTTACCTTGGCACACTGCCGTTTACTGCATTGCTCCCACTAGCAATGCTTAAATCTGCTAATTATTCTTAATCCCCACTAAATATTATTAATTCCAAGAGTTTGTTTCTCCACATATGGCCATGTACAAAACACATGTAGCTTTATTTTATATATAATAAACGTTATGCTTTAAGGTAGAGCTTCACATAAGTAGGTGCCAATCAAGTAAAAAGACACTTGAAATAATTAGGAATGTGCTTTAAAGCTGTAATCAGGAAAGATTACAGTCACCAAATTGCCAAAGGTGAAAGTCATGAATAATAGTCACCATTTAATAAAACTCAGCAATAAAACAGCAATGTTTAATAAAACTCAAGAAAAATAGATGCAATTCCTAAAATAGTAAGTTGTAAAAATGTTTGAAAGACATTATCTGTCTTTCTCTCTCCCTCTCTCTCTCTCTCTCTCTCTCATCTATCTATTGACCAATTGACCTATCTATAAATCTATCTCACACATAATCTTAAAAAAGCAATGAATATTTATTTATATAAGATACCGTAAAAATTAAATAAATACAGAGAAAAAGCACACGCATCAGGATATTAATATACTACTGCTTATAAACTAGAATATTTATAACATTAATCAGTGGGTGCATGGGTAAGTAAAATACACTAGATTCATAAACCTTAGCTGTAGGCAAAAGGTTATTCTGTGATTCAAATGCTGATTTCTGTATCCCCTATATCTGATTGCAATCCTTGTTCTAAGAATCTCCTCTCAATGTTGTATAAAAGGTGTTCTGCAATTGAATCTTTGTTTGCCAATAAAACAGCTTACCACCAATTGCTGAACATGGGGAAAGAATAGGGCTGGGCTTCCTGCTAGCCAAGGGAGGAGGAGCTAGAGAAAAAGGTGATTCAGCCATGGGTGGACACTAGGCTGGACCAGAAGAGAGACCTCAGCCAGGAAAGTAACAAAGTGCAAGTTTCCCTGGGATTTACCCTCGGAGGAAACCAGTTAGTTTAGAGGGTTAAGAATAGTGATAGTTGGGTTAAGAGAGAAACAAACCAGTTTTATAAAAAGAACAGTAACACTTCGCTATAAAAAAAGAATGAGGCATATTTATATACTTGTTAATACTTACTAATCAGTGAAATTCTGATTCACACATAACCATAACATTAAAATATTAATAATATTAAAAAATTTAAAAATGCATATGTTAATATGTGTAGAAGTCTCAACTACAGAAAAATAGAACTGCATTTGTAGTGGGACAAGTACAGCAAATAACTTTTGTGGACAATTTGCCTATATTATAATTCAATGAAAGACAAATGTCACTAAAATGTCAATGTGTCATAGTTACTTAAGATTCTGTAATTCCAGTACAAAATGCATATTTTACTGTGCTGAATTTAAACTGTGATGAACACAGAAGCTGTTCCTTCTATAGTACTTTGTTCTTCTAGTTTTTATCAGCTTTTTTTCCACTTAGTTTTAGGATTCAACAAGAAACCACGAGACCATCATTTAAGAGGTGAGAAAACAGAACTCTCAAGTAAGGGATTTATTCTTGATTATCTGAGTTTTGGCCTCAGCCAGACCATTGTGTCACATGATATTATCAGAGTGTAAAGTGAACAACAGCAACAAAAGAATACACACTTAGAATACAATTAAAATTATCACTGGTTCATGAAAGCTGGAGTGACAGGCTCTCCTCTAAGTTCTGTGGTCTCACCATTCATCGGTAATGGACTAAGTCTATACTACTAGGGATGAATGCCTTCTTACTGAGCTCTATGGCATCTTCTTCCTTCATCTATAAAGCTTTTTAGTTTTATGATGTCTCTTTTATCACTTGTTGGCCTTAATTAGCAACCTAATAAATTCCTACTAATAAAGTTCTTTCTTAACAACTGTGAAAAAAAAGCTTTGTATCTTTTTTTATCATGAAAATCTATCATCATATCATTCTTCAAACTTATTCCTACTTTTCCACATTTATTTTATACATTATTGCTCTATTTCTTTGCCATCATTATGTACTCTGACTCCCACTCCAAAGTTATTATTGGTAAACTAGGTATCTGCAACACATAGGAGAGTATTTATAAAATGCCCATATTCACATATTCTTCTATTCATTCATTTTCTCATTCTTACAACATTATATTTACATAATTGCCTTTATATAGCAACTGAAAAATACTTAGATTGAGGACTTTACTCACTAAAGACTACACTGAAAGTAAACTTACAGGTACATTGTGATTTGTCATTGGATTTAGAAGAAAACAGAAGGAGATTTACTAGTCAATTTTTATCACTGTTATAGAATGCCAGAGAAAATGATGCAAAGAAGGAAGGGTTTATTTTGATTCTCAGTTTCAGATAGATCAGCTCATGTTCACTTGGCTCTGTGTTTCTGAGCCTGTGCTGAGGTAGAACATCATGGTAGAAGGTCATACATAGGAAAGTTAATCACTGGCTGATTTCCAGGAAGCAAGGCCTGTAAAATAAGAGGCTAGAGACAACGCATATCTTCCCAGGCATGCCCACTGTAATCAACTTTTTTCAAGTCGTTCCCAGCTTTCAATTTTTCTTGCGTCCCAATGATATCACAGCACATGCTTTTAGTTGATTAATCTACAAATGAAGATGGAGATCTTATACTCCAGCCACTTTTTCAAAGCTCAACAGGTTTCAATGAATATCTTTAACACATGAGCCTTTAGGGAACAATTAAGACTCAAACAAGAAACTACTTTCTCACACCAGCAAGAGGTCTCCCTGAAACTTTCTCACATAAGAAACATCGAAGCTTTCATCTGAGGGTAAGACATCATTCGGTCAGGTAGGATGAGAGTTAAAGTAATTTCCTAAAAATTACAAAGCTTCATTTTATGAAAGGAGTATGAGGCATTCATTGATTTGGCTGATTTAGACAGGACATGGCTGTGTAGGCCAGGTTCAGCCTTGAAAGCACTATGTAGCCTGACTTGTACTCAAATTCTTGACCCCCTTGCCTTGTTTACCCACATGCTAGTATTACAGATGTGACATCATATGTGACCAATATGGTGCATTTTGTTATCTTCTTTCAGGAATCTGAGAATTCATCTTGTTGGAAGTTGGTTTGGTGCTATGTATTCTAGTGCTATTTACTGGCCCTGAAGATCTGGTTGCAGTCGAGTACATTCTCATGTACACTGGTCTTTGTTGTGCAAACCTTGTACTACCAAAGTTAAAGTTAATTGGTTAATAAAATTGCTAAGGCCTATTAACTGGGCAGAAGAGAAGTAGGCAGAGCTTAGGTTCCCAGCTTGAGGTCTCAGAGGGACCATGAAGTCTGGAGGAGGAGAGAGGGGAAGCAGAGGATATAGCAGGAGGAGAGTAAACCAGAGGGAATAAAGTTGCCATGGAGCAGTAAGGACCATGAGCACATGGCCATGATAGCTGGTCTGACAAAACAAAAACAGCTCAGGCAGGAACAATTATGGCAAGTAACTTAGAGTGTGTATCTGGGAAATAGCAAAAATAGCTTTGAAATTTGATATCTGTCCAGTTACTGTGCTTCAAAGCTTATAAAATAAATCATAGTCTCTCTGTCTTGGTTATTTGGGAACTAGCTGGGGTAGAGAATCCCTATAGATTCTAATATTCCTTCTGCAAAAGCAAAGGTCAATAAAAGATGAGACTGGGGCACCAAGCTACAACAACATCAGGAAGGATTTATGGAAACATTTAAAGGAAGTGAGGTTTATCTTGAGGGCTGTGAGGATGTTTTAATTATGGAAATCACACAAGAAGACTGCTAATTCAGAGACAACTTTTAAGCCTGTGTATTTTTAGAATGCTGTAGGAATAAAAGTGTTATTGACAGTAGGCACAGAGGAAGAAGAAAGACAATTAGAAAGCTGGTACAGTGGATTTGCCACTACAGAAGGGACTGAAGAGAGATTAAAATGACATGCATAGTTGTGATGCACAGAACTTGTTGAGTGATTGGACATGCGATGTAACATAGAGGTAGGGAACGTTTAAAGCTTTACCAAACACATGGAAAACATGAAAGAAGGAAGACAAATTCAGTGAAATAGTTTTACATTTTGAATTCATAATATTTTGACACTTTATTTTTACTTTATACCTATTTTATATAACAGGCTTTACATTAATTATTTAAAAGTAACTTTAAGGCCCCATAAGTTGGCCTTAATTAGCTCAGCATATATCTGCAGAGACAAACACATTCTTCTACATAACCATAAGGCCATTTAGCATTGAGAAAGTTTAACCTCATGTATTACCAAACAATATAGACATTAAAATATCCCTACTTCAGGAAGTTGTCTCCTGTGCCAATGAGATCAAGGGTCATCCCCACTTTTTCTTCTAACAGATTTAGTGTGTCTGATTTTATGCTGAGGACTTTTGTTTTGTGCAGGGTGATAAATGTGGATCTACTTGTATTTTTCTACATGTAGACATCCAGTTAGATCAGCACCATTTGTTGAAGATGATGTTTTCCATTGTATGGTTTTGGTTTCTTTGTAAAAAATCAAGTATTTGTAGGTGTGTGGGTCCATTTCTGGGTCTTCTATTTGATTCCATTGATCCACCATTCTGTTTGTATGCCAGTACCATGCAGTTGTTATTACTATTGCTCTGTAGTACAGCTTGAGATCAGGGATTGAGATACCTCCAGACAATCTGTTATTGTACAGTATTGTTTTAGTAATTCTGAGTTACTCCTAGGCATATATCCAAAATATGCTCACGTATACAACAAGTTCGTAGCAGCTTTATTTGTAATAGCCAGAACCTGGAAACAATCCAGATGTCTTTCAAAGGAGGAATGGATACAGAAATTGTAGTACATTTACACAATGGAATACTATTCAGCAATTAAAAACAAGGAAATCATGAAATTTGCAGGGAAATGGTGAGAACTAGAAAAGATCATCCTGAGTGAGGTATCCCAGAAGCAGAAAGACACACATGGTGTATACTCACTTATAAGTGGATATTAGACAGATAATATAGGATAAACATACTAAAATCTGTACACTTGAAGAAGGTAAAGAAGAAGGAGGACCATGGGTAAGATGATCAATCCTTATTCAGAATGGCAAACGGGACAGATATTGGAAGAGGGAGAAACAGGGAACAGGACAAGAGTCTACCACAGAGGGCCTCTGAAAGACTCTACCCAGCAGGGTATTAAAGCAGATGCTGAGACTCTTAGCCAAACTTTGGACAGAGTGCAGGGAATCTTATGAAAGAAGGGGGAGATAGAAAGACCTGGAGGGGCAGGAGTTCCACAAGGAGAGCAACAGAACCAAAAATCCTGGGCACAGGGGACTTTTCTGAGACTGATACTCCAACCAAAGTCCATTCATGGAGATAACTTAGAACTTTTGCACAGATGTAGCCCATGGCAGCTCAGTGTCCAAGTGGGTTCCTAGTAATGGGAACAGGGATTGTCTCTTACATGAACTCAGTGGCTGGCTCTTTAAACACTTCCCCCTAATGGTGGAGCAGCATTACCAGACCACAAAGGAAGACAATGCAGCCAGTCCTGATGAGACTGATAGGCTAGGGTCAGATGGAAGGGGAGGAGGACCTCAGCTATCAGTGGACTTGAAGAGGGGTATGTGAGGAGATGAGGGAGGAAGGGTAAGTTTGGGAGGGGGCTACAGCTGGGATACAAAGTGAATAAACTGTAATTAATAAAAAATTAAAATATCCCTACTTATTTCCTAATTTTTTTTGTTTATACATTTTTTTTAAAACCCAGATGCAATCTAGAATCACACATTTGCTCAGTCAGTCTGCCCCTTTGGTTTCCTTTAATCTCGAGGAGCTCTTTCTTTCATCTTTCATGAAATGGATATTTCAAAAAACCTGTGTCAGTAGGATGTTCCAAACTACAGTAAGGATTTGATTCTTGCTTCTTCACTGTTTGGTTCTGGCCCTCTAATGTTTGACTGGGACACAGCAGAGGATATATTCTGTCTACCTCTTGTGTGACATAAGGAGTAATATCATAACGGATGGGTAATCTCGGTGTTAATTTGATAAATACATGGTGGGGTCAGTAAAGCATCATTTAGGTTATCTGTGATGGCATTTCTAAAAACATGTTGATCACAAAGACTTGTATCTAACGAATGAATACATATCCTAATGGAGTTAAAATGGAGTGACATATTATCATGATAATAGGTGCTCGGTGGAGCCTAATTGGAAAAGGAAATTACTGGGTGTGTGTCTTTAGGGTTTACCCTGGTCTCTTTTGCCATAACCTTTTCTCTGCCTCCTTCACAGCATGAGGTGAAAAACATCTCTGCCACATGGTTACACCATCAAGAGATTCTGTACAAGCCTACAAAGCCAAGTAAACATAGAGTGAACCTGCAGACAGCATCAAGCAAATCACTCCTCTTTTTAAGTTGTTTTGTCACGTTTGGGAGCACAGCCATGCCAAATATACATGCCAATCTGAACCAGTATTGGGGATGAATTAGATCTGTGATTAAAGCAGGTCCACTTGAGTTATCCACTACAAAGGTACCTCTTAGCTGAGGCTTTCATATTAAGAATTTTTTTTAAAACAAACTAACTCTCACTGGAACTGCTTAGTTATCAATGATCTTGGAGGAACCAGTGATTAGAAAATGATGGTTTTAAATGTTTTCAGTTAATCCTTATTTATTCTCAAGATGGCATTTGTCTATAAGACTACTTTATGTCATTCTTCCCTTCTCACTCCTATTTTCTTTCATCTGAGTTGCACCACAGGTTCATGGACTCATATTTCATACTAACATCTTACTAGCTATAATTATTATTACTTTAAAATGTACTTTTTGACACAGGATTTCTCTCTGTAGCCCTAGCTGTCCAGGACCTTGTCCTATAGGCCAGGCTAGCCTCGAACTCAGAGATCCACCTGCCTCTCCCAAGTGCTGCACCACCATTGCCCAGCATTCTTCTTTTTTTAATTAAAATTTTATTTTTATATTAATTACAGTTTATTCACTTTGTATTCCAGCTGTAGCCCCCTCCCTCATTCCCTCCCAACTCCATCCTTCCTCCTTCGTCTCCTTCCATGTCCCTCTCCAAGTCCATGGATAGGGGAAGTCCTTCTCCTCTTCTCTCTGATCCTAGCTTATCAGGTCTCATCAGAACCTGCTGCATGGCATTACTTTTTTTAATGTTTAACTTGCCTCACATTTAGCAGTCGGTCTCCTTTGAGTCAGTTTCTGAGACCTTTTAATATCTCTCATTAACCTTTTCTCACACTTTTATTTTTCTTGAACAAAATGCCATTACTGCCCAAAACCTGGAATGAGCCATTTTTCTCAAGACCCCAGTTCCATTTATTGGAAAATAGTTTTTGACAATTATGATCTGAGAAACTGTGTCCTTACTGCTACTGGGAATGACATTGCTTCCTTTTTACTTGACAGTGCTAGAATTTATTTATAGTTATCCACATCAATATCTATACTTCATTGATCAATAGATTTTTTTTAAATAATGAATTTATCATAATCTCTCCAGTTCAATTCCAGCACCACAGAGTTTATTTACTGTAAACGTGTAAATGAAGTATGGCGATTTCTAGGCCTGTGCTTCTGCTAGTTACAATAGGCTGACTCCATCCAAATTGGTGAGCCCTTGAATGACTGTGACCAAAGAGTAAGTGAAAGTTGAAACTAACTAAACCACCGAAGCAGGGCAAAGCTATAAACTTGAGCCAGCAAGCTGATCTCTCCTGTGCTGTCACTCACCCTCTCGTGACTGTGCTCGGACAGATGGAAATTGCAGGGAATGCCATAAATGGATGCATTTGTTCTGAAATAATGCATCTTATCTTCTGCTTCGAAAATGTTCACAGTGTTTGACAGTGACTCCAATACATATTCATAACCAGCACGGTTTATAACCGAGGGAAATTGAGGCAAGCACAATGGAATGAAGCATGAGAAAGCAGCATGTTAATTTTAAATTTAATTATAGATATAGAGAAAGGATGCATTTTGATAGTGTATGCTCATTCAACTGTAATGGAACATTGAAAAATCACACAGAGTTTCTGGGAAAAATATTAATTTGTTGAAATGCTTAATAAAACTAGTGGATCTGGAGAAAACAGTATTTAAAGATCTATAATGAACTTTTCTTGTACAGGAAGAGCAGCATTGTTGAATTCCAATGGTCTGTAGTAAATGCAAAAGAAGAAAAAGTACTAGCTAAGGGAAGGACTTTGATCTCCTTAATATTAATGTTGACATAACATCATCAAGCATAAATGTCACATGGAATTTAATGTGAAGAAAAACAATAGTGTGATGCACTAGCCTCTATTACTTTTAGTAATTTAGGGAGCATGTGTTACTCATTATAACTGCCATACCTTGGCTTCCACTGAAAGAAAGTATTTGAAGATAATTTAACTTGTTTGCCATGTTTAAAGTTAATGTTGAGTGTTTATAACAGTGTTTGCCATGGAATGGACGGCTCTGTGTTTGTTGAGTAAATTAACTTCTTGCTGCTTTCTATGGTGTTCATCTTTTTGTATATTTACTCATAAGTTGATGATTGGAAGTAAATCTTTTATCTTTGAACTTTATTTTCAGGTTCTGCTATCAAATATTCAACAATGAATAAGGATAATGAATGTTAGGCCAGTATCACACTTATCCATTGACAGACATTGGCAGTAGAGATAACATCTAGAATTTTCCCCAAGCTGGACTGAGCTCTCCTCACAGATTTAAACTTACATGTGCATTCCTGTCAGCAGGTGCAAATCTCTAAGTAGGAGAAAAGAGTGAATGTTACTTAGTTAATTACTTAAGTATTGCTACTATACTTAGGACATACATTTGGCAGAATTTAAAGGATGAACTTTAGTATTTGCTTTGAGAATATATTGCCTTTTTCCAAAAAAGCATATAAGTGGTTTTAGTTCTAAAAATTATGCACTAGCATTACCTGGTGAGTCCTAATAAAAACAAATCCCTATTTTGGTCACGGTCTTCAGTATAGATAACCTTATGTTTTGCTAATAAGAATATAAATTTGTCTAACTACTTGGAGAGGAATTTAGCAAGGAATTTCAAAGACTAAGGATGTGTCATTTCTATCCCTGGCTGTTTGCCAGAACCTAGTACCTTCTGCCTAGTGCCTTTTCCTGCCAGATTCCTGCCTTCTCCACTCAAATGACTTTATGGCTTTCCCACATGGTCTAGAGTCCCAAATAGATTACTTGTGAATACCCTTTCAGTCTACCCATTAGCCAAGTCACATCACAGCCCTAACACTATTCTCCAGGGACCACGACTTTCTTCTGAGCCTTTCTTTCTCTTTTGAGTGTGCCAAATTCCAGCCAGGGACTGCCTAGCTACTCCAGACTCTTCTCTGATATTCAGCAAAGCACTACCAGCTTCCTGACTGATCCCAGTTGCCCCAATCAATCTCAGTTCACTTTCTCCAAGAACTTTGACCAAGTCTTTGTAGGCATGAAACTATCACTGAAAAAGAGAAGAAAATTCTCCAAGCCTATAAAAAGAGATGACCATTTAAGTGTAACAAAGACACCTACATGCAGAACACCACGTAGACAGGACCACAGAAAGGTCAAATCACTTGTCAAGTCGGTCCATTAGGATAGCACCTATTAGAATAGCACCTATTAGAATAGCAATAGACAGCTTTAAAGCCAGAAAGACTGGAAGAATATATTTCAAGTTCCTAATGGACATTTATGCAAATCAGACTAGACTATTTCACAAAACTACCCCGTAAAACTTAAATGAGAGATAAAATTTTTTCCATGATAAAAGTAGATAAGAGGAATTTGTGACTTCTAAACGAGCCCTACAGAGGATACCAAAAGAGAGTCTTCAGTCTGAAGAGAAGGATAAACATCCCCTAAAAGGTTTCACAAAATAACTAATGTCAGGACAGTTAATAAAAAAGCATTCTAAGAAAACAGTACAAAATCAAGAAAGTGACAGGAATTAATACACATCTATAAATAACAATTCTGTTAGTGGTCTCATTTCTTCGGTAAAGAGACACAGACTAGAATACTGGAATTAGAAAGAAGAAACTGCTCTATTTGTTTCTTCCCCAAAACACACTACAACATAAGAATAGATATAACCTTAGAGCAAAAAGATGGAAAAAGGTACTTCAAGCAGATGGAACTAAGAAATAGGCAAGTGTAGCTCTTCTAGCACCTCCTCAGATATGTGAATGCTTAGCTAAAAACCTTTAACATGTGTACTTAACCTGGAATACTCATAAAGTCACAAAAACTAGGAAGGAGCCATAGGGGGTGTATCTCAAATGAAGGGGCATGGAACCCAGGTTATATGAAGAAGAAAACATTTTAAAAATTAAATGGAGAGGGTAACGTCAAACTGGGTAGTGGAGGGAATATGGGGAGAAATTGCTCTTATTAAACTACTTGAAGACGTCATAAGGAAATCTGCCACTATTGAAGGATCCTAATATAAACGTATATATTTACATGCCCTATAACAAAGAACAGTGCCTCTCCCAGATACATTAGTCTATCAAATATGAAGCTTAGTGCCAGGTATTGGGTACATTTTTTTCAAGTTGTTGGTCAGCGGTGTCACAAGACTCTCCTATCACTGCAGGTCATTACTATTGTTTACCCTCCAAAATTTTATGGTGCAACGCTAGTAGAGAAAATGACACATTCTTGAGAACATGAAGAAATCAAGTTGGTACAAACCTTGAAGCTCCATCCCTACTGGCTAGCTTTCACAGTACTGGGGATTTCTTTGCATTCTGCCAGGGGAGAAAAGTGATCAACAGCTTTCCTGAGCTGTGAACCCTGTGAGTAACAGCAATAAACGGCCTGGTAACATATGTTCACTGGTGCAAGGAAGCACAAACGTTACGGGAGTAACCAGCCACTTCGGATTAAAGTTAAGGTCTGTCTCATAAAAAAAGAATTTCTTCCTTGTATGGAAATCCTGTGACTGCCTAAGTCATAGTGGAGAATCCAATACTATTAATCTAAATGGCTGTAGAAATAAACGGTCCCTCCCATCTTCTTACCCTTCACCCAGAAATTAGGACACCTCATTTGTCCTGATCAAGAAAGCTTTGTTTTGTAATACATAGCAATTAATGCAGAGATCCATAACTGTTCAATGTGCAGGGAACAAGAGCCTGTGAAGAACTCATTTCTAAATGGTACGTCTATATCACCAGCCCTTGTCAGAACCAGAATAGACATCTGCAACAAAACAGTTCTTGTGAGGCATGACAGTGCTGTTGTACACAGGAATGCGTGTACAGCTACTGTTCTACATTCATGCCCATACAGAGAGTACTAAGTGAACTAAGTGAGTTTAAAAACAAATCAGAGGAAGTAGGGAGAGAAGAGATGTGGGGAGAGGGGAGCAATTGGAGGGGAAAATTGAGGATTTGATCAAAATCCAATATATACAAGTATGACATTCTCAAATAATAAAAATTATGAATGTCTATCAAAAATAATATATAGAGAAGAGATGAGAGAGGGGACTACAGCCAAGATACAAAATGTATAAATTGTAATAAATAATAATAATAAATGTAACAAATAATAATAATAAAGAAAAATTAAGATATAATAGTATATAAATTATTTGTCTCAGAAATTCTGCTTCTAGGAAATTTTTTTTCAGAATTAATTATTTATTTGATGTAAGATATATGTGTAGGCTTTTTAAAAATATAAAACCAGAACATTTAAAATAGTAGAAAAGTTTATTAATAAAGGCTTCTTGGAATATTGTGGTGATAAAGATAAGTGTACATTTTGAAGGTATATATTCCATGTAAGTAGAAAAATCAAAATGACAGACGGGTTTCTACATATCTCTATTTGTAAATGGTAGGACATCATTTAGTAAATAATACATAGTAATTCTGACTCCTGCCTAGAAAATAATCTAGAAAAGTGATTATTATTGGAGATTTTAATTTTTAGTCTTTACCAGTTAAAAAATACACAATTCAATGATCTCTATAATGTTCTTTATTTAAAATATATTCAGAAGCATAGATTTTTCTAAAATCTAAAGTTGTACCAAGTGTGATAATCAGGAGGCATTCTGGCTGTATTTGCATGTATTCTTGGTGTTCTCAGAATAGGAACTGGAGTCAGTACCTGGATGTTTTTTCTTAGGAAACAGACTTGGCAAATTATTTAAAATGTTATGTTGAGCAGAATGATTATATGTTTCCCAACTGCATATACATCTTATCTGAATTAGGAGAGATGTTCTGAGAGGTGAGAACATCATTATTAGTATTATTACTATTACTAATATTATTATTATTTTAGTTCAAGAAGGCTAGGCCAGGCACTTAGAGGGATAAAAGAAGGTATTTTTACGTACATAATGAAACAGTTTTATCTGAAAGTCTCACTTTCAAACTAAAACTAACACTTTCTTTTGGGAAAACAGTTCTATTTGTGCTATAGTCATCAACTTTCACTTAAAAGAATGTGAACTAATTATTTAATACTGGTTTATATTAAATGAAGTGCTCAAATTCCTAGTATTTCCCTATTTATACTACATGTATGCTTGCAGGTTTAGCTTGATGTGGCTGCATCTACAGTGATAATAATTGACATTTAATATAACTGACAATTTTTTTCACTTTTTTCTTTTTTTTTTATTAATTACACTTTATTCATTTTGTATCCCCCATAAGCCCCTCCCTCCTCCCCTCCTGATCCCAACCTCCCTCCCCTTTCTGCATACATGCCTCTCCCCAAGTCCATTGATAGGGGAGGTTCTCCTCTCCTTTTTGATCTTAGTCTATCAGTTCTCATCAAAAGTGGCTGCATTGTCCTCTTCTGTGGCCTGGTAAGGCTGCTCCCCCCTCAGGGGGAGGTGATCAAAGAGCAGGTCAATCAGATTATGTCAGAGGTAGTCCCTCTTCCCATTACTATGTAACCCACTTGGACATTGAACTGCCATGGGCTACATCTGTGCAGGGGTTCTAGGTTATCTCCATGGATAGTCCTTGGTTGGAGTATGAGTCTCTGGGAAGTTCCCTGTGTTCAAATTTTCTTGTTCTGTTGCTCTCCTTATGGAGTTCCTGACCTCTCCAGTTCTTACTATTTCCCACTTCTTACATAAAATTCCATTCACTCTCCCCGACAGTTGGCCATCAGGCACAATTTTTAATACAGTTTATTTTTACTAGAATCTCACACAAACCCTCAGAGATAATATAACTCACCAATAAGAACATGCTAAATTCAGTCATAAATTTAAGAGTCTAGTTAAACAAGTGTGTGTGTGTGTGTGTGTGTGTGTGTGTGTGTGTTGTGGTACCAAAAATACTAATATTCACTGATTATAACAATTAAATCATGGCATGTCAAAACATTTACAGTTTGAGAGGTTATCTTAGATTTTTTCCCCATGGAGTTATTTCCTGCTAAGAAGCCCATGAGTTCAGAATGGAGACTCCCTCTGATTTTGCAGATCATTGAAAATGACTCAAGACAGAAGGCATGTCTGCTCCCATTAGTGAGCTGTTGATCTTGTACAGTGATAGTCATGTTTTTAGGAATAGGCAAGCTTTGCTGTGCCCTAGGTGACGGCAGCTTGCTATTTGTACTTCGTATGAAAACCAACTGGAAGAGTATGATTGGCCTTTAGCTCAGATCTAGCCTCTGTTATCACAATGAAAAATACCCATGGAAGGGAGCTTTAGGAGATCCTGTTGTTTGGCTATTCTACACATATTTTGGTACTCCGGTAAATCTCTTAGATTTACTCAATTTGCAACAAGCTACTCCTTATAGAGGAGATAATTTCCTGAAATTAACACTAATTTACATCTCGAATTTTCACACACACACATTTAGTTAAATTCTCAGACAATAGTCATTAATGAAAGAGACAAAAAAAAAACTATTTGTATGTCTAGACAACTAAATGGCTATCAATATTAAATTATGTAACTATAGGTCCCTTAACCCTTTGGGCAGGTAATTATTTAAGACCTTTAGCAAATAATTTACATTTATTGAGTTTATACATGAGTTAAATTATCTTACATGCTCTGTATACAGAATATTATATATGTAGTATACATTAATTGTCAACTTACTCAAATGGCATAGAATTAATAAACACATGCCCTCAAAACATAAGTTCTATGGAGCTAAAATTAGGAATGGCAAGGACGAACATTTTTAACAAAGATGTGCAAAAACAAAACGGTTTTATTTTAAAACTGAAAGCAAACAGGTACGGAGTGAACCATTGCGACCATCGAGGACGTCCTATGCACCTCCACGCCTTTTTATCAGGCTCATAGACTGGAGTCTTTTCATCTCCTCTCTGAGTCTATGTCGGCATTATCAACATGCTGAAATTTTTTATGCAGCTGTTTATATTACTTCAGGGAACATAACTTGTTATTTATGCCAGCTTTGTAATTCCATATGTTTGAAGGCACAAGAGAAGATTGTTTCTATAATTATCAGAGTGGTTTTCTGCTCTTACCAACATAATACAGTTGTTAGCTTGTAGAATACACACTGAAGGTCTGCTTTAAAGTGTTTTCTCAATAAGCTAACAATATGGACAGGTGGTACATGCTATTCTGCACAACAACTTACACTAAAGATCACAATTCACTCAATTTTTAAAAACAGTTTTTAGCTTTGTCTCTGATGGAGTGCACTTAGATCCAGTTACCTTTGTTTATACTAAAAATAGGAGCCTTGAAACATTTCATCTATCTAAACCTTCCAGACTAAAAATAATTTAGTGAAGGTAAGATTGATGGGTTATGCTTGTCAAAACATTGAGTGTAATTATTTTTTAGAAAACTAATTTAGTTACTTAAAATCCTAAACAAATCTTTCTTATCTAACTGATCACGCTCATCCATCCTTATACAATAATATTTCAGATTTTCTTCATAACTACATTGCCATGACTGATACCAATATACCCATTTTAGAAATGGGTAGGGTAAGGCCAATCAATGAAAATTCTTTTTTTTTTTTTTTCTGAATGTGAATCATGATTACTTAGGAGATAAACAAGAAAGCAGACACGAGGTAAGATGATCAATCCTCACTTAGAAAGACAAATGAGATGTGCATTGGACATATGACAGGAGTCTACAGCAGAAGGAATCTGAAAGACCCTACCAAGCAGCGTTTCAAAACAGATACTAAGACTCATAACCAAACCTTCGGGAGAAGGGGAGTTAGTATGACAGGGAAAGGATAGGAGCCCCACAAGGACCAAATATATCTGGGCACAGGGGTTTTCTCTGAAACTGTTTCTCCAACCAAAGACCATGTATGAATATAACCTAGAACTTTTACTCAGACGAAGCTCGTGGTAGCTCAATAACCAATTGGTTTCCCATAGTAAGGGGAACAGGGACTATCTCTGAAAGGAACTCAATGGCAGGCTCTTTGACTCCCCACCCCCCAAGGGAGGAGCAGTTCTGCTAGGCCACAGAGGAGGACTTCGCAGCCAGCCCTGAAGATACCTGATAAAACAGGGTCAGTCGAAAGGGGAGGAGGTCCTCCCCAATCCGTGGACTTCGAAAGGGGCAGGGAGAAGCTGAGGGAGGGAGGGTGGGATTGGGAGGGAATAAGGGAATGGGATACAGCTGGGATACAGAGTTAATAAAATGTAAATAATAATAATAATAATAATAATAATAATAATGATGATGATGATGATGATGATGATGATGATGATGATGATGAAAAAAAGGAACAAAAAAAGATAATTCTTATATAAGGATGGGCCCAGAATCAAATGTGCATGAGGGAAGGGAACAGTGAGGACAAATGACACTAACATGGCAAACAAAATGTTCTTTTGTTAGAGCAGCTTCATTACACAATACCTCATATACTAGATGTATCCTCACTCTTTGGCTCCCTCATACGGAAAGTTGATGCCTTCACCACAAATCCTGCTACTGACACTAAGCTCTATTCTTACTTGAAATACATGTAGACTGTGATTTGCTTTCCATCCCCAGATTTCTTCTTAAACCACAGCAATTTCGTGCTCCTTCCCAGGGGTGTAAAGAATAAAATTGTGAGTCTTTCAGACTCACAAAAAGATCAAATGAGGTTGACATTCTGTCACCTCCTTCTAGCCCTGACACTGTAACGCAGGATATTATGTCTTCTCCATCTCCTTAGAGCCACATTTCGACGTCTGTCTGTCTGTGTCATTTTTCTCTCTTGCCTTCCCACCTGCTCCTCTTCCTTCTTCCCCTTTCCCTTCCCTCCCTCTCTCCATTGTTGCTCCCTCTTTTTCTCCCTTACTTCTTTCAATCCTCCTCTAACTCTCTACCTGACCCAGTCATGATTTGCTGTTTAATATGGACCCCAAGTACAGTTATGAAATGTTACTAATGTTCCCAAGGTCAGAAATATTATGAAATTTCAAAACACACATAATTACTTCATTCAGATATGAATTAAAATCAGGTGGTTCTGAATTCAGTAAGGAGGAGGTAATATTATGAAATAAGGTGTTTTTCAATAGAAATACAATAAAATAAAATGATGTATTAGCACCTTATGAAATGCTGTGCCTAGACATTTGTAGAAACCTGACCCGGTATTTACTCTGGGAGCCATGCTTTAATATCTGCTAACTTATCATTTGCAGATGCTTTTTAGAACATAACTATAGTTTCAGTGTCTTTTAGAATAGTGTGTTTACAGAAATAGATTTCTTACTCTTGAATTAGAATTTCATTTTTTTAATAATTTTACTGGCTCTAATAAGCCTTTTCAAGGGTTTATCCATTCTCTTCTAGACCACTTTATTAGATTTCTGTTGTTGTTATAAAACATGACTACAAATATAGTTGCTTGCATATACTATTTTACTGAATTATGGTTTGGAGGTCAGAAGTACAAAATGGGATTTACTGGGCTAACAAAGTTGTTATCAGGATTACTTGCATTCTGAATCCACAACTTGCCTTTTTCAGCTGCATGGCTAATGCCCTCCATCTCCTCAATCCCTGTTTCTATCAACACATATTCTCTAGCTCTTCTGCCTTAACATTTGTAATTGAAGATGCAGCTTCTAGCACCGTAAATTTTGTACCTCCTGCCCAAATTCATATAAGTATAATAACACTCCAAAATAGGAGACATTTTTCTTCCCATGCTGCAAGACTTGCTGACTAATTTCAACCTAGAGGAATCACAGGATCTTCTCTTTGTGATGAGTTTTCTGTTGTCTATTTCCGTTTTCAGTCTCAGGATCCAAGGCAAACCATTTGTATGCCCAGGGAAGAATTTATACAGAAGATGACAGAGACTGTGGGCTGGGGCACAAAGGAAGAATATGGAGAACTCTTTGACAAAGTGGATGTGGCCCGGGCTGGCTTAGTTGACTGGGACAAGCTGACTTCATTTATACTGCTATCACTTTACGAGAGAGATGAAAGAGCCAAGGCAACAGTGATTCCCCAATGGAAGGACCTGGAATTCCTCCCAGGAAAACACAAGGATACCATCCAGAAAGTAGTTTTCTTAAAAAGTTCCAGTCGTTACTTGACTATTAGCAAAGAAGGCTTGCTAGGAATCTGGGGAGAGAACTTAAAGTTGCAAGAAACAGTTCCTATCACTTCAGATGCCACCAAACTCAAATACCTGTGGGTGACAAGCTTAGTTTCTCTGGAAAATGTTAACAAGGTACAAAATGTTTATAAACACACTTTCTACCTATGGAAACAAAAAAGAACAGAAAATGGTAGGATAGAGCTCCTGGCCAGTATCAAGTATGACATGAGCAGTGACAGAGAGCCTCATCCATCTTTGGTGCATCTCATTTTACCTGGAGGAGACATGAGCAGAAGTACTCGCTTTCCAAAGCCTTTCTCTTGGGTGTCTTAAAACGACATCACAGATAATCACTCATGTCTTTTTCATTTTGAATATGATTAACTTTCAATATCATTAGGGATAGATGATACTGGTGGATGTAGGAATAAAATAGGAAAGAAAGGATGCTCAAATGCCTTTCAAGGTTAAAGAATTTTGTTTTGTATTGGGGAAAGCCTGATGTTGGTTTAAGCCTGATTTTGTACTTTTTTAAGATTTATTTATTTTATTATGTATCCCATGTTCTGCAAGCATGTACACCAGAACTCCAGAAGTGGGCACCAGATCTCATTATACATTATTCTAAGCCACCACGTGGTTGCAGGGAATTGAGCTCAGGCCTTCTGGAAGAGCAACCAGCGGTCTTAACCTCTGAGCCGTCTCTCCAGCCCCAAGCCTGATGTTGGAATTTATGCTACTATACATACTTTTATAACACTGCTAAAGGCTTTCAGAAAATAACTTTGGAAATTTATTTTCATGTCTGCTTTGTATACCAATTTCACTAAATCCACCAAATATCCTTTGGTTTTTCTGTCTGGCTACTCTAGATAGCAGTGGCTTTTACAAGCAAAGAGATTTGTTTCTATGATCTACTGTCTAAAGAGGAATTTCCTTGTCAATACAAACTACAAGGCCTGAAAGGAGCTCCCATCTGCATGGATTATTGGTATGATCCTCTTGATCCCAAAGAATCCATTCTTTCTTTTGGGGATATAACTGGAAAGGTAAGTGAGGGGGAAGATAAGACTTCACAATAAGGATTTAATCCTCAAACTGTAGCTCAAATTCAAATGCCTTGAGTATGACCTTCTGTGTTACAAAATATAAGGTTATAGCCATTAGACCTGGAAGAGATGGGTAATACTACAATTCCACCTTTTACTTATAAAATACAAACCTTTATTATGATCTTCTGGTCTGTACGTAGTCATTTTTTTTTCTAATTTAAATGCTTACAAACTTTACATTATGAAATAATTCATTAGATCCCAATATTAATAAATATTTATCATTAAATGTCTGAGTTTACTTTCCATGGGCCTTTAAAATTAATTGTTTTGAAATGGGGGATGTCCTTTGTCAGCTGGCTAAGAGAGTACTTATGTTTTGTATCACATAACAAAAGTGTAGAGGCATCAAAGATAGTAATACTGAACTTGTGATATTGGATACAGTTACTTCTCCTTTTATGAAATTGCACCCTGGATGAGAGTAATCATTACTTACTCAATGACATTGAAGTGTGACCGACACTGAAAAGGCTTTAGCAATCGATTCTCTTTCACTACTGTGGAATGCACCTGTTCTTATTCTTTTCAGTGGCAAGTCCTTCTTATAATGAAAAGCTATGCTTGGAAACCACTTTGCCAACTCTATTGTTGTTCTTCTACTGTCACTGATTACAAGGTTTAAGTAATATTGGAGAAGATTTTCTTAACTCATGATCCATTCCTTGTTAATCTTAAAGGACATAGAACTGTCGAACAGCAGTTACACTGCCTATGCTTTCTTCTTTTTTAATGGTACAAGGTTCAAGCAATTGCCTTCACAGCAGCCATGATTTCCCTTTTTGAACGACCTGCTAATGCATGTGATGATGAAGAAGCCACCATGACCATTGACTGGGCAGAGTTGCTCTCTGGATGTCACAAATGTTGTCACGTATTACAGCATACATTTCATCATGGATACTGGGTCAGGCAAGGTACTGAATTTGAACGGTAACTGGAGAAACAGCCATTTTCTTCTACATTTATATTTGTTATTGAAAAATGTTTCACCTTGAATGTTTACACACAGAAACCAATAATTGGTTCTCAGGTGGTTTTGGCCTAGACTCACTTTATCTCCTGAATGCTAGCAGGAATTACTTCTTTTATTCTAAAATATATGTTTCATCCAATTAATTCAGGTGAACTATGCACTCAGAAATCTCAGAAAAAGAAAATAAAAAACAGAAAATAGCTGAATAGAATTTATTCAGCTTCAATTTCATTCTGATCCTAACCTGTGTCAATTATTCAAACACTGCTTAGTGAAAGAATGTAGTGAATTCCTCAACAGTGCTTTTTTTTTTTTTTTAACATTTTTGTGTTCTTATGAGAAACATTAGTTGTCTTTTTTATGGTGTAATTTTCTTTTCTTCTCTTTCTGTATTTTTTAACCTTTTGATTAATTTTACTAACAATTTATTTTGTTTATTATAGCAATCAATTTTATTATTTTTGTTGTGTATGCATATATTTTTAATTTTTAAAACATTTTATAATAAAGGTCACTTCATACCCATTTTTTCCCTTTTTCTCCTTTGTTTTCTTCTTTCTTTCTTTAGAGGAAGTTCTTCATACCTCTCAGGCTGGCATTGGTCATGAGGTTCTTCTCTCTCCACCTCCAAATTATAGATAAGCTATCTCAGACTCTTTCTGCATCTTTCTCTCTCTCTTCTCACTTTCCTTTTAAGCCCTCCCACCTTCCCTCCTTTCCGCTATCACTCCTTTCCTCCCTTTTGATATCATGTCTGAGTTCTTCTTGTCTAGAGTGAATGAGTAGCATTCATTCAATGAGTTGGGAAAAAGAAAACTGGATATTTTCGGATCATCTCCTATTGTGACATGCACAAAATTGTGTGTCAAATTTTTGTAACACCAAAATTAGAATCAGTGTACTGGAAATGAACTGAAGTAAGATATAGAAGCTGCTTTTGAATTCAGTGCTATGTGTTCACTTATAAACGAAAGAATAAACTATGAACAGAAAACAGTAGGATAATTCTTCCTCAGTTTCATTTAAATCTCTTAAAAATCAGTGTTAATAGCACAGGATACTGTCTCTGAGTCATTTGTCTTTTTGTTTACTGTATGAGACTGTTCTTTAGGTCAGGGTAAATTTGCTTCTAAACATATTTTTACCATTTCATTTTCACCTGTTGATAAACAGTACAGAATTAAGTCAGAGTAGAGAATGTATCTATGACCTAAAATATCCAGTGTGAGAATATACCTTTTAAAATTACTGTAAACTAGGAACTAGCTACATAAAAGTATCTGCATATAGCCATGTGCCGTGGTGCACAGCTGTAATTCCAGTACTCAGGAAGGCAGAGTCAGGCAGATCTCTGTGAGTTTGAGGCCACCCTGGTCTACAAATCAAGTTCAGGACAGCCAAGGCAATACAGAGAAACCCTGTCTCTAAAAACAAAACAAAACAAAACAACTCTCCTAAAAAAGTATATGCATATGTGTGTACATATATATGTATATATATATATTAACGGTATAAATGCTGATATACAATTATGTATATACTAGTGATATATGATATAAATACTAATGATAAATATGTAATGATTATATATATGTATGTGTGCGTGTATGTGTGTGTATTAGGGTTCTGTAGAGTAAGAACCAATAAAATGTGTGTACATGTATGAATATAAATATGTATGTACATATCTATATACATAGATATGTACACACATATGTATCCAATAAACATAATTTTCACACTGAAGGGGCTGAGTATTGGTAGCCGATCAGTACAGGAGGTCAATGCCGAAGCACTTTTAGCCTGGTACAGAGGGTTCCCGGAGAGCTGGTAGTCTTTTTTCCAGGGTTCCAGTGTCAGTGAAGGGCAGTACAATGGTAGCAACAGGTGAGACGAGCATGCCAACAGGTAGAAAAACTCACAGTGACATATAAAGGCAAACAAGAAAAGCAAGGAAGCTTCCCTGAGATCTTATTCTATCTTCTTATCTAGTTGACACCTACATTCAGGATGGGTATTTCCCTTTTCTTCTTCTTTTGTTTTTGTTTCTGTTTTTTCAAAACAGGGATTTTCTGTGTGTCCTTGGCTGTCCTGGACATGTTTTGTAGAACAGGCTGGTCTTGAACTCACAGAAATCCACCTGCCTTTGCCTCCCCAAGTGCTGGGACTAATGCTGTGGGCCACCATGCTTGTCTGTGTATTTCCCTTTCAGTGAAGGTAATAAAGAAAATTCCTCATAGACACACATAGTAATCAATATGGCTTAGATAATCACGCTCATATATGCCCAGAGGCTTGTATTAAGGGGTATTCTAGGTCTTGTCAAGTTGGTAATAAATATTAAACATCACGTATCTATCTATCTATCTATCTATCTATCTATCTATCTATCTATCTATCT
>NW_026596244.1:3997285-4005397 GCF_907164565.1 Psammomys obesus | reverse complement strand
TCTATCTATCTATCTATCTATCTATCTATCTATCTATCTATCTATCTGTCTGTCTGTCTGTCTGTCTGTCTGTCTGTCTGTCTGTCTGTCTGTCTCTCTGTCTGTCTATCATCTATCATCATATACCTAACTACCTATCCTGTATCTCTGTGTAAATATATGTAAGTATATTCACATCAGTCCCTACCTACTCAGGACTAAGGCAAGAAAATGACAACTGCCTGAACTTCAAGTCTGCTCGAAGCTAGACTGGAAACTTTCTGAGACTATAACTCAAAATTAAATTGAAAAGAGGGCTGTGTATATAGCTTTGTGGTAGGGTAGTTACCTAATTTTCATGGAGCCCTAGTTCATGCATGCATGCATATACACATGCAGACACACACACAATTTATCCCACACATACAGACACGCAATTTATCTTACACACATAACCTAGCATACACACACACACACACACACACACACACACACAAATGTAAGAAATTAAAAATTCTTTCCTTATTTACTTGGTAAGTTTAAAATTTAACTGTCCCTGAACATGGAACTACTTAACTCTTAACCAATAAAAAGGGATCTTCTGAGATGTAGCAACAGATACCGGCTTCATTATGACTTTCTGTTGTTTGGAGCTCAGTTGTTCTAGCGTGAAGAGAATGGAGGAAGAGAAAAATGAAGAGGAAAGGAGGAGAGATGGGAAATGGAGCAAAAAGTAGCTCACTGGGGTTTGCAGCAATTGTGGACCATCCCTGGTTCCCAAGTCCTGCTCTCCCAGAGGCAGCCAAGGAATGGCTGCTTGGATTTGATATGCGTTGCTTCAGCAGTATGGGAAGACATTCTTACAAACTCTCAAGCACGTGTTTGGTCATTTTCTTCCTAGTGCAAGAGAGTGCACACACGAGCAATGAAGCACAAGTATGGAAATACATTTTTTTTTTTTAGCAAAACTAAAGCTAAAATTTCTGTTATGTTGAAATGTCAGATGGAAACTCAGTGTCAGTCATAAATATGTTAATACATGCTTTAACCAGGAGTTAAGATTCAGACTTATTAAAAGTTTGAAGGAGGAAATGTTTTCATTTAGTCTTAGTAGCTCTATGTCATTGTTTAATAGAAAAATAATTATACTCTGAAGTGACTACAGAATGAATGTAGATACTTGGGGCAGTAGGAGAGAGAGACAGTTTGAATCACAGAGAATTTCCTGTTAGGAATGGTCTGTTTTGGGGCATGTTTTGGAAGTTATTTTCTGGGATTGTAGCTATTAACGAAACATGAGCCGGGTGTGGTGGTACATGTCTTTAATTCTAGAATTCGATTTCTGAGGAAAGATTGTACGTTGGAGTTGGAGGTTATCCTGCTACCCAGAAAGTTCATCCTGAGTCATAGAGCAAGATCTATGACTTGGAAACAAACAAGCAAGAAAGCAAGCAAGCAAAGAGACAGACAGACAGACAAACAACAAATGGTTGGGCTGTTGCTCACTGGTAGTTCTTGCCTAGAAAATACGAATTGGAAAAAAATATTGCTAAAACTAAAACAAGGGGCTTTTTTATTGCATCAAAATGTATTCTCACACTTTGTTTGGTCACACACAGAAGGAGATAAAACCAGCTTACAATGATAACAAAATCACTAATTGTTGCAGTAATTAATAGAGCTGGTGCTAGAGCATTTAAACACAGAGACCAGGTTGTGTTACCTCAGGGAGTCTTTATAATTGATGGGGATTAAGCTGGCGAGTGAAGCTGATCTAGGGACTTGAGCATGTGTTGCTCTGCTTCCCAGAATGAAAATGATCCTTCCGTAAAAGAGGTTGCATCCCTGAAGAGCTGGACCCTGCTGTCCTTGTCTGGCATCATGCTGTGTTTAAGACAGTAGGAATTAGCTGTGAGTTGGTGACCTGGCTTTGAAGGAAGGACTGTTTGGGCAGCCTGCTTGTATTATGCACGCACTGCTACCTGACATTCAGGAAACCACAGAAATTAATGGCATCCTTTTTCACAACTATACTTAGCAGTGTGGATTTTGTTCGTAGAAACACATTTTGACTTTTAATGCCTGAGAAGACCTTTGTCTCTTATATTTAATTTTTGATATGATTGCTGCTTGGAGTATGTATAGCCCTGTGAGTAGAAGGCAAAGGCTGAGAGAATGAAGTGCGAAGGTATGACAAGAAACTGAAAATAACGCCTCTTCATAAAAACAAAAACAAACAAAAACAAAAACTGGAAACAACCTAGATGTCCCTCAATGGAGAAATGGATACAGAAAGTGTAGTACATTTACACAATGGAATACTACTCAGCCATTAAAAACAAGGAAATCATGAAATTTGTAGGCAAATGGATGGAACTAGGCAAGATCATCCTGTGTGAGGTAACCCAGAAGCAGAAAGACACACATGGCATATATTCATATACTTATATATGTGATACTTATATAAATGTCTAATATAATATTTATATTAGACATATAATACTTATATTAGACATATAATATAGGATAAACATACTTAACTCTATACTCCTAAAGAAGGTAAACAAGAAGGAAGACCCTAGGGAAGATGCTCAATCGTCACTCAGAAAGCCTATTCCTATGGAATAGAAATCAGAAGCTGGAGAAAACAGGGAACAAGACAGTAGCCTACCACTGAAAGACTGTACCCAGCAGGATACTGAAGCAGAGGCTGAGACTCATTGCCAAATTTTGGGCAGCTTACAGGAAATCTTTTGGAAGAAGGGAAAGATAGAAAGACCTGGAGGGGACAAGAGCTCTACAAGGAGACCAACAGAACCAAAAAAATGGGGTCTTTCCTGAGACTGATGCTCCAACCAAGGACCATGCATGCAGATAACCTAGACCCCTTGCTCAGATGTAGCCCATGGCAGCTCAGTGTCCACGTGGATTCCCTAGTAAGCGGAGCAGGGGCTGTCTCTGACATGAACTCAGTGACTTGTTCTTTGATTACCTCCTCCTGAGGTGTGGGGGGCAGCCTTACCAGGACACAGAGGAAGACAGTGCAGCCAGTCCTGATGAGACTTGATAGGCTAGGGTCAGATGGAAGGGGAGGGGAACCTCCCCTATCAGTGGACTGGGGGAGGTGCATGGGAGGAGAAGATGGATTGAGGGTGGGAATGGGAGGGAATGAGAGAGGGGGCTACAGCTGGGATATAAAGTGAATAAATTGTAATAAATAAAAAATAAAAAAAGAAAGAAAAGGAAGGAAGGAAGGAAGGAAAGAAAGAAAGAAAGAAAGAGAAAGAAGTTAAAAAAAATCAGAGTAAGGTGGTGTGCTGACTCACATAACTCAAACTAAAAGCCTGAACCTGTGAAGAATTCCTAGTTATAAATGACCCAGGTTTCCACAGCAGTTCAGGACTGTTCCAAGTGTAGGGTGGTAGATTCTATGTTATTTTAAGTGCATTTAAGAGCATTGCCCCACTTTTAAGTATTACTTTTCATTTTCAAATCACTTTCTCACATTAACTAATTGCTACTTTGCAGTTTCATTTTGATAGTACATATGGGAACAAGGATCAATGGTGGGTACTTTTAATGCCTTTTTATTTTGTCTTTAATTTTTATTTATATGTTTTTAATCAAAATAGAATTACATCACTTTGCCCTTCTTTTCTTTTCCCCAGCTCCTCTGAGCTACCCTTTCTCAAGTCCCCTGTTCCTTTCCACTCACATTGCACACACACACACACACACATACACACACACACACACACACACACAGAGAGAGAGAGAGAGAGAGAGAGAGAGAGAGAGAGAGAGGGAATATCAAAGTAAAAGTCTGTTGTGTCCTTTTGAATCCCTCTGTAGCAAGAAAGTAGAAGTCTAAAAAATAAACACTTTCCTAGACCCATATGTTCATTTGTCTTTTATTATTAATATCTTACATAAAATTAAGTTAGAAGTATTTTTTCTTCTAATCTCCAAACTCACTGGGAATGTGGAAAACAAATAATTAATTTATCCAGCTCATGTTATTCCATAGCTTAATGTTCTAGAGTTTTTTACCCCCAATATATTATGGTATGACATTTTCTTACTACAAATAAAGAAGATTCGGAATCATTTTTGCTTTTTAGATAATGTGGTTTTAAAAAAATGGCTCTTCTCTCATATTTTCTCACGAGTCCCTGAGAGCTCTGTCGTTCTACAATTTGATGAAAAACAAGTTATGTCTTGATTTAGATACAGGGTGTGAATTGTTGAAGCTCCAGTATGTAACTTGCAGACCCATAAATGTCACCTGGTAAGCTGCAGATTTAAATGTTTGAACAATAATTTGAACACTAGAGCAGGATGAAGGTATGTGTCTTTCATATCCCCCAAAATGAAGATGGTAATTGTGTATAGTAGAAAACACGTGACAAAGAAATTTTCTGGAGAGGAATATTTTGTTTTGATTCTATTATAGTTGTATTATGGAATTTCCATAGATTTGATGATATAGTTATGATGCAATGATTTATAGGTTGGATCTTACAATATTGATTTTGACTGCCATATTGTAGTAATCTTCAACATTTTTGTAAACAAAAGCAATATATCCAGTGAGTCCCTGAATGGAATTTTACACTTACAGAATTCATGCTTTTGATATCTCTAGAAAAATTGCCATCATGCAGCAGGTGAAAGGACCTGAAATGAATTGTCTTATAAGGAAACTCACCTTACTGCTTATTCCTTTAGGCCTCTTTCTCTCCCCTCCCTTCCTGCTTCCTTCCTTCTCTGCCTCAGTCTCTTTTCTTCTTTCACCAGAAATAAGTACAGTGGGTGATAGAAAAGGGTGCAGAGATTCAGGGAAGACACAGGACTGTGGTTCTCATGGAGATTCAGTAGTCATAGAGTAAGGAAAGGAAAGACTGAATGAAATCCGAGTGGGGACTTATTTTCAGAGTGAGGCCACAGGGGTCAGAAATGTAGCTGGCGGTAGAAGTGATCCCAGATGTGGTCCCACCATGTGTGGCAGTCTGGTTTAGTGGAAAAGGAGAGAAAAAGAAGAGAAAAGGAGAGCTCACAGTTAGCGGAGTCTCCCCTGCATCTGTAATTAGCCACATGACCTGAGGCAAACTGAGTCTGAAAATGTCTATCTCATTAGCAAGCTTCAAATAACTTACACAATGAAGGTTATGATAAGCTGAGAACTCCAGGCATGCTGCCTGGTACGTGAGAAGGATTCGGCAAATTATCTTCATCATTATAAAAATAGCCCACAGAACAAGGAAAATTAATAATGGAGGATGAGTGAGAAACAGACTGGAAGCATGGACTGTTTTGTTCAGTAGCATCTCTTCTGTTTCTTGACATTTCATAGTGAGTTATTCTGTGCACCAGAGGGGGTTTCCCTTTCTGAGATTCTCTTTTGCATCTTGGCTCCTTTTTTTTTTTGTCTTGAAGAAATTGTGTTTAACATCAATTCAGGAGAAATTCAGTTCAACATTTGGTTACATTTATTTGCATTAATAAGTAAAAACTGAAAAACAGAATCAGTTCTTTGGTTAATATAAATAATTAGTAAAGGAAACTTTGAATCCCCCAAGGATGCTGGGCATGGTGGTACACACTTGTAACCCCAGTTCTTGAGATTCTCAGATGAAAGCGAGTGTGAGTCCAGACTGTGTCAAATAGTGGGTTCCAGGGCAGGCTGCAGTAGGTGTTAAACCATTTTACCAACATTTCCTTGCACTCAGACGTTCATTCCCTGAGTTCCTCAGCTCTATCAGGTATGGACTATGATGGGGAAGTTCTTACAATCCTGATATACAAAAAATTGTTTCTGTGCACATCTTTCTGATGAAGTCTATGAATTACATAAGATTATAAATAAATAGTTGGTCTCTGAAACTTAAATGTTGATTAGTCCTTTAGAGGATGTAGTGATGTCTACAGAATTCTTTCCAGCATCTTACTTTAAGTATGGTCATTAGGGAATATAAGTAGCAACATCAAGGACCACAGAAGTAAAGCCTAAACTTGGGCTTGCACAGTGAAAATGTGCATTTTCATTTTGATCTCTCAGTGACTCCTCCGCATGTTAAAACGTGAGAAGTCCTAGTTGTCAAGGAGTCTGGCTTTGCATACAGAATTTGCACTCTGCCTCTGCCAGCATCTAGTGTTAAGTTTGAATCTGTAATATTCCATGTTATGCACTATTGGTCTGATAACAAGGTTAATATCAGAATTCCAGACCCAAGTTTGAAATAATCATTTTCTGTTTAGCCTTATTATTAAACTTTTGTTGGTGAGGTTTTCCCCCCTTCCATTTTTCTTCATCTGTAAAGTAAAAAAAAGTAGGTTGCATTTCTGTGGGTTCCCAATTTTGGAGTTTATATTTTTTTGTTCTCCCATTTCAGAGATGGCTTTATGAGTATGCGCTGGCATGCAGTTTCTCTTGGGGGATTCTTAATGGTCAGATTAAAAAGTAATTATGTGTAGAGATGTGTATCTCAGGATAAGGTATGTACATATGCGTGCAGTTGTCCAAGTAGGTGGGAAGAGATTGTCAGATCCATAGATCTGGCTTTTTTTTTTTTTTTTTTGTGAGCCACTGGACATTAGTAATGAGAGCCAAACTCAGGTTTCCTGCAAGAGCAGTAGACACTATGAACTGTTAAGCCTCACACTTAGGTTACACTTAAATGTTCTTTTGCTAGTAACACATACGTGTCAATACACTCAACAAATTCCTTAGTTTGTTTTCTACTCCTTTAATACAAGTGAGTGTGTTTTGTCACCTCTCTCTTCAATAGAATGCTGTCATCAATAGGATGGTTGTGAAATGTCCTAAAGCACTGAATGTCTTTCTGTTACTCATCCATGTAAAATTCAGTGTAGCCATTTACTGTGGAATAAGACATTGTCTAATTATTTGATTTATATATCTTCTTTATTCTGCTCAGAGCTACAAGTCTAAGGTAGAATAAATCTAGTTTTTCCAGTATCTTCATCACAATACAGGTATTAGCAAATACCTGTAATTCTGAAGAGAGGATGACATCCTTTGAGAAATGATATCGGTAGTTGGCACTCTAAATCATCTCCATCTCATTAAACATAAATTGTTCATGTGAGGTATTTATTTGCTAGGGAGATAATATATACTAAATTAAGTTACTTCCATTGTCGAGATCAGCTCTTGAATGAATGGATGAATTCTAGTTGCTTTTAGAAATAATTGACTCAATAGAGTAGGCTAGGTAGAAAGGACTGTACCTAGCTGAGTTTCAGCTTCCTTGTCTTTAGCAGTTATTTGGAAATTTGTTTACATATTTTATATAAACACATATTCTGAATATCTTATAAGTAATAGAGATTTTTTATAGTTCTGAATGACATAAATTCAGAGATTACACTGTCGGTAGACACAGTGTCTAGAGGACACTTCTTGAATTATAGATACTATCTCCCAGCAGTGTCCTCTCATAATGAAAGGGACAAACAACCTCCTTCAGATCTCTTATTTAGGGCACCAACCTGAGTTCTGAGGTCATAATTCCCTAATCACCTCCCAAGAGGAACCCTTCCTATTATCATTACCTTAAAGAGTAGGATTCAGTGTATCAATCTGAGAGGCTACAGATACTTAACCATTGCAGTCCCTGCTAAGGATCATGAGGACTGAGTTTTCTCACTTTGGAAAATAGTTTCCTTACATTCCTTTTTTGGTGTGAGTGAGTATGTGGGGTCTCTGAGTGCACCACGGCATGAGTGTGGAGGACGGTGCACAGTGCATGCTAGTCTCTTCACTCTTTCCATCATGTGGGTTCTGGGCCTTGGACTCAGGTCCTCAGGTGGAGGCAAGCACCTTCACCTGCATTTAGCCATCTTGCCAGCCCTCACGCTCATTTCAACTTAGCTAAAGAGGAAGTACATTGTCTCAAGTATAGCCAGTAGCACAGTGTTGTGAGCTCACTTGAAGTGAGCCATAGAATGAAAATTCCTACAGTGATGAAGAATATAAGATGCCAGTGTCAGAGATTTAAAAATTAAAAAATCTATCTATCCATCCATCCATCTATGTATGTATGTATGTATGTATGTATGTATGTATCTATCTATCTATCTATCTATCTATCTATCTATCTATCTATCTAT
>NW_026596244.1:3946095-3997275 GCF_907164565.1 Psammomys obesus | reverse complement strand
TATCTATCTATCTATCTATCTATCTATCTATCTATCTATCTATCTATCTATCTATCTATCTACCGACCTATCTCTCTCTCTCTTTCTGTCTATCTCATATGAAAACAAACAGTGTAAGTATCGACACATTTGCTACATGTTCACAAAGGCACATTTGTGCCTGTGCATGGATGTTTTAGAGAAGAAGAAAAAACCCATCTCTCAGGAATCTGAGCTTTTTATACAATCACTGGACATGCATATCCTTCTCTGGAGAAAGCTTCTCTTGTTATCCTGGGTAGCAGGCATGCTTGCCATTTGCTTCAAAGGGAGACACTATCTCTCATTCCAAGGTGTTTGCTATGCACATGTCTTTGAGAGGATAATCTTGAATAAAGGGCAGCCAGGGCTCAGCTTCATTAAATGTACAGAAATGCTCCTGATCCACTGAGAATTGTCTTCCAAATCTACCTCACTTGATTCTACCTAATAAGCAGCAGGCAGAAAAAAATTTAAAAGCACTTCTATTTAAGCAGCTTTCCTCTTGCTATACAAGTGACAGAATCCTTTGTGTGGTGCAGGAATTTTATATTGGCATCAAGTCAGAAAGCTTTAGGATTTCAATTTTGGATACAAGTAAATTATTTTTTGAGCAAAAAGCAAGAGAGGATCTCTATCTGAGCAGAGGATGCCATATTCCATGTTGGTCAAGGAGCCGTTACTTGCATTTGGGAGCGAGTGATACTGATAAGAATGAAAGCCCATCAATATACAAGGTGTCTAGGCTGCTATTTGCATAGGAAATAGGATTTTGCTCCACAAAGTCTGGCCTGAATCTTAGCTTCATTAGGAAATCATACTAAGTCTGAGTCTTGGCCCATCTACTCTTAAGCATTTTAGATGGTCAAATTTAAAATAAACTGTCATTTGATCATGAGCTACAGTAAGTTGATGCTTCCTGGTTCTTGTTTACCTGCCTCAGGTCAGGGAGGAAAAGCACAAAACGTTGACCATCTGTTCATTTTCTGTCTATACAGTGTCCCATGATTTTTGTGATGTGTGTTGTTTCCTGATCTGTGTTCCTAAACAAACAAAGAAAACCCTCACGGTATTTTTTAGGTGGAAGGAAGGTCAGAATGGAGGCTATGCTGTGCTTTCTTGCTATAAATTCCTTGGTGGGGGGAATGTGTCAGTGAACTGTTCTGAGTGCTGAGATGTGCTGTCGCACTCTGGGATTCTTTTTACCATTATATATTTAAATATTTCTATTTTGCTGATATTTTATGAGCAATCAGTTGAAGAGTATGCTCTATTTTTTTCTTCAGTTACTTACATTGCCTCTTTAGATGCTTTCATTTCCAGCACAACCAGCAGTACAGACACTGTGCTGCTGGCGTGGAGAGAAAAGCCAGAAACACTCCTTAAGATGACATCTTTCAACATTGCCCAGGGCGTTCATGCTTTTGATTACCACTCTCAGCTCAATTTAATTGGTATGTAAAATAAATCATGATAAGTATGAGGGCCTCATAAATCGTCTAGTGCATATATTTGTGTGCAGGGAAGTGCGGCACCTTGTCGCTTTATTGCCAGGGAGACCAACTTGCGCAGTTCACCTTTTATTGCCCGGGAATGTTTGATAATGATGCATAAGATGTGCGATGCGTTTGAATTGCACTGGGGTGAAATAGGAGAGAGCGCCCAATGCTTTAATAATGAGTCTTTTTAAAATTTTTATTAAAATTGGTCGAGGTGGAAGATGACACAGGGCAAGAGAACAGTTTGTACAGCATTTGCCATTCTGCCATCTTTCTAACACTGTCAAATGCTGCACCCAAACACATCCATCACTTTCATTACTGTCACATGGTCATGAACACACACACATTCACACGTATACACACGCACACACACACACACACACACACACACACACACACACACACATTTGCACACATCGGTATAACTTCAAACCCTGGAGAGTTGTCAAGAATATGTTTTCTAATATTTTAATTTTTTGTAAATTTACAGGCTATCATAGCTTTAATTTATTAAGGAAGTATTGTTTTGATGCAAGAAGTATAGGAAATATAATATTTTCAAGGTATTAATCTTTTAAATGAAATTCCTAGATATTCTGAAATTTGATAATTTGATATTATATGTAAGTTCAAGAATTATAAAACTGTCATGTAGATCTGTTGTTGAAAAATTAATTGTTATAGAGAACACATATGACCTATGGTATGGATCATAGAGATCCATATTTAGTAGCTACCATTCATAGGAAAAATGCTGATGTTAATTAAAAAAAATAGATACTTAATAACAGCTGATATAAAATACTTTAACATGGTTTTGGTGAGATGCAGTGATTTCCAAGAATACCATACCTATATGAAGGGATTGGTGAACTAATTTGGCATGGACTAAAATATTACCCATTTAATTCATTAGCTGACTAGTTACTCAGGTCCTCTAGTCTGATCTGTTTGGTACTTTCAGCAGCACTGGAAAACATAACAATCCCAGCTCCATAACAAGTTAAAGGCCAAGAAACAACCGGAGAGTTAAACTCCATCCCACACACTCGCATACTCACAGCCTTGCTTTGAAATGATCCTTGAATATCGAGAAGCCATGATTAAAAATATCAGATCTGATTGGCCTGCTCTTTGATCACCATCCCTGAGGGAGGAGCAGCCTTACCAGGTCACAGAAGATGACAATGCAGCCACTCCTGATGAGATCTGATAGACTAAGATCAGAAGGAAGGAGAGGAGGACCTCCCCTGTCAGTGGACTTGGGGAGGGGCATGCGTGAAGAAAGGGGAGGGAGGGTAGGACAGGAAGGGGAGGAGGGAGGGAGGGGCTTATGGGGGGAATACAAAGTGAATAAAGCGTAATTAATACAATAAAATAAAAGATAACAACAACAACAACAAATTACCAGATACCACAGTAAACCCGGATAGAAGTGTTTGTGATGCATGCTGGCCTTGTATGCTTGACTAGTTAAACAGTGATAAAAATAGTTCTTTTTTTCTTAATACTTCTATTTATTATTTCTGACTTTTAAATATTTGTCCTTTTTTTGCCCCCCAAATTACTCCTCATGCTGTCTAAATTACTTGTGTCCCAGAGATAGGGAACTTTGGGGCTAAGACAAAGAGTTTATTTCTGTCCAGGCAGGCTGTGGGTGGATTCCTAAGTGAGACTATCTTTTTCTTCTCTACCCTGTGCCTCAAGGTCACCCACACCCTCAGTTCACCTGAACTTCAAGTCTAGTTGGGCAAGGACAGTTTTTCTTCCTTTAAGACAGGGTGCATTAGTGTTCATTAGGAGTCATTTATCACCCTAGAGACAGATATGTGCCAATCTCATTTCCAAAAGATAATTTAAAGCATTTTATTTTCTTTTAAATTCTGATTAGCAACGGCTGGCATCAACAATAAAGTTTGCCTTTGGAATCCTTATGTCATCTCTAAACCAGTCGGGGTTCTCTGGGGTCATTCAGCCAGCGTCATAGCAGTCCAATTTTTTGCTGAGAGAAAACAACTTTTCAGCTTTTCCAGGGATAAAGTAAGTAAGCCTACACATCTAATATTTCTGTCTGCATTCCTAGTTCCTAAAGAAATCTGCACTGGGCCCCAACTTTCTCTCAGAAGTGTCAGTCATTCATGCAAACTGGCTAGCTATGAAGTCTTGAGCGATCTGGATTTGAAACGAGTATTGATTGATTGTTGCTTCATAAGTATTCTGGGCAACTGGATAAAAAGTATTTAATTGAACTTTTGCTCAAATCATGTACCCATAGGTTTAATTCTTTTTATTGGATGTCATATCTGAAGAGCATTCAAAGTTTTCATTAATTCTACATGGAAAAAATGGATGTGGCAATAAGGAAATGTTGCTTGGGTAAAATAGTGAAAAGGCAGAGCTGATTAACCATTACCACTTTATATTAAAAGACTCCTTAAATTATACTTTTAAGCTACTTGAAAATATCAAGTATATGATAAATTTCAGTTAAATGTCTATGTGTTTGATGATCTTTCTTGGATAGCTTTTGTCTGTACTTGGAGATATTAGGGATTTGACTTAGACCCTTATACATGCTAAACAACACACTCGGCCATTGAGATACATTCTAAGCTCTTCATGGGACATTTTCAATATGGTGGACAAAGGCTCAAAATTCATGTAGTCTAGATTGAATTCTGAGCACATTATGATAGCTAATTAAATAAATTTCTTAATCTCCAAAACTTTACCTTTTATGTATTATAAAATTTTACATTCTACGTAATCCCATACCTTACAGATTCAGTAAAAACTATGATAGATTTATGGCAAAATGGATGCCTCAGTGTTTAAGAGAACTTGTTGCTCTTGCAGAGGACTCAGGTTCTGTTCCTGGCCAACTCATGGTTGCGTTCACAACCACCCATAACACCAGTTTCAGAAGACCAATGCCCTCCTTCTGACCTCCACAGACACTAAGCACACATGTGGTACAAAGACATACATACATACATACATACATTAATACATACATACATACATACATTAATTAATTAATTAATTCATACACATATATGAATGATAGATTTCAAGAGGAAAAAGTGAATAAATGGCGATAGTCTCTGAGAATCAGAAAATTTTTGTTCTATATTAGAGAAATATATCTGTGTTATAGCAGAAACTATAAAACTTAGACACACACCTTCTGTCCATCATCTTGCCTCTTCATCCAAGCTCCCACCCTTCTAACTTTAGAAACCTCGTCTTTGCTGGATGTGGTAGTGCACACTTTAAACTCCAGCACGTGGAGGCAGGTGGATCTCTTCTTATTCAATACCAGCTTTGTTTACAGACTGAGTTCTAGGCAATCCAGGGACACATAGTGAGACCCAGTTTTTTTTTTTTTTATCTCACCTGTTTTCCTTAAAAAACACGGAATACTGTATACATTGCTTACCATGTCCTCATACTTGCAGAAAAACTGTCTCTTCCATACCTTCTATTATATTAAAACAAGAGTTTTCAAGAAAACAAATAATGAGTGAAAACATTCACTCTCTTACCTCTAGCCTCCATTTATCTATCAACTCTCAAATTCTTAACTTTTCATACACACACCCCTCTAATTGACCAGCCTATTTCACTTCTTTCTCTTCTAACTTATTATTTTTACACTCGAGCTGTATCAACCCTTGGACCTTGCCACCATACAGTTTTCCAGCACTACAAGGGGCACTTTCTCCTGTAGTTTCCTGTCCTTTACTACAATGTGATAGAAGCGTGTGTGACAGCCGCCATATCTTTTGGAGTTGCTCATTATATATGGTGTTTCCTTCTGTGTACTCCAATTGCCCTTCATTGGAACATACATTTGTCATTAATTGCCTTCTCTAAGATGTTAGTAGTTTTTTAGCCTATAGTAGCAGAATCTTCCACAAGCTTGCAGTGTTTACTGTGACTATATGTTGCTAGATTTAAGTAAAGGACTATTGCTTCAGATACAAAGAAGCAAAGAAACTCCAATAGACCTCTTTGGGTGCCTTGCTGGATTTAGTTGTTTTACTTCTTGAAGTCTTTGAACGTTTTGTTCTGACTTCAATTATTAAACTCAAAACAATTTTCTCTGTGTATCTGTATTTTATCTTTAAAAATTTGACTTGAAGATAATGGCTATGTGTTAAATTTATTTTTATCTCTCCTAAGATCTAGTACATATTAATAGTTCAATCACATGGCAGGAGATAATATATGAGTAGTGTAACTCTTAAGGCAGTGTTAGTGTTCTTGAAGTTAAGAACTATATTTTTTCTTGGATTGTGCCTTACTTGTGCAAGGTCCTTGATACATTATAGTTAAGTGAAAAAATCTGAACCAGGCAAAAATGAAACAAGTATCAGATATTTCATCATTATGGAGCTCTATGAATGGTTTTACAACCTTAAAAGCAAGTGCAAAAACATGCCTTTTGAATCAGGATTGATCACATACAGCTGCGATCGATATTACGCCTTCGTGGCCTCTTTCCAAAGCAGTTTTGTCCTTCAATTTTCACTTTGGTTTCTAAACTGTTGCATCATTATAAAGCATGTCATGCTGTCACTCAGATTGGCGGGAATGCATTTCACTTTGATAAATGTCAGACAGTCTGACTCCCCATGTCCACAGCAAACAGCAGGGCCTTCTGCTGTTGGGCTAAGTCTCAGCTTTAGTGCTGCAAAATTCTTTTGGATATTTTATATGACTATAGTTAAACTAGAGCTCGAGGGAAAATAAAACATCATCTTGTTTTATAAAGGGCCTTTGATTAGATTGTGCATTCATCAATCAGTTACTAAATTAGAGAATTTGTGGATCAAAGAAAGCCAGATCTAAATAACTTCCTCACAATATGAGTTGCAACTCTAGTTCTTTCAGGAAGGTTGTTCTATTGACACTTTTCAAGGGATGATGAAACAATTTTATTCCTTTAAAACTTGATATTATAATAAATTATTATAGTCTAATGGACTTTCCTTTGGATTACTCCTAATCTGCTGTTCTTAACATATTAGACTGGTAGAAAGGTCTTGATGGAAACTGGTTATCTGCTTATTTAAAGTAGGGACTTTCAGAACAGGAAAAAGGGGACCAACATTCCACTTAGAAAGTTGGGTTCAACTCCCCTTTGCTCCTAACCACTGTTTCATAGAATACACTAATCCTGATTTGGACACCATGACTATATTAACTTTTAACTAAATCCTTTGTTTGAGGTTATGATTTTTTTTCCCAGAGCCTGCCATCTATACTCTACAACTATTGTTGGCAAGAGATACACTGGGATTTTGTGTTGATGACTGGACATTACCCATTGGTCCTGGCAGGGCCCGACTTCCATCTGTTAATCTATGGGCAAAGGATTTTAATGTTGTTTCAATTGCACAAGCAAATGGCTTAAGTTTCTCCTTTAAAAACTACAAATCATGAAGATGCGTGAGGGGCAAAGTCAGAAATATCTTTCTATTTCTTCAAAGCTATTTCTAGCTCAGGAAATAACTATGAACACTTGTTGTTCCTCTTACATAGTACGGTTATGTACATAATATATTGTACTATGTTGTTATATGCTAGTCTGTGTGTATGTATAGATACAGTTGGTGCCTATTATTTGTATGTATCCATATTAGGAGCAATATATTTTTCTGCATTATATTTCCCTAAACATATCTCATAGGGAACATTTTTTGTGAAGTGTATGTGCATATGCATGTGATCTCACGTGTGTGATTGTGTGTCAGTCTTTTCTCTTATATTCTATTTCATGGTATAGTTGGCCATGATTCTTCACCAACTAATTAAAAAGGCATTGTTCCTAATTTTTCTTTTTAGACCAGTAGTATTTAGCTTTACTGTAAATCTCTGAGATATCGAGCCTCTGGTTGTTGGTTACCCAAGCAGGGCTGGGTAAGGGTTCTATCTCATGGCGTGGGAATTAAGTCAAGTCAGACATTGCTTGGTTATTACCACAAGGTTTGTGCCACCATTGCCCGGCCATAGTTTACAGGCAGGACAGATCGCAGAGAAAAGACTGACACACAATCACACATGTGAGAGCACATGCATATGCACATACACTTCACAAAAAAATGTTTTTCTTCTAACTGATTTGCTGTGTCTGGTTTATGTTGAAGTCCTTGATCCACTTGGACTTTAGTTTTGTGCAGGGTGATAAATATGGATCTATTTTCATTTTTCTGCATGTAGACATCCAGTTGGACCAGCACCATTTGTTGAAGATTCTGTCTTTTTTCCATTGAATGGTTTTGGCTTCTTTGTCAAAAATCAAGTATCTACAGGTGTGTGGGTTTATTTCTGGGTCTTCTATTGGATTCCATCGATCCACCATTCTGTTTCTATGCCAGTACCATGCAGTTTTTATTACTATTGCTCTGTAGTACAGCTTGAGATCAGGGATGGAGATATCTCCAGAAGATCTTTTGTTGTACTGGATCGTTTTGGAAATTCTGGGTTTTTTGTTTCTCCATATGAAGTTGAGAATTGTTCTTTCAAGGTCTGTAAAGAATTGTGTTGGGAATATTTTGATGGGAATTGCATTGAATCTGTAGATTGCTTTTGGCAGAATGGCCATTTTCACTATGTTTATCCTCCCGATGAACATGGAAGGATGAGCATGGGAGTTCTTTTCAGCTTTTGATATCTTCTTCAATTTCCTTCTTCAGAGACTTGAAGTTTTTTTCAAACAGGTCTTTCACTTGCTTGGTTAGAGTCACCATAAGGTACTTTATGTTATTAGTGGCTATTGTGAAGGGTGTTGTTTCCCTGATTTCTTTCTCGGCCCTTTTGTCTTCAGTGTACGGGAAGGCTTCTGATTATTTTTGAGTTGATTTTGTATCCAGCTAGTTTGTTGAAGGTGTTTATCAGTTGAAGGAGTTCTCTGGTTGAATTTTTGGGGTCACTCATGTATACTATCATATCATCTGCAAATAGTGGTACTTTGACCTGTTCCTTTCTGATTTGTATCCCCTTGATCTCATTTAGTTGTCTTATTGCTTTAGCTAAGACTTCAAGTACTATGTTGAAGAGGTATGGAGACAGTGTGTACCCTATTTTTTTAATTGGATAATTGATTTGTTGCTTTTTAACTTCTTGAGTTTTTTATATATTCTGGGAATTAGCCCTCTGTCAGGTATAGGGTTGGTGAAGATCCTTTTCCAATATTTAGTTTGTTGTTTTGTTCTGATGACAGTGTCCTTTGCTTTGCATTACAGAAGGTTTTTAGTTTCATGAGGTCCCATTTATTGATTGTTGTTCTGTTCAGGAAGTTGTCCCCTGTGTCAATGAATTCAAGGCACTTCCCCACTTTTTATTCCAACAGATTTACTGTGTTTGGTCTTATGTTGAGGTCTTTGATCTACTTGGACTTTAGTTTTTTGCAGGGTTATAGGTATGGATCTATTTGCGTTTTCCTACATGTAGACATCCAGTTAGACCAGCACAATTTGTTGAAGATGCTGTCTTTTTTCTATTGAATGGTTTTAGTGTCTTTTGTAAAAAATCAGATGTCCGTAAGTGTGTGGGTTTATTTCTGGATCTTCTCTTTGATTCCTTTGATCCACAATTCTGTTTTTATGCCAGTACCATGCAGTTTTTACTACTGTTTTTCTATAGTACAGCTTGAGATCAGGGATGGAGATACCTCCTGAAGATCTTTTATTGTAGAGGATTGTTTTAGCGATGTGGGTTTCTTGTTATTCCATATGAAGTTGAGAATTGTTCTTTCACGTTCTGCAAAGAATTGTGTTGGTAATTTGATGGGAATTGCATTGAATATGTAGATTGCTTTTGGTAAGATGGCCATTTTTACTATGTTAATGCTGCCAAGCTATGAGCATGGGAGATCTCTCCATCTTCTGATATCTTCCATTTCTTTCGAGACTGGAAGTTTTTTTCATACTAGTCTTTGACTTGCTTAGTTAGAGTCACACTAAGGTACTTAGTGGTTATTGTGAAGGATGCAGTTTCCCTAATTTCTTTCTCAGCCCATTTGTCTTATGTATTCAGGAGGGATACTGATTTTTTTAGTTAATTTTGTATCTAGTCACTTTTCTGACAGTGTTTATGAGCTGTAGGAGTTCTCTGGTAGAATTTTTGGGATCACTCATACATACTATCATATCATTTGCAAATAGTGAAACTTTAAAGGAGATCAAGGGGATTCAGTTTGGAAAGGAGGAAGTCAAAGTATTATTTTGTTTTTTACAATTTATTTATTTTATATTCCAGTTGTAGCCCTCTTCCTCAGCTCTACCCAGTCCCACCTTCCCTCCCCCCTCCTGTTTATTTTCTTCCCCTAGCCCATTGAAAGGGGAGTACTCCTCCCCTGCTGTCTATCTCTAGATTATCAAGCCTCATCAGGACTGCCTGGATCCTCTTTCTCCTTGGAATTTCCAGGGCAAAATGATCAAAGGGCAGGCAACCGAGTTTATAATAGAGCTAGCCCCTGCTCCAGTTACTTGGGTACCCATATGGAAACTGAGATGCCTGTGAGCTATATCTGAGCAGAATGTCTAGGTCCACACCCTAACAGAGGCAGCCCCTGCTCCCCTTAGGGAGCCTACTATAGAGGGTCCTCTAAAAGGCTCCACCTAAACAGGGGATCAAAGCAGATACTGAGATTATCAACCAAAGGTTGGGGCAGAGCTCAGAAAGTCTTATTGAAGGGGGGTGGTTAGAAAGACATGGAGGGGACAGGAGCTCCACAAGAAGACCTACAATGCTAAAAAATCTGAGCCTAGGGTTTTGTGAAGGGACTGATGCACCAACCAAGGACCATGCATGGAGAAGACCTAGACCATCTTCTCAGATGTAGCCCATAGGCAGCTCAGTCCCCTTGCAATTTTTAACTGCTCCTCAGAGAGGAGAAATAACTGTTTCCTGACTTTAGCTAAAACTTGGAGCTGATGTATTCCAAATAAAGATTCTGTTGAGACTATACCCTGTCAAATAAAATTCCCTGTGTTTATTGATTATGATTATTTTGTATTACTAGAAGACTTATATATAAATGCAGCTGTTATGTAAAGGTATATCCAGGGCAGTCAGCACCTTCAGTGCCGTGCCCTTTGGAGCAACCAGCCAGGCTTCTCCGCTGCAGTCTTCAAAGCCCTAGCAAGCCTCTTCCCTATTTTTCTATTTTTAAAAACATTGTTGTGAACACTAGGAAACCTCCTCATATATAATAATTTCAGTCAACTTTCTCCCCCCTTCGCTTTTTTTGTCATTATTACAAAATTATCCATCTTTGACACCATGTACTTTGAATTAAATCTGATCTGCTGCTGACTCAGCTTTCAAATGTGTGCTGAAATGAGAGTCTTTGTCCATCCACACATTTATTCATGCACCTCCCTATTCATGCAGCTACTTATCTATATATGTAATGTTTGCAGTAAAAATAAAATGCTTGTTGATTGTAGTGATTCTTCCCCTCTCTGGTAGGGAGCAGGGTTTTTCAGCAATGGCCTGAATGCAAACAAAGCTCCACCCTACATCTTAATACAATCCTCCCCACAGTACACTTTCTAATGTGATTTGGGAATGTTTTGATAACAGTCTGAGCAATTTTACAATGTTCTCTGCACAACTGACATAATTTCAGAGTTAGCAACAGTGCTTCAACAAAAAGGTGAAGAAATGGCTAGATAAAACTGCATATGTAAGATGACATACCTAAGTTGGATTAAAATAGGTTCCGAGTATCTGAAGTCTTCTGTGCTGGCTTCCACTTCTCACACACATAAATGCTACCATATTTATAATCCTGTATTCTTAAAAATTTGACAATTGACATGAAATGAGTTTGTGAAAGCATGCCCTCATCATGTGAAAAACTAAATTTTTCTTTAATAAAAATAAAAACTTTGGGTCTCTATTCCCAATAATATGAAGATGGAGATGAAGTAAAAAGCCCCAAGCAGGTCCTGACTAAGAATGAATTCAAGAACCTGAGTAATATGAATTGGTATAGCAACTGTAATTTGATAGGAATCATATGTAAGTAGAATCAGCACATGTGGATAAGAACTTATAAACTTACTGAGCCAAATTTTCAATAGAAATGTATTATGCTTAAAAAGAAAACAATAAATAAACAGTAAATCACTATTAATTGCTGAATGTGGTGATATAGAGCTCTAATCCTATTGTGTGTACATGTATGTGCATGTGTATACAGAATCTGAAGGATGACATCAGATGTATTCCATAATTGTCCACCTTATTTATTTTGAGACAGAGTCTCTCCAGGACTAGGAGCTCACCAATTACCTAGTCTGGTTGCTCAGCTAGTTCCTGGAATCCTCAAGTCTCCACTTCTCCACCACTAGGTTTGCAGACATAAGCCTCTATGCCCGTGTTTTTACATGGCTGTTGGGTGTTCAAATGCAAGTTGCCACTCATGTGCTATGTTCTGGTTTGCTTTCTATTTCTGTGATAAACACCATGGTCTAATGTAGCCCAGGTGGGAAACGGTTTGCTTGGCTTACATTTCCACTATAAATTATGGAACTCCGGGAAGGAACCCAAGCAGGAATCTGGAGGCAGGAACTGAAGCAGAGACTGGGGGGAGGGGGGGCTGCTTTCTGGCTTACTTTTTTGTAAAACCCAAGACTGCCTTCTCACCCACAGTAGGCTGAGCCCCTCCCTCACAATCAATCAAGCAAAAAATGCCCCATAGACTTGTCTATGGGTCAGTCTGATGGATGCATTTTCTCAACTGAGGTTTCCTCTTTTGAGATGACGCTAGTTTGTAACAAGTTGACAGAAATCTAGCCAGCACATGTGGCAAGCCCTTTTATAAATGCTTTTGCAAATGACTTGATTGGTGAGACTGACTTAATATGTGACTAAGAGGATCTAGACTGAGTACAAAAGAGGTGGATAGTCATCATTTGGGCCAAAGCCAAGTCATGTGATATTAATTATTAATATCCATGTCATGATATTAGTTATCAATAACCAAGATATTAGTTATTAAGCAAAGATTCCTTGTTCATAGAGATTAGCATTGACTAGACCATAAAACTTTAGAGAACAGTTCAGGTGGGGACAAAAGAAAAGACCAAGAAAATTTATTTATTTATTTATTCATCCATTTATTTATTTATTTATTTATTTCTTAAGATATATATATATTTTTTTAAGTTTTATTTTTCTCATTAGTTACATTTTGTTAATTCTGTATCTCAGCTGTATCCCTCCTTCCCTCCCCAGTCCCACCCTCCCTCCCTCATCTCCTCCCTGCCCCTTTCCAAGTCCACTGATAGGGGAGGACCTCCTCCCCTTTCATATGACTACGTTTTGTCAGGTATTTTCAGGACTGGCTGCAAAGTCCTACTCTGTGGTCTAACAGTACTGCTCCTCCCTTGGGAGGTGGGGAGGTCAAAGAGCCAGTCATTGAGTTCCTGTTAGAAATAGTCCTTGTTCCCCTTACTATGGGAAACCAATTGATTACTGAGCTATCACGGGTCACATCCGAGCAGAGGTTCTAGGTTTTATCCTCTTATGGTCTTTGGTTGAGTGTCCATCTCAGAAAAGACCCTGTGCCCAGATATGTTTGGTCCTTGTGGAGTTCCTATCCTTTCCACATCAAACTCCCCTTCTTTCATATGATTCCCTGCACTCTGCCGAGGGTTTGGTTATGAGTCTTAGTATCTACTTTGATACACTGCTAGGTAGAGTCTTTCAGATGCTTTCTGCGGTAGACTCCTGTCATACATTCATTGCATATCCCATTTGTCTTTCTAAATGAGGATTGATCATCATACCCCATGTCCACTTTCTTGATTATCTTCTTTAGGTGTATAGATTTCATTATGTTTATCATTTTTTTAATTTTATTTCTTATCAGTCACATTTTATTAACTCTGTATCCCAGCTGTATTCTACTCCCTCATTCCCTCCCAATCCCACCCTTCCTTCCTCATCTCCACCGTGCCCCTTTCCAAGTCCACTAATAGGGGGACCTCCTCCCCTTTCATCTGATCCTGTTTTATCAGGTATCTTCAGGACTGGCTGCAAAGTCCTTCTCTGTGGCCTAACAGGACTGCTCCTACCTTGGGGGAGGGGGTGGGGAGGTCAAAGAGCCAGCCATTGAGTTCTTGTTAGAAATAGTCCTTGTTCCACTTACTATGGGAAACCAATTGGTTACTGAGCTGCCATGGGCTACATCTGAGCAGAGGTTCTAGGTTATATCCATACATGGTCCTTGGTTGAATGTCAGCCTCAGAAAAGACCCTGTGCCCAGATATATTTGGTCCTTGTGGAGCTCCTATTCTTTCCCCATCATACTAACTCCCCTTCGTTCATATGATTCCCTGTACTCTGCTGAAGGTTTGATTATGAGTCTTTGTATCTGCTTTGAAAACACTGCTAGTTAGAGTCTTTCAGATGCCTTCAGTAGACTTCTGTCATACGTTCAATGCACATCCCATCTGTCTTTCTAAATGAGGATTGATCATCTTACCCCATGTCTGCTCTCTTGATTATCTTTTTTAGGTTTATAGATTTCATTATGTTTATCATATCTTATAGGTCTATATAAGTGAGTATATACCGTTTTTGTCTTTCTCCTTCTGGGATAATTCACTCACAGTGATCTTTTCTAGATCCCACCAATTGCCTGCAGATTTCATGATTTCCTCATTTTTGATTGCTGAGTAGTATTCCATTGTGTAAAAAAACCACAATTTCTGTATTCATTCCTCTGTTGATGGACATCTGGGTTGTTTCCAGGTTCTGACTATTACAAATAAAGCTGCTATAAACATGGTTGAGCAAGTATCCCTTTTGTGTACTTGAGCAAAGTTTGGGTATATGCCTAGCAGTGGTATAGCCGGGTCTTGAGGAAGCACTATTCCTAATTGTCTGAGAAAGCACCAGATAGATATCCAAAGTGGTTGTACCAGTTTACATTCCCACAAAAATTTATTTTTAAAATAATACTTTCTGAGCCTGACTTCAAAGACTGATTTAAATGCCTGAAAAAATGGATTTAAAGTAGGCAGTTTTAAGGAGATCTAAGGTGTCTCTAACATCAAATGTAAGACCCGTTTGTATAGGAAACAATAGTGCAGGGGAATTTATAGATTTTGAAGGGGTTCACATGCCACCAAGTAGTTTGTAGGAGGGCAGGGGAGCAGTGCTCACACATCTCTATTGTTGCCTGATTCCCAGCAGAAAGAAAACATGACAAAGTAAAAATGGAAATGAATTTCGTGGGATTACTAACTGAGAGGGTTCAGAATATCTCTGAAAAAGAACAATAAAACTTAACTTAGGGTTGCTGATGTAGCTTAGCATATTTTTAAGAGTAGACATTTACTATAGAGATACTAACACATTTAAAAAGATTTACATTTATTTATTTGTGTGTTTGTGTGTGTGTGTGTGTGTGTGTACACTTAGGTTTTTCACAAAACCTACTTTATTTAGGGTTCTTAAGCTCCTTTACCTCTCTTTCAAACCCCCTTACCTCTGCAACTTCAGGTAGGAGATTAATAGGAAAAAGGGCTGCAGTTCTCTTTTGTCTACTTCCTGCTGGTCAGGGTTGATGGGTCATTACGGGATTATCATTAGGGGATTACCAGACTCAGTAATAAGATACCAGCAGTTCAGTCCAAAGGCTGTCATGGAGAGCAAAAGCTGCAAGACCAAGTTGGATTTCTCAGAGAAACTCTCTGGAACATTTCTTTCTGTAAAGTCAAGTGTTGGAACACAGCAATGTCGATCCAAAAAGCACTCTGCCTTGACCTCTGCACATGTCCTTTCCTCAAATTCCACCCATGGATGTTCTCAGCTGACCACAGTCCCACCTTTTGTACTCAATGGGTCAGAGCAAAACATCACATGCCCTCTCACAAACTGATCTGAGCTAAACATCACAAACAGAGCTTGCAATAATACATTACATGAAAAAATTCAGTCTTCAAAGAAACCAGAAATTTCCACTTCGTGTGTATGTGTGTGTATGTGTGTGTATGTGTGTGCATACAGAGGCCAGAAGAGATACTGAATCATCTGGTGTTACAGAGGTTGAGCTGCCTGATGTGGGAAACTAACTCTGGTCCTTTGCAAGAGCAACGAGTATTCTTAACTGGTAAGCCAACTCTCCAGACCTACAGAACATTTCAAATAATAATTAAACACAAAGAACACTTATCAATCATTAAGACCCAGCAGTTCTTACCAAAAAAGTCTTTCTGGTGTGTGTGTGTTTGTGTGTGTGTGTGTGTGTGTGTGTGTGTGTGTAGGGGGTAAGGAGTCATGCATGCCTATGCATGTGTTTTTCACTCTTCTTGGGGTGCAATGATTGAACCAAACTCAACAGGGGTGAAAATCATGATAAAATGCTTTAATCGCTTAATGTCAAAATGTGACCTAACGAAGCCATAGTCCTTGTAATGGTAAAAGGCTCCTGGGAAAACTGGCTCAGTGCCAAGTGGGCTGCTTAAAACAGATGCTTGAAAACAGTAAGGTGCTCAGAATAATGTAGTAAATTAGTGAAGCAGTAGTTAATGTGTAGGCACATTATTTAACATCATGATCAGCAGTAGGATCTTAAAATATTTAGCTTGGCAAGAATATGAAGTACAGGAATAAGTAGTGAGAGAGTATAAGTAATTGTTCCTTTTTTTTTCGGGAGAGTTGAGCATATGTGATGGGTAAGTGATTAATATAGATATCTGTCATATTCTTTAATTTTTAATATTATGGATTAATCATAATGACTCTAAGGTGCAAAATGTGTGGGACTCAGAAATCTAGGGTAAGGTAAAATCCTCCAGGTGTTTTTTTTTTTTTAAATACAATTCTATCACCTTACTGGAGTTTAAAAAAATATTTGGAAAATAAACAAGATCTGAGTGATGGTTCTTTGAAAATAGACACAAAATGAGAGAGAATCAGAGTGTAGCATAGTAGAAGTGGAATGTGAATATTGGAATTAAGATGATTGAATGAAAGTGTAGGAGAGCATCCAAAGATGGAAGTGAATGTCTGTGCCACTGTGTTTATGTGTAGGTGTTGAAATCCCTGTGCTAAAAAGTCTCAGAACCTGCTCATACAAGTTTGAGATGTTTATGCACAAAAAAGAAAGAAAGGAAAATAAATTCTCTGTATGCATGAGTATATGAATTTGTGTAGTGACAAAGCACTGTTGTTTTCAATTTATTTTTCCTCAGGAGCATATCATTTGAAACACATCAAGATCTATGACTCTACCTGATTTAGGAGGTGATAAACACTCATTTAAACATAATCTATCTTTAGAAATTCTTACTTTAACTAGTTAGACTAGTTTATTTAAATGATTTTTTCTCTTAAGTGAGAATATATACTTTTGTATATATTCAATACAACAAGCAATAAAGTAAACATAGTATAATAGAACATTCATTTAGTAATTACTAAGATCTATGACAAATTCTTGGTATGGGTTCCCACTTAATTCTCAAAATTCTGGATGAGGTAAGTACTGCATTCAAAACTCAAGACAGATAAAGAACTTGCTGGAGGTCACCTACCAGCAAGGAATCTACCTCATTTTGTGTTTATTTGTAAGAGTTGATACAGTGCAGCAAGTCTGACCCTGGTTCCCCAGGACTCTGCTGTAACTTTATAAATTAGCCTATGTCAAGTCTGTAGCATAATGGATACCCTGTACTAGTACATATCCCGATGACAAACTGTGATTTAGTGGCATTGGAATGCAATGAGCCATGAAGGAATGGAAGTATAAGGAAAGAAAATTAGCTAATATCTGTTGAAGTGAAAGCTATCTTTCCTTCAGCAAAGATTGTTTTTTCTCTATAGTCCCCTGATTAATTTGATTGTGTTAAGTAATATATCTAGTTTATTTGAACTTGATTTCATTTAGTGCCATGTATTTCACAAAAATATGCAAGCATACAGACATGAGAGGGAGAGCAGTAGAGAAAGAATGCCATTTAGCTTTTATTTATAGTAGAACAAATAACCAAGTGACAACAGGTTAGAACAACACAATTTTACAGTATGCTGTGTTTTGTTCTGTAGATTAGAATTCTGCCATGTTCTGCATGACCATCACAAGGCTAAAATCTTTATATTTGCAGGAGTATATTCCTTCTGAGGCTCTAGAAAAAAAAAAAACACTTTTCTTTCTTTTCCAATGCCTTTTTGTTCTCCATCTTTATAGCCAGCGAGATTGGGAAAGTCTTCAGATTGTGCTGCTGGCATTTTCCTTTTCTTTCTCCTTCAATGTTTAGAGAACAACATGTTATTCTAGTCTCACCAAAATAATTCATCTGAATGTTTTAAAGTACTTAAAGTTTTTTAAAAGTTTCTTCTGTTCTGTTTTATGTGTATATGTGTCCATGTGTGCATTTATGTGTGCTGTATGCATTCCTGGAGCATTAAAGTGTCAAGGTAGGGCATAGGAGCCCCTGAAACTAAAATTACAGGTTGTTTTCAGTGGTCAGGAGGGAACTGAACCCGAGTCTTCTGAAGGAGTGACATTATTCTTAAACACTGAGTCAACTCTCTAGACATACATATTATTTTGTTGTTATTGTTATTGTTGTTTTTTTTCTCTTTAAAATTTCGGAAATAGATTTTTTATACACGTTATTCAAATTATGGTACCCCCCTCTCCTAACTCCTCTTCACTTTCTCACAGATCCAAATCCAATCCCTGTCTTGCTATCTCTCATTAGAAAAAAAAAAAACCCAGACATCTACAAAAAAGAAGAGAATAATAATAAAATAAGATAAAATAAAAAACAAAATTGAATAGGGCACAACAAAGAAATGAACAGAAATAAAAGCACAAGAAACACGTAAAGAATCAGAGACTCACCCACATTGGTGAACACAGAAATCTCAATGAAGCATAAAATCAGAAATAAGAATATATAATCAAAAGACCTGTAAGGTAAGACCAAAATTTAAATAAATAAATGAAAGAAAGAAAGGAGAAGAAGAGGAGGAGGAGGACTGGGAGGAGGAGGAAAAGAAGAAAACACTCAAAGCATTATGAGGCAAAAAAAACTCTCCAAAGTACATTTGGAGTACATTTCTACTATGGACATCAGTTTGTATGCTCAGTGAGACCTCATTGGAGAACACAACTTTTTCATTTATGAGTGGTTATCAATTAAAGATACTTTCTAGGTTCAGGAGGAGGACTTGGTGTCCTCCACCCCCCCCTCCCAGCTCTTACAATATTCTTCACCTCCTGTTTTGCATTGTTACCAGAGCCAGGAGGGGGAGGGAATTGATAGAAACATCCCATTTAGGAGTAAATGTTCCAATGTCTCTCATTATCTTCACATTTTACACACTTAACATTTTAGCCTCAGTATTTATTCCCATCTGCTCTAGGAGGAACCTTCTCTGATGATGACTGAGCAAGGCACTGATCTATGCATATGACAGAATATCCTTGGAAGTCATTTTGTTACTGCATTCCTTTAGTGGAGCTGTAGTGTTTTGTTTTTGCTCTAGGTTTCCGGCCTCTCTAGTCTCCCTAGTCTCTGGTTCTTTGCTACCCAAGCAGTGTCAGGGCTGAGTGCTATCTCATGGAGTAGCCTTTAAGTTCAAGCAGATATGGTTGTTTACTCCCGCAAGCTTTGCGCCACTATTGCATGGGCATGTTTTTGTGCAGGCCACCGTTGTAGACTGAAGGATTTGTAGCTTGGTTGGTGTTTGCCTGTCTCTTTGGTAGCATGCACAGTACTTCCTGGCACCAATAGAGGTGAAGGCTCTAAGTAAGTACCAGTTCAGCCTTTCAGAATTCAATGAATTGTGTAGGTGTTGTCTTCAGCAATAGGGCCTTTTGCTGCCCTGTTTGTAATAACCAAAAATTAAAAACAGGCTAGATGTACATCAGTGAGTGAATGGAGAAATAAAATGTGGTAAAATTTACATAGTAAGATATTATTCAGCTGCTGAAAAAGTGAAATCATGAAATTCACAGATAAATGCATGGAATTATAAAAATAAAATCATGATGAGTGTGATAACCCAGACCTAAGAACACAGACATGGTATGCATTGCTTATATGCGGATGTGAGATGTTAAGTCTTTGATAAGCAAGCTACATTCCATATACGTACAGAGGTTGGGTATAGAGAAGGAACTGTGGTGAAATGGTTGAATCACACTAGTAAGGGGAAGAGGGTGGATAGGGAGGACGGACCAGGAGGATGAAATGGGGAGAAGGAAGAGCAATGGGGTGAAGGAAGGAATATGGTGAGGGATAACTAAAACTAAGAGTGATTTGAGGGGTTGTAGGGAAACCCAACACAGCAGAAGCTTTTAAAAAAATAAATAGGAAGGTGATCTAAATGGAATCAACAAATAACAGAGGAGATAGAGCTCCAGATGAACATCCCTTGTCACCAAATGAAGCTTCTTGTTCTGGTATTGGGTTACATGTAATTGAGTTGTTGGCAAAGGGATCCCAAGGAAGCCCTCTAACAACCTAGGCTATTGCTAAGGCTATTGGTTACTCTCCAGTCTTAAAATTCTTAATTGAACCACATTTGGAAAAATTACTTTTGATTTGTAAAATAACATTCAGATTACAGGACTCCTGCATAAGGATTTTTAGGGAACCATTGTTTTGCCTATTGCAAGCCCACACTCAGCCTATTCTCTGATCCAGAGACTGGAAGAACACTGAGTACTTTCCCTTAAGAAGTTTATAGTTTTTTTTTTTTTTTTTTCAATTGAAGCATAAAATACCAGTGTCATGATTGAAGTACAAAGCAATCACTGTGCTGTGGAGACAGTAAGTGTCAAGAGAGAAATGGAAAGATACTGCCTGAAACAGAGCTATTGTTGACATGTTTATTTCATTTTTCCCTATTATCTCACTTGTCATCCAGGTTTTGAGACTCTGGGATATTCAACACCAGCTGTCCATTCAAAGGATAGCTTGTTCTTTCCCCAAAACTCAAGATTTCAGGTGCCTTTTTCATTTTGATGAAACCCATGGACGACTTTTTATCTCCTTCAATAATCAGCTTGCCTTGTTGGCCATGAAAAATGAAGTCAGCAAGAGGGTGAAGAGCCATTTGAAAGCGGTCACTTGTGTCCTTTACAACTCCCACTTGAAGCAGGTAAGGACACTTCTCTGCTTTATCTTGACAGCTTCACCAGGTCAGTGTGTCCTTTTGTTTATTTAACCTAACACAAACACAAAGGCAATGGTCTCCTGTTGCAAAGAGAAGCTTCCTTGGTATGGAGTAAGGACTACACTGATCTATGGGTAGAATAAGGACAAATATTTAGAGTGTATTTAGGACTTATGCTGGTTTAGTAAAGTGGCATGTATAGGTTCTTCTGTTATAAACTGAACAGGAATAACAGTGGATATGCCAAAAGGGATCCTAAGCAAAGCAATGCAGGAAACCAAGGGAGGCTTAGAGTGAGAGAAATAGTCTTCCCTAGAGAAGAACATACATTTGTTTATCTAGTATCAAATGGTCAGCCAAAGCCCATACATACCAATTACATTATGCAGATTGAGCAGGTTATATTTAGAAATACATATATGTGACTGCGTATAAATGCATATACATGTAACAACAATTAATGTAAAAAAGGAGGCATGAATTTGAAAGAGCAAGGAGGGTCTTCGGGGGAGAGTTTGGAGAAAGGAGAGGGAAAGAAAAAATGATGTTATTATATTAAAATCTCAAAAAATTTAAAAACTACAATGACGAATCTAGTAAATGGCATACAGAAAGAAAATGATTGAACAGCCACATGCTCTTCTGCAGTATGTGTGTCCAGGTGGATTCAAAGAAGAATTTCGTTTTCTGCCTATCATAGCAGCAACACTGATAGAGTTATGAGGAATCACAACATTTGTGTTAAAGCCAACACAACTCACGATATAATCATACTTATCTTTGGTAGCCTCTAGTTCAGGTTTGGGGCCAAAATACAGGTGAGCCTGGTTATAAAATTCCCTTTTATGATCACCACCCTCTGTATCCCCATGGAAAGCTCTGAAATATGCATGAAATGTAATTAGCAGAGACTTATTTTTTTTCCAGCGTATTTTACAGCAGTGGCTCAAAGTGGCAGCATGGAATGTATTCATAAGAGAATGACTCAGTTAAATGGGTTCCGCTTGGTATGCGGCACGAGTGCTGTTCGTCTCCCCACCACTTTAACGACACTGCAGCCTGTGCTTATGGGATCACTACCTGAATCTCAATGAAGCTTGGCTCTTCTGGAGACTGATGCCACATAGATCCTGGCCCTCCATGGAGGACAGAAAGGTCCTCCAGCCTGGCTAGCTGGTAGTGGGGTGCACTGTGAGCCTGGAGGAAGAAGCAGGCAACACTGGAGTTTAAGTCTGCTGCCATCAGCACCTCAGGCCCCAGGGGAACAGCATATTGGGAGTGATGCAGAAAGCAGATCTCCAGCTTGTGGCCAGTTAAACAGTGACTCCATCCCATTCTTGCTTTTCAAGGCTGGGGAGCTTCTGCACTGGTCCAGAGATGAGGAGTTCAGATTCTGCGCAAGGGGTGGGGAGCGCGTTGTTAGTAATGGGTACCGTGTCAAGCCATCACCGCAGATACCCTGTTTCTGGTTATTCTAGGAGATACAATCCTTGTCAAAACCATTCAGTGCGAATTCCATCTGCACAGAAACATTCCCCTGCAAATGTTTTACTGAACTTCATGGAGGCAACTGGTTAATTTGGCTGCCTGGTGGCCACTGAGAGCAGGTTGCATTTGTTTCCCAGAGGACATCCTGTTTATTGAGATCTGCAAGGTGAAAATGCTTGGTCTGTGTATAAATCTTTAAGATTCTGTGTGGTCTAACTATAAAATGAGCCATATTCCATGAGGAATTCATCTTGCCAGAGACAGAAAAGACCCGGAATCTTCCTCCTGGGAGTAGAAAATAAAAGCAAAGTTACACACAGGCAAGCTACAGAGACAAAGGAATCTGCATATGTGCAGAGGATATAGGAAATGCCCTTGTAAGACAGATACAGCTCTGTTTTTATGTTTAACAGAATAAATAACTAAAAATACGAACATATATTCACAGCACACAGATCTGCGTGTGGCATCAACACCCTCTCTTAGGTACTAAGCCAAAGAAAAACAATTTAACATTACATCATAGGAGTATGTTCTAGAGAAGAACAGAGAAAACTGTTTCCTTGCAGTCCTATGAGGAAGTAGAAGATTACTGTTTTAGAGTAGATGGACATATCAAATACCATATTTTATCAGGTGTAAGAAATAAGCCAAAGACTATTAAGATCTCATTTTTATCTGCCAACCCGCAGTACCTCAGGGAGACCGTTCTCTAGGGTAGGCCTTGATCATCCTCTCAGATTCACTATTAGGTAGATACTAATCATGCAATGGAGAAAGAACAAGGTCAGGAAAAAGTGAGCAATGTTGCCTTGTGTTGAAGGACATTTCTGCAATTCCCTGAAAGCTAGCCTGGGTATCTCTAAGAAAAAGACTGAGTTCCAGCCAGAAGATGCAGCAGGAGCCTTGTTGAAGTTTGGTGTGCACTGTGAATTTAATGGGACAGATTTAGTTTGGGACTTCCTGTGGAAGCCTAGATTGGCTACATGGCTTGAAGCCAGAATATGAACATTGTTCACTGATATTTCCATTTGGCCTCAAAAAAACAAAGCACAGACTCGAGGTCAAGAGTTCTCACAGTGTGATCTCAATCCTTGGGAGAGTCAAATCTTCAGGGGTCTGAGATGTCACAAGTATTTTCTGTGTCACTTCTTTCACAGGTTTGCAATACAACTTTCTAGAGACTACAGGACGAGTGATGAGATAATGGCTCTGGAAGCTTAAGGGATGTATGCTCTTGTACTGTAAGAGTTAATACTTTAATTGTACAATGTGCCAAATTTATGCACATATAAATGTTTATTTGTCTTCATTATTCACATTATATTTATCTATACACTTTACTGAGTATAAATGAAAGCTACTATGATTCCACAATGGTTTATAAAACTGTAAAGAGATCTCAAGACCAAGAGTTTTGAGAACTGTTGGGGTAGAGAGGTGGGAGTACGGATACTTGCTAGATCACTTTCCAAAATGTGTGTCGGAGAGGACTCAGGAATCTTTTTTCCTTTATTTATATTTTTATTAATTACAGATTATTCACTTTGTATCCCCCTGTACCTCTCTCCTCCCCTCTCAGTCCCACCCTCCCTCTTCCCCACCAGTGTCCCTCTCCCAGTCCACTGATAAGGGAGGTCCTCCTCCCCTTCCCTCTGATTCTAATCTATCAGGTCTCATCAGGAGTGGTTGCATTGTCATCTTCTGTGGCCTGGCAAGGCTGCTCCCCACTTCAGGGGGAGGTGATCAAAGCGCAGGCCAATCAATTCCTGTCAGAGATAGTTCCCGTCTCTGGCTATGGAGCCCACTTGGATACTGAACTGCCATAGGCTACCTCTGTGCACGGGTTTCAGGCCATCTCTATGAGTGGTCCTTGCCTGGAGAATCAGCTTCAGAAAAAGACCCTTGTACCCAGACTTTTTGGATCTGTTGCTGTCCTTGTGGAGCTCTAGTCCTCTCCAGGTCTTACTATCTCCCACTTCTCTCTTAAGATTCCCTGCACTCTGCCTAAAATTTGGCTATGAGTCTCAGTATCTGCCTCGATACCCTGCAGGGTTGGGCCTTCCAGAGGCCCTCTGTGGTAGGCTTCTGTCTTGTTCCCTGTTTTCTCAGACAATTAGGAATAGTGCTTCCTCAAGATACAGCTATACCACTCCTAAGCATATATCCAAAAGACGCTCAAATATACAACAAGGACATTTGCTCATGTTTGTAGCAGCTTTATTTGTAATAGCCAGAAGCTGGAAACAGCACAAATGCTCCTCAGCTGAGGAATGGATACAGATATTGTGGTACATCTACACAATGGAATATTACTGAGTGATAAAACAAAACAAAACAAAACAAGGAAATCATGAAATTTGCAGGTAAATGGTCGGAACTGGACAAGATCATCCTAAGTGAGGTATCACAGAAGCAGAAAGACACACAGGGTATATACTCACTTATAAGTGGATATTAGACATATAATATAGGATAAACCTACTAAAATCTGTACACCTAAGGAAGCTAAGCAAGAAGGAGGACTCTGGCTAAGATGCTCAGTCCCCATTCAGAAAGGCAAAGAGAATGGACATTGGAGGAGGGGCTCAGGAGTCTTGATGCAGCCCTGTGCTCTTCGGGGTTGCTCTGGTTAGGCTGAGTGCTGGAGTCTTCAAGGCAATCCCTTGCTACTTACCAGAAAACTTCTCCTAGCTTCTGAACACTTCCCATGACTGTCACTGCTTTGAGGAAACTGATTTTCTCAGTAAATTTCGAGAATTCCCTAATCTTTCATTTTAAACATGTGAGGGGACAAATGCAAAGGGGTCTTTTCTGAGACTGATACTCCAAGGACAATGCATGGAGATAACCTAGAACCCCTGCACAGATGTAGCCCATAGAATCTCAGTGTCCAAGTGGGTTCCTTAGTAATAGAAACAGTGACTGTCTCTGACATGAACTCAGTGGCTGGCTCTTTGATCATCTCCCCCTCAGGGGGGAGCAGCATTTTCAGGCCACAGAGGAAGACAATGCAGCCAGTCCTGATGAGACCTGATAGGCTAAGGTCAAAGAGATGGGGAGGAGGAAATCCCTTATCAGTGGTACTGGAAGGGGATGAGGGAAAGGACTACAGCTGAGATACAAAATGAATAAACTGTAATTAATAAAAAAAATTAATTAAAAAATAATAATACTCCTCCCCCCAAAAAAAAGTCTGGAATGGAGCCCATTGGTTCATACTCTTTGTCTCCTTTTGGGACATCTTGTAGATTTATTTTTTGTCTGTATTTGGTGATATCCTTCTCGTCTTCTGTTGTCATATCAACATTTTGCCCACATTTCAATGTTATTTCATCCCAGCTGGGCTTCAGAGTGGAAGCCTCACCTTGGCCTCATACAAACATACCATGGCACATTTCTGCCAATCTATTTCTGCATGTTTTGTTTTCTTCTTCTTTTTTTCCAGCTCCTGTCTAAGAGAAGGCGCTAAGCCATACAGAGTCTATTAAAAGCACTGCATGTCCTCACAGCCAGCCAGAGAGAATGAGTGACTTCATGGGGAAGACTATGGAAAGTCCTTTTGAAAGAGTTAAAGTAACTAAAGTAACTCCATATGCTGGACTAGTCTTCATAGTGTTTGCACAGATTTCTTAAGTGAAGGTTTTCTTAAAAACCCATATCTACAGGAAATCTTAAAACAGCATTTTAAATGTCATATGAAGTAGAATAGGCAAAACTTCTGCTTCATGATTCTGACCCTCACCTTAATAATGCACGTTCACATGGGTTTACAAAACACCATGTCAGTTGTCTTTTACCTTAATATATTTTAGTCAAGTTAGGTATTTACATGTCACTGAATTTTTATATAAAGTGTCTACTGTTTTCATTAGAATAACTAACTTGTATAAAACATTACATGAAAAGATATATGCTAATTATAGGAAATTAAAACAAGGCAGTGAAGCTCAACTAAAGAAGGAACTGCTGCTAAGGGGTCATCAACATGTCTTTGTGTAGAGACTATTTCAAACAAATATTGATGAGTGACCCACTTTTTAAATTCAGTAATACATTGGAATATATTTCTTTACACCCAAAGCTAGAACTATTCTCTTTTTCCTGTCTCTCTCTCTTTCTCTCATTCTCTCTCTTTCTCTATGTGTGTGTTTCAAAGCCAGAGTTGACACCAGCTACTTTTTTCATTGCTTCCCATCATACTGAGGCAGGGTCTCTCAATGAACCTGTAGTTCTATAGCATATCAATTGAATTAGTTTGGATAGCCAGCCTAATCTGGGCTTATTTTTCCTCCTCCAGAGCTCTGGATGAGCATCTGAAGCCATTTGTCATTTGTGTGGGTGCTGAACTGTGGTCCTCATGCTTTCAAACCTAGCACTTGATGCAGCTCAAAATATTTTTAAGAGGCACTGTAGTGTATCTCGGTATCTTATTTCACTGATCCATTTTCTTTGATGGTTAATTTGCCCTTATAATGTTTTTGTATGTAAATATATTCACAGTCATGATTTTACTGCTTAGGGGAAATTCTTGGCAATGAATATCAAGGTTAAAGGATGCTCATATTTGATAATTAGGTACACAGCCTGCCTGTCGAATTTATCTAAACTCCAAGAGCACACATATCCGTCACATCCGTGGTTGCTTCCTTTGACAGTGGGCTTTCCCTAGCAATCCTAATATTCTTGCTGATGTCCCTATAAACTAGTATAGGACATGGGATATGTAAATTTGCAGTCTGGGACTTGTGATGTTAACCACAGTGACACTGCTTTTGAGGATCAAGTCTCACACTGTCACAAGAATTCAATTCCAAGTAAAATAAGTCACCAAATATAGAGCTACAGACCTATCTTTTCTTTTGCACACCTTTTCTTTTGGTGGGGGCTAGAAAATGATTGTGTTGTTTCAGAATTTCAATGATTAAGTGGTAATTCTCTTGGTAATTGTAAAATTGGAGGTAAGATATAAGGTAGAATTGAAGAAAAGCTGTATCTGCCTTACAAGACATGCCATATTTTTAGTGTTTGTGTTCAGGGAACAATCAGTAAGACTCCATTTTAAACAGAACTGGAAAAATAAAACTAATCACATTTTTTTTTCTTTGCTGCCATATTGTTAGGCTCTAAGTGATCTATTTTATGTTAACACAGTTCTCCTTCCTCCCCATTGGGCAGCTGAAAACTTTAATAGAGTATAAATAAGTCCTGAGGCTATGTCCTCTAATCACACAATAAAGTCATATAGTCTATCCTAGTCTCATTGGATCCACCCGGACACACACACACACACACACACACACACACACACACAGTCACACACACAATTGTATGCTCACTGCATACTTACTTATTGTATTGCATGTGATTGTCTGGAACCAGTAACACTCTTATCACAAGAACAAAAGCAGAAATATGGTAAAAGTCCCTCTCACCCCTTGTATCTATCTACTCAGTGTTTTTCCTCTGAAGGCAAGTGGCTTTATGGGTGTGATGAGCATCTTTCAGGGTTATTTTATTCATTTATATAATGTAAATGTGGCTATTATTGCAGTACGTACAATATAAGTTTGGGAAAGCTTGCTTATAAATCCAGAAGGGCGTCTCTAGGAATGGCAGGGAGAGGGAAGGTGCACTGCTCCATGTTTTATTAGTTAAGACAGAAAACCCCTTCTTTGGGGACAGACAAGGGAGTTGCCTGTATTTAAATCAAATGTTTGCAGAAATTTCCTCACTAGTAATTTCCCACCAACTCCACCCAGGCGGCACAAAGGAGTTTTTCATGGCGTTGCCACTGGAGCTCCTCCGGAGGAGACCCAAATGTTCCCCCTTGCCTGAGGGGCAGAAACACCTGGCAATTTTAAGCATCAATCAAATTGGCAACCAAAATCCCACAACCACAAAATAGGGAAGAGCCTGGGGCCAGCCTAGAGTGCAACATCCTGCCAGTTCACTCAGGAATTGAGAAGCACATTCCAGAAGCAAAAACAAGGGCCATCGCCTGTGTCCACCTGGAAGATCCTTTATCACTAGGGTCAAGCACTTTAGGAGGACTCTTTCATGCCCTTAGAAGTGGCTCTAGACTAGTACAGAGCCCAGGAAGAGAAACCACAGCTCAGAGGGACTCCTTACTGTGTGCTCTGTAACATAGAGGGAACTGAAATTCAAATTATGCTATCAGAAGAGGCCACTTATTTTCTCACTGCCCTCTCACACTAATTTGCAATCAGGATACTGAAATAGCTGGCCAGCTTCTCCAACCATTGACCTATCAGGTCCAAATGCATCCCACCTTTCCCTTCATTTCTGGTTCTATGTGGAGTAATGACCTCACTGGGATTCTTAAACCAAACAGAGAAATGCATGGTCATGATAAAACTACAGAAGGGAGGTAGGATCCATGAAAATATTTTATTCTTACACAAGTGAACATATATATTATATGTTATTTATATTATATGTTATATGTGTTATACATGTATGTGTATTATTGTATACATTGCTATTTTAAATGACTGTATACTATACGTTATTTAATAATTCTAAGTGCTTAGGATTATATATTAGAGTAGGTGCTTTGTCCTAAGTGGTGATGTAGAGCTCTCTGGAGTGTTCTCAGTTCCTGCATACTGTCCGTAGAAAGCCTCCACCAATGGCTGTTACCCCATAACACCGCATAAGCTTTGTGTGCCTCCTCGCCACACTTTCGAAGATTTTTGCATTGCTATTTGTGTTTCCTGAAATTCTTCCCTTACAAACATCTGCATAACTCCCTTCTCATGTCAGTTATGTCTTACCTCAATTTTGAACCTTTACCAAGCACTTTCTGCTTCCATTTCAGCTACATTTCCTCTCTAATTATATTGTAATTATGTTGTAATTACTCAACATAATTTTAATTCATTTTACCTATTTATTTTTTCCTTCTTTCTTCGTTTTCTTTTTGTTTCATCATATTTCCCCTCTTTTCTTCACAAAAGATAAGAAGAATATTTCATTATCTTACGTAAGTCTTACTCTTGCACATTATGGGGTGATCAAAGAATCGAAGGAATTAGTGTGAAAGAGTAAATTATGAGTTAACATAGGAAGAGGCAACATTTGATGAAGAAAATTTATAGGTGGAGAATGGTTGTCTGAAAATATTTGAAGCCAGCGTGTATGACAGTTCTCAGCATGTCAGCATTCTCATCTCCCCCCTTGCTGAGAAATTACTCCTAATGATTTGATGGAAAAGGAGAATAAAGGAAGTAACCTGCTTCCTGTTATGAAGCCATAAATAGAACCGACTAAAGAAATAAAATTATAAGCAGCAATTAGATAAAATATTTCCATTCCCTGGTAGTCAATGAAATCTGCGGCTATCACTTTTGATTCATGCTGTTGCTTAGACCTCTACTCTGGGTGCATATGAATGATGACTCACTTTGCTGGCTATTTGTGGAATTGCAAGAAGACAATTAGGTGACATGGCTATAGCCTCCAATTTCTTGAAATTGTCTGATTAGCTGTGACAGCCTCAGAGGAAAGAGACAGAAAGATCCTGTATATTCCTAGATACATATTAGCTTGGGTACATAAAATGGATTGTGTTCTTGTCAAAGCAGGTCCACTCTGTATGTGAGACCTATTTGCAGTAGAATGTTGTATTAGGTGGCTGTTCTGCAGATGGATGGCAAACCATCATTGGCTGAGTTTTATTCTGCTTAAAGACAACCAGGCTTGAACTGCGTACTTAAAGAAACTTGCTGAAGTCAAAAGGAAGCACCTTGGTGTGTTGCTAGTATTTATTTCTGGGCTTTATTACCGACAAAAATAGCAAACTAAAAATAAGGACCCTAGTGTCCCGCAGTTACTTTACTTTCCTAATCTGCCAATCTATATTAACTGCACTCTTCTCTTATTAAGCATGAAATCTTTTCATGTGAATTCTTATCCTGACTCTCCAGTGTTGCCCTAGATGAGCAGATTTGAGTCAAAGCAGGTCGTGTGTTGGGGACGCGGTTGGTTTCAGAGCACTGCTTTCTTGTGACAGCACTGGAAGGCAGATTGCCATATAAAGCCATCAGACTAACCCTGTGCTGTTGTCACAGTTGATTCGTATTTCCTGCAAAGTTGCTAAAGGAGCAGAGAAAGGCGATGAAAAGCGATGATGAGTGTGCTGGAGCTCACCCAGGTGGGCAGGGAGGAAGGTACAAAGCAGCAGGAGGTGCACATGACTCATTCTAGAACAAATGCCCACCTAGGAGAAAGGGTAGAGGGGCAAGTCTTTCAACATGGATTTAAAAATGCAACTTTCATGTGTGTTTCTGCTGGAGAACACACCTTTCAGTATGGAGCAGCATAACATGTAGAATCTGCTTAATTTGAATAGGAAATCAAAATTATAAAGCCTTTTAGTGAAAATTTTGTCATTTTGGTTTCCTTAAAAAACACAGAAGTATAATGGGAATGTGTTTTTGTTTTAATCCCAGGTGTGGGGACACAGGGCTGCTCCGAAGCAGCTGTCTTGCTTCATGCTGTAGCACAACTTTGCCAGCTACAGATAGCTTCTGAGAGTGTGTGGCATTTGGAATTCTGGGAACTTTTCTGAGAAGATATAAATGCTCAGACCTCAAGGGGTCAGTGTTGATGTTGTTGGCTGGATACTGTTAATTGCCGTTTGTCAAGTAGTTGTATGCAAGGAAACGAGAAGAAGAAATTAGATATCCTGATGACGAATATCAAATTTGTCCCAAGGAACTGACACCCTTCATCAGCTCAAAGTAGTCTAACAATAACTTTGCCCCCCTTTCCCTGCCATCCTATTTTCTCTCTTATCAAGTGTAACGGGGTTAAAAGGGTGGAAGAGAGAAAAGGGAAACCACAAAGTAGCAAATGCTGACTGGCTACAAAGTCCTTCATAAGTTTTAGCCTTTTCTTTAAAAATCAGTATCATACAGTTTTCTTCTGCTTAGTAAAGTTGAATTTCTTTATAGAGTATAGAATCCAAATTTCTTAGAATTTATGTAGTATTGTTGTCTGGACATGTGTGGCTGTTACATGAAGCTATTTATTTATTTATCTATCTATTTATTTATTTAATTTTTTTAGTATTAGTTACATTTTATTAACTCTGTATCCCAACTGTATCCGGCTCCCTTATTCCCTCCCAATCCTACCCTCCCTCCCTCATCTCCATCGTGCCCCTTTCCAAGTCCACTGATTGGGGAGGACCTCCTCTCCTTTCGTCTGACCCTGTTTTATCAGGTATCTTCAGGACTGGCTGCAAAGCCCTCCTCTGTGGCCTAACAGGACTGCTCCTCCCTTGGCATGTGGGGAGGTCAAAGAGCCTGCCATTGAGTTCCTGTCAGAAATAGTCCTTGTTCTCCTTACTATGGGAAACCAATTGGTCACTGCGCTACCACGGGCTACATCCGAGCAGAGGTTCTAGGTTATATCCATACATGGTCCTTATGAAGTAATTTAAGACAGCTGGGTTTACCTGCCTAGGAGCTGAATAAGACTTGGCCTGTTAATAATTCATTATGGTTAGAAGAGAAGCTCACGAAACCCCACTCCTAGTGAAGAGATTTAGTTAATAGTTGCTGATGGAGGGTGAGTCTTTGGCAATGTAGGGGCGGGCAAGTTGTCGTCATTGCTCAATTAAATAGTCCCCCTTCCATGCTTATACAGGCAACTCAAATTAAATATAGTGCATGTCACACAGAGACATGAATATATAACTTTCTATTTCTCACACAAGACTGGCAAGACATGACAGGAGGAAGATGCTTAAAAAAAAAAGGAGCTTGTTAGGAGAGGAATGGGGCTAAGAGAGGAGAACAGAGTAAGGCAGTGAATATTATCAAAACACTTTATATATGTATAAAGTCATGAAAGAATAAAATAAATAATAATTTTGTAAGATACTAATAGCCATAACATAATTTGAAATTTCTTTTTTTAATTAAATTTTTTATATATTAATTACAGTTTATTCACTTCGTATCCCAGCTCGTTCCCTCTCAATCCCACCCTCCTTCCCTCATCTCCTCTCATGCCCCGCTCCAAGTCCACTGATAGGGGAGGTCCTCCTTCCCTTCCATCTGACCCTAACTTATCAGGTTTCATTGGGACTGGCTGCATTGCCCTTTTCTGTGGCCTGGCAAAGCTGCTCCCCGCTCAGGGGAAGGTGATCAAAGAGCCAGCCACTGATTTCATGTCAGAGACAGTCTCTGTTCCCATTACTAGGGAATCCACCTGGTGATTGAGCTGCCATGGGCTACATCTGTTCAGGGTTCTAGGTTATCTCTATGAGTGGTCTTTGGTTGGAGTATCAGTCTCAGAAAAAAAAAAAAAAACCCTATGCCCAGATATTTTGGTTCTTTTGCTCTCCTTGTAGAACTCCTGTCTTCTCCAGGTCTTACTATCTCCCCCTTCTTTCATATGATTCCCTGCACTCTGCCCAAGTAGATCTGAATATAAAAGATAAATGAACCACATAATAGGTTCATTTATAATAGGCCAGACAAATAAAGCTTAGAAGAGTAACACAGTTAACTTATATAGCTTATTTGCAGCAATACCATATGTTATAGTTAGAGATTTACAAATACTAGCTTCTTTAAGCATTTTAACAAGGTTTGTGCTAGTTGTTGTAATTATCTCTGCATCACAGATAGGCAAAGTGATGCCTACAGAGGTTAATTAATATGATTGACCTTCATTCCCAACTTCAGACACTTAACTTGAAACAGTTAAACTTGAGCACATTTGCTGGAGAATCTGGGTCATCAACCAAAATCAAGTGGAAATAGTCATATACTTGGGATGATAAAGTATTATGTCACATTATATCAAAGATACAAGTCATTCATCTTCGGAGTTTCATCCTACTTTAATAATAATGTTTTATGTCATTTAAGGAATCATTTAATCAGAATTATAATTTCAGAGAAGAGAATGAGGCTACAGAGTGACGTGAACCAGATTTTTCTGTTTCTCCTGAGATATCAGTATTACCAACTGCTTATCACTTTGTTCAGCCTACCATTCTTTCCTACTTTGGGGATGACTTGATTAGCCAAAACACTCTTACATGAATGATTCTAGTAGGCTCCAAGTGGTCTTCTGCAGCCCTACTTTAATTGCTGTTCTTCTGTTCAAAGTTTCTTTACAAACAAAAGCCTGTAAAGGAACTTTTATTCACTTGTTTCAATTGTTATTTTGGAAGATTACTGCCTCTGTCTGCTAATATAGGCTGAATCCTGCAAGCCTGTAGCTTCTATACCATCTAATCTAGGCCTAGAATGCTTTCAGCCTCTGAGACTTACTGCTTAATCGGTTCACCCTTTCCTGTTCTTTCTGAGCTCTGGGCTGGCTGGTTCAACTCAGCTGTTCTGGCACAAACTCCTCTCCCAGCTTATTCAATCTGGTTTCTCTCTCAGCTAAAGGAATTGCTCTGCTTGACCTCCAACAAACTCCAGCAATCTGCTCTAATTTCCTGGCTCCTTCTCATTATCTGCCTCATTTGGTCTTTACCTAGTTCTTTCTCTCCAACTTGTCTCTCTATTCCTGTCCATGTAAAACTGCCTCCCCCTCTCTCTACATTGCTCATTTAGTAGCTTCCCGTTCTTCCCTCTTCTCCTGAGAGTTGGGCATATCCTATTCTTTCAAACCTTTCTCTGATTCATTCATTTCTTTTTCTGCCACTCAATTAGACATCACTTTCAAATGTGGGTGTTTCATTTTACAAACTAACCTTACTATCATTGTTTGGGCTTAAAGGCGTATACCACCATTCTTGGATCTAAGCTTTTCTTTACCTGAAACTTGCTCTCTACCAGGCTGGTCTTGAACTCAGGTCTGCTTGCCTCTGTCTCCTAGATTAAAGGTGTGTTTGTATTCCAGCTGGATCACACAGACCTAGAAGATCTTTGGATTGATCCATTGCCAGAACAGCCATATTATGCATTAAAATTTCTCTACAAAAGCCTTTGTAGCAGTATTCACTCTCTTTTTAAATAACAATGACTTTCTCTCATGTTTTTACTCATGACTCTTTTCTTTGACAACTTAATACATTTATATAATTAATACACTGACTACTCTTATTGCCACACACTTTTGTCTCTATTATATTCCTGTCATATACTCTTTTTTCCATTCCCTTGTAACATTCATGTCTTTTTGGTTTGCTTTGTGTCTCACTCATTTTAACCGGAATTGTCTGTGTTACCACAAGTTTGGAAATTTCTACTAGATTACACGGTTGGATACACAACTGAAGACAATCACTCCCACTCTTTCAGAACTTATCAGTTGCCCATCGTTTAAAAGGGAGAGGTTGGAGCCCATGTGACATCCTCCTTCATCCATAATTGACTATTTATAGACCCAATCTTGTGAACGTGTCCAGACCATCGCAGACTCTGTGAGATCATATTTGCAATGACTGTGTCTTAGCATTATATCAACTCAACACTAGCTAGAGTTATCTCAGATGAGAAAACTTAAATTGAAAGAATGCCTTCATAAGATCAGGCTAGAGACAAGCCTGTAGGGAATTTCCTTAATTAGTTATTGATATGACGGGTCGTGGTAGTTTGAATGAGAATGGTCTCCATAGCTCATGTGTTTGAATGCCCAGTCCCCAGTTAGTGAAACTGTTTGGGAAAGATTAGGAAGTGTGGCCTTGTTCGAGATGGTGCATCACTGGGGAGGGGAGTCGGGTTGGGAGTGGGCTTTGAGGTTTGAAAAGTCCATGGCCCAGTCTCTCTCTCTCTCACTCACTTACTCACTCTCTCCTCTGCCAATTGGAAAGTAAAGCTCTCAGTTACTGCTTTATCATCATGATTGTCTGATTCCTGTCATGATGAAACTTCAAAGCTGAATGATTTATATTTATGAAATAATGTGATGTAATACTTTACATTCCCAAGTATATGACTACTGCCCTGGCTTCTCTCTGTGATGTGCTTACAAGCTGTACAGTGAAATAATGAACTCTTTCCTCTCCATGCTATTTTTGGTCATTGTATTTTACCACAGCAGTAGAAACCCTAAGACACCTACCTTCTTTGTTCTTTCACATACTGTGAACTTGGCCTTCACTGAATTTCTTATTGCTTTTCATTAAGAAGTTCTCATCTATTTTAAGCAATTTTTAAACTTCACGGGGTTCAATAATGGAGTAACAGTGTACCACTATGAATGACAAATGTAGTTATAAAAATCTGGAAAACAAGAACTGATAAGAATATTTGGTTTTCTTTTTTTTCATAATAATGTTTTCCAAGTTTAGAAGTAATTACTAGGATAATTAGTGCAATGATCTGTCATGTCTAAGCTTTTTATTTTCATTTTTATTTTTATTGATGCTGGGCTAGAACTTAGGTCCTCACACTTGTATGGCAAACATTGTCAAGACTGAGCCTTCTTTGCAGACCTTACTTGGATGGTTTATTACATAGATTTAGAGTCCTTGATAACAGGAATTAATCACTAAAGTCTTCTTGTGTGTGTTTATGACTGCTACCAACGTCATCCTTCCTAACGCACATTAGATTCCCTCAACACATATGATTATAAAAATAAGAACTATTCTCAATAAGTTTACATTTATAGACTGGCACTTAACATATACGCAGAAAGGAAAATACATGTTTTCTCAAAATCAACATATTGCCATAGATGAATTATTGTCTACATATTTAAGTGCTTATTATTTTTATTTCATTCATTAGATCTCTACAGTCACTGGCAGAGTGGTTTTAACTAAAAATGTTAGAGAAGAAGGAAGCAGTTGACTTGCCTCTATCAAACCCTCATTTTCTCATTTTTGTCATATTTAGTCTTGTTCCTCTTAGCATTTGTTTTGTTGCTTTCCTCTTGAAGTGTGTTTATTTATGTTTAACCTATGTTTTTTGATTTTAGTGACACACTAATAATTGTAAAACACACACACAGAAATACACACACACATACACACACACGCATCACTGAGCAAAGGCAAGAAAAGTACTAATGATATAAAAAAGCAATGGTTCCAGTAAATTGTTGAAATTAACTATTTCCCATAGTGGCTGGAAGTATTTCTTTCTTTAATGCTCTTTGGAAGTAGATCACAAATAAAAAGCCCAATTTTGTTTAGTAAATAGTATCACAGTACCATAACTAAGAGGTTTGTCTTTCTTAACTAAAAGTGAAAGATTTATAACTTACTGACATTGAAGTTTTGCCAAGATGGCCTCTAGAGACTCAGCTTAATGGGGTGGGAGGGAAGGAAACAGACTCCTATCTGCACTGATAAAGAGGATCGTGACTTCATTACTTCAGCTCTGACCTAGAAATTGAAATTTTATCCGCTTAACAAACAGAAGAAAAACACATTACACAACATCATTAACTGTTGTGAATGATGTTGGGGAGCTTAGTGAAAGTGCACTCTAGGTATGTTTATTGAAATGAAAGTGGTTGATCCAGAAACTATATTTAATTTATCCACTATGTTATTTTCTCCTAGGTAATCAGCTCTGATGTGGGGTCTACTGTGTCCTTCTGGATGATAGAAACTGGGCAGAAAATCAAACAGTTTGCTGGTTGCCATGGCAATGCAGAGATCAGCACCATGGCCTTGGATGCAAATAAGGCCCGGCTTTTGACTGGCAGCACAGATGGGACTGTAAAGGTATGACCAAATGAAGCTTTTTCTGCCCAGATCTCAAGAGGCACTAAGGGTGTGTGGGGAGGCACAGTGAAAACTTTGCTTGCTTTCACCTTTCTGGCTTAGCAGGAAGACAAGACCAGACGAGAGCTAAATAAACCAGCTAATAATGAAGCTGTTAGGATGATGAATAAATGATTTTTCTGAATAAATTATTTGTAAAAAGACACGGTTATCCATACTTATTTCAGAATGCCTTTTCTAGTGTGTGATTACTTTGGAGGATAAGAGGCCTGAATAATTTTCATATGCTTTCATACCTCAACAAACATCTCTAGATTTTTAAAAAATAGATTTATGAAATGAGGGCTAGGCAACAAAATAAAGGTTTTTAAATGGCAGTAATTTTTTTTTCAAAAAAAAAGATGCTTAAAAGTAAACATATTTAATAACTTGCATTTTGTCATATGAAAATAGTGAGCTGGGATAATAAAACTATAATCATACTCATATTTCTTTTCCATCCTAAACCAACAGAACCTTATTTCTTTAAGTTTTCTTTCTTTATTACTACCATTTATTTCTTCTGTGAGGAGGGAGGTACATTACTTTCCATCATGATCATAACTTCATGTAAAGCCATTAATTACATCCACTAGAAATTATAACTATCAGTGACACTTCTCAGCTCCATCCAAAGAGTGTGGTAATGTTGAACCGGAGATGGCTTGTGACACCGTGAAGTAACAGAAAGTAGTTTCTTGAATAAACTTTACATGATCTTCAAACCTGTCATAGCAGGGGACGGAAAGATGCTAGACTACCTCCCGTGACAGATCATGAGTGGACCACCAGCATGGGGTGCATAATACATTTGGTCATAGTGTAGAGGAGTCATAGGAAGCTTCTTGGATATGTAGAGACACTATCCAAAACTAGCAGTGAAAGCCTCGGCTGCTACATCAGCATGTGAAGGGAGCTAGTGTGGATTCCACATGAAAAACTCAAGGGACAACACATGCTGGAGAGGTTGTGGAGAAAGGGGAACCCTCCTCCACTGCTGGTGGGAATGTAAACTGGTACAACCACTCTGGAAATCTATCTGGCGCTTTCTAAGACAATTAGGAATAGTGCTTCTTCACGACCCAGCTATACCACTGCTAGGTATATACCCAAAGTTTGCTCAAGTACACAAAAGGGATACTTGCTCAACCATGTTTATAGCAGCTTTATTTGTAATAGCCAGAACCTGGAAACAACCCAGATGTCCATCAACGGAGGAATGGGTACAGAAATTGTGGTATTTTTACACAATGGAATACTACTGAGCAATCAAAAAGGAGGAAATCATGAAATTTGCAGGCAAATGGTGGAATCTAGAAAAGATCATCCTGAGTGAAATATCCCAGAAGGAGAAAGACAAACACGGTATATACTCACTTATATAGACCTATAAGATATATAATGAAATCTGTACACCTATAAAAGATAATCAAGAGAGTGGACATGGTGTAAGATGATCAATCCTCGTTTAGAATGACAGATGGGATGTGCATTGAACATATGACAGGAGTCTACTGAGCGCATTGGAAAGACTCTAACTAGCAGTGTTTTCAAAGCAAAGACTCATGACCAAACCTTTGGCAGAGTACAGGGAATCATAAGAAAGAAGGGGAGTTAGTCTGATGAGGAAAGGATAGGAGCTCCACAAGGACCAAATATATCTGGGCACAGGGTCTTTTCTGAGACTGACATGCAACCAAGGACCATGTATGAATGTAACCTAGAACCTCTGCTCAGATGTAGTCTGTGGTAGCTCAGTAACCAATTGTTTTCCCATAGTGAGGGGAACAAGGACTATTTCTAACAGGAACTCAAGACTGGCTCTTTGGCCTCCCCACCCCCCAAGGGAGGAGCAGTCCTGTTAGGCCACAGAGGAGAGCTTTGCAGCCAGTCCTGAAGATACCTGATAAAACAGGATCAGATGAATGGGGAGGAGGTCCCCCCTATCAGTGGACTTGGCAAGGGGCATGGTGGAGATGAGGGAGGGAGGGACTGGGAGGGAATGAGGGATCGGGACACGGCTGGAGTACAGAGTTAATAAAATGTAACTGATAAGAAAAAAATAAAATACAAAAAAAAAAAGAAAATCTTGGATGTCAATAGAATATTGGCTATGCAAGGCTACATCAATGACACATGACCTGGAGACTTTGGTATAGGAAAAAAAAAAAACCAAACACTGTACACAAGAGGTTTGGTACAGTGGGTGAGAGTCTCCGGTCACACTGGTCCAAACAGATGAGATGAAATAAAAGAGCAACAGCTGAAAGTGCAGTGTTAGCCAGGCAAAAGGAATCAGGCAGCGCCTCATTACCCACTCCTTGAGTGTGAAACTGAGGCAAAAATAAAGCAAGGGATTAAGGGCCACCTACCCCTTATGTAGAAGAAACTGGTTACAGAGTCTAGGGTAAGGCAGACCTTGTAGATATTGCAAAATGATCCATGATAAACACTGCATTGACCTTGGGATGGGCAGATCTTTTCAGTATTTTTTTGGTTTCTTTTTAAAATTAATTTATTTTTTATTAATTACAGTTTATTCACTTTGTATCTCAGCTGTAGCCCCCTCCCTCATCTCCTCCCTATGCCACTCTCTCTCCCTCAACTCCTCCCATGCACCTCCCCAAGTCTACTGATAGGGGAGATTCTCCTACCCTTCCCTCTGACCTTAGCTTATCAGATATCATCAGGACTGGCTGCATTGTCTTCCTCTGTGACCTGCTAAGGCTGCTCCCCACTCAGGGTGAGGTGATGAAAGAGCCAGCCACTGAGTTCATGTCAGAGACAGTTCCTGTTCCTCTTACTAGGCCATCCACTTGTAGACTGAGCTGCCATGGGCTACATCTGTGCAGGGGGCTAAGTTATCTCCATGTATGGTCCTTGGCTGGAGTAGCAGTCTCAGAAAAGACCCCTGCGCCCAGATTTTGGTTCCGTTGCTCTCCTTGTGAAGCTCCTGTCCTCTCCAGATCTTTCTATCTCTCACTTCTTTCATAAGATTCCCTGAACTCTGCCCAAAGTTTGGTTATGAGTCTCAGCATCTGTTTTGATACCCTGGTGGGTATCGTATTTCTTCAAGGAATCTTGTTAGCTGAGCAGAGTAAGAGTCATATTTAGAGGAAAGCAATGTAACAAGGATGAAGAATTTAGACAACCCTAGATTCTCTGAAGAAGCATGCACATTGTAGAAGTCACCATTTATTTCATTTTCTAGTGGATAAGGAGATGGGGCAACAGCAAAGAATTATTTCTGCTCTTTCAGAAAACCTGAGCTCAATTCCCATTACTCATATTGTACAGTTCACAAAGGTTTGAAACTCTAGCTCCAGGGAATCCTCTTTGGCCTCCATGGGTATCCATACACATGTTCACATGTGCTCTCAGAGACAATATACACATAACTTCATACTAAAATAAATCTGGAAATAGATTTAGAAGCATAATTACCGAATTTAAGATGTATTTTAAAATATTTTATATTTTTATAACAGTCACACAACATAATCTGAAGTCTAGTAATGTTTATATTAGATACATAAATAAAGATTCAACTTCTTTGAGCATAGTTTGTGAGGAAATAAAAATGAGTGATCGTTTGCAACCCCATTTATAATTTAAGATATCAGATCAGAAGCTGTGTGATCAAAGAATAGACATTATGTTCCATTTATCAGAGTTTTGAAGGTTCTGAAAGCTAATTAATCTTTGAAGTAATGTCTACACAGACTCTCTGTACCCAGCTGCTCCCCTGAGCATAGCAGTGTTGCTGGTTTCTAGACCATATTTCTAGCCTGGAAGAGCTTTTTGATACTAGATAACAGACCACTGTACATGCTGGTCTACAGTTTCACGGTTCTCTCCTAGATATTAGTTTATCTGAATATTCTACATAAATAATGATGCTCACTAATTTCTACAACATCTTTACCACACACACACACACACACACACACACAAACAAAACACAAGGTCAAATCTATATTTTACAACTGAGGACACTACAGCTCAAGCAGTTGAAGCAACTTAGTCAAAGAAAGGTTCCATAACTGTTAGAGTTTGAAATGAGTCTAGAAATATGCAGAGAATGCATCTCTTTTTGCATAATAGAAGGTGTTAGTGAATATGCAACAAGGACCATGCACATTATAAGCATATGCTTTAAATACTGAACGATGCCTGCAGAATGATGCATCTCCTGGTGCTTATATCATATGATACAACTCAGGTCTCCTGTTAATAAGGATTAATTTGATTCAAAATTTTAGGGTTTATAAACAGTACTACAAGGCATGCCTAAACACATGCTGCTTCTCACAGAATGACTGTATCTGTGATATATTTTTCAGATGTTGAACTTTGAAATCAAATAACGTACAGATTTTAATTTTGATACGCAGTGCCAACTCAACCTCTGCATGATATTTGTCAAAAATGTTTCATCTGAGAGCTCTGTTCTGATTGCCAGTGACCACGTGGTAGTGTATGTATGGGCCCTGTCAATATCCCATTGCCTGAGTAAAGAGAGCAGAACCACTGTTAGATACTCTTTAAGAATGGACATGGCAACCTGTGTCCCCAGGAAGTTTAATTAGCAAAAGACAGGAGACTCAGCAGGGAATGAATATGTTTCCAGTCCTGAATCAGACATTCAATCTTTTAGTCATCCTTGAGAAGTAAAGTTTCTATATTATAAGGAAAGACAAACAAATAACCAAGATATCAACAGATCCTAAAATATTCAATTCAATGGCACACTGGTGGTCATTAAAAAATTATGGACTTTTTTTTTTCCCCCACAGAAGCAATCGTGTGGTGGATTTTCCAACAGTTACCAATTGGGTGTTCTCAATTCAGTTTCTAAACTACACAGCAATTAGGTTAGAATTTCAGACTGAGAGCTCAGTCCCAGTTGACTGCTTTACAATTGGGATGACAGTTTTAAGGACAGACTGTGACCTGTGCCCCTAATCCATGCGTTTTTAAATCGAGATTCATATGGTCCCCAAATTGTGTTACTTCAATTTGCAAGAGCACCTCAGAGAACTCATGAAACCACTTCGTTATATTTACCCATTTATTTAAAATATTTGAGAAGGGACAGATAAATTGCCGGTTGGAAAAGTCTGAAGGAGGGCGTATGGGCAGGGGCATGGGGTTTCCATGTCTTCCTTTTGCTGGGGAAGAGTACACCTTCCAGGCTCATCTTAAAAACTATGTAATCCTGTTTCTTTGGTTTTATTATTAATCCTTCATTGCTTGAGCATGGCTAATTGCAGCTCTAGCCACAGATGAGTAACTACCCTTTCAGTTTCTCTTTCACAGAGCTTGGGGGACTCTCATTGTCAACTCTCTAATGGCTTGGTTTCTCTTGTAATCAGCTGCTACCTTAAATCTGTTTGGAGGTTTCCAGTCACCAATCATCCATTAATATGTCACTCTTATTTATTCTAGATTTTCCAAGAATTTGAGTGTCACAGGAGCAATACATGTATATATATATATATATATATATATATATATATATATATATATATATGTCTTAATTTATTATTTTTAACTAATTAATCTTAATCTTATATTATATATATGCTATATATATATCTTAATTTGAATGCTGAGATTTTAGCTAATTATACCATAACCTGGAGGCTTAGATTTTCACCAAACCTACTTAATTTAGTATTTTTTAAAATTTTATAAAATAGCCTTTACCTGGAGCACTGCAGATATTAACCCTCTGAACTCACTTTACCCTCAACCCCAATCTCGAGCTACCTTCCATCCAGGGTCCCAAAACACTTACTGATGTTCCTCCACCCATGCTGATCTGGCCACGTGCTCCTTTCCCACACTATCCCATGGCATGGTCTGATTCCTTCTCTGATCCTCTCTTCTGCTCCTTCAATTTAGCATTCTTAAGCACCTTTACCTCCCTTCCAATGTCCCCACAGCCTTAGGTAGGAGATTAGTAGAGAAAAGTGCTGTAGTCCTCTTTAATCTACTTCCTGCTGATGAGAGGTACCTGCCACAGAGGGCCTCTGAAAACCTCTGCCGTGCAGACTGTCAAAGCAGATGCTGAGCCTGATGGCCAACTGTCGGGCAGAGTGAATGGAATTTTATGTAAGAAGTGGGAAATAGTAAGAGCTGGAGAGGACAGGAACTCCACAAGGAGAGCAACAGAACAAGAAAATTTGAACACAGGGAACTTCCCAGAGACTCATACTCCAACCAAAGACTATTCATGGAGATAACCTAGAACCCTGACAATGCAGCCACTTCTGATGAGACTGATAGACTAAGATCAGAAAGAAGGAGAGGAGGACGTCCCCTATCAGTGGACTTGGGGAGGGGCATGCATGCAGAAAGGGGGGGGTATGGTGGGACTGGGAGGGGAGGAGGGAGGGGCTTATGGGGGGATACAAAATGAATAAAGTGTAATTAATAAAAGTTAAATAAAAATTAAAAAAAAAGAGATAATGGGTTTTTAGGGGATTTTGAGACTCAGACTTCAGGATACTAACAATCCATCCCAAAGGCCAACAAGAAGCATTGAAAGCCAAACGACTCAGTTGAATTGCCCGGAGAAGCTCTCTGGAGAAAAGCCACATGTTGAAGCATGAAGATCATTGTAGTGATGTCCATCCAAAAGGCAATGTCTCACTGTGCATGGGCCTGTATATATGTCCTTCCCTCAGAGTCTACCCATGGATGTTCTCAGCTGGCCAAAGTCATGCCCCTAGCACCTGAGAGCTGACAGCAAAACATCATGTGCCCTCTTAAAGGCCAAACTGGGCAAAACATCACGTACCCAGCTTGCAGCAAAACATCAAATGACAAGACTCAGTCTTGAAGGAAACCAGAAATTTCCACTTCAATTACCTACTAGAATTATTTTTAGTACATAGGGTATTTTCCTTATAGTTTTATGGTTTAGTTCAGTGGTTCTCAGCCTGTGGATAACACCCTTTTGAGCAGTCAGACAACCCTTTCACAGGGGTTGTCTAAGACCATTGGAATACACAAGTATTTGTATTACAATTCATAATGGTAGCAGAATTACAGTTATGAAACAGCAACAGAAATAATATTTTTGGTTGAGGGTCACAACAAGATGGGAACTGATTTAAATGGTCTCATCATTAAGAGGGTTGTGACCCACTGATTCAGTTCATCACGCAGGTAAGACATGGCAGCAGGAACAGAAGGCAGCTGGTCATATTGCGTCTCCCGCCAAGAAGCAAAGAGAGGGATGCTATTATAGCTTTTCTTTTTACAGCTCAGTCTAATATCATGGTGTCTAGGATAGAGTCACCACAGTAAGGCTGGGCCTTTTCTCCTCAGTTAAACCTTGGGAAAAATCTTAACAGACATATTAAGAGACAAATAGAAGAAGTTTGTCTCTTCAGTGACTTTAAATTCCAACAGCTTAACAAGATTAATCAGTAGCAGCCTATTCCTTGTTAACTTAACACCCATGCACACCAATTTTCTGTGTGTAGTGCTGCGGATCAAATGTAGGACGCTGTGCACGCTAAACAAATATCTTTCAAGTTTCCTTCCACATCACAAATCATTTCACTAGAGTCCTCAGTGGCTTGTGGACATCTCATAATTAAAAAAAAAAATGCATTCCATTTATCTGTAAGCATTTACATTATTCAAAGGCCCAAACTCTGAAGTTTCGTATGAAGTTAGCGAGCAACTTGATTTTTATTTTCAACTCAAGGCAATATATTAATTGTGAGCTCTGTACACACACACACACACACACACACACACACACACACACACACACACTCACACACACACACACTTCCATTACATATTAAAAAAAAAAATCAATATCCCCAGTCTACAAGAAAGAAATGAAGGCAGAGCAAAGTATGATTGGGCCAAAGCAAGAACATGCCACACACACAATTCAGCAACTTTATCTGGTGGTCATGATGAAATCATGTGGACTGCAACAGCCATGGATAGCCCCTGACCCTCTAGTTTGGCAGCCTCCGTCATATGTGACTCTCTTTTGGTAAGTTTCACTCTGTGCATACACTTTTTTTCAGCAAATATTATTTATTTTTAGTACCTTTAACACCCTGTGCACTAGAATGCAAGGGTGCTTCACCCTCTCAGCTTCACACAATGACCTCTTAAAACTCTTCCTGTGGGCACCAGACTCTACTGAATGTTTCTGGGCTTCAGCAGCTTTCTGAAAACTTGGTGAAAGCCTAAATTATTAATTCCCAAATTTTGTGTATCTATCAACCCTGGTCCATATGAATGCTGCTGCCAAGGTTGGCTGCCATCTCAAGATGTAGGTTGGCCCCTGCTAACACAAGTACAGTGGCTTCTGTGTGCCTTGATGGCCAAATCTGTGAATACACACTTGAATGGTGATGTTTTCAAGAAAGAAATAACTTTGGTAGCATTTTCTGTTTGGACTCTTATTACAAATGAATTTTAATTTCTTATAACTCATGTTATTTTAATATGCAGGTTATTAAAGCATTTTAACTCATAGTGGTTTTTTAATTGTTTAATTTTTAAATATTTATTCTACTCTCATATACCTATTCTACTCTCTCAACTGTGGTTTTCCCTCCCTTCTCTTCCTCCATTCTCTCCTCCAACCTCTCCTCTCCCCAAGATCCACACCCTCCCCTCCCCTCAGAGAGGAGCAGTCCTCCCAGGGACATCAGCCAAACTCAGCATAACAAGCTACAATAAGACAAGGCACATAACTTCACATCAAAGTTGGGGGAGGCAACCCAATAGAAGAGAAAGGGTTCACAAAGAAGACCAAGCTACATAACCATAACATATATGCAGAGGCTTTAGGTTGGATCCCAACAGGCTTCCTGATCTCTGCAAATCCCCAAGTCCTGGTCATTGATTTCGGGGGCTGTGTTCTTATGGTATCCTTGAACACTCTGGCTTCTCCAATCCTTCTTTCCTCTCCTCCACAGGACTCCTTGAGCTCCACCTAATGTTTGACTGCGGCACTCTGCATATATCCCCTTAATTTTCTGGATGAAGACTGTCTGGTCTCTCTGATGAGAATTATATTAGGCCCTGTCCCAAGACACTGAAGGCAAGACTAGCTGTAGGTCAAAGGTTTTGTGGCTGGCTTAGTGTTTAAGTCCCTCCACTTGAGGCCTAGTCTGTTTATAGAGGATGGTCAGTTCAAGCACTCTGTCCCCTATTTCTAGGAGTCTTTGCTAGGGTCACCCTCAAAGGTTCCATAGCATTTCCATTGCACTAGGTCTCTAACATGTCCTAGAAATGCCCTGTGCTCCCATTTCAATCGTCTCTCCCCATTTTCTCTCCCTCCATCTCACCTGCACCTGATCTCTCCTGTTCCCATCCCTACAGGCCCGCAGTTTACTCATAAAATTTATTTTTTCTTCTTCCCAGGAAGATCCTTGCCTTCCCACCTTAAGTCCTCTTATTACCTAGCATCTCTGGTCTGTGGACTGTGGCATGATCATGCTTTATTTTATAGTTAATATTGACTTACACATTATTACACACCACATTTGTCTTTCTGGGTCTGGATTACCTCACTTAGGATTATATTTTTTTCTAGTTCCATCCATTTGCCCTGAAAATTTCATGATGTTATTTCTTGAACAGGTGAGTGATACTCCGTTGTGTAAATGTGCTATGTTTTCTTTATTTATTCCTTGGTTGAGGGGTATCTAGGTTGTTTCCAGTTTCCGGAAATTGTGAATGAAGCTGCTCTGAACATAGTTGAGCAAGTGCCCTTGTGGTAGGATAGTGTGTCCATTGGGTATATGCACAGGAGTAATTTAGCTGGGTCTTGAGATAGATCAGTTCCAAATACTTTTCTGATTAACTCCATATTGATTTCCAAAGTGACTGTACAGATTTGCACTCTGGCCAGCCATGGAAGACAGTTTGCCTTGCTCCATATCCTCGATAGCATGTTCTGTCACTTATGTTTTTTTTTACCTTCACCATTCTGACAGGTATAAGAAGAAAATTCAAAGTCCTTTTTTGCATTTCCTTGATAGCTAGGGATTCTGGACATATGTTTTAAAGTGCTTTCTGGCCCTTTGAGATTCTTCTGTTGAGAATTCTCTGTCGAGATCTGTACCACATTTTTAAATTGGATTATTTGGTTTATTGATGTCTAGTTTCTTGAGTTCTTTAAATATTTTGGATATTAGTCCTCTATCAGACATGGAGTTGGTGAAAATCTTTTCCTCTTCCGTAGGCTGCCATTTTGTCTGGCTGATGGTGTCCTTTGCCTTACAGAAGGTTTTCTGTTTTATGAGATCCCATTTACTAATTGTTGATGTTAGTGTCTGTGGTATTGATGTTCTGTTCAGGAAGTTGTCTCCTGTGCCAATGAGGTCAAGGCTATTCTCCCCTTTCTCTCCTATTAGATTTAGTATGTCTGGTATTATGTTGAGGTCTTGGACTTGGGTTTTGTGAAGGGTGATAAATATGGATCTATTTGCATTTTTTTTTTACATGCAGACATCCAGTTAGAATGGCACCACTTGTTGAAGATGCTTTCTTTTTTCCATTGTATGGTTTTGGCTTCTTTGTCACAAAACAAGTGTCCAAGTGTGGGTTTATTTCTCTGTCTTCAATTCAATTCCATTGATAATCCTGTCTGTTTTAATGCTCATACCATACAGTTTTTTTTTTTTTTTTATTACTATAGCTCTGTAGTACAGCTTGAAATCAGGGATGGTGATAACCTCTAGATATTCTTTTATTGTTCAGGAATGTTTGAGCTATCCTAGGTTTTCTGTTTTTCCATATGAAGTTGAGTATTGTTCTTTATAGGTCTGTAAATTTGTTTGCAATTTTGAAGGGATTACATAGAATCTGTACATTATTTTTAGTTTAATGGCCTTTTTACTATGTTAATCCTACTGATTCATGAGCATGGGAAATATTTCCATCTTCTGATATCTTTATCAGTCACTTTCTTCAAAGACTTGAAGTTTTTGTCATATAAGACTTTCACTTGCTTGGTTAAAGCTATCCCACTATACTTTATATTATTTGTGGCTATTGTGAAGGGTGTTGTTTTTATAATTTCTTTCTTAGCCCACTTGCCATTTGAACAGAGGAGGGTTACTGATTTTTTTTAAGTTACTCTTGTATTTAGCCACTTCACTTGAAGGGGTTTATCAGCGATAGGAGTTCCCTGGTAGATCTTTTGTGGCTACTTATGTATAACATCATATTATCTGCAAATAGTGATACTTTGACTTTTTCCTTTCCAATTTGTATCCCCTTTGATCTTCTTTAATTGCCTTTAATTGTCTTATTGCTCTAGCTAGCATTACAAGAATTATATTGGACATATATGGAGAAAGTGGACAGCCTTGACTTGTTTCTGATTTTAGTGGAATTAATTTGCATTTCTCTCCACTTAATTTGATTTTGGCAATAGGCTTGCTGTAAATTGGCTTTATTATATTTAGGTATGTCCTTTTTATCCATGAACTCTCTAAAACTTTCATCATGCAAGGGTCTTGGATTTTGTCAAAGGCCTTTTCAGCATCTAATGAGATGATCATGTTTTTTTTTTTTTTTCATTTAGTTTGTTTATATAGTGTATTACATTGGCAGCTTTTTATATGTTGAACCATCCCTGAATCATTGGGATGAAGCCTAATTGATTACGGTGGATGATCTTTTTGAGATTTTTCTTGAATTTGGTTTGCAAGTATTTTATTTAGTATTTCTGCATCAATATTCATGAGAAAAATTGGTTTGTAATTTTCTTTCTTATTTGAATCTTTGTGTGGTTTGCATATCAAGGTGACTGTGGCCTCATGAAATAAATTTAGCCATGTTCCTTCTGTTTCTATTTTGTGGAATAATTTGAGGAGTGTTGGCATTAGTTATTCTTTGAAAATCTGGTAGAATTCTTTACTAATTTCTCCTGACTCTGGGTTTTTTTTTTTGTGGGGGTGGAGAGGAAAGTTGGGACACTTTCTTTTAATGGCTGATTCCATTTTCTTATGGGATATAGGTATGTTTATTTCTTTCTTGACCCAATAGTCATTCATTATAGAGTTGATCAATTTCCATGCATTTGTAGGCCTTCTGTACTTTCTGTTGTTGTTGAAATCCAGCTTTAATCCATGGTGTTTGATAAAGCTCTTTAAGAACCTCTGTCATCTCTATAAAGTTTTAAGGTAGTTTTCTTGTGCTTCAGCTGTTTTAGAATATTCTGGGTTTGATGTACTTGTATATTCAGGTCTGGTGATGTCATATTGCCCTGGCTGTTGTTGAGTTTGTTCTTACACTGGAGTTTAGGCATCTGGGTTTGGGATGGTTAAAGTTTTATTTGCCAATTTCTGAGTTTGTCTTTGTTGGATGGGTGTTTGTTTTTTTTTTTTTCCTGGTTTTTGTTTTTTTCTTTGGACTTCTGGCCATTGTGGCCCAGATTTCTAGTGGCTGGTATGACCTCTGAGCCAATAGGGAATTTCTATCTAGTTGGGTTCTGGACTTAGATCAGCTAGCTCAGCCTTTGATGACCAGCAGGTTATCTCTTCCCAAGTTGGGGATTGATATGAGGATTAAGGATTGGGGATAGTCAGGGGAGAGGGACTGAAAGCACAAAGGGTTTCTTCAGGTGGGCGACCTATTGGGTTTTTGGTGGCTGGTGTGCTCTCTGGTCGATTAGGAAGTTTCTGCCTGAATTGAGAGCTGGTGTTTTGGCTGCTGGTGAAGTCAGGGGTCAAACAGCAAGTTTCTGCTTGATTAGCCTGTTTGTCTGGCTGATGTGCCCTGCACCTGTTCTTCTGGGTAGAATGACCTGAACTCATTTTTCTGAGGGGTGACCTGTTTTTCTGACTGGGGTGGCCTGCATGAGGGAATTGAAAGTCCATCCCAAATTGGGGGCTAGGGGTATGAAGGCAGGGAGTAAGGTAGGGTGGGAGGGAGGACAGTGGAGTGCCCTTTGAGAACTGAACCTAGGAAGTAAGACTTTCCTATGGCCAAGCGGGTTTCTCACTTTTTCTGACTGGCATGATTTCTGCATTTGCATTTTTACAAGTTGTAGACTTTGATGGTTGGGGTCTTGACCTCATGGCACTTTTTTATTGTTGTTGTTTTCATTTTTGTTTTTTTGACACAGAGTTTTTCTGTATATCACTGGCTGTCCTAGAACTTACTTTGTAGAGCATGCTGGTCTTGAACTTACAGAGACCCTCCTGCCTCTGCCTCCCAACCGCTTGACTAAAAGTGTGTATAAACCTGCCAGGCTGCTATTTTCTATTGTTCTTAAGAAAAGCATTATTTATCTCTTTAATGGCATTAATCTCTTAATAATTATAGGTGCTTTCATTGCAATTACCCCATCGGCAACTTTAAACTCACTCAAACCCATTTCTTCTCTGAACATTTTTTATACTGTTTTGATCTATTTGTTCTTCTCTCATTGGAGCACAAGATAAGAACAATAAGTACTATCTAAAGTACAGTCTAAATCTTATCTTCTGCCAAACAGCCTGAATGTTATTTCCATCACTTTTTTTAATTGAAAATAGATTTTTTTTACACAATAGGTTCTGATCAAGATTTCCCCTCCCTCATCTCTTTTCCAGATCTTCCACTTTTTCACCATTCAACTCCATGCCTTTTTTCTCTCTGTTTTTAGAAAATAAACAGGCAGGAAGAACAAACAAACAAACTAGATTAAAACAAACCACCAGCCAGGCCAGGTGGTGCATTCTTGTGATCCCAGCATTCTGGGAGACAGAGGCAGGAGGATTTCTTTGAGTTTGAGGCCAGCCTGGTCTATAGTCCAGGACAGCCAAGGCTACACGGAGAAACCCTGTCTTGAAAAAACAAAACAACAAAACAAAAGAAAAAACAAAATAACCTCCAGATAGTCCTGATGGGCTAGGTTCAAATAGTAGAGAAGGAAGACCACCACTATCAGTTGACTAGGAGAGGAGCATTGGGGGAAAGATGGAGGAAGGGTGGGACAGGGAGGAGATGAGGGAGGGGTACAGCTAGGATACAAAGTGAATACATTTTAATTAGTAATAATAATAATAATAATAATAATAATAATAATAATAATAATACAAAACCAAACAATACAAAAAACAAACAAACAAGACAAAAACCAAAAACCCACTACCACCAAAAAAAGCCAACAAAAACAAAACAAATAAAATAGCAGAAGCACATACTCATGCAAACACAAGTGCCCACACAGAAAGAGGCTAGTTTTGGCTTTCCTTTCTCTTTTCCTTCCTTCCTTCCTTCCTTCCTTCCTTCCTTCCTTCCTTCCTTCCTTCCTTCCTT
>NW_026596244.1:3928959-3946085 GCF_907164565.1 Psammomys obesus | reverse complement strand
CTTCCTTCCTTCCTTCCTTCCTTCCTTCCTTCCTTCCTTCCTTCCTTTCTTCCTTCCCTTTTCTTTTCTCTCTCTCTCTCTCTTTTTTTTGAGACAAGGTTTCTCTGTGTATTTTTGGCTGTCCTGGTCTCACTTTGTAGACCAAGCTGGCCTCAAACTCACAGAGATCTGCCTTCCTTGCCTCCCTGAGTGCTGGGATTACAGGAGTGGGCCACAGCACCCAGCTTAGTCTTTTCTTTTAAAACTCAGCTCCACTGAGTTTGAAAGGATCAGACTAACTTTGTAACCTATATGTCTTCTAAGGCCTATAGTTTTGAGTTTTAGGTCCAAGTTAAGCTAAAGCCTCTTAGTACCTTTCCAGAGAACAGAGGAATGTGACCCTATCTGTGAGCACAGATATAAAAAATCGAGCAATGGCTTTCACTTAGCAAAAAGAATGACCAGACCCTTATCTTTGAGATAGTGTTTCTTAGCAACCAACCCAGATGGCCTCAATCCTTCTTCTGAGTAGACCCTGACCACCAGCCAAAAGCCACAGCCCCAATCTCCAAGGATGAGCTAACAACCCAACCTTTAATTGCAGCTGCATCCACACTTGGCAGGACTGGCCAAGCTTGAGCACCTAAGACTAACCAATTATCTTACTTTATAGCTTCCTCATCCAATCCTGAATTGCCAAGACGGCAACTTTAAAATTCCCATGCCTTGTCTTTTAACCCAAGGCCTTTGTCTCCCAGTGCCACTCTTTGCTGAGCTGCAGGGATGACCCCATTGCGCAGTGGTCAAAATAAACCTCTTGTGATTTTGCAGCGATGAGATCTGGTCTCCTGAGTTCTCTTCATCCTTTCCGAAAATTAGGCTCATGCTGGGCCTAACAAGTTCTCAGAAGAAGAAGAAGAGCTTTTAGGTTCTTTGCCAGATTATAACACGAATATCTTGTAGCCTAGTTTCTCAGCATTCCCACTCTTCTCTAACAGCTCATGATCTTGTTCTCTACTAACCACATTCCTCTCAGCAACCCTCCCACGAGGATATGAAGGTCTTACGGCATTGTAGAGCTTCTGTATCCTGCCCCTCTGAACTTATCCACACCACTTCCACAAACTAGTTCCAAAGGCCTTTTAACCATGTGGTTAGTTTCGTCACCAGAAGAGACCTGTTCCTTGGAACTAATTTTTTGTGTTAGTTACTTTTCATGTTGCTGTGAAAAAATAGCTTGCAGAAGCAACGTAAGGAAGGGGATTATTTGGGGTCTTGGTTTGAAGTACAGTTCATCAGGGTAGGGAAGCCTTAAGAAGCTGGTCTCATTAAAATTGCAGTCAGGAAGCAGATGGTGCCAATGCACTACGACCCATTGCCTCCTTTACATTCAGTCTGGGACCTCAGCCCATGGGATGAGCTGCTCACCTTTAGAGGAGGTCTTTTCATATGAGTTAATTTTTTTCCAAAAACACCCTCAGAGTAAACACCCAGAGATTTATTTCTTTTTTTTTAAATTTTATTTTTAATTACACTTTATTTACTTTGTATCCCCCCTTTAGTATCCTCCCTCCTCCCCTCCCAATCTCTTCCTTCCTCCCCTTTCTCCATGTATGCCCCTCCCCATGTCCACTGGTAAGAGAGGGTTTCTTTTTCTTCCTTCTGATCCTAGTCAGTTACGTCTCATCATCAATGGCTGCATTGTCATTCTCTGTGGCCTGGTAAGACTGCTCCCCTATCAGGGGGAGGTGATCAAAGATCAGGCCAATCAGTTCATGTCAGAGGCAGTATCTGTTCCTATTACTATGGGACCCACTTGGACACTGAACTGCCATGGGCTACATATGTACAGAGGTTCTAGGTTATCTCCATGCATGGTACTTGGTTGGAGTATGAGTCTCAGGAAAGACCCCTGTGTTCAAATTTTTTGGTTCTGTTGCTTTCCTTGTGGAGGTCCTGTCCTCTCCAGATTTTACTATTTCCCACTTCTTTCATAAGATTCCCTGCATTCTGCCCAAAGTTTGGCCATAAGTCTCAACGTTTGCTTTGATAGTCTGCAGGGCAGAACCTTTCAGAGGCCCTCTGTGGGAGGCTCCTAACTTTTTTTCTGTTTTCTTCTTCCTCTGATGTCCATTCTCTTTGCCTTTTGGGATGCGGATTGAGAATTTTAGCCAGAGTTCTCCCTCTAGATTAGTTTTTTAGGTGTACAGATTTTAGTAGGTTTATCCTATATTACATGTCTATATGAGTGAGTATATACCATGTGTGTCTTTCTGCTTCTGGGATAGGTCACTCAGGATGATCCTTTCCAGTTCCCATCATTTACCTAAAATTTCATGATTTCCTTGATTTTCATTGCTGAGTAATATTCCATTGTGTAGATGTATCACAATTTCTGTATCCATTCTTCAGTTGAGAGGCAGAGATTTGTCTCTTAAGTGATTTTAAGTCTCATGAAATTGACAGCCAAGATAAACTAACACTGAATGTAAACACCATATTTAACAAACTCTTCGTATTACACTGTATTGTTTCAAACACTGAAGATAGTTTCATGTTTCCATCTCAATATTGGCTTTCATTTTTCTTTTCCAGGTATGGGACTTTAATGGATATTGTCACCACACCCTAAATGTTGGACAAGATGGAGTTGTGGATATTTCGCAGATCCTGGTTCTTAAGAAGACTATTCTGATTGTGGGCTGGGAGAGGTATGATATGCATATGCAAAATGTCAAGAAGGGGAAAAAAAGGTTGCTTTTATTTAATCAAAATATAAAAGGAGAGCATGGAAGTCCCATTGGGTTGTGAGTCATTAACATGTTGTTAGCTTTGGCTGATGAGTTGAAATTGACCAAATGCTTCATGAATAAAATGAGATTTCTGCAGCTTGGGTGACAGGAAGAGCCACTTGGGGCTTTCTCCTGGGTTTGGGAATTTGAATCTTTCATTAAAAAAATTTTAGATAAATATGTAATGTCATCTCTTGAGTTTTCAAGTCTCTCCTATATTATAAATTTGGAAATCTCTTATTATTATAAATTGTCTCCTCCAATTTTATAAGAAATTTTTTTCTTTTCTCTTGATACGTTTTTATACCCTGCAGCTCCAAATGTATCCATAAGCCACCTCCAAAGGCCCTATCAACCCTACGGTTAGGCTCATCACAGGAAGAGCTTTGTCCCTTGGTACAGGAGGGAAATGGTTCTCTGGCACTTGTGCCAGACCCTTCTTCAATCACTGTGGAGAGTCATGTGGCATCATACACTGCTGCTTCCACAGGTGCACTTCTTTCATGCCACTATCGGAATTTTCCCCTCAAAATGAGGGGAAAAACACATTTTTTCCTTTTACTGTTCTAGAGAAATCAAAGGGATCATAAACAAGGCCTTTTCTATGTACCTGTATAAACATCAGAAAAAAAAAATCAAGTGTGCTCTGTTTTGAGAATTTATCATTTAGAATTTTGATTATTCACAAAATGTTGTAATAAGTAACTTTCTTGATTTTGTTTGTTATATAGTCATAATGTTTATGCTCTGAGCTAGGGTTCAGACAGCTTCAATATCTAGAAAATCATCAGTGTACACTGGGTTTATATAAAAATGATTGTATTTAGACCACTGTTTTCAATGGCAGTTTGATGATTAAAAAACATAGGGATTGAAAAATTACAGGGAAACAGACTTCCAACCCTCACTTTTCCACATGTTTTTTGATTTGTGGAAGCTATTTAATACCCCCATGCTTACTTTTTGTACATGTAAAGTACAAACAGACCATGTCATTCCAGTTTCTTCACATATAAAACTCTTAGCTCTTAGCAAAGTGCCAGCCATCAATAGACACTTGTTCACATCCCTAGGAGCCATCTTTAGCCATTATTAACTTACAACTCAGCAGCAGGCTTGAGCTCTGCTGCTAGGTCACTGTTATGAAAAAAAAAAGTCTTTAATTCCATGGCAGGGTGGAGGTATCCAGCTGATCCAGTTTACATTCAGAATGTTAAAAGTGGGGCACTAAAAATTAATGGAAAATAAAATTTGCAGATAGCATTTCTTTATATTTTTAGAGAGTCATCTTACCCAGGGTCCTCCTCGTTGCTTAGCTTCTTTAAGTGTACAGATTTTAGTATGTTTATCCTATATTATAAGTCTAATATCCAGTTATATGTGAGTATATACCATGTGTGCCTTTCTGATTCTGGGATAACTCACTCAGATTTATCTTTTCTAGTTCCCACCATTTACCTGCAAATATCATGATTTCCTTGTTTTTAATTGCTGAGTAGTATTCCGTTTCGTAAATGTACCACAATTTCTGTATCCATTCCTAAGTTGAGGGACATCTGGATTCTGGCTATAACAAATACAGCTGCAATGAACATGGTTGAGCAAAAATATCTCCACCAAAGACAATATTTCTAATTGCCTATATGACAAAATTTAAACTATTTGAAGTTTCAAGTTGTTGAAAAAAAGAGTCTCAAGAAACAGCTTACACTCTGGTAGATGTTGGTGGAGTGTTAGTCACTGCCGGTGAACCAAGAGAAGATTTAGGAAGATTAGAATGAAATAAAATCAGTACTCTTCCATCTTCCTCTCTCTATATATTTTTTTCATTTTTCTTAGAGTTGTCAGACTTGGTTCCTTTATCTGAAGTTTGTATTAATGAATTACCAGTAATATTACACAACATTTATAGATGTGGATTTACAAAATAAGTTTCCTTGAAGTCATTATATTAGGATAGATTTTTCATGAACCAGACAGGATCATTTCTACTAAGAGGCTTTAGCTCTTGGTTATAGCTGAAGAAATATGGCCTGTGGAGCCAGCTCAGTATGATTCAGTGATTAGAGAAGAAAAGGTAAAGACTGACAATCACTAAGCTTTCTGTGAAATCCAGTGAGAGGCCTTTAGGTTAAGCTGAAGCTTTCACTCCAGTCTCTATCTAAACACAGAGATTGGTTTGATCTTTATGCTCACGACAGAGCAGAAACTGCTTTTGATGAATGAGGCACCTAAATACACCAGCTAGCGTGTGGCGCCACGCAGCGGTGCGTGCTGTGCGTACGTTATCTAAGTTAATCTCTACCTTCATCTTAGTAGGCAGCCAGTAGACTCTAGAAACCCCAGCTCTCTGCCTGAAGTTGTTACCTCTAAGCTGCCTCACGTACTTACGTATAGAGATCTCTCACTGAAATCCAAGACTCAGCATGTTCTAATCTGACCACATCGTTTATCCTTTTCTCTGAGATCACTTTTCCTCTCAGATTTTCAGCTTTACTTCATGGCCACAGGATTAGACCTCCACCATTTTTACTGATTTTTGCCTCCACCTCACAAGCCTCAAGTTGCTAAGGCTAGTCCATTTTGTATCCTAACTATTTGGAAATCTGCTCCTGTGAGTACTACAGCTGCTTCATTCAGAGCATCATGTCTGCTTGGATGAATGCCAGAAGTGCTTTAATTTGTCCTTTTCTGCTCACTTCTCGGTCCTTAAAAATATCCTCTACATATGCCCACATCTTTGTTTTTCACTGTATCTAGAAATCCTTGTTCTGCTTTAAAAATGTTGTTGATATTTTTTTCTATTTCATGTTTTTTCAGACATCTTCCCTACTACCACATTCTTTTTTACAATTAGAACGAAGAAAATAAGTTCTCCTCTCCCCTTTGTGTACAGTATTCTTTTGTACTTTTTTGAACCTAAGACTATTTATTCCAAAGTTATGTGTATAGCATTCCTTGTATGCATTCTATTAACTACATATTCTAATATATACCTAAATTATACAGACATTTAAAGATACATGATATTTCTAACATATATGATATTGCTAATATATTTAAAAGTATTTCTAAAATTTTCATACATATATAGAAAGTATATTTTTTGAATGAATTAATGGTAGACAAGGAAACTGGGCAGTAGAGTGCTGAATTACCCAATTCAGCACTTGTGAGCAGCAAAAAGTATACTTATTCAAATCTGCTCTATGTTTAGAACCAGAGACAAATGTTCCCTTTCCTCTGTGTTCTGTATGGAGGAGAAAACTGAGGCTTAAAGAGATTAGTAGTGTAGGAAAATTTACAACTCTAGTGGGCAGCTGAACCCATGTCATAGTCTACAGTCTTGCCTCCACTCTTGAATAGACTGTTGACAAATGGAGAAATAAAATCATGGCGAGGAACAACCTTACACACACACACACACACACACACACACACACACACACACACTCACACACACACACACACACTCACACACACACACACTCATACACACACATACACACATGCACATGTGGTATGACAAATGACAGAAAAGGTTGTCTATTTATTTATTTGTTTATCTATTTATCTATCTATCTATCTATCTATCTATCTATCTATCTATCTATCTATCTATCTATTTATTTTTGAGACAGGGTTTCCTGTGTATTCTTGGCTCTCCTGGACTCACTTTGTAGACCAGACTGGCCTCAAACTCACAACAAGCCACCTGCCTCTGCCTTCCTGAATGCTGGACTAAAGGAGTGTGCCATCAGGCCTGGCTGAAGATTGTTTATTTTGAGCGAAGCTAATGAAGCATTTACACATATAAATAAACACACTGATATCAATTTAACGGCACTCTAAAGATTTCCCCCTTTTCTTCCAATAATATTTTATAAGCTATGCCTAGGTGGCAACCATTGAATTAGAAAACAGAGCATGGTGATTGCAAAGAATTGTGATTCCTACTGTCAGTACATCACATCTAATTGGGAAATTTATGACATACAAGGCAAGGAGTGTAAATACTATTTAAAAACTGTACCAAGCAACTTATGCAACTTCTATTTATGATGTTAGAAATTAAATAAGTTGATTTCTAGTTTAATTTGGTTTTAAAAGGTATTTTCTAAATGAAATGACCTTAAGGATTCACACTTGCTCAGGTATAAAATTTAACTAAGAGAAGATGTTAAGATCTTCATAATTTGCCATTCTGAGGAACTATAGCCCCATGTGACTAAAATAATTCCTATTATTGAAAAAAAAGTCAGAATAGATGAGTCTAAAGTTGTGACTTATTTTAAATTTGTCATTTTGGAACTAAGGATAGGTTAAGTAAATTTGAATGTCACAGATACGTCCTAACCCTTATTTTCTGATTATTTCAGTGTCCAAAGTTTGGCCTCATAGAGTTTTAGGAAGAAGAAAAGAGGAGAATAAATCAAAACAAATTGACTAGAAATGGATTTTCTGCCTCTGAGATACTCATTATAAATATAAAAAGTTATAGATCAAAGGAGAAGTATTAATGAGACTTAAAATAACTGGACCAACAACACATGAGCAATCAAACTCTGAAGGAACAGATTACTGATAGAGTTCTTTTCATAATCAGCTTCTTTCAATGTAGCAGCATGGCTCAGGGCAGTACTGTTGGGATCTTACCTCTGAAGGATGGAGCCCAGCTGGTAAACTCCTTCAGTACCAAAGAAAAAGTCTACCTGACTCCTCAAATGGACTGAAAACTATCTCACTCTGAAACTTAATTTTGTTCTTGACAAAGTTCACATTTAAAAAAGAGTAGTCTTTGAAATGAAAAAGGTGAGAACTGAGCGTAGATTCTTGAGGGGTATTTTAAGGGTCACTGTCATTTCAAATCAAAGTTTTAGATTAGGTTTTAAGCGAAAAGTGCCAGGTAATTAGTTTTTCAGAGTTTTAACACAAAGAAAGGTCAAATGTCAAAAGGGCTACTTTTGTAGCATACTATGAAAAGCGTTTTGTGCCTTGGGTGGTATGTCCTGAATATATCTATTTCCATTTAACACAGGAATCTTGACAAAATGACAGTTGACGTTGAACCTTGGCTTCAATAGATACAATAGATGTAAAACTGACCTGTGTTTCTCTCTCCCACTCCATACTCATCTCCCTAAGCAGATTAGTAGTTAAACATAGAAATATATGCACATGGTATCATGATAATAAACTGAATTTTAGAACTCTGAATGTTCTAATTTGTAAGATCTTTCTAAGCCTGAGTGATACTCACATTAAAATTATTTTTTTAATAGAGTAATAATTCTTACACTGTTTTTGGTAGATATATGTACACTGCCCCTGTTATGTATGAAGTATTATTCTAGCATTGATGATAAAGATGGAAAAGTTCCTACTTTCATAAGTTTTCATCTCTTTTTTTTTTTTTTACTGAAGAGGAGATATAAAAAGAAAAAGGACAAAAATTGTATAGAACACAATGCCACCCAGTGATGAATGTTACCAAGGAAAATAAAACACAAGAAGGGATCAGAGACTCCAGGCAAAGTCCTAATGTGGAAGAGTTATAGAAGGTCAAGAAATCAACATCCATGTTTCTTTATACTTATAATCTCATTGAGGATTTTTGAGGTATAATCTTAATCTATTTTGTGAAACTGAATAATTCAATAGGTCAGAAAGGAATGATTTCTTCACATGCTGGTTTTTATAGAAGCTTCATGGAACATGAGTAGCCTTAAAGATGCTGCATGGGATACCTAAACATGGGGCTCCCGTAGAAAAATAGGACATACAACAACGGAAAACCAAATATCTAGAAATATTCAAGCTGCTTAAATAGCAATAAGAATGCTATTTGGGCAAGACAACCCACCTCAGTCACTTAGCACTGGCTACTCCTGACATTTTTAAGCCTCCCTGTAAGACAGTAAATTTGAAACTTTGTAATCTGTACAGTTAAGCTGAAGATATTTTATTTATCATATTATCTCTATTTTAATAAGGAGCAGCCTTACCAGGCCATAGAGGAAGACAATGCAGCCAATCCTGATGAGACCTGTTAGGCTAGGGTCAGAGGGAAGGGGAGGAGGACCTCCAGTATCAGTGGACTTGGAGAGGGGCATGGGAGGAGATGAGGGAGGGAGGGTGGAATTGGGAGGGGACAAAGGAGGGGGGCTACAGCTGGGATGCAAAAATGAATAAACTGTAATTAATAAAAAATAAATTAAGAATATTATATATCCAATATTGTACAAAGAATATGTACTTTATGGCTTTTTGTGTCAAAATTTCATTGGGAATTCACATATTGTTAGAAGACAAAGATGAAAGAATAAGGAGAAATAATACTTAAGTAGATTAAGTCTATATATTATTGGATCTCGAAAACAGGCTTACACATTTGAATTTTGTCATTTAGGAAATGAAAACCCAGGAAATGTTTTTAAGCAAGGCATTAATCTTTTATTGTCCTGTCTTCTCCTCCTGTTGGGCTCCCTTCTTTCATGTTTTACACATTTATTATGGTAAAATAAACATCAGCCCTCAAAGGTACCTGTGACTTGTGCTCTAGACTTCCACGGCAGTTAATCAGTGCTGCTTTAGCACTTACGATATCTCACTTAGGGATTTATTTATTTTGGTCTCCTGGTTTTAAATGTTTAATGAATTCTGTGGAGAGGCTTGAAGAATAAAAGAATATTGAAAGCTCCAGGATGTAAAGGTGAAACTGGTATCAGGGATGAAGAATTCATCTGGGAAATTACACTTGTCGACAGTGAGATTGGAGCCTCTTAAACTTGCTGACAAGTGGGGCGGAGAGCTCTGGACTAGGAAGGCGTGAGTGGCTCTTTGAAGTGGAAGTGAAAAGATGCATAGATCACACATAGATGACGTAAAGTGTAAGCATGTGTGAGCAGTGAACAATTATGAACAATTATTATTACATTAATGTAATGTGAGAGGATGTCCTGCTGGCCTGTGAATTAGACTACGAAATTCAGGATAGAGTATGACAACTAGCTGGAAAATTTGATTTTAATGTGAAAATACATGTTAGCAATGGAAGGGTAATATGTATAGAACTGGCAAATGAAAACCATCCATTCCTGGTAAGTGTTGTGGATGAAGATCAGTAGAAAGCCATTTGTTTGGAAATGATATTCGAATGCACGGTGGTATATGGAAGCTCCTCTTGAATGAATGGAGAGAAGGCGGAACAATGACCATAAAGAATGCTTAGCTCAAAGAGGTGAGAGAAAGAAGGGGGGGAGAGAGAGAGAGAGAGAGAGAGAGAGAGAGAGAGAGAGAGAATCAGGAATAGACAGCAAGTAAGAGATGGTTGATAGCCAGGTAGGTATCAAAACATTGTCAAATCCAGTGCTCAAAACTGTCGGGTTTTGTCGAGTTACAAAAACATGTAGCAGAAATGGACTAGGGAGGTTAAGGTAGAACTCAGCTGCAGTTCCCAATTGAACACTTTTTCCAACTGTAAGAATGTTTTATATCATGGTATAAAAAATAGTAACATCTGCTGGAAATGATTTACTGTCTACCTGTTTTCACTCTTGGGCTAGTTTTCTGTCATCTCCCCATGCCCATGTCACAGAGTTGGTGGGGAGCAGCCCATCTCAAGACAAAGGGCCTGGGAAGACATTTTGAGACAAACATGCTTGGGTCTGGAAATGGAGAGGGTAGAGCCTGCTTCCACAGCCAGCTTCTCAGCGAATGCAGACAAAACAGGACAGTTTACCAACGTGATGTATTTTGCAAAGTGGAAGCAGGAGTTTCAAGAAGGAGAAGAAAGCTCTTGTTCACAAATGAGGAATAACTTTTGTAGGACAATCAAGTGGGGCAGCAAGCACAGTGTCAGAGAGGTGAGGAAGAATGACAGTGACACTCAAGATACAGTAACAAATGGTCATTTGACGTGAGGGTAGCCATGAAAAGGGGGAGGCTGAATACTGATGGACACCAGAACAGAAGCATAACAGTGCCGATTCTCCCATAAACTACTGTCTGTATTCCCTCATTTCATCTGAGACATTAGATTGTCTATTCTGTTTCTACCCTGGTCTACACTCAAATTTGTCATCAGGACTTCAAAGCTGACTTGTTGAAAATAGTTGTTTCTGTGTTTTCCAGTTACCATACTTCTTGGGATGTCATTTTTCAAACACGACAAATGATAGCTTTTAAAGATCAGTGGACTTAGAGAGGGGCATGGGAGGAGATGAGGGAGAGAGGGTGAGATTGGGAGGGAATGAGGGAAAGAGCTACAGCTGGGATACAAAGTGAATAAACTGTAATTAATATAAAAAATAAAAATTAAAATATGAAGCAACTATATAATAATAATAATAAAAAGATGCAGTGGACTGCAGGAGAATAAACCTCATGGCTACCCCAATTCTGGAAAATGCTGTCAGGAGTGATTACATGTTAAGCATCCTTAAAAAAAAAAAAAAAAAAAAAAAAAAAAAAAAAAAAACTTTGATGAGAGAAATCCTATTGATTTCATTTTCAGTACCAGACAATATTTGTTCATAAAGAAACCCTACTTTTTCCTATTATTCTCACAAAATTCTTAATAGTTTCATGTGAGAAAAAAAATTTAGGGTCTTGGAAACAGACAATTATTTTGATAAATGGATGTATTCTTGGTTTTAATAGTTATGAGAGGATAATTAACCTTCCCACATTAAGCATTTATAATTTGCCAGAGGTTCAATGTGAGAGTTTTAAAGAGACTTCTGTGGGAAGCTTACTTTATTATGGATGACAAGTGGTGATAACATTTTGGGTGCTATAGTCTTTTAGACTTTAAATTGCACCATTAAAGTAGATAATGGCTGCTCAATATTGGTACCAATTTTATATTTGCAGCTAAGTTCTATATACTTTTTCCAGATCAGTTACTGTGTTTAGACCCCAGAACTTCAATCAGTTTTTCATCCAGTCTGAAGAATGGAAAGGGGGAATCCATCACCAAGATGACCTCTTGTGTGCTGCATTTTTACCTCCGCAAACTCTTGCCACAGGTAAATTGAGCCTTCACTGGACAATGGGTTAGAGACGGTTTGGTTGGATTTAGGTACATTTTGGGGGAAAAAAGTTCTCAACTGAAAAATACATTTCCCAATGAAGCAGTCTTATAGCTCCTTTAATTCCTTGTTTTTATGGTAGTTAGGGCTACCAGCTTCTATGACCATATCTGTGGTTTCACAACCCTGGATCTACTACTCAGCTACTGTATAATATTGTAACTCATTTAAACTTTAACACACAATTCTCTGTGGCTGAGAATAGTTTGGGGTATATCTTTGTTTTAAGGTTTGGATAGCCAGTGCAATGCATATCTATATATATATGCATATATATAATTTTTATTAATTACAGTTTATTCAATTTGTATCCCTGTAGCTCCCTCCCTTCTCCCCTCCCAAACCTACCTTTCCTCTCTTTTCCTCACCCGTACCCCTTCCCCAGTCTTCTGATAGGGGAGGTCCTCCTCCCTTCCCTCTGATCCTAGTCTATCAGATCCCATCAGGAATGGCTGCATTGTCTTCCTCTGTGGCCTAGTAAGGCTGCTCCCCCCTCAGGGGGAGGTGATCAAAGAACAGGCCAATCAGTTCCTGTCAGAGAAAGTCCCTGTCCTCATTACTATGGAACCCACTTGGATACTGAACTGCCATGGGCTATATCTGTGCAGTGCAATGTTTTAACACAATGTTAAATTATTTAACATTTAATAAACTCATTATCAAACACTACCTTTTGATTGTATTATTCATTTTTCAAAAGAAGTATTAGAACTTTTGGGTAAGAATCATACCTTGGTGACAGGCAAATGCTTCTTAATTGGAACATCTTAACTCTCTTTCTTATCTATCTTAAATTACATGTTAACATCTCTTCATATATATGTAATGGAACAAATTAACTCTTTGACATAATCTCTTTTTTGTATATGACAAATTATATATTAAGAAACACAGTTGTTTTCATTGAGAACCAAGTAATTAAATGTCATTGATAACCTAAATCTTAGTTGAGGGCATAGAAGTTGATTGAAGGGAAATCAACAATTAATTTGTGTATTTCTTGAGACAAAGGAATTTGAAAACATTCCCTCCCCTTCTCAAAATTAAGTAAGATTCTATAGGGATATAAAGTGAATTTTCTTCAAAAACCAAAGCAGGCTGTGTTCTAGTTTTCTATTGTTACAAAGTGCCAAATTGCATGAAAAGATCCTTTAATGTCCACAGATCTTTTCAGTCTAAACAGTCACTTTTGCCAAGCAGCCTTTAGCTCAGCATCTGCTTTCTCTGGGTTAGTAAACCGTATGCATCTTTTTCACAAGGCCATCCCTTTAGCAGGTGCATGGTGATACTCTTCACAGCCATCATGGTCTCTGAGAATGTGGGTCTAATGAGCATCTCTGGCAGGAAAAATCCAAAGTGCCCAGTGTCTCACAGTTAAAAAGCAAATGCATAGGGCATTCGATTTTATGAGCCCAGTCTATGAGCTAACAGAGCTTACGTCATGTTCGAGGCTGCCTATGCTAGCTGGCCCATGGACTTCAAGGATTCTCCTGTCTTCACCTCCTACCCTGTGGTAGGCACATTAGATCTAACTCCCAGTTCATTCTCAAGTCTTCAGTTATACGGGAAGAATGTTTAGTCAAGGATTTTGCTAATAGTGCACTTTGGAATCTGAGTGGACAGTAGTAGATCCACCACGGGGAAGTGAAATCCACCCCTTACCCAGTTTCTGAGATAAGAAGGTTGCTTAATCCAGTAAAGTACAAAGCTTAATATGCCTTTCTCTCCTCTCCAGGAATCTCAGGAAGTCACCACATATATACCTACCCCAACTCAGCTGTCCTCTGTGTGTCTTACCGGTTTTCTTCTGTACGGCAGTGGACTGTCCTCAGTGGACACACTGGGTATCCCATCTGGTCCCTGCTCGGTGACTTCTCCACAGCACAGGCTTGACCCTGTTTTTCCGTTTGAGAGTTTTTCTCTCTTCTGCAAAAACAGGAACAATGACTTTCTATAAGAGGAATTGTAGGACTGGAGAAAACATTTCACGAAGAATTTAGATGAAAGAAAGGCAAAGAGCTCTCTCACACACAAATGGTATATAGGAATAAAACTTTAAGGGTAATTTATACTTTCTCAATACCTGCCTAGTAATTAACATCACTGTAAATGCTTTTTGTTCTTAAAATAACCCTATAAGGTAAGGACAATCGTTAACCCAGGAAACTTCGGCATCAAGCTGAATTAAATATCATATGTAAGACTACAGAGCTGATATTTGGAAGAACCTGGATTCAGACTCAACTTGCTTAACTTCAGAGCCTGAATGATTTATTACAGTAAAAAAATAGAGATAACTGACTCCTATCCACCAACTGTGTGGGTTAGGCTATAAATATTGAAATTGTACAGTCACTATGGTACCAGGTATCATTATTATTTATGTCTCCACAAATAGAGAATACCTACTGATTATGACATTTTGTATAATGCCCATTAATAATAGCTTCCTTTTGTTTCCATTTGCATGTTTTCTATATAATTATCTGGTAATTTATGCTCCTTGCCCTTGATTCTGCAGGGAGCTATGATGGTGAAATTGTTCTGTGGAACAACAGCACAGAAAATGCTTACCATGTTCTTCACCCTGAACACCAGAGGCAGCTAACATCCAAATTAGGTAAGTGCAAGTTTGAAACTGACATTTGTGTTGACCTGGAAGATAGTAGGCCTGGGTGTTTATGCACGCAACTGATTCTGTGTACCTCTAGCTTATAGATGACTGGCTGTAAACTCCAAGGATTAGTGATAGTGTAAGTTTAACATAGTGATTAAGAACATTGACACTGACTCGGCTTCACAAACCATCCATGGCACTCCATTTTTTCTCTTTATGCTACGTCAGCATTTCTGTATTACTGGCAGCAGGAAGCAGGACTCTCATTTTTATCTCATTTAAATTTAGCCAATAAAACTTTCGGAATTGCCTTTGAGTAAAATATTGGATATCCTTTGGTGAGAAAGGGGGAACTCTGTTCACACGACTGGCTGCTCAGCCTCAGTCTGGAGCCTGTCTTAAATATTATGCCACCTGGATATCATAAATTATTTATTACTTTAGAAACCCGAGAGGGCATTAGACATGAGTATATTACATTTTAAAACAGTTAGCAGAGCTCATGAATATTTTATACTTAAGTAAAGTGTCTTCACAATTGCCTTTCATGTTTTATTTTAACTTCTTCAGAAACTAAAGGTTTTTCTGTAGATTAGTTTCTTTAGATAATGGTTATGCCATTTCCTATGGTTGAGCTATTTCCTATTTTCTCAGTTGGGTAAGTTCACAGAGAATAATTTTAACTTTACTAAGATACCGGTCATCAGATGCAGTATTTGTGTGTGTGCACGCGTGTGTGTGTGTATGCTTGCGTGTGCATATGCATGTGTGTGAAAAGCTGAAGAATGATTTATTGCCAGTCAGAAAACCAATTTAACAATTTAAAAATCTGAGGGATTATATGGCTGCAGACACAAAGCTTTGAGCTGCTTTATGTACAAAGAACTGACCATTAAGATTCATCTCAACATTCCAAGGACTTGGCGTAATTCTGCCTCTTCCTCTTCCCTTGCCTTCAAGAGAGTACCATCTATATTTGGAGCAATCCTAACTGTGGCTATCATTAAATACACAAAGAAATAAGAATTGCTTGTTTCGGTTATTTTTCTGTTACTCCAATAAAGCACTAGGACAAAGACAAATTATAGAAGAAGGTTATTTACATTTATGTTCCTAGAGGACTAAAGTATATAAATGACATAATGGGGCACGGTGGCAGGAACACAAAACGGAGGGCTCACACCTTAAACTGCAAACGTGAAACAGAAAGTGAACTTGGAAGGCATGTGGCTTTTAAAACTCAAAGCCTGCCTCCAGTGACACCCTTAATCTAGCAAAGCTACACTGTACCGGAACAGCACTACCAACTGGGAACTAAGTATTTAAACCTCAGAATGAACGGATGCCATTTTCATTCAAATCAGAACACCAAACTTCTAAAAGACGTTAAGGACATTATTATACTTCTCCTTCTTGTCTGTCCTCCTCCTCCTCCCCGCCCCTCCTTTTCTTCCTCCTCCTCTTGCTTTTCCTCTCTGAGCTCATGCATGGGAGACTTGAGTTCAACTTCAGCTGCCATTCCTCAGCCACCCTCCACCTCGGTTTGGTGTTTTGTTTTGGTGTTTGATGGGGTCTCTCACTGGGCAGGAATTTGTGAAGTAGACTGGGCTGATTTTTAACGAACACCAGGGATCCACCCATCCTCACTTCCCATCAGCTTCGGGATATAAGTGCGTGCTAAGACGCCCTTTGTTTCTTAAGTGCATTTTGCAGATGGAACTCAGGTGAACTTGCTGGTAAATGTGACAAGCACTTTACCAGATGACTTATCAGCTGAGAATTAGCATATTTTTCGCCTTTCAATTTTGTAAGTATCTCTGTAGAGATTTTTACAAAACTATTTGCAAACTATCAACAGATTTTGACACAAACATTTTCAATTTTCATAATGTGGCCTGAGGATATTCTAAGTATATAATTAAACTACCATTAGGAATGTCCTTTCCAGAGTAACCCATGAACAAATAGAGCCATTAAAAAGGATTACTTAAGTGTGCATATATTTATTCACTTGATTTCATGTTCATTAAATACTTGAAAGATAGCATTAACTAGACTCTCATGCCATTAGAGACACATTGATCTTGAACATATTGGGATCTCTGGAATGTTGACAATGACTAAGACATGAAGTTCTAATTAACTCATAACAAGGGAAAACACAAGAAGTGTGCCTGGCATATGCAAAGCAAATTGAAGTCAAATAATCCTTCTAGTTGGGGTTGGAGAAGAGAATTGTCAGAAGGCCTGGTTGGCGCTGACTCAGTATATTTTGTGAGATTTGATGGCGTCTCACTGGTGACTAGGATGGGAGAGGGCCCATTGTTGCTCAACGATGATGATTTGAACAGAAGGCACTTCTGTTCACCAAGAGCCTTGGCTTTTTCTTCATCACAGACCTAGAAGCCCAAAAGGTTAATGTCAAGAGAAGTTGTTCAATGCAGTGCATGACGGACCAGTCCACCGTGGCTGCTAGAAATGTTGAGATTGACACAGAGGGTAATAATGCTGTTACAAGACTCTGTTTCCTTGAAGCAAGAAAAATCAGTGCGGCCACAGGTAAAATATGTGTTTCAATTTTGGCTTTGAGAAAAGGGGAGGTAAAGGAAGTTCAAGCTATTTTGTTGTCTAGGTCTAATGGTATTT
>NW_026596244.1:3910399-3928949 GCF_907164565.1 Psammomys obesus | reverse complement strand
GGTAAAGGAAGTTCAAGCTATTTTGTTGTCTAGGTCTAATGGTATTTGACTTTGCATAGCTATCAAGCCTGCCTTGGTCCGTGAAAAGCTGGGGACACTTGAACAGGAAGCTCAGGCTGGGGAGGGTGGTGAAGGGATCTGCCACATACATCCATCGTCTATGTTGGGATGAGAGTGAGAACGATTCCAACAATTATTTCATATGGTAATTTATATCAGCATTTCAGTCATAATCTGCAGGGTTTGAGAAGGGCAGAGGGCATAGTTAGGTTCAGGCTACAAACACATGAGTCAATGTTTAGGTCCACATGTAGTGAGGACTGATATCTGTGGCTGTACTGAGGAGGGAGTGCACTGAGGAGGTTGGTGACTGGAATCCATGGGGAGGTTTGGACTGCTTGGCTATCCCACCACAAGGGCTGTGCAGTTCACACCATCAGTATTGTTTGTGGATGCTCTGAGCATCACTGGCATTTGGTTTATACTTTCTATGGTAGGTCACAGTCCCCTGTGATTCTCTCACTGGGCTATCCTGTGACCTTTTGTGGGGACCTGCTAGTTTATAGACAAAATAACAATGTGCCCACTTTTATAGCAGGATTTGGATGCAGCATACATCTTGCTCCATTTTCATCTAAATTATATTTTGAGAGTCAATTTGTGTGTGTGTCTCTGTGGGTGTGTGTGTGCAAAACATTAGAGATCCAGACATGAGTGTTATGTCTTTGGAAAAAGAAATGAACATATCTGAGCCATATTTGTATAATCACTTTTCCCCATTGAATTTTCAAATGGAAACCCTGCATGATATCTATATGAATTTTTTTCTATCAATAAAGTTATACCTTCATTTATTTTGAAGCCTTATGGAATATTTAAGATGAAGTTGGAAGAGATTATAAAACTATTCTTCAGAACATTCTTATCCTCACATTATGAAACATAATCCTAAATTACTCTCATGCCCTTGTATGTTCCTCTTACAGTTAGATTTCTAGACTGTTTCTGCTGAGGCAAACATGCTATCATGTCCACCTTAACTGTGTTGTTAATCACCAGCACAATTGTGAAACAAAAGGAAAGCCATGTACAGATTTATCTAATGACAAATTTTCCCCAGAAGAATACTTTGCATAAAATGCTTTGTGAAAGCATGTGTTGTAAATGGAAAGTTAAAGGGTTAGTTCCAGATCTATTAACAACAACAAAAAGGATTCCATGAAGGCATACAATAAATTTCTGGATAAAGATTTAAAAATGAACACATAAATAGAACCCATGGTTTGCTGCTCAGTTGAAAATCAACTTCTGTGCTGTCATAAAGGCATATGTGCAACTGGATCTATGTATGAGGGTTGTTGGCTTTTGTGTGCATGTCCAGTGGCTTATTAGGAAAAATATATTTTATAATTTGTCAGAATAGAGTCACAATGTTTAAGTGATTATGTTATAAATTTATGGAAAGTGGAAATCAATTATATCTAAATTAAATGAAAATAATATCAATGTAATAATTGAGCAGAAGAAAACCAACCTTAGTGGAATAATTTATATTACCTATCTCATGAATAACCCACACAAATTTTCTTAATGTGGAAGCAATATTATAAAAAAAATCACCTCCAATTTATAATTTAGAAAAATCCGAATAGGATTATTGCAGTGCTACTGACCTCTCCATTCTCATATATTCCTCACAGAGTGAGCCACTGGAAAAAGCAATTTTTGAGATTTTTGTGTGTATTTTCCTAATTAGGCTTTTTTCATCCTGCTTAATAGGAGGTGCTAATCTGGTATCATGTGGAGCATCTGGTCATGTCAGGTTCTGGGATACATTTAAGAAAGCACTTCTGGCTGAATTTCTGGCTCATGCAGGAGTTGGATCCATTATTATGTCAATTGATAAACTCAATCAGTACCTTGCCACTGGAGATACTGATGGATGGTTAAAAATCTGGAACATAGAGGTAAACGGAAAATATTCTCATACCATCATCAGTATTATCTTAAGCAAAAGATCTCATAAAAACTATCTGGCAATGTGAGTGACATCTTGTCTGTTTCCTAGATAAAGGTGGAAGGGCTCTGTCCTGAGTATCTTAAAGAAACCATTTACATGTTTTGAACAGAGACTTATTTATTTATTTATTTATTTATTTATCTATCTATCTATTTATTTATTTATTTATCAGTTACATTTTATTAACTCTGTGTCCCAGCCCTGTCCCGATCCCTCATTCCCTCCCAGTCCCTCCCTCCCTCCCTCCTCTCCACCGTGCCCCTTGCCAAGTCCACTGATAGGGGGGACCTCCTCCCCATTCATCTGATCCTGTTTTATCAGGTATCTTCAGGACTGGCTGCAAAGCTCTCCTCTGTGGCCTAACAGGACTGCTCCTCCCTTGGGGGGTGGGGAGGCCAAAGAGCCAGTCATTGAGTTCCTGTTAGAAATAGTCCTTGTTCCCCTCACTATGGGAAACCAATTGGTTACTGAGCTACCACAGACTACATCTGAGCAGAGGTTCTAGGTTATATCCATACATGGTCCTTGGTTGCATGTCAGTCTCAGAAAAGACCCTGTGCCCAGATATATTTGGTCCTTGTGGAGCTCCTATCCTTTCCTCATCAGACTAACTCCCCTTCTTTCTTATGATTCCCTGTACTCTGCCAAAGGTTTGGTCATGAGTCTTTGCTTTGAAAACACTGCTAGGTAGAGTCTTTCAAATGCGCTCAGTAGACTCCTGTCATACGTTCAATGCACATCCCATCTGGACTTTTTTTTTTATCTCTATCATATATAGATTCTCACATTTAATTTTTCTTTTTATATTATTTATTTATTTGTTTGCTTGTTGGTTTATTATTTATTTCAATTTCTTCAATTTGTATCCCCACATTAGCCCCTTCCCTCTTCTCCTAGTCCCACCCTCCCCCTCTCTTCTCCCTCTATGCCCTTTCCCTAGTCTCCTGATAGGGAAGGACCTCATCCCCTTCTATCTGACTCTAGCCTATCAGGTCTCATCAAGGCTGACTGCATTGCCTTCCTCTGTGGCCTGGCAAGGCTGCACACACACCCCTCCCCAAAGAGGGAGGTGACCAAAGAGCTGGCCACTAAGTTCATGTCAGAGACAACCCCTGTTCCCCTTACTAGGGAACCCATTTGGAGACTGGGCTGCAATGGGTTTCATCTGAGCAGGAGGTCTAGCAGAGACTTTAGAAAAGTAATTCATTTTCTCTCTGTCACATACACACAAAACCAGAAAGAGATTTTTCTCAGTGTTGAATCTTGTTAATACACAACCAATATACAACCAGGTTAATTGCCCATTGCTGGAATGCTGGCTTGTCAGTACTTCACTGTAGCACTCTTTGAAGTAAATAGTCACATACATTTTCAATGAAATAAATTCTAAATGTCATCTAGTGTACTCATCCTTCATCTGTTATCACCAGCCTGAGTCAGTTGGTTAAAAATAACCAATGGCCCACTCCATTAAAAAACTCATAGGATAATGCAATGTTAGGTCTCTCTATGTGGCCAAGCTCCTTTCTATTAGATAATGACTTACATTGTACATGTTTCCTTTCTGTCTACTATCTTTCTGTTTTTTTTTTTTTCTAAAGTTGGTCATTTCAGTGTCAAGACTTTTTTTCAACATTACTATTTTTCTTCTAACCTTTATCATCATGATCTCTCTCTTGAATGTGGATCATAAGTTATCATTTCTAAATGGATGTTTTTCCCCATTTGCACATGAGGCTTTAAAAACAGTGGTGTTATTATACTTCATTTAATATTTGTAGTTTTTAAAGTTTGAGTATTTATTTTCACTCAGGATTATTGTGTTAGTTCCACTGAGAGCAGAATCACCCAGGCTCCAACTTTGCTCAGATCGTTTCAACTCCACGAAGACCGGATAAGTTCCTTGGAGATATGTGAGTCAGGTGGTCATTTGCTTATCATTTCCTCCTCTGCAGACTGCAGTGTCTGTGTGACTGGACTTTCCAGTGCTCCTGCCTTGATCTTTGGTCAGGTATGCACAATCTTTCTTTGTAATTCTAGAATTTATTTGGCATTTAGTATGAATCTGGGCTTATTCCATGAGAGTATATCCTCTGCTATCTAAAGTTTACTCCTTATGATTGAACTGACGTGCAGTTCTGAAGCTGTAACTCTGCTACCACTTCCCCTGATTACCACTAACTACAACTGGCTCCTTGAGGAGGACGGCACATGAGACATGAAGAGATGGTGGCTCATGATTACTGAACATACTGTTTATAGAATATTTTTTAAAAAAATTCTCAGTATCATCCCTAGCACTGCAACAGCTCACCAGCTGTAGCCTCTCTTCTCCCCACCCTGACCTCGCATCTCCTCTCACACTCACCTCCTGTGGATCTCACAGACTAACCGTTTTTAAACTTCCTCACCCCCACTAGTCACTGTATCACATCCCCCAATGGCAATAGGAATCTCCTGCTCAACCACAGGGCACGCCCACCAGAAAAGCAGGTAGGCTGCCTGCAGATGTGTTCTCTCTGTGTGGCCCTCTAGACTCAATCCCTCAGGGTAGTCCCTAGCACTGCAGTAGATCACCAGGTACAGCTTCTCTCCCCGTGGGTCTACATCTCCCATGGATCCCATGATCATCCCCTTCTGACTTCCCTTTTCCCACTCTTCACTGTATCCCAGCCTCCAGCACCTGCAGACTTTTCCTGTGAACACACCAGCTGAGCAAGCCAGCAACTCAGGCCAAACACAGCCATCACACACTTCAATAATCCAGCAAGGAAGAGGAAAAGAAGGAATAAAACACCCACCCAACAAAGAAAAACCCAGAAATCAGCACCCACACCTCCAATCATCCCAAAAACAAATGCCAGCATAAGAAGACAACAACAGTCAGGACAGTATGTCTCCTCTAGAGGAGACATTTTAACTGTATTTTAACACATCAGACTCTTTGTATTGTAACATAGCAAAAGCACAAGAAAAAGAACTTAAAACCAACTGTATGATGATAACATACATCCTTAAGAAGGAAACAAGTAAGTCTCCCAAAGGAATCCAAGAATACAAAAACAAAAAAGGGAAGAATGAATAAACCCCTAAAGAAAGCCAGGAAAATACAAAGAATCAGTTGAAAGAGATGGACAAAGAATCAAGAAAATGGAAATAGAAATAATAATAACACAACTCAATATCAGGAATAGACAATACCTAAAATTAAAGTGTTAGAAAAACATATACCAGGTAAATGGACTAAGAAGCTTATGTAGCCATTTTAATATCTAACAAAATAAACTTCACATCAAAAGTAATCAAAAGAAATGGAAAAGGACACTATATACTCATCAAAGGAAAAATCCACCAAGATGACATTTCAATTGATACCATCTATGCCCCAAAGACAAGGAAAACCAAGTTTGTAAAAGAAACACTACCACAGCTTAAATCATATACTGCCTTCTCCCACTCCCCACACAGAGGTAAATGTTAATAGTCAGCTCTTGCCAATGGATGTATCATCAAGACCAAGAAACAGAGAACTACTGTAGCTAACATACTGTAAACCAAATGGACCAAACAGGTATTTCAGGGCTTTTCACCTAAACAGAAAAGAATATACCTTTTCCCCTGCACCTCATGGAACTTTCTTCAAAATTGACCACACACTCAGACACAAAACAAATCTTAGATATAGTAAAAGTGAAAAAACAAAACAAACAAACAAACCCTGTACTCTCTCAGACCATCATAGATTAAAACTGGATATCAACAACCGAAACAACAGAAAGCTTATAAACTCATGGAAAATGAAGAAGTCTTTACTGAATGAAAAATGGGTCAAGACAGAAATAAAGAAAAATATTAAAGAGTTTCTAGAATTCAGGGAACATGAATACATAGTATGCCCAAACATATGAAAATGGTGCTAAGAAGAAAGTCTGTAGCACTAGGTTCTTACATTAAAAAGTTGGATAGATTTTATTCTAGCAGCTTAACAGCACTCCTGATATTTCTAGAATACTGGTTCTCAATCATGACCAATGAACGGAAAATACATATTATGATGGTCTTAGAAGCTGAGATATTTCTCAGTAGCAAAATTGGAGTAATGAAGTAGCAACAAAAGTAAAATTATGATTGGGGGTTCCTAAGTCTCTCTGGAATATATGCTTTCTGATGGTTGTGACGAACAAGTTAAGTGGAATTGCTCCAGAACAAAAAGAAGGAAGCATATCCACAAGGAGTAAACAATAGAAAACCGTGGGTTGAAAACAATAAAATAGAAACAAAGAACAATACAAAAAAATAAATGAAACACAGAGTCGGTTCTTTGAGAAAATCAGTAAGATAGACAAACCTTTATCCAGCCAACTAAAAGATGGAGAAAGAATATCCAAATTAACAAAATTAGAAATGTAAAGGGGGACATAATAACAGACACCAAAGAAATCCAGAGAGCCATAAGGACATACATTAAAAACCTGTACTTCACAAAATTTCAAACTCTATATGAAATGGATAAATTTTCTCAATAGGCATCTCTTACCAAAGTTAAGTCAAGACCAGATAATTAATTTATCAATAATTTCTATTATAATGCGAGAAAGAAAAATAAGCGGTATGGATTTATGTGCGTGACAGTGGGGACAATTTTAGATTTGAGGAGGAAACTGTAATTAGAATATATTGTATAAAGTATTTATTTAAAAAATAAGAGCCACTGGGTGTGACGGCACACACCTGTAATCCCAGCACTTGGTGTGGCAGAGGCAGGCAGATCTCTGCGAATTTTACAGAGTGAATCCAGAAGAGCCAAGGCTACACAGAGAGTGTCTCAAAAAACTAAAACCCAGAAACCGAAACGAAATAAAGAACCAATGTCATTACCCAAGAATTTCTGTGATCCCTGTATTTATGCCTTTTGTTTTAAAACTCAAGTGATATAAAATAACACTAGGTGTGTTATTTTAAAAAGCAGTTTATTTAGTACAAATATTATGGCATAAGTTTTTTTAGGGCTCCCAGGCTGCATCTCTTCATGGACGATGCCACAGCCTGATGGAGATATGTGCAAAGTGGGTATAATTGGGGTGAGAAAGGAAGGCAGAGGGCTGTGAAAGGCCATGAATGCTCTGTGACATATCAGTCAGGGTTTCAGAGAATCGCCTTAATCCCTTTCAAAGGGCAGTTTCTCAATATCCTAGAACCTACATCTTTTTTTTTTTTTATTAATTACACTTTATTTACTTTGTATCCCTCCCATAAGCCTCTCTCTCCTCCCTTCCCAATCCCATCCTCCTACCCCCTTCTTCACGCATGCCCCTCCCCAAGTCCACTGATAGGGGAGGTCCTCCTCTCCTTCTTTCTGATCTTAGTCTATCAGTTCTCATCAAAAGTGGCTGCATTGTCATCCTCTGTGGCCTGGTAAGACTGCTCCCCCCTCATGGGGAGGTGATCAAAGAGCAGGCCAATCAGATTATGTCAGAGGCAGTCCCTCTTCCCATTACTATGTAACCCACTTGGACACTGAACTGCCATGGGCTACATCTGTGCAGGGGTTCTAGGTTATCTCCATGCATGGTACTTGGTTGGAGCATGAGTCTCTGGGAAGACCCCTGTGTTCAAATTTCTGGTTCTGTTGCTCTCCTTGTGGAGTTCCTGTCCACTCCGGATCTTACTATTTCCTACTTCTTACATAAGATTCCATGCACTCTGCCCAACAGTTGGCCATAAGCTTCAGCATCTGCTTTGATAGTCTGCAGGGCAGAGCCTTTCAGAGGCCATCCGTGGTGAGTTTCTAGCTTGTTTCCTGTTTTCTTCTTCTTCTGATGTCCTTCCTCTTTGCCTTTCAGGATGGGGATTGGGAATTTCTTACACCACCCTACTAAGGACCAAACACTCAACACTCAAGTCTTTGGATGACATAATCTTTGTGTGCTTAAACCAAAGCAGCTTCCTTACATCAATCAGGACCACTGGCAGCCAGTACATTTTCTATTTTTGCATATTGTGTGTAAAGAGACACACACACAAAAATGTCATTTTTTTCCCCCTCGGTTTTTGTCTCATATTTAATTCAGTACATTTCCTAACATGCTCTGCTTGGCTCCTGTGTCAACTTGACACAGACTAATCTGAGAGCAGTGAAAATCTATAAGAAGGGACTGTTGGCATGCCTTTAAGGCATTTTATTAATGGACGGGGGGAGGGGCAGTTCATGGTGGGTGGGGCCTTCCCTCTGCTGGTGGTCCTGGGTTCTGTAAGCAAGCAGGCTAAGTAAGTCATGGGGAGCAAGCCAGTAAGCAGCACCCCTCCATGGCCTCTGCATCAGTTCCTGCCTCCAGGTTCTTTCTGTGTTTGAATTCCTGTCCTTACTTCGATGATGAACAGCAATAGAAGTTTAAGCCAAATAAACTCTTTCCTCTCCAACTTCTTTTTGGTCATGATGTTTTGTCACAGCAGGAGAAATCGTCTGAAATTTTTACTTTGTAAACCTTTTAGGACAAGGTAGACCTATTTCTACACTAGTTAAATATCTCTGGAAATCTATTTACCTTATGTGTATGATGTGTCACCAAGCATGTCTATGTGCTGATTGCATACAAGAAAATTAATATTGTGTGCAAGATACAAAATATGTAAACAGGAGCCATTGTAGCCAAAGCCCATGAAAACTGATGTATACAATTTTCTAGGAAATTTTAATACCTAGATTTGTTTCTGAGGATTTTTTTTAAGAAGTTGAGTACACAGAAAGTAACAGAATAATTAATTGTAAAGTTTTTGACTTAAAGTTTTTTGTTATTTTTAATCTTCTTTTGCTTCAGGTAATAAAAGTCTAAGTGACAATAACTTTTTTTTTCTTTATAATTTTGCAGGATAATATACTTTCTTGTTATGATGCAGTTCATGTTCTATCTTTTCAAAAACTATATACATTTTATCTCCCTTACAAGAATATAAGACAAGATGTAATATAACTTATGAGATTGTATATTATATTACATATTACATATTACGTATAATATATCTTACAAGATAATGTATGAGATAATATAAGCTAGTCTTGGTCATTTTTGTTTGTGACTATCCATGAGTTCATTTAAAAATCTTATACATGATAAATGCACATAAATGTTTGATGAAAATCCATTTTATTAAAATAGATTTCCATTTTTCAGGCAAGCCATTGGAATATTGAAAACTACTTTTCTCTTCCTAAACAAGATACTAATTTAATAGAAAGTAAGATTCAAGAGGAAAGCTTGAAAGCAAATCCTTTATTTTCTAAAGAGGGCTCATACTTAGATTCAACAGAACATTCTCAACTTACTGAGGAAAACAAAGATAACTCAACAAACATGTAAGTACTTTTAATCATTATCTAGATGTGAAGTATAGATAGGAAGTCAAATAGGTACTGTTGATCTTAACTTCCTTGGATCTGTGTGGATATCTAAATAAACCTCCAACTTTCTATTAAGGTTTGAAGATTATTATGGTGTTGCTGTGTTCTTAGAACTACTTATGTATTTTATTCCTTGCCTCAATTAATTTTTTAATTCTTTCCCTTCCTTCACATTTTATTCTGTGCCTTTGTGTCTTTCTCCCCACCCACAGTCTCTGTCTCAGTCAGGGGTGGCCTGACAAGTTCTTGCCATACAACCCAGGTTGTTCTTGAACTGAAGATCCTTCTGCCCCAGTCTCATGAGTACCCGGATTGCAGGCATTGATTTCTAATCTGTGTAGTCTAGTCTTTGTTTTTCTAAATATTTTTTTAAATTAAATTGTAATTGCATTTTGTCCTTTCTCTTTTCTCCCTAACCCCATCTTTAATTCATGGTCTTTTAAAATTATTATTGTTACACTTCTATTTCTACTCTGTCCTCAAGATAATTGTTAGAAATAGTCTTTCAGCCTGGTGTGGGGATGGACACCTTTAATACCAGTGGTTGGGAGGCAGAAGCAAGAAGATCTCTTCAAGTTTGAGGCCAGCCTAGCCTACAAAGTGAGTCCAAGACATCCAGAGCTATACTGAGAAACCCTGTGTCACAAGATGAAAGAGAGAGAGGGGAAGAGAAACAAAAATAATACAAAACAACAACAACTAGGAAATAGTCTCTTTTTGGCAAAAAACTGCCTATCTGTGTATCTATCTATCTGTTATCTATTTTATTATCTATCATGTAGATTTTTATTTGTTTATCTCTCTGGAATCTATTAATTATCTCTCTGTTGTTAATCTCTCTTTTTGTCATTTATTTTCCTGCCATTCATTACTCACTACCATTTCAGAATATTTGTAAAATTTTATTCCTGACTTTGATAAAATACACAGAAATCTGAACTAAAGAATTTCCATGAGCTTAATTCTAATTATGTATTACTCTACTTAACTTCTACCCTTTGTGTGTTGATCAGACTTATTTCTCTGTAAATGTTATTTTTACAAAACAGTGTTTGCTTCTTAGTTTCTCTCTTAACCTGATTGTCACACAAATAATTGAGACTCTATTACATTATTTTAATAAGCTTCACAGCACGAGCACTGAGCAGTCATTACTGTATTCTCAACCCTCTAAGCTAATTTGGCTTCCTTCCAGGATGCATTTCGGAGATACTTGCACTGGAGCTTCCTTTGCTCCAGCTCCCATTCCTCTTAGCTTTATGTTTGTTGTCCCGCTTACATATCCACCTTTCTTTGCCTGAATTTAGGCACCTCCAGGTATTGTGCTCTCTTCTTAGCATTGCCTTTTCCATAATGACACGTAGTTAAGAGTGGTGTGGTGACCCACTCTTACAGTATAGCTTCATTCACTACGTGATAAGTTTCTCAAAATTCACTTAAGACTTGAGAGTTTATTTCTCTTTAGCTCTAAGTAATATGGATGAACAGTTAATCTTTATCAAATATTTGTATTTATCAAATATTTATAATCTTTATCAAGTATTTATCAACTGATGCTTTGATTGCTTCACAATTTGACAATTATGTAGGATACAATTATAAATAATGACTCCATTCTATGTACATGAGTCCATTTCTGATCTTTAGTCTATTGCAGTGATCTAGCTGTCTGTGTTTGTCATCAACATAATCCTGCCTTGGTTACTAAAACCATAAGCCTTGAAGAAAGATAGAGTTTGTTCATAGTATTCTTGTTTTGTTCCTCCTTATTCTTTTGGCTGTTCTGGGCCTTACACCTTTTCGTAAAAACTTCAGTGTGTTGATATCCATACAATAAATTTCTAGAATTACAATTATAGTTGTCATTGAATATATATATGTCAGCTTGGGACAAACCAGTGACGTTATTTCTACTCATGACTATCCATTACATGGTAGGCTCCTCCTTAGGAGTCACAAAACATACATATCCTTTAGCAACCAGAGAGTGAATACACAACAGAGAAAATAATCATTGAATCAAAGTCCAATTTGGTGAACTGATGAGCTTTTAATGAAGTACGGTTGAGATTTAACACACAGAAGAAGTGACTCAAGACAGTCGTGCTGTCTTCAGAAGCCTGTGCAAGCGTAGCACTCCTGAAAACTGCAACCGGGAAGCTGGCCAGGTGGAAGAAATATTTCTCTCCAGCCTGACTGGTTATGTGGCGTCTGTTTACTGCAATTATAAGGGCTAGTTTCCAGAATCTTGCAAATTTCCACTTTCTAGAATGTGACCTTTTGTTTCCCTCGAGTCTTCCTAGTGAAGGGAATGTTTCAATTCGGAGGAAACAGCTCTACAACTGTATTTTTCTATTTGTATTTGTCTTAAAAAAAAAAAATTCTTTCCTGCCAGGCAGTGGCGGAGCACACCTTTAATCCCAAGGCCTCAGGAGGCAGAGGCGGGTAGATCTTAGTGTTGGAAGTCAGCCTGGTCTACCTAGCAAGTCCAGGAAAGCTAGGACTACACAGGGAAACCTTGTCTCAAAACACAAACAAAACAAAAAAACAAAACAACAATTCTTTACTTAGAGTTTTATAGTTTCTCTAATACAGATATCTTCTTGTGTATTTTGTTAGATTATACTTAAATATTTCAATGCTTTTGCTAATATAAATGGTATATTTCACTTGTTTGTTGATAATATATAACTTAATTTTTGGTAAAAATATGTACCACTAAGTCTTGCTACAACAACTTATTGTTTCCAAAAGTGTTTTTTGACTTTTTATTTTTCTATAGATAATATTGTTTTCAGGCAAAAATGTTATTATATTTTTCTCCAATATCCACCCATTTTCTTTTTCTTTTTCTATTAGCTACAGCACATTCTAACCTGATGTTGAGTGGTAGGTAGATGCATAGTATAAACTGATTGCTAAATGGCAGACAAGTCTTGCATAGTTGAATAAATTCCACCTGATTACCATATTTAATTTCTTTTTATATAATGTTGAATTGACTTAACAATATTATGTTAAAGATTTTGAAATTATGCTCATGAAAAAGACTGGTCTGTAGTTTTTCTGTGTGTGATTTTGGTATAAGAACTGGGTTGCTCCCTAGAATAAGTTAAAAATGTTTCTTTTCTCCCATTTTCTGGAACCAAATTGGTATTGCTTGAGACATACATGTTTCCTAGAATTTACTGGTGATAGTCTCTGGAAGGTTATTACTGATTCAGTAAAGAACTATTACATGCTTTTAAAAAAGCTCTTCTACCTTTATACATGTATAATGACAAAGCAGATTCTGGTAGGCATTTGAGCTTACTGCTTAAAGATGAAATTCACTCACTACTTATTTTAAATACGGAAAGAAATAGTGCTTAAAAGGATAAGACAATTGTTCTATAAAATTCCCAACATGTATCAGTTGAGTGCTACCATGTTCTTTTACGTTGACCAGTAGAATATTATACATAGAACGGTCACTCACTGATCTGTCTCTTAATTGTAAAGTTAAGAAGCAGACAAGGTAATGGAGAAGAAAAATGATGGAATCACAGTCCTTAGCACACAGGCGAAGCTTGAGCATTTAATTTAGGAATGCATACAGTTTGGAGGGGGGTGCCCTTCCCAAGGGGGTCTCTGTTTCCAGTGTTTCAAATGGATGCCCCTATTGGTTGTCTCTTGAAGTAATACACACAGTTGTATTTAGATAAGTGCCTGTACACAACTCTGCTTGAGTTTTTACTTTTTTTTTTTTTTTTTGGCCCATCAGAAATCCATAATTCAACATTACAGTACCAAGCGTTCTACTGGGCTCTCTTCCTGCTCAACTGGGGAGCGCCTACCTATAACATTTTGCCTAGGTACCTGTTTATATCTTATTTTAAATTTAATTTTATTTGTATATTTATTTTTTACAATTTATTCAGTTTGTATCATGGCTGTGGCTCCCTCACTTGTCTCCTCCCAGTCCCACCCACTCTCCCTCTTCTCCCCCTGGGCCCTTTCTCTAGTCCCCTGATAGAAGAGGATCTTCTCCCCTTCTATCTGACCCTAGCCTGTCAGGTCTCATCAGGACTGGCTGCATCATCTTCCTCTGAGGCCTGGCAAGGCTGCACTCCCCAAGGGGAGGTGATCAAAGAGCTGGTCACTGAGTTCATGTCAGAGACAGCCCCTGTTCCCCTTACTAGGGAACCCACTTGGAAACTGAGAAGCCAATGGGTTTCCTTTGAGCCAGGGGTCTAGGTCCTCTCTATGCATGGTCCTTGGGGGAGTATTTGTCTCTACAGTATCCCCTTGCCCAAGGTATTTTTGGCTTTGTTTTTTTTTTTTTTTTCTTTTTTCTTTTGGAGTTCCTGTCGCCTCCAGGTATTTCTATTTTCCTTTTCTTCCATTAGGATTCTGGCACTCTGCCTCAAAGTTTGGCTAATGAGATATCAATTCACTGTGACCCTCTAATATCATTTCAGGGTTTAAACTTTCAACATGTATTGAAACTCAAATAAAGGAATGGGAAGTGTGCTTCACTTTGTGGAAGTAGGCATGAATGCACAGTGAATCTCCTGTGATAATATTGTCTCTTCATTCCTCAGTGTGGTAGTGGATGCTAGCATTAGACGATCAGTTTTGAAACTACTCCCTCAGTACAAGGAGCCACTATAAGGAATTTACCATAGCACTTTGGAAGAGAAAGAGATATTTTTAACTTGTAATTAATATTTTTTTATGTTTTTATATGCTTTCATCTGCTGACATAGAGACAAAAGAAAAAAAATGTTCTCTTCTTAACATCCTGCTCTACTCAATTGAACTTTGGAATTTATTCTGCCATCTCTTTGTATTGTAGCTTTCCAGAATGTCAAGTAGCAATTTAATCTCAGGCAAAGGACATTTTCAGTTTAGAACCAGAACATTGCCAATATGTGCATTCAGAGAGTGGGAAGACCTTACCTGGCTTAAGTGCTCCCTATCAACTCGATTGCAGATGAGAAAACTAGTAAACTAAGGGCAACACAGAAAAGTCATTTCCTCATTTTTTTCCATATGGCTATAGGAGTCAATGTAGATACTTATATGCCAGCCAACAGGCCAGTTTTCCAGTTTTAAAATCAATTTTTATTTTGTTCATAAGAAACAGAGAGGGAAGGAGATACAAGGAGAGAGCCCGAGACAAAGAAAGACAAAAAGAGAGACAGGAGAGACAGAAAGAGACCATGAGGTTGAGTTCAGACTGAAATGACTATCGTAAAACCATCTTGTCCTGTCTCTATTTAGTGTCTGCTTAAATATTACTCAGCCTTCCATACCCCAATAATCACATCTGCCTTAACAAAACTTTTAGGATTGTCTGTAACTCTGACATATTAACTAGAATAATAAATGTTTGTGCAGGCTAAAACATAAAACTAAGAGAAGCTATAAATCAGAAAAAATTGTCACATTTTGTCTGGAAATACCAATAAGCTGTGCAAAAAGAAAGCTGTTACTCCATCCCCCCTCAGATACTGACATAATTATGTTTTTTTCTTTAAAAATTGTTTTACCCCTGAGTTTTAACACAATGAGACTTTGAGGCATGAGCTTGCTCTTGGTTTCCAGCTAAGAAAAAGATTAATATACGTTTAATTAAACAAGTTAGCATGGTTGTCAATAACTATCTTGTATATATTATTTCATGAGAGAAAGTTTGAGGAGTCAATTCTTTTCTTCCATCAGTGACTGAACACACGTTTTCAGACTTGGTTGGCAAGTGTTTTTAACTGTCAAGCCATCCTGTGACCCTAGTTTTCCATTCTCTATGAAAAATTGGATTGCTACCTTAAAAAAAAAAAATCAGTGTTTTGAACTTTTTACTTCTGGCTAGATTTCTATCTCATTTTGCTCCATGTCCTGTCACTCCTAGACACCTTGTTTTATGAAAAATAGTGCTGGTATGTTTTAAATTTACAGATTTTTCCCTTAAACTGGAGTTTTGTTTTCTCTCAGCTGTTTTTCCCACACTGAATGTGTGTCTAAAGGCCACGGACAATTTCAAGATAGGCAGGCACAGTTTTCCCTATTGTGCAGTATACTTTCCAAGGGACAAAAGTCACACAAGAACAACTGCTTGTACTCTTTAAAAATCTCCTTATTCCAAATAGCTGGCTTGTAATAACTTTTAGATTGTTTTTATGAGACAGTATATAATACTGTCATTTAGGGATTATGTAGTAATTGAAAGAAAATGGTTACAAATTCATCTTCACAATTGACTTGTTGGTTATGTCCCTTGATTCTCCCAGGAATGTGTCCAGGACCGTGACAGCAAATTTATGAGCTGTAAATTGTCAGCTGAACTTTGTGCTCATTTCTTAAGATTTTACAAATCTTTTTCACCTTTGGAAAATATTTTCTGAAACACATGCTCTTTTCCTTAATCAAATGCATAAGCACAGGGAGAGGACTAGTCTAGTTCCTGTCCTTTTGCAAAAATTCAAAAGAAATACAAATGTATGTGACAACATGCGGACATGAGGAAATTTTCTGTTTGATGACTGGGCAGTTGCAGATGTTGGTAGATTTAGAGGAGAGGAATGTAGTGAGAAAGATGGAGGGAAGAAAAAGGTATAGCTAAGGAATAAGAAAGAAAAACCTGAAGAAAAATTAAATAAATTTTATTTTCATATAAATGCTCCCAGTTCTTTTCTCAGAAATAATAATCTGGTACCTATACTATTCTGGCTTATATATGAACATCTGGTTTCCATAGCAAAGAAAATATTTCATAAAGCCACGTGTGAGAAGTAGGTAGGTGGTAAAAAAAAGTTATCTGAAATGTAAACCTTGGGAAGATGAAGATGAATGGAGAACCTGAGGAGTAACAGTCTTAGTGCTAACTTAGCAACTGATGCAGAGAAAACAGATCTTCCCCTCTCCTAATTTCTGGAAAAAAATTTGTATTAGTCACTTTTCTACTGCTGTGATAAAGCACCATGACAAAGAAAACCTATGGAAGAAAGGGCTTATTTCTGGCTTATGGTCCCAGAGGGATAAGAGTTCATCATGAAGCAGACAGGCATGGCTGCTGAAAGAGCTAAGAGCTCATATCTCTAACCACAAGTAGGAAACAGAACAAACTGAGGATGGAAGGAAGCTTTTAAACCTCAGAGCCCACCCCCAGAGACTCACTTCCCTCAGGACCTCCAAACTCCTATGCCCACCTAAACAGCCAAACAGCATCGCCAATTGGGTATCAAGTATTCAGAGAATATAGATATCATCTCATTTAAACCACTACATTATTTGAAAATGAAAAACAGTGAGGGAACAAATGAAGGATATAATAGGAAACAATAACCATTATGGACATACATTCTTAAGCAATAGTATATGAGGTCTGTGCTCCATTTTAGTCAGGGTTTCTATTGCTGTAATGAAACACCATGGCCAAAAGCAAATTGAGGAGGAAAGGGCTTGTTAGACTTACACTCATCATGGTCCTTCACTGAAGAAAGCAAGGGCCAGAACCCCGAGGCAGGAGCTGGTGCATTCACCAAGGAGGAATGTTGCTCACTGGCGTATATTTCTACAAAATTACTTAAACTAGGGAATTATATGCAAAAGGAAACATTTAGACAGTATAACCTCAGGACATATTTTTATTGTAGAGGCAACACATTTTTTTTTATCAAGCAAAAATTTTAAAATAGAAGTAAGTAAAAAGAAAAAGATAAAATACATGAAGCAAAAATAACTGCCAAGTTTTAAGCATTTGCTCAGTACACTTTGTTCCCGGCATACTTATGAAAATAAAGACAAGTAAATATTGTAAAAATGGGACAAACTTCCTCATCCCACCACCCCAAAGTGGTTAGCCAAGGTTTTCAAAAAATTAGAGAAAGAATTTTGTATGTATATTAAACCAACTACTTGTTGCTCAATTATTGTGCAAAATGTTAAGAATAAAAATATTAAATGCCTTTAGTAATTGAATAAATTACCTTGGGTCTTTCTGTCCTTCATATTTTCACTTTCCCTATTGTCTATGTATTATTAATATATACAAATGTCTTAGAAATTAATTGAAGTGCAAATATAAATGGGAGCTTAATATATAGTTTTAACACACACACATACGATAAATACAGTAGGGACTAGGGAGATGGGACCATGAATAAAGTGTTCTCAGTACTAGCACAAAGACCTGAGTTCAAATCCTCAAAATACATGTGAAAGGTGGACATGGTTCTAAGCGTCTGCAACGTCAGTGGTCCTACCACAAAAATGGAGGCAGAGACAGGAGAATTCCTGAAAGTGCTCATGGACCAGCTTGGCTGTGTAGGCAGCTGTGAACAACAAAAGGACCCTGTCTCAAATAGGGTCATCTTGCTAAAAGTTTAAACAGAATTAAATTAAACAGCAGTTTAATCCTCTGGTCTTCCCTACAACTCATATGAGAATAGTTTCCTTCTTGCTTCTGATTCAAGACTGGACACTTCTATTGCCATTAAACTTCTCCCATAACATATCTTTTGAAAATATATGGTTAGTTATTCTTTGGAAGTTATATACACACATGCATGTATTTTAGTTTTATTCACCCTGATGCCTTTCCCTAACTGTTCTCAGATCCACTTCCTGTTCCTACTGTCCCTCCTAATTTCAAGCCTTCTTTTCTTTTCACAATTTTCATAGCCATTGAGTTTCAATTGTGGTCCCTACATATACTCAAAAGTTTGTTGTCATGTACTGGAGCACAGCTGATTTTCCAGGGCCACAACCTTAAAAGAAGCTGACTCTCCAACCCCAGTATACTCCTCAGTTGGGGGTGTGGGCTCCTGAGTCCTACCCCAAGACACCTTGGTTTGATTTTGTGCAGAAAGTCACCATTGCTGAACTTATTTGTTGTCTTTTGTGTATGTGGCCCTGAGTACTTGCACATGGACCTCACTGTCTGTCCAGAGATCTGGGGACAGCTTGCTGATTCTCTGCTTTCACGATGCGAGTTCTTGGGGTTGATCCTGATCCTCAGGCTGGTGATAAGTGCTTTCACACACTGAACTAGCTCAACGGCCATTCTGTGATATCTTTGGGGGGTGTCTTTCTTTCTTTCTTTCTTTCTTTCTTTCTTTCTTTCTTTCTTTCTTTCTTTCTTTCTTTCT
>NW_026596244.1:3870231-3910389 GCF_907164565.1 Psammomys obesus | reverse complement strand
CCTTCCTTCCTTCCTTCCTTCCTTCCTTCCTTCCTTCCTTCCTTCCTTCCTTCCTTCTTTCCTTCCTTCCCTCTCTTCTTCTCCTCCTCCTCTTTCTCCTCCTCCTCCTCTTCCTTCTCCTCCTTCTTGTGTGTGTGTGTGTGTGTGTGTGTGTGTGGTTTTATGGGGGAGAGGATTATTTTGAGACAGACTCTCATTGTGTAGTCCTGGCTGATCTTGAACCTGGTATATACACCAGGCTGTCCTCATACAGAGATTGTCCTGCCTTTGCTGCCTATGTGCTGGGATTAAAGGCATGTCCATACACACCCTGCCACCCCCCCCCCATATCTTTCTTATTGTTGTAAACTGGAGTTTTTGTTTATGAATGTGAATTTTTCTATGAATATTAACTTTTAATAATTTGATAGTGAAGCTCAAATAAATGTTAGAGGCATATTAGCCTGGTCCCAGTAACACTCTTTAAAAAATACATTTAGCCCCTCTTTGAAGAATTCCTACAAGATGCATTCAGGTAACATTTTGCAGGCATGCTCTGCTACTTAATCACTATTATGGATAAGACAAACCTGTCCATTCATCTAGTACCCATTAATCAAAGTTCATTATTATTCTACAGAAATAGTAGGCAATTCTATTCCCTCTTTGACTATCTGTCACATTTCCCCTTTATCCATTATTTTAAAAATTAATTTAGAGAGAAGAATTAATTACAAAAAATCAGGATAAAGTCAGATGAAAAATAAAATAATATTTTACATTAACTTCAGAGCAATTTTCATAAAGCAGAAACCACACTTTAATATTACTGTATCTTGTACCCTTTTAATAACATTGCTCTATTTGCTCTAATTATTATTAAGGAGTTGATATTTAAAATTGTATGTGCTATTGATTACCTAATTATTTTGCCAATAGATGTCATGTGAGAAAATAAATTAGAAAGTGGGTAGGCGCAAAGAAAAACATAAAACTCATAAAGCTCTACTTTACATTAGAGATTATCTGACATAAAGGTCTTAAAGAACTGATAGTCAGCTTTTGCCAACAATCTGTAGTGATAATTAACTTATGCTTAGACACTAAACATGAAAATCTGTTAATTTTTGAAATTTAGATATTCAAAACACTAAAACAGTAAGCTATCATTTTGGGAGTGAATCATATTTGAGAGTGATGTTTTGTCTGATTATTCTGCTAGTTACCAAGAGTACCAGAATTTGGTATAAAGTGGTGTTGGAGCTCCCTTCTTAGCATAAAATCATGTGATAGAACTGTTTTAAGATGCCTTTTCACCTAACGCATTTACTCTCCCTATACTCCCAGGAGTCAGACGTTATTTTAATTCCCACTTCACATCTTGGCAAGTCAGGAAGAGAGGACTAAGTAACTCCCGAAAGGATTCAAACAGACATTCTAGCTGTGGAGTCAAAACTTTTGTATTATGTTATGCTGCTTGCCCAGCATGTAGCAGATTAAAATGATGAAGAGTTGTTCTCCGAGTCACCCAGTATTTTGTGAAAAACCGTGTAGCAGAGCTACTACCATTTTATTTTCTTTTTATGCCTAGCAGGACTCTGGAGTTCTTGTCACAATTACTGTATTTCTTGTCTTCATCCAGAGCAGAACAAAATTGATATCAAGTCTGCTGAAGCCATAGTACCCCTCCCACACTACCATGGAAACCAGTTTTGAAGGGGAAAAAAAAAAAAAAAAAGAAAGAAAGAAAACCACAGACATTTATTTAAGCATTTTATTGCATTCTTCTGAATCCTTTTAATTCATTCTGTCATATGTTCATCCCGACCACCGTTTCCCCTCCCTCCAATCATGCCAGTCCTCCCCTCACACCGTCCCTCTTCCCCAGATCCACTCCTTCTCCGGTTCCCTTCAGGAAAGAGAAGGCTATGGGTGGTGGTGCACGGTCCTTCTTAAGTTGGTGGAGAGGTTTGATCTGCTTAATTCCCATAAGGAAGGAGACTCTGACATGCTAACTAGTTATGAGACCCCTCAGCCGGTTGGTGTCCTCCAGCTTCTTAGCGGGACAAGTGGCATTCAGCCATCAGAGACAGCAATAACAGGTCTGTGAGGCCCTTAGATGCCTGCGGCTGTACATGCCTTACACTGCTTCATTATTTTTATCTGAGCATCTGCTCTTAGAATGTTCACCTCTTTCTAGGTGATAACTACCCTCCTGAATGGTAGATGCAAGTAGATAATCACCCTCCTGAATGGTGAAAAGGCCTTAGGGTAGATAGATGATTTTACAATCCGGCTTTTACACAGAGATGCCCTTTGCCTTAAAGGTTTGTTAGCTTAATCCCATTCTGTATGTAGTGATCTAACTCAGTCAATCAACATCCTATAATTTCCGGAAGCTTCTTTTACTTTCTGCCTACTTCTCTCTTTCTCTGAATGAAACAATTTGCTGTTGCTTTGTTTTTCTGAATGAGGCTGCAAAAAGCAAATGGTCCAATTGGGATAAGACGTGATCACACTTTGGGAAGTCAAGGTCCACTGTTAACTATTCAGATGTAGACCCTCCCTATTTCTCAAGCTTTTGCATTCAGTGTATGTCTATAATACTTTTCTAGTGAAATTGTATTAATTAAATAATTAATCTAAATTTGCCTCTATGGCAGCCTACATTCCCTGTACTCACCACCAAATTCTTACTGTTACAGATTTTTTTTTTTTTTTACAATCTTAAAATGCTCAGTTTAGCCTATGAAGCCCAGAAGTATCTAAATAATATGCTAGGTTCAAAACCATTTATTGTTATTTCTTTTCCATGTGTGTGTGTGTGTGTGTGTGTGTGTGTGTAGGAGGGAGGTTGTGCTCATGAATGCATGTACCTGTGGAGGTCTAAGGACTCTTCTTGAACTGGAGATACAGGCAGTTGTTAGCCATTCAATCTGGGTACTGGGGATCAAACCGGGGTACCCTATAAAAACAGAATGTGCTCCTAACAGCTGAACCATCTCTCCAGTCTAGATAATATGCTGACTTTTTATAGAAAATAATAGCCTGTTTTGAAGGAAAGCAATCCAGCATTACTGGGAAAGAACTTCACATCTACCCAAAGTTTTTCTTTTTTTAATTTTAATTTTTAGGGTTTTTTATATTAATTAGAGTTTATTTACTTTGTATCCCAGCTGTAGCCCGCTCCCTCATTCCCTCCCTATCCCACCCTCTGCCCCTCATCTCCTTCTATACCCCTCTCCAAGTCCACTGATAGAGGAAGTCCTACTCCACTTCCATCTGACCATAGTCTTTCAGGCCTCATCAGGACAGGCTGCAATTTTCTTCCTCTGTGACCTGATAAGGCTCTTCCCCTCCCTCCCCCACCACCAGGAGGAGGCGATCAGAGAGCCAGCCACTGAGTTCATGTCAAAGACAGTCTCTGTTCCCCTTACTAGGGAAGCCACTTGTAGCCTGAGCTGCCATGAACTATATCTGTGCAGGGTTCTAGGTTACATCCATGCATGGTCCTTGGTCCTTAGAAAAGACCCCTGTGCCCAGATATTTTGGTTCTGTTGCTCTCCTTGTGGAGATCCTTTCCCCTCCAGGTCTTTCTATCTCCCCCTTATTTCATAGGATTCCCTGCACTCTGAACAAAGTTTGGTTATGAGCCTCAGCATTTGCTGGGATAGCCTACTGGGTAGAGTCTTTCAGAGGCCCTCTGTGGTAGACTCCTGTCCTGTTTCTTGTTTTCTCCCACTTCCAATGTCCATCTCTTTTGTCTTTCTAAGTGAAGATTGATCATCTTACCCGGGTCTGCCTTCTTGCTTAGCTTCTTTAGGTGAACAGATTTTAGTAAGTTTATCCTATATTTTATGTTTAATATCCAGTTATAAGTGAGTATATACCATGTGTGTCTTTCTGCTTCTGGGATTCCTCACTCAGGATGATCTTTTCTAGATCCCACCATTGGCCTGCAAATTTCATGATTTCCATGTTTTCCACAATTTTTGTATCCATCCCTCAACTGAAGGACATCTGGGTTGTTTCCATTTTCTGGCTATTACAAATAAAGCTGCTACAAACATGGTTAAGCAAATGTCCCTGTCATGTACTTGAACATATTTTGGATATATGCCTAGGAGTGGTATAGCTGGATCTTGAGATAGGACTATTCCTAATTGTCTGAGAAAGCACCAGACTGATTTCCAAAGTGGTTGTACCAGTTAACATTCCCACCAGCAGTGGAGGAGGGTTCCCCTTTCTCCACAACCTTTCCAGCATGTATTGTCACTTGTGTTTTTGATCTTAGCCATTCTGCTGGGTGTAAGATGAAATCTCAGGGTCTTTTTGGTTTGCATTTCCCTGATGACTAAGGATGTTGAACGTTTCTTTAATTATTTCTCTGCCATTCTATATTCATCTATTGAGAATTCTGTTTAGTTCTGTACACCATTTTTTAATTGGATTATATGATTTGTTGCTGTTTAACTTCTTGAGTTCTCTATATATTCTGGATATTATCCCTCTGTCAGATATAGGGTTGGTGAAGATCCTTTCCCAGTCTGTAGGCTGTCATTTTATTCTGACGACAGTGTCCTTTGAAAGCTTTCCAGTTTCATGAGGTCCCATTTATTGATTGTTGATCTTAGAGCCTGTGCTGTTGGTGTTCTGTTCAGGAAGTTGTGTCCTGTGCCAATGAGTTCTAGGCTCTTCCCCACTTTTTCTTTTAACTGATTTAGTGTGTCTAGTTTTATGTTGAGGTGTTTGACTCACTTGGACTTTGGTTTTGTGAAGGGTGATAAATATGGATTTATTTGCCTTTTTCTATATGTAGAATCCACTTAAACCAGCGCTTTGGTCTCTTTTCCACTGTATTTTTTTTTTTTTCAAAAATCAACTATCCTTAGGTGTGTAGGTTTATTTCTGGGTCTTCTATTCAATTCTATTGATCCGCCATTCTGTTTCTATGCCAGTACCATGCAGTTTTTATGACTATTGCTTTGAAGTACAACTTGAGATCAGGGATGGAGATATCTCCAGATGATCTGATTTTGTACAGGATCTTTTTGAAAATTCTGGGTTTTTTGTTTTTCCATATGAAGTTGAGTATTGTTCTTTCAAAGTCTGTAAACAATTGTGTTGGCATTTTGATGGGAATTGTATTGAATCTGTAGATGCCTTTTGGCAGGATGGCCATTTTCACTATGCTAATCTACTGATCCATGAGCATGAGAGATCTTTCCATCCTCTGAGATCTTCTTCAATTTTTTCTTCAGAGACTTGAAGGGTTTTTTTTTTTTGTTATTGTTGTTGTTTGTTTGTTTTGTTTTGTTTTTTAAACAGACATTTTACTTGCTTGGTTAGATTCACACAAAGGTACTTTATGTTATTTGTGGCTATTGTGAAAGTTGTAGTTTCACTAATTTCTTTCCCAGCCCTTTTGTCTTTTGTATACAAGAGGGCTACTGACTTTTTGAGTTAGTTTTATATCCAGCCAATTTGCTGAAGGCGTTTATCAGCTGAAGGATTTCTCTGGTTGAATTTTTGGGGTCACTCACATATACTATCATATCACCTGCAAATAGTGATACTTGACTTCTTCCTTTCTGATTTGTATCTCCATGATCTTCTGTAGTTGTCTTATTGCTCTAGTTAGGACTTCAAGTACTATGTTGAAGAGATACAGAGAAAGTGGGCAGCCTTGCATTGTCCCTGATTTCAGTGGGATTGATTTAAGTCTCTCTCTGTTTAGTTTGATATTGGCTCTAGGCTTGCTCTATATTGTCTTTGTTATGTTTAAGTACATGCCTTGTATCCCTGATCTCTCCAAGACTTTAAACATGAATAGGTATTGGATTATGTTAAATGCTTTTTCTGCATCTAAGGAGATGATCATGTGGTTTTTGTCCTTCAGTTTGTTTATATGGTGTTTTACATGGATGGATTTCCATATATTGAACTACCCTTGCATGCCTGGGATGAAGCCTACTTGGTCATGGTGTATGAGATCTTTGATGTGTTCTTGGATTCAGTTTGCCAGTATTTTGTTGAGTATTTTTGCATCAATGTTTATAAGAGAGATAGGTCTGAAATTCTCTTTTTTTGTTGGGTCTTTGTGTGGTTTAGGTATCAAGGTGACTGTGGCTTCACAGAATGAGTTTGGTAGTATTTCTTCTCTTTCTATTTTATGGAATAGTTTGAAGAGAATTGGAGTTAGCTCTTCTTTGAAGGTCTGGCAGAATTCTGAGCTGAAACCATCTGGCATGAACCATTTTTGGAAGGGAGACTTTTGATGACTGCTTCTATTTCCATGGGGAATATTGGACTATTCAATCTACTTACCTGATCTTGATTTAATTTGGTAAATTGAATCTACCAAGAAAATTCTCTATTTCATTTAGGTTTTCAAATTTTGCGACATATAGGCTTTTGTAGTCATGATAGTTTGGATTTCCTCAGTGTCTGTTGTTATGTCCCCCTTTTCATTTCTGATTTTGCAGATTTGGATAGTTTCTCTTTGCCTTTTAGTTAGTTTGGCTAAGGCTTTGTCTATCTTGTTGATTTTCTCAAAGAACCTTCTCTTGGTCTCATTGATTCTTTGAATTATTTTATTTGTTCCTAATTTATTGATTTCAGTTCAGAGTTTGATTATTTCCAATCATCTACTCCTCTTGGGTGTATCTGCTTTTTTTTTTTTTTTCCTAAGGATTTTAGGTGTGAGGTGAAGTTGCTTGTAAAGAGATGTCGCCATCTTCTTTCAGGAGGCAATTAACCCTATGAACTTTTCTCTTAGTACTGCTTTCATTGTATCCCATAAGTTTGGGTAAGTTGTGCCTTCATTTTCATTTAATTTTAGAAAGTCTGTAATTTCTTTGTTCATTTCTTTCCTGACCAAGCTGTAATTGAGTAGGGAGTTGTTTAGTTTCCATGTGTATGTAGGCTTTTTGTTATTTCTGTTGTTGAGGTCTAGGTTTAGGCTATGTTGGTGTGATAGAATAGAAAGGATTATTTTGATCTTGTATCTGTTGAGGCTTGCTTTGATTTGAGTATGTGGTCAATTTTTTGAGACGGTTTTATGAGGTGCTGAAAAGAGGGTATACTCTTTTGAGTTTGGGTGAAAAGTATAGACATCTATTAGGTCCATTTGATTTAGGACCTCTGTAAGTGTCATTATTTCCCTATTTAGCTCTGCCTAGATGATCCGTGTCTTCATAAGAGTGGAGTGTTGAAGTCTCCTACTATTAAGGTGTTGGGATCAATGTGTGATTTCAGCTTCAATAATGTTTCATTTATAAATGTTGGTGTTCTTGTATTTGGGACACAGATGTTCAAAATTGTGATTTCCTCCTGGTGGATTTTTCCTTTGATGAAATTGAAGTGCCCTTCCTGATCTTTTTTGATTAATTTTTGGTTGAAAGTCTATTTTACTAGATATTAGGATAGATATCCCAGCTTGTTTTCTGGGTCCATTTGCTTGAAAAAACATTTTTCCAGCCCTTTCTTCTGAGGTAGTGTTTATCTTTGTTGGAGAGGTGTGTTTCTTGTATGCAGGAGAATGTTGGATCCTGTTTTTGCAACCATTCTGTTCATCTGTGTCTTTTTAGTGGAGAGTTGATTTTGTTGATGTTGATAGATGATAGTGACCAATGAATGTTAATTCCTTTTATGGTGTAGTTGGTGGCATTACTGTGTTTCATTACTTGTTTTCTTTTAAATTTTTTGTGAAGTTATCTATAACCTGTGTTTTTTTGGGTGTAGTTGTTTTCATTGGATTGGAGTTTTCCTTCTGGTATCTTCTGTAGGGCAGGGTTGCTGTGCAGCTATTATTTAGTTTTGTCATGGAATATTTTGTTTTCTCCATCTATGTTGATTGAGAGCTTTGCTGGGTTGACATCTGCTCAGGCCCTTCTGGCTTTCATAGTTTCTGTTGAGAAGTCTGGTGTGATTCTGATAGGTCTACCTTTTTATTTACTTGGCCTTTTTCCATTGCTGCTTTTAACATTTTATCTTTCTTCTATAGATTTAGTGTTTTGACTATTATTTGTTGTAAGGAGTTCATTTTCTGATCTAGTCTACTTGGTGTTATGTAGGCCTCTTGTATGTTTATGGACATCTATTTCTTTAAGTTGGGAAAATTTTCTTCAATGATTTTCTTGAAAACATGTTCTGGACCTTGGAGCCTGGAATCTTCTTTTTCATCTATTCTTATTATCTTAGATTCTGTTTTTTCATGGTGTCCTTGATTTCTTAGATGTTTTGTGTTTGGAACATTTATGATTTTACTTCTACTTTGAGAGAAGTATCAATTTCTGCAAGTATATTTTCAGCACCAGAGATTCTCTCTTCCATCTCTTATATTCTGTTGGTGATGCTTACCTTTGTGGTTCCTGATCTTTCCTCTAAGTTTGCCAGCTCCACCGTTTTCTCTATTTGTGTTTTCTTTATTGATTCTAGTTTTGTTTTCATGCCTTGCACCATTTTCTTCATCTGTTTGAATATGGATTCCTGTCTTTCCATGATGGCCTCTATTTTTTTTCACTTCCTCTCTATATGCTATTAATTGTACTTTTACTTGTGTCTCTATTTGTTGGCTGTCTTTGCCTGTTTTTCTTTGAGGTCTTTGTTTGTTCCCTCTTTTTTTGCCTCCATTTGTGTAGCTACTTCTTTATGAGATTAGTTTGTTTCCTCTTTATGTGCCTCTAATAACTGGATAACCATAGCTTTAAAATAAATTTCCTGTGTTTCTGATGAATTAAAATATCCATTGATTTTGAGGGTTGCTAGTGAAGCCATGATGTCCTGAATTTTGTTGGATGTATTCTTTTTTTTCCTTTTTTTAAAAATTTTTTATTAATTACACTTTATTCATTTTGTATCCCCCCATAAGCCCCTCTCTCCTCCCCTCCTGATCCCACCCTCCTTGCCCTTTCTGCATGCATGCCACTCCCCAAGTCCACTGATAGGGGAGGTTCTCCTCTCCTTTCTGATCTTAGTCTATCAGTTTTCATCAAAAGTGGCTGCATTGTCCTCTACTGTGGCCTGGTAAGGCTGCTCCCCCCTCAGGGGGAGGTGATCAAAGAGCAGGCCAATCAGATTATGTCAGAGGCAGTCCCTCTTCCCATTACTATGAAACCCACTTGGACACTGAACTGCCATGGATGTATTCTTATGCTGACCTCTAGCCATCTGCTTATTGGTAACCTTCGCTGTTTGTTCCTGGAGTTCCTGTTTGTGCTTCAGACTGGGTCTGTCTTTCTTTGGTGTCTGGAGTATTCCTCAGGCAGATGAGAGAGGTGCACTGGTTTGAGAGTGTGTGGTGGTGTTTCAGTAGTACCTAAGGCAGGAAGGTCGCAAGAGTAGGTGCACAAGTGCTGGTGAGCAAGCACAGGTGTGTGAGTGGAGTTATGCCTTGAAGGACAGGTTGCTAGAACATGTAGATGCCTGGAATGTGGGGCTTAAGTGCAGGAGGTGGTGAGGGTGCTGGTGCTGTTCTCGGGTGCAAAGTGCAAGCACAAGTTCCCTGAATACCTCAGTGGCCTTCAGGACTGTCTTACTGTCCTCTTGGTATTCAAATCTGTCTGGACTCAAGGAATTATTTGCCTGGACTCTACTGGTAGACCCAACAGAACAGGGGCTTCAAAGCTGAGAATGCCATACTGAGGATCCCTAAGCTGCCCACATTGGGTGTGTGGGTCAGTTATCCGATGTCTGGCTGCTAGCATAGAGGGACCCTGGATATGGGGCTCTGCATGCTAGCTGCCACCCTGCTGCCACTGCTGCACATGGGAGGCTGGTACAGAGGTCTGCTGGGAGGTTCTGCAGGCAAGTACAGCTTCTGCCAGCACTGCAGACCTGAGAGGCCATTACAATCACTAGCTGGGAGGCCTTGGGAAGCCTGTATAGCACCCTGCAGACCTGGGAGGCCCGCACAGCTGCTAGCTGTCACAGAACTGGGAGGTCCACCTCTGCTCTCTCAGTTACCCAGCAGGGTGGTCCATGCTAGGATCAGTGGGCACTGTGGGCCACTTCTGCTGAGGAAGGAGGCCTATCAAGGGGAAGTACAGAGAGACTCTCAGTCCCAGGAGATGTCTGCAGGTGACCTGGATCCACATGGTCTCAGCTCATGGGTTGTCCCCTCTCTCTCAGGAAGCCTCGATGTTGATGTTCTAGCTTCAGCTGCTCTTCCACTCCCCAATTTAGGAGTTTCAGATCCTGTGCCCTGTGATACAGTGAGTGCTGGTCACTGGTATCTTGGATCTCCAAAGTTTATTTTCAGAGAGTAAACTATTAATCCAGAGATTCTCCAGAAAACAACAACAACAGCAACAGAAAAAAAAAAAACAAAAAACAAACAAACAAACAAAAAAAAAAACAAAAAACAAAAAACAAACAACTTCATTATTTTGGGCCAAATTTGAAGAAAGCTTTATTAAAAATTAAATACTGGCCAAAAGATAAACTTTGGTCAGGACCATTCCCAAGAATTTCCCACTTGATTAAAATTGATATTTTAATGGCCTCAAGCCACATGTTGCATGGGCTCATAATGACAAACCTATAGGTCACCATACTTTCCCATGAAGCATTGTTGTTTCTCAAGAACTACAATTCCCAGCATTTCTGGAAGTTATCTGGTGCTTGTGCAGGAGGAGCTTACAACTTAATTTTGGCTATTATACAAATCTCTCTTAGAAAATGATTCCAAATGGATCCTTCACAGATATGTGGACACTCAAAAATAGTGGCTGACTTTTCTCCTCACCTCCCCTAAATTATGGATGGTTTGGTAACTTTCTTCCAAAGAAAAATTAAATGAAAATGAGTACAGTACTCCTGTTATCAGTATGAACTTGACAATATAATATTCGCTGGGTGACAAAGTTTAACATCAGCAGGCAAATGACAATGTGTCTCTGATGGTGCGTAATCAATACGGCACTTCACCTTCATTGCCTTGCTCCCAACGACTAATAACTTCAGTGCAACCACATGAAAGGCATCAGACAGGTCCAAATTAAGGGTTAGTATACTGAAAATATGACAAGTGCTCCTTGAAACTGTCAGGGTTGTGGTAACAAACAAAAAAATATGAGAAAGTGTCATAGGTTAGAAAAGGCTTAAAATTCAGATACTTAAGCAGAATTGTTACGTTACAGAAAAAAGACATTAAGATAAAAGAACAACATGAAGAACACTATTAAAATTTGCATTTTAGTTAATAATCAGGCACTGATATTGACTTGTAAACTAAATGATTTCTTAAAATTGATTTACTTACTTTATTTGTAAGTGTATATGTGGTTTTCTAAGATCATGTGCACAGTTTGCTTATAGCAGCCCATGGGGACCAGGAGGCATCAGATTCCCTTGAACCAGTTATAGGTAATAGTAATATAAAGTGAGGACATGATGAATCCAAGGTATGGTTGAGAGGAAGGTGTTTTTATTGTGGATATATGAGAGAGTACATCCAGAAGCATCTGGAAGAGTCTAGAGCAGGGAGATAAAGTGGTGCATTGAAGATGGCCAGCAGATTGAACTAGGCCATGAAAGAAAGAGAAGGGGAGAACAAGAAAGGAAGAGAAGAGATGACCAAGAAACAGGAGCAAGAGAGAGGGTACCAAGAGAGGAGGATAAAGAGATTGCCAGGAGTTCACATAGTTGAAATGGCAGGGTTATATAGGAATGAGCACCTGGGGATAGGGAAGCCCAAGAGCTGGAAAAGTTTACGGTAGGAGACAGGCTGAGAAGAGTTAAGAAGAGGCACAGGTAGTTGTGATATCGAGAAAGTCTAGACACAAACATGTACTTTGGTAAACTAATAGGGACCGTTGATAGCCATTTGTCCTGAGAGATTTTTGGACTTGATAGTAGTAAGCTAGCACATGGCTGCTGGAAACTGAACACTGGTCCTCTACAAGAAGAGTAAGAACTCTTAACTACTGAGGTAGCTCTCCAACTCCTAATCTTGCTCTCTTAAAAATGTAATAAGTATTAATGTAAGATATCTAAAGGAGTTCCCTGGTAGAATTTTTTGGGTCAGTCAGATATACTATCATATGATCTGCAAATAGTGATACACCCATCAGAATGGCCAAGATCAAAAACTCAAGTTATAACACATGCTAGAGAGGTTGTGGAGAAAGGGGAACCCTCCTCCACTGATGGGGGGAATGTAAACTTGTACAACCACTCTGGAAATCCATCTGGCACTTTCTCAGACAACTAGGAATAGTGCTTCCTCAAGATCCAGCTATACCACTCCTAGGCATATACCCAAAAGAGGCTCAAGTACACAAAAAGGACATTTGCTCAACCATGTTTATAGCAGCTTTATTCGTAATAGCCAGGAGCTGGAAACAACCCACATGTCTCTCAACTGAAGAATGGATACAGAAATTGTGTTACATCTACACAATGGAATATACTCAGCAATTAAAAACAAGGAAATCATGAAATTTTCAGGTAATTGGTGGGAACTGGAAAGGATCATCCTGAGTGAGCTACCCCAGAAGCAGAAAAACACATATGGCATATATTCACTCATATAGACATATAATATATGATAAGCCTACTATAATATCTACACCTAAAAAACTAATCTAGAGGGAGGATTCTTGCTAAAATGCTCAATCCCCATTCAGAAAGGCAGAGGATGGACATCAGAAGAAGAAAACAGGAAACAAGTTGGGAGCCTCCCACAGAGGGCCTCTGAAAGGCTCTGCCCTGCAGACTATCAAAGCAGATGCTGAGGCTCATGGCCAAACTTTGGGCAGAGTGCAGGGAATCTTATGAAAGAAGGGGGAGATAGTAAGATCTGGAGAGGACAGGAGGTCCACAAGGAGGGCAGAAGAACCAAAAAATCTGAGCAGAGGGGTCTTTCCTGAGTCTGATACTCCAACCAAGTACCATGCATGGAGATAACCTAGAACCCCTGCACAGATGTAGCCCATGACAGTTCAGTGTCCAAGTGGGTTCCATAGTAATGGGAACGGGGACTGCTTCTGACATGAACTGATTGGCCTGTTATTTGATCACCTCCCCCTGAGGGGGGGCAGCCTTACTAGGCCACAGAGGAAGACAATGCAGCCACTCCTGATGAGACCTAACAGACTAGGATCAGAAGGAAGAAAAAGAAACCCTCCCCTACCAGTGGACTTGGGGAAGGGCATGTGTGGAGAAGGGGGAGGAAGGGTGGGATTGGGAGGGGAGGAGGGAACTAGAGGGGTGATAAAAAGTAAATAAAGTGTAATTAAAAATAAAATAACATAAAAAGAAACAGAAAAAGGTATCTAAAGGAGCAAGAAAATTGAGTAAGTGTTCACAAATTCTGTGCCATTGTCATGACTTTTTATAAACCTAAATATGCTTTCCAGAGTGAAACGCTTATTAATGAATAAAAAAAATCAGTAAACAAATTCTTAAATTATATAAGGTGCATCTGAGAGTAAATTTATAAAGATACACAGGTTGATTTCACTTGTATTGATATTTTAAGCTGAGTTCATGAAATACTTTAAAAATAGAATACAGGAAAAGAAAGGAGATAAATTAACATTGATTGCTAGTTTTTAAAGTCTACTTTATTTGGGGTTCCTTCAGCTTCTTCCTGCCTTCCAACCCCGAAATTCTAGATAGGAGAGAAAGAAGGGTAGAAGGGAAAGAGGATGTATACAGCTTTGGACTTAGTTCTGACCAAATAGGGGTGTTGGGCTCTTTGGGAAAAGAGCAGTCTCCATCTTCAGGAAATCTAGCAGTCCAGCAACAGCAAATGGTAAACATGGCAGGATGAACAAGCAGCCTTTTTCCTCTCCTGTCAGTCTCCTTGAAGTGTTCCTTCTTCCTCTCTCTTTGGGCTCTGGTATTTAAACCCTCTTAGAGTCCTCAGAGTTAAACTATCTCCAGCTGGCAAAGACCATGCCCCAAAGGAGACAGTTATCAGCTGTGGACAAAGGCAGTCCCATTTCCCACACTTGGGATTAAAACAGAAACTTATTTTACATAACATAACTGAGTATTTAAAGAAACAAAAACTTCCACTACAGCACAACATGGAACTTTTACCTAGTTGACCTCTTTAAAAAACACAGCAAGATTGTGAGAGATGGGTCAGTAGAAAGGACTTTGCTGGTGTTATAGAAGACTAGAGTTTGTTTCCAGGTACTACATCTGGAAACAGGTACTACAACCACCTATAGCTTCAGCTCCAGGGGACCTACACTTTCCCTGTTTTCTACATTTATTTTCATGAACAAAGCATGGACACACACACACAAACACACACACAGAGGAGTGTCATTATATAGAAATAAAATTGAGTCTGGGAGTTTAAGAATTGTTTCATGATTTTCCATAGTTAAAAAATCTGTAAAGGAATTGGGAATAAAAAATAGCATGTGGGAGAGTGGTGAGCATGAAAGGACAGGACATATAGCAAATGGATTCAGAAGTAGGAAGTTGGAAAGTTCTCATTGTTCTACTTGACTTGAGGAAGGTGGATATTTTCAGGTCTTGTGTTTCTTACATACTCATAGTAACTTTTGGAAACAAAAGTTTCATATTTTAAGCTAGACATCTGTGACAATGAATGTCAAGTATCTGAACTTATTTTCTCTTCTCTAGTGGGATTGTATAGTGGTATAAAACATTTCCCTCTTGTAATAGTCTGAGTTCTTTAAAGAGAACTGATTGTGTGTGTTTGTATGTGTGTGTGCGCACGTGTGTGTGTGTATGTGTGTGTGTGTGTGTGTGTGTGTGTATGGAATTTATTAGAGTAGCCTGCAAAGTCTGATTAGTCCAACAATGACTGTCTTCAGAAGGCCAAAAATCCAGTAGACAGCCATAAGAATGGGTGTCTCAGAAGTTCCACTCTGGTGATCAAATCATTAAATCATTCCTAGGCATGCCAGCTGCTTGAGTTTTATTTGATTGCATATGAAACCAAGCTGACAACCAAGATTAGCCACCATGGCTCCCCAAGTTTCATTGATAGGAGATTTTGTGTGCCTTCCAGCTCATCTAAAGTTTTCTTATAGTTTCATATTGAAGCTTAAAAGCACTGATTGTGTTTTGCTTTTGGATACTATCAGACAATAGCCGTGGTTTAGGAGGTACTGACACGTGACAATAATGCTCACCTTTTTTGTGGGTCATGTCACCTGAACACAAGACAAGGGAAGTATGCATTTGCTTCTGTAAAGTTTTCTTTTGAATAACTTTCCCGTGACCTTGCAGCTACAGAAGAGTCTTTGTGGACTACACCTTTGTATTCCCTCTTCTACCTACGCTATCACCTGGGTAGTGGGCATTTTATTCAAGTATGTATTCACTAGTTCGAGCAAGTAACACGATCATGACATACAAACATGGAAATAAACATACTTTTTTGTAAAAGTAAAATATATATTACCATAGAAAGTATCTGTCCATCCTTGTCATTGCTATTACATTTTATCATGACTTATTTTCTTCCAGTATCAGGTCATCAGAAGAAATGAATTTTAGTCAGAAATATAAGAAGAGAAATATTTATAAGGAAAAGCCAAAGAAACCTTGCTGTGGTGAAATTATACAAAAATCATCCAGTAAGTAATTGCTATTGACACAGTATAGATGACATTTTATAAAATGACATTTTATAGAGTAACGTGATTAGGACAACAAGCTATGTTGTCTAGCAAGAATGTTCATTTTTCCTTCATAAATATAATGTGTGATTCTATTCTCTTCATCTCATGAAGGAGGAGGGTAAGGCTTGATCCTATTAAATAACATGCAAGATTTATCACATATATAACATATCTATAAGGTCTAAGCCATCTAAGCCAGAAAACATATATAAGGTACTTGCTATAGTTCCAAAAATAAGAATAGCACCAAAATCAAAATACTTTCCACTTACTACTAAACAAACAAACAAACACTCTTTTATTTCTTTTTTTATTAATTACACTTTATTCACTTTGTATCCCCCATAAGCCCCTCCCTCCTCCCCTCCCCATCCCATCCTTCTTTCCTCTTCTTCGCGAATGCCCCTCCCCAAGTCCACTGATAGGGGAGGTCCTCCTCTCCTTCCTTCTGATCTTAGTCTATCAGATCTCATCAGGAGTGGCTGCATTGTCATCTTCTGTGGTCTGGTAAGGCTGCTCCCCCTCAGGGGGAGGAGGTGATCAAAGAGCAAGCCAATCAGTTTATGTCAGAGGCAGTCCCTCTTCCCAACAAACACTCTTAAAACCCCAAAATAAGACAAAACAAAAAACAACTAATAAAGGACAAGTAAGATGGCTCAGTGGGTACAGCATTTGCAAGCCTTACCACCTGAGTCTCCCTGGGTCACATTGTGTCCATAGCAACCAGAGAGGCCAAATGCTGTTTCTCCCTTTTCCTTTGTCCATTCAGTCAAGTCACAGCCTATGAAGTGGGGCCAGATGTATGCTCACCAGGTGATTGTGAATCCAGACTCACGGACAGTGAAAACTATGCATCAGTACAGTTATGAGTGGAATTTAAAAATGTTGATCTTATAAATGTTCGGAATAGGAGGAGAAGGAATGAGGAAATCTTGACCAATAGAGACAGTACAGCTGGATAAAAGGAAGAAGTTGCCATAGGCTATTGCATAGTAGGGTAACTGTGGAATACTTTCATCACAAAATGGGAAGATATATTTATATTTATTTAGATATTACACAATGTCTGTATGTGTGAAAACATCACATGGCACCAAATTATTATTATATGTTTGCTTTTTATGCTAGTGAAAATTTTAATCAAAAATATGAAATTTGTGAAAATTGTATTTCTTCCAGGAATCTCAAAGCCGTATGAGGAAAGTATCATTATAATCTAGTTTTTTCTTTTTTTCCTAGACAGGATTTCTCTTTGTAGTTTTGGATGTCCTGGACTCAGTTTGTAAATCAGGCTTGCCTCTAAATCACAGAGATCTGCCTGCCTCTCACTTCCCAAGTGCTGGGGTTACAGGTGTGAGCCACCATGCCAGTTTCTAGAAAAATTACAGAAAAATATAATTGAAAAACTCCAATGGTGGTATGTATCTGCACTCCCAGCATTTAGAAAGTAAAGACAGGTAATTTGAGTACAGAATTTTTAGACTGTGCTGGGAAATATAGGAAGACCCTGTCTCAAAATGATGATGATGATGATGATGATGATGATGATGATGATCATGATGATGATGGCTTATGATAATTGAAACACAGAATCATTGTTATACTAAAGTCTATTTCTTAGAAGCATAGATGAAGATCATTCCTGAAGCTATAAAATGTAATGAAACTGGCCTTAAACACATATTTAATAGCTGAACTGTCAGGAAAGAAATATATTGACTTTAGGTGAAAATCCTCTCAAAATGTACGTGGTAACTTGTTGACAATGTCCATAAGCACATCTTTGTCAGGGACCTATGACATGAACTCTAACCAGTGCCAGCTGTCTTACCACAGACCATGGCTTCATAACTTATGAATGGTAAATGGTGCAGAACTCATCAGTTGTGTATATTCTGATGACTTATCAACAAGGGACTTGAGGTGTTGTAACTGCGATGAACCTTTACAAAAGGGCATGATTATTGGTCTTAGCATCATGACTCTCAAAGAGTGATTATTGGTCTAGCACTATTGCCATTATGAAACACATTAAAATGCGTTTTTAAAAATGATATTTATCTTTTTCAAAAGATAAATAGTATCTTTATCCTATTTTCATCCACATACACACACAAAATAAAATAATAAATATCAAAAAGCAGAGGCCAGGGATGGCACATGGTGACCCATGGATTAATAAGCCCTCTGAATGATAATTCTGATGGGTGACAAAGGTGGAGAATCATGGACTTAGGGTTTGCCTTGCAGACCTAGTGCAGCACAATGGGAAAAGCACCGTTCTTGCCTCTGCAGGACTGATACCACAGAACATAAGACTATTCCTTGAATTAGTATTTATTGACTTCTTAGTCCTCACGTGTCACATGAGGCAAAAACTTTTGTCAGTCTGTTCAGAACTTTGTTCTTAATGTGTGGCTCACATAGATCCTTTACTGTTCCACAGACAAAAATAAATAAAATGCTGTTCTCTTTTTATATTATAGTTGCGTGGAAGTATATCTGTCAATTCAAATTTTTAGATTTTTTTTGTTCAAGAAACACTGAAAAGAATATATTCCATTTCACAAAAGATATAATTTTCCTGGAGATTAAAGAGAAATTGAAGCCTTTCCAAAACTGTAGAATGTCAGCTTTCAAGGGACTATTGTAGAAAAATATAACACAATGCAAAATAAATGAAAAGGAAGCCTTGAGTTTCTCTTTGTCCCTTTTAACAGGAAGGACTCTATGGGTTTCTGTTGAGGAGCTGTGCTTGGAGGAGGCAGTGATCCCTGCAGCTGCACCAGCTGAGTAATAGGAAGCTTAAAATTAAAAAAAGTGAATTTGGAAACACATTAGCTTGTTTCAAAGAGTTAATGACATTGTCCTTTTTCTCTCCTCCTTCCCTTAAATTTGCTGTTTGAAGGCACATTTGGGTCCTTAAGCCTTAGAATCCTGAAAGAGCTGCCCGAAGTGAGTAAACCTGCATTTCTTCTAGACCCCGGCAAATTCTTTAAGGAAGATCTAGAGAAGGATGAGCCCCAAGGCCCACAGTTTCCTTTGCTCTCTGAAAGTAAGTCCTCAGCTTGTCTACAATCACCATCCTTTCTTTGTGCAACTCAATCAAAGGAAAAGGGAGTAAAAGTAGAATATCATGAAAATAACACATTTGCCTTGTAGGTTGCTGTGAAACAAAGTGTGGTGTGGTTGTCAAGATTTACAGCTCTGTGCTCACAGATAGAGGAGCCAGCAGGCTGAAACACGTGAAATGGATTCTATTGTGGCACTGCTCGGAGAGCAGACTGCCGTGGATACCCTGAATCAGCCATGCCTCTATAAATAGAGGCTACTTAAAGCACATTGTCTCTAAGGCTCCAGCTGCAACGTGGGGCTAATAAGAGAGGACAAGGAAGCTTAACTTGAAAAATGCAAGTGAGGTCTCTGAGGATTTTGAAAGAACGTGTATACAAGCATGCTCTATTTTTTTTTCCAGATTATTTTAACAGTTTGCAGTTTGTGAGCATTTGAAGAATAAGATCTGTACAAACATCTTTCCTACAAAGGAAGCCTTGTGGGAATTCAGGCAACACAACCTGACACTGGGCAAGGCTCTGAGAAAGCATATGGCACTGTAGGGGATCTCATTTAAAAGAATTGATGGAAATGGAGTGTTTTCAATGTGTAATACTGAAAGGAACAGAGCTCCATGACAGTCATTTGAGACCCAGTCTCTAAACTTCTCCAATTTCTAACCTAGGATTCAACATCATTCTTGAACAATACTTTTGCAAGAGGGGGTTGTTTTCTTTCCACACCGAAAGACATTTAAACTTCTTTTTACTTAGTCCTCAATGGAAAAGGAAAACCAACTGGTCACATTTTTCTTTTCAAATTTCAGTTATCATCTGGAAAAACTGTCTTTTCTTATCACTACACTTTTCAGTCTCCAATAATCATTTTGCTAGGTCTTTCTTAAACTTCCTCTTTTCTAAATTTGTAAATATTTGCATATTTCTTTTCGGTTTTCTGCCCATTTCTCCTAGACGTATGTATCCATAAACTTTATGTCTTTAAAAAAATAAATTTTATTTTTTCACTTCATATCCTGATTGTAGCCCCCTCCCCTCCTCTTTGTCCCAGTCCCACCCTCCATCCCATCCCCTTTTCCCTATGCCACCTGTCCTTCTCCTCAGAAAAAGGGAGCCCTCCCCCATCAACCCACCCTAGCACATCCAGTCACATTAGGACTAAGCTCATCCTCATCCACTGAGGCCAGGCAAGGCAGCTCTGCTAGGGGAAAGTGATGGAAAATCAGGCAACAAAGTCCATGCAAGAGACACTAACCTGCTCCACTTACTAGTGAACCCACATGAAGATGAGCTGACCATCTGTTACATATGTGTATGGGGCCAGGTCCAGTCTATGCGTGCTAGTTGGTTGATGCTTCAGTCTCTGCAAGCTCCCATGGGACTAGGTCATTTGACTCTGTTGGTCTTCTTGTAGAGTTTTGTCCCCTCTGGGTCCTCCTATCCCCTCTCCTCACCACCTCTTCCACCCCACCTCTTCCACCGGACTCCCAAGCTCCACTTGTTTGAATGTGAATCTCAGCATCCATTTTGATCCCCTGCTGAGTGGAGCCTCTCAGAGGACTGTTATGCATAGCAGAGTATCCTTAGTGGTGTCAGGGGTTGCCCCTCTCCCATGGCGTGGATCTCAGGTTGGGCCAGGCATTGGTTGGACATTCCCTCAGTCTCTACTCTATCTTCATCTCTGCACATCTTGTAGGCAGGGTAAATTTTGGGTAGAAGGTTTTGTTGGTGGGTTGGTGTTTCTCTCCCATCACTACTTTAGGTCTTTAAGTGCACAGAATGGGGCATCCAGTATGTCATCATCATTTTTTTATCAGAATAATTTACCTTTAAGAAGGATACGTGTGTGGGAAGATGGGTCTAAATATAAGGAATCGGCTATTGGCTAGATTTTGGATCTCTGGAACCCATGTGATTGGATGGGCGTGCATGGTCACAGCCTGTAACGCTAGCACCCAAATCAACAGAGTCAGAGAGGGGATGCTCATAGGAAGCTGGCTAGCTACAACTGGCCATCTTGTGAGCTCTGCGTTCAGCAAGAGACCCTGCCTCAACAAATAAAGTGGAACATGGCTGGTGAACACCCGAAAGCACCTGTGGGCCTCATACGCACATGCACACTCACACAAATGTACCAACACACAGGTGCCTACACATATGTGAAGATGTACACATAGGCTCATTACACACATTAAAAACTGAATTAATATGGGAAAAGTTTGTCTTTGCATGAACCACAGAGAACCTGGCAGTAGCTAGTGAAAAATAGATTCAGAGAGTCACGGTAAAGCACAAGGTATGAACACATAAGGGAACCAAGGTGGAGCAAAAAGACAAGAAGACTGAATTCAGGCAAGACAAACACAACACGGAATACATACAAGGCACAGGGTAAATAGTGGGAAAGAGAGGCAACCAAAGGCCCAAACCTTTCCTCAGCCTTCAGAGTCCCGTCCTGTGTGTGTGTGTGCTCAATCTACAACATCAGGAAGGCAACTTGAGTTCTCCTTATAGACAGGAGAGTGTTCTTTGGGTGGGCATGGGGCTGGGTTGATATCTGGGTAACAATACTGCAAATATATAAAAGACTAAGGAATTTATGAAGAACAATAATTTCCTTGATTTCTTCATTTTATATTTTTTCATAATATTCTGAAAAAAATTAAAGGATATACAGTTTCTTTCAAATTTTCTTTCTTTAGCTTTTCTTCTTTTTTCCCATGGGCTGGTCAGATGGCTCACTTGGCAGAGGTACTGTCATACAGACCTAATGATTCAAGGGTATTAGCTGTGATTCACCTTGGAAGGAGAGAACTGACTTTTTAAAGTTGTCCTCTGAATTCTGCAAATGCTTGTGGCACTCATGTGCCAGCTCTGGGCTTCCATCTCTGTCAGTCTTTCTCTTCCACAGTAGAAATGATAAATGAGTAAAAATTTAAAGTGTTTGAAATCATCTGCCTTGTCTTCCAGTGAAAATAGTTCAGTCTTTCGAGAGCCTTACACCGTAGCTTAGTCACAGCAGTGGCAGCAGGATTTGTGATATAGCACAACGACGATGAGGGTGCTGTGCCAAAGGCACCGGCAGGAGACGGAGTCCTTCTGGCTGGAGCTTAGGAAGCACTTCAAAATAAGAATCTCATCTGAGCTGAGACTTAACGGATGAGTAGGGTCTCAAACTGTGAGAAAGGAGATCTAGAATTCAAGACGAGAAAAGATTCATGAGGGGGAAAAGAGATAAAAATAAAAATGATTATGCAATGGCTGCAATGGGCAACTTCATCTGTTGAGACAGTAACAGACTTAGCCACACAAGTAGAGGAGTTAGAATGAGGCGAGATGCCACCTAGAAATCAAGGGGACATTAGAAAAATTGTAACATGCCCTACAATGGTTCCTGGAGTTTACTCATTGCAGATATCAATACTGAATGGATTTCACCCATTCTAGATATTGATTGCCTTCCTTCTAGGTACATAGCATTTCCGAAGGTAGAGACTGAATGTGTTTGCATCAGTGCTAGATGTTGGAGACACAAAGATAATCTGAAGAAGTTCAGCCTTCAAAGATCTTGGAAGATAATAGATAAGCAAACAAATACATCACAGCAGATAAATCTGGGGACTGTGGAAAATACAGAAAGTCTACAGGGAAAACATAATTATGTCTATTCATAACATTAAAAGGTAAACCCAAGGCTGGAGAAATAGCTTACACAGTCAAGCGATTTCCACACCAAGAGTGAGGACCTGAGTGAGATCCGCAGAACCTATGTAAGAACTAGATATGGTGGCGCATGCTTATGCTCCTACTGCTGTGGAGACAGAGACAGGGAGATCCCTGGATCTTACTGGCCAGCCAGCCTAGCCTATCAAAAGTCCTGGGTCCCATTGAGAGTCTCAAAATGACAACACAAAAAAGCCCAGGATGGAGCTGGGGAAATGGTTTCCTCAGTAAGGTTCTTCCCATGTAAGTGTGAGAACCTGAGTTCAGCTCTCTAAGGCGCACAGAAATATGGGTGAAGTAGCACACGCACATAACCTCAGCGCTCCTTTGGTGAGATGCAAAGCAGGGGCAGGAGAATCCCCAGAAGCTCATGGGCTGGCTAATATTCAATAAGTAGTGGTGAACAGTCTCAAGCAAGATGGAGTGTGAGGACAAACACCTGTTCTGTGACCTACACATGTTACATTCCACAAAAAAGCCCACACTCACATATATGAATGGAGCACACTTACACACATACACATCACCATCCAAGCACAGATATACACAGGTCTTAACTAAGGTTTCTATTGCTGTGTTGAAGCATGATGGTAACTCAGGGAGAAAATGCTTTCTTGGGCTTGTGTATCTGAGCCACAGTCTATTGAGGGAAGCCAAGGTAAGGACTCAAACTAGTCAGGAGCCTGGAGGCAGGAGCTGATGCAGACGGCGAAGAGAAGTGCTGGTTACAGGCTTGCTCCTCATGGCTTTCTCAAGGCGCTCTCTGTCTCCTTCTCTCTCTCTCTCTCTTACTTTTTAAGTTTAATTTACTCATTTTTTTACATCCCAGTTGTATCCCCCTCCCTAGTCTCCTCATGGTTCCACACTCCCTCCCTATTTTCCCCTTTCTCTCCTCTCCTACTTCTCAGAGAAGGGGGACCCACCCTCATCTAATACCACTCTAGAGGCTGTGGGACCTAGAAGAATGGGAACAAAATATAAGTTGGACTAAAGTCTCATGCAAAAGCCAGCTCTATTCAGAGCAGTTGACAATTTATACTCCTAGGGTTAAGAAAGGTCACATGAGAAAAGTTCTTTTTTTTTTCTTTTTTTATTAATTTATTTCTTTTTTATTATTAATTACACTTTATTCATTTTGTATCCCCCCATAAGCCCCTCCCTCCTCCCCTCCCGATCCCACTCTTCCTCCCCTTTCTGCATGCATGCCCCTCCCCAAGTCCACTGATATGGGAGGTCTTCCTCTCCTTCTTTCTGATCTTAGACTATCAGTTCTCATCAGAAGTGGCTGCATTGTCATCTTCTGTGGCCTGGTAAGGCTGCTCCAGTTCAAGCTGTATATAATCACAAGGACAAGCTGCATATTGCAAAACATGTTTTCCTATTGAGGCATATAAACAGATAATGGCCAGTTGTAATAAATAATCTGATGTAAACTCACTCCTCTCTGTTACACATGGAAGGAGCATAAGAACACATTCCAAGAACATTTTAATGTTTTTGAGGAAACTGTGGTCACAGGACTCTTGTCTTGTTTTCTTGGAGCACAGAATTTTCCTCACAGTCTTGGGCCATGTTCCAATACAGGAGAAAGCTTTTCTTATGATGGCCTAGGAAGACACTCACCTATGAGCATGGATGAATGTTTTTAGGAGTCATTTTATTGCTATGCTCCTTTAGGAGACCATGGTATTCCGTTTTCCCTAAATCCAGAGCCATACTTGTGACCACCTGATGGTTGTCGGCATGGATTCCTTGTCATGGAGTGGCCTTAAGTCCTATATGATAAGTGGATAGTTATAGCACCTCTCACGGCATATGCCCATATGCCCCTTGGTAGGAAGGAAAGATAAAGCATGGGGAGTGAGGAGAAATACAGACACACATATGTTAGAACTAATTTAAAGTTCAGCTTGGTTTTTTCCTCGAATTTTAAATGCACTGTATAACCATTACGACCAAGTGGGTCTTGGGAATGGAACTCTGGAAAAGATAGGAATGGGGCATTCAGCACATAGACATTATCCCCAGTAAACTTTAAAGTAATAACTTTCCAAGAAAGAAGTTCCATTTATAAAGGTAGTAAAACATAGAAACAATGGCAAAGATTATTTGGCGATTGTACCATATTACTTTAGAACATGGGATGCTTTTGAACACTTCGTAATCCCCAGGTAGCTTTTCAGTCTTGGCTATTGGGCTTTTAATATTCTTTTGTATTCTCTGTCTTATTTTTCAACTTGAAACATCTTGTGCTCCCTCTCCTTAGCATCCATGTTGTTCCCAGTGGGTTCTCAAACAGCTTGAAACTTCCCTTTTATATGTCTTATTCACAGAACTTAAAGCTAGCACAGGGTCAGGTTTCCCAGTAAACTAGCAGAACCATCACACTGATTCTATGAATCTTTAAAACTTTAAGTGTAGAGAATGTGCTGTATTAAGGGCACTTCAGGCAATGTGGGCTTTGCTGTCATTGTGGTCTGTTGAGACAAATTACAAAGAATAATTAGAGATGATTTTATTTAGGTCATTGTAATAGGGATGCCTCTCACTAAGGAGGGTCAACCCAGGCTTGGAAGGAAGCCTGTGCTTTTTCACAAATGAAAAAGTCATTTGTGAGTCTTTGAAAATAATGAAGAAGGACTGAGAGGGTTGTGTCTCAGTAATGTGAGAGAAATTGAGGTGTTTTGTGATTAATTGTTTCTGGAGCACAAAGGACCGATGGGCTTTCTTAACCATTTCTACTTTGTAGAAGCTCAGTCCCAGGTAAAAGTGAACATTGCCTGTGTCAGGCCCTGCTTTGTGGGTGATGGATTAATATCAGTTACTAATGAACAAGCCAGAGGAATCCAGAAGTCTTCTGGGTATGATAAAGCAAGATCTCAGACACAATCTTTCAGCAATCCTTGTTGGCATAGCTCCTGAAACACTTGCTGAACCACATTTTGGGAGGTGGTAGTTTTGGATGGCTGAAACTCTTAGAGCCTGGCAGTGTCTGAGCTGTTGGAATTTAGTTCTTGGTGATGTCATTGGGTGGTGATATGTTGGGCAGTAATTGGAAAAGTTAGTGCAGATGGTTGTAGCTTTATAGGGGAAAAAAAGAACTGAGAATTAGTAATGATAATTTGTACAGGGAAATGAGCTCTAACATAATTTAAACACAGTCACTAAATTGCTGCCTCCAGGGAGGGAAGGAGGTCAATTAAATCTACCTGACAGTAGAGTTGCCTATCCACCAGTAACCTTCTGCTCTGCTTTCTGAGCTGTGATAAATACTTGATGACTTTTAACATGGAGAGAAAATACTTTGGCTCATGGGCTCAGAGGTTTTCTTTCATGACTACTTGGCTTTGCTACTCTGGGCCTATGGCTAGGAATCACACCAAGGAAGGAAGCATGTGACAGAAGAAGATGGTCATCTTACTTAGCTGGACTCAATAGCAAAGTCTCAACATCTGCTTCTAGGGCGAGTTACTAGTGACCTAACTTCCTTCTAGATAATGCATCCTGACCACAATTTTTCTGCCCTCTTCTCTTCCCAGCTTATTATAATCTGATAGAGGCTAAAATTTAGCAGGCCTTTGACAATGCTGACCTAGAACATATGCTGAGGCATTTTACTTGGGACATCACAAGGTTGAGCGTAACTGTTTGAGAGGTAGAGACTTGGTTTCTGCCCTTGGTTGAATCAGAATGCATTTTAGCAAGACCCTCAAGTGAGTCTCACGTCTATTATGCACACTGCAGTTAGATAAAGAGTGCAACTCAGAAGTGTGCAGTATTGAAAATGTGGCTAGAAATATGGGGAAGAAGGTTTTCAGAACCCTGAACATTCACAGATTATCCACAGCTGCTTTCAATGTACTGTTTACATAGCATCTTCCACGTTTCAGGTAATCTTTGAGAATTTTGCTATTGTCGTCAGTCTGATGAAGTTGATAATTAGTGGGGAAAAGACGTCCAGATAGAAGCAGATAAACCAACCTTGTCATTTGTAAGTCAGGGCATCGTATTATTTTAGTGAAAATGGTTTTTTTAGTACTTTACAACCAGCACATACTTTATTTTTATCACTTTAAAAATACTTTGTGGCTGTCATTATAGAAAATGTTGTCAGACAGCCAGCTATGAAGTTAAGTAATGAGTAGGCTAATGCTGCATTTTTCCATGTAGGAAAGAAGGAATGCAAATGGTTATCAAGACAACAGATTTCCATTTTAAGATTTATTGTTACTTATGTGTATGGGTATGTCTCTTTGCATGTGTGTCATATGCACTGGGGCCTTTAAAAGGCAGAAGAAGGCATCAGATGTCTTGGAGCAGGTGTTGCAGGAAGTTGTAAGCTGTCAAACATGGATGCTAGGAATTGAACTCGGGTCTTCCGAAAGAACATCCGAGACCTTGAATGCTGAACCGTCCGTCCCTCCAACCCATAGACACAATTTTTAAATTTTTATTACATGTTTATTTATTATTTATTATTTATTTTATTTTTCTCTATATATGTGGTAGAGAGAGACAGAGAGTCAGAGATTCAGAGACAGAGAGAACATGTTTCCACCATGATAGACATAAAGGTTAAAGGGTAACTTATGGTAGTTTGCTGTTTCCTTCTATCCTGTGGATCCCAGTGGTCAGACTCAGGCTGTCATGCTTGCAGTAAAATGCTTTTACCCACTGAAGTATCTCAACAGGCCCTAGATTTTGATTTTCCAGGACATTCTGGCTGAACACATGAACATATGGTTATGTTTACCACGAACAACTACACTGCTATCATTATTATTGCCCCCCAATCTCTGCAATGTAAGGATCACAAAGTCTGAGGAGTGCGCAGCACCCCTTTGTTTATTAGTTCAACAAATGTGCATGCACGTGTGCATGTATCTATGTAAGTATGATATTTGATCTACTATTAACTAAAGACAGTACTGGGGACTAAGATATAAGCTGTACAAGGTCAGGCAAGGGTTTTCCCCCGTTGAACTTATCATTCAGAGGATACAAGTAAACAAGTTTTGTGTCTTGAATATGAACTATTTTTCTGATGTATTGAGTGCCTGGTCCTCAGGTAGAAGAACTATTCAGGAGATGTGAAATTTTAGGGAAAGGAAGGAAGCTGGTCACTGGGAACATGTACTTTAGGGTTTTTTCTTGTTCCTGCTCCCTGCCTCTTTGCTTTTCTACGGTGGGGTGAGCAAGTGTGCCTACAAGCTCCAACCACCACGGGCTTCCTCCCCATGGGTCCAGGATCGAAGGAGCCAAGGAACAGTGACCTGTTCCTTAAATTTTGTTCTCAGTATTTGTCACAGCAAAGGGAAAACTAACACGATAAATAAATAAATGAAAGAGAATCTGCGCTATGCAGGGAAGTGTAACAGAGCTTTTCACATGCAGTACCCAAATTATCCACAAGAGAGCTATATGATCATGCCGGCCCAAAGCACGTCCAAAGCATCCAGAGGAGGTCTGACTGGAGAGGCAACAGCGCAGGTCTCTACCTTGTCAGGCAAATTCCAAGTGATGGACTCCACACAGACACTGAGGCAGAGCAGTCTAAGCACCATGCACAGAAGTATAAAGCCACTGAGTTGGAAGCAAAATTGGTGTCTGTCAGGGGCAGAACAAAGGTTACCGTATCTGGAGGTCATTGAGAACTCTAGTACAAGAAAAGATTGATAAGCTTGTCAGGGATGATTTCCTGTGAGACCATGGTACCCCTTTAGGGAGTTTCGTTCTCTGAATTTCTGAAAGGATGCTTTCAGCCGCTTTAAAGATCTATGTGACCAATGAAGCAATAGTGGTTGTTGTTAACAGTTGAACAAATTGTTCTCCAAGGTTTTAAGCTGTGTAGCCTTGAAGACAGTGTTGCAGGTTCATAAGTTGGTGTTACCTAGGAAAGATACTTTGTGTGTGTGTGTGTGTGTGTGTGTGTGTGTGTGTGTGTGTGTAAGTGAGCACATGGTGAACATGTGGAGGACAAAGGAGCGATCCAATGTTGGTTCCCTCCATTTTTTCTTGTTCACTATTCTTTGGCTTGGTATTTAACATGCTCAAAAGCCAAGCTTCAGCTTCAGCAATGTTGTTTCTCTCCTCTTTATGTCTGTACTCTATTGTACCTAGTTATCCTATAACCTAGAAAGTAGCTGTTTTTCTGTACTTGCAAACACTTTGCTTTTTCTAGCTGACATTTCTGTTCATGTTTGTCATTTTTTCTTCATCTGCATCTTCATAACAAATAACTAAAATCCTGCCTGCATTTAAACACCATATTAAATGGTACCTAAAGCTTTACCTTAATCCTTTCATATTGTTCTAAGTTTTTTATTTACTTATGTGTGATTTGTGTTGCCTATTTTCTGTCAGAACCATATTCTATATTTATGATTTAATCAACATGAGTACTGCTTCTGCTTTTAAACCAGTTCAAAGTAAAGCCTATGACTTAGCTATGTTGGTGTGTCCCAGAGCTCTAGTACAAAACATTTGCATAATGTCCTTCTGGTATGTACCTGTGGAATGATAGAGTGACACAGGAAGCAAAGATTATTTCCTAGACTGTGTGGCACAAATTCCTCCCATTTCTTGCTGTGCAGTATCACCTGCCATAGGAGTAAGTTGTCTCTTCCTCTGTTTTTCTGTTTTGAAGCTACAGGTTCTTGCACATTAGAATGTTTTTTAAGGATATGTGTGTAATGTGTAGTCATTCAGACAGTCAAACTGTGTGTTGATTATTTTAATTGTCTTATTTCAACACAGCATAATTTGCTCTGGGCTCTTTACAAGCCCTTGATAGCTGTTAAGCAGATTTAAAAACAAAAACAGAAAACATCAGCTTATTTAGTTCTCACCCTTAAATCACCAGTCTCTGCCATTATACCATAAAGGAATAACACAATCTGTGTGTGCATGTGTATGTGTGTATGTGAATGTGTGTAAGTGTGTGTGTATATGCATGTGTGTTTCTATGCGTGTATATATGTGTGTATCTGTGTGTGCCTCTGTGTGTGTGAGAGGAGTCCTTTATATTTAAATAAACATAAATGAATAGCAGAAGCTTAGAAAAAAATCTTCCCAGTACATTCTTGTTTCCAGAAACACAGATTTTCAGGAAAAACAAACAAAGAAAAACAAAACAAGAAAAAAAATCAAATCAAAACACAGAGAGATTTATCTTTGCTATTTCATTTAACTGGGTCTCTTACTAAATGTAATGTTCATGCCGTTTCCTTCATCATTCTGTAGCTTTGAAAGCTGTATTTGATGAGAAAAGCCTATTCCCCAAAGAAATTCTCGACCGTGAAAGACAAGACAAGCCGTTGTGTCAAGAAACAAATGAAGTGAAGATAAAGAGAAATAAGAAGTAATTACGATCAAGTAACAAACACACCACTGTGACATGAAGCAACCCCACGAAGGCTGAGAAATACCCAGAAGTCCTTTCTCTGTTACTTTATGTGTAAACGTTTCCTTTAGGCTATGTGTTTGTGCTGACAGTACTCAGGGTCTCCCCTGTCTTTGCAGTCTAAGAAGAAGAAAGATTGGTTTAAAGAAGAGCAACGCCAAGTGGGATTATCTATTTCAGAAGAAAGTATTTTACCTAGTATTTCCTGTAATTGCTCCAGTAGACAAACATTTATAATGTGTTTTACTACAAAATCTTCATTAAAATATGTGAAAGAACTCTTTGATCATCTCTCCCTGAGGGGGTCGCAGCATTACCAGTCCACAGAGGAAGACAATGTAGCCAGTCTGATGAGACCTGATAAGCTATGGTCAGATGGAAGGGGAGGAGGACCTCTCCTATCAGTGGACTTGGAGAGGAGCATGGGAAGAGATGAGGGAGGGAGAGTGAAATGGGGAGGGAATGAAGGAAGGGGCTACAGCTGGGATACAACGTAAATAAACTGTAATTAATATAAAAAACAAAAATTTAATTTAAAAAAGAGTACAGAAAGCTAGCTATATACTAAACATGTGTACATTCATTTCTGCTCTTGATTACAGATACAGTATCACTGGCTGTTTCAAGCTCCTGCCACTGTGATTTCTCTACTATGATGAACTGTAAACTAGAATTAAAAGGGGAAATAATGTCCTTTCATTACTAACATATGTATATGTGTATGGAAAAGACAAAAAAAACTGGTAGAAATTTACTTAAAATAGTTTATTCTTCATAATTTTACTCCAACAGTTTTGATACTAATATTGACAATGGCAGCACATCTTGTTTTTTTTTTTAATATACCTTTTATTTTAGCTGTACAAATTTGTGGTGCACAGTTTTAAAATTTAGTAGACATTGAAGTGCTTAATGACCATATTGGGGTTGTGAACATTTACAAGTCATTAAATATTTTCAAGTATTTTTCACTAGCATGTGACCCTTGCACGCATGGATGCAGGCGGCGAGGTTAGTATTTCAGCACTTGTATCTGGTATGTAGTAATGAAATGGGAATAATTGCTATTTCCCAGTGATCATTCCTATGTTCATTCTCTTGTGTCCTGAGTGGGGAATTGGTGAGGGTGATTGGTCTTCTGTACTTGAAAACCCAGTAGTCTACCACACCCAAACAGTTAATAGCCTCAAAAAACCAGCAAAGCACCTGGTCCTTCTTTCATAAAGACATCGGTGTCCTCAAAGATCTCACTAGGCAGTGTTTGGCTCTGAAACGTACTGATTCTCCTTGTGACAAACTTTACTTTACACCATCATGCTTCAGGAAATCAATATTGTGATGTTTTTGGTTGTTGTTCCTTTCAGAAAGAATTAATAAATTCATTTCCATAGCTTCGGTTTATTTGTATCTGTTTATATTTTAAAGAGGCTTTAAAAATATTTGGACTTTAAAACTACTGCAATAATACATGTTAGTAAATAATTAATGTAAAGCAGATAATTTTGATGAGCAACCAACAGATTTAATATATTTAAATTCCATATGCAATCCTTTAAACTTAATCTGTTTTAATGCTGAAATGTGAGATACTGTTTCATTATGAGATTGTCTAGTAATAAAATGTCAGTGTTGAGATTCTAACTCTGGTCTGTTTATTTCTAAGATCAAGGCATTCGTGACTCATGGTTCTGTTCACTTCACAGGATAAATTTAATGATATAATATAATATAATATAATATAATATAATATAATATAATATAATATAATATAATATAATATAATATAAATACAGATTTAATAATAGATTTTCATGCATCGTTAGAACGAACATTTTGACTTGGGAATGGGTGGAGTTGAAAGGACTTCCAAATATAGAATTACCTTCTGTCTGTGTTTGTGTGAATAGTGAGTCAGATATTATAAATCTTATGTATATACCTTTACCTTCTCACTGAATTGTAATCATATATGGCAAAAATACATAAGGGCTGTGTGTGTGTGTGAGTGTGTGTGTTGAGCTGTTTATCTGGAAAATGTTCTTTACAGGAAATATCATATGCTGTGGAATCTTTCTATGTAATAGAAAGCTGAATTGTGCCCTCAAAGGATTAAAAAGTATTATGAGTATGAAAAGCACATATACATCTGTGTATATATGTGTGTACCTATGTCTGTCACCTAGTTGTTACCTAACAATTTATCTATAATCTGTCTGTATGTCTGTATCTGTCTTTTATATTGACCAAGGATATAATAACTATTGGAGAAATTGAACGAGGATCATGGAGATTGCAGGTCTTTGCACCATACAGGCAAATTTATGTAAATTTAAAAATATTTCAATGTAAATTTTAAAAATTTAAAAATATTATTTTGATCCTAGTCTGTTAGGTCTCATCAGTAGTGGCTGCACTATCTTCCTTTCTGTCCTGGTTAGGCTGCTCCCCCCTCAGGAGGAGGTGATCAAAGAGCAGGCCAATCAGTTCATGTCAGCGACAGTCCCTGTTCCCATTACTATGGAACCCACTAGGAGACTGAACTGTCATGGGCTACATCTGTGCAGGGGTTCTGGGTTATCTCCATGCATGCTACTTGGTTGGAGTATCAACCTCAGGGAAGACCGACCCCTGTGCTCAGAGTTTTTGGTTCTGTTGTTCTCCTTGTGGGGGCTAAGACCTCTCCTACCAGTGAACTTGGGGAGGGGCATTCGTGGAGAAGGAGGAGGAAGGGAGGAATTGGGAAGGGAGGAGAGAGGGAACTACAGAGGGGTACAAAGTAAACAAAGTGTAATTAATAAAAAAATAAAAAATTTAAAAAATATTATTTTGATATAAAGGATTCTTTTAGATTTTCAAACAGAAGCAAACTATAGTAAATGGAGTGTTTGACTGGATAAGCCATCATTACAAACTCAGAACAATGATTTACGAGTCATAGATTGATGATAGCACAGTGAACTGAAATCAGAGGTCCATTCCCAGAAATGTAAGGGATTATTAAGATGTAAAAGGGATATCATAAAAATACTAAGTCGTCTGTGACAACTCTTTTCTCCATATACAGTCATCTACCCATTCATGAATGCATGAATCCATCTAGTCATTCAGAGTTTGGTTATAGAAGGCAGAGGCAAGACCACTTGTTCACGTGTTTACAGGAAAACAAAAACAAAACAACAAAACAAAACCTCACCTGGCCTTAAGCTTTCTCAAGTGGATTCAAAAATAATATAATGGTTAATTAGGCTGAGATCAAACAAGAAATTATTTGGTTTTATGTATAATTTAGAAATTATTTCAATAGTCACATCTTATTTCTATTTCCCAAGACGAAGTCTTTTTGAAGAGATTGGTATAATATAATTTGCTCCATATAGACTGATTTTCTCTTAGTAGACTATTATGTCATCAGAGCTGGATGCTTTGTAGAACTCTAATTCCATCACTCATGAACCTTATTTAGGCTCTACTTTGTGAAAAGAATTATGAGGAGCAGCCTCAAAGTACATTTGATGAATTTACAAAGTACAAAAGAAGCTTTAAAGCTCTGGAAGTCTCTTTTAATGTCACTTCTAAAAACCTGGCAAAATATACACAAAAGGCAAAGGAATGACAGTTACTTATTACATCTTAACTATTCTTTCATATTTTACAGCCCCTAATTGTGCTAAGCAAGTAGCAGGGTCTTGCCGGTCAAATGTTAATAGACTGGAGAATTATAAAGTGTTCCTGAAATTAATATTTAGATGCAATTATTTAAGAACCATTTTTCTACAGTGAAAGGAACTTGTCACATAAAATGGTTATGATTTTCAATAGTTGTTTGTAATATGTACATCTATACTAGATATAATGTAATTCTTTTTCTTTTCAGAATATGTTGTTCTTATCACTCAAAATATATGGAATACACTGACAGAATAAAAGATGCCTGAGATCCATCTGTGCTAAGTGGAAAACTTTAATTTTTTTTTTTATTGATGAGTACATTTGCCTTTGTGCATTTAAAGTTTGAAATTCAGTATATTTTTATTTGAAAAAAATGAACTATAAAATATTAATAAAAGTGATGAGATTAAAACTAAATCCTTGTTATTGATGGTACTAAAATTTATAAAAAAAATGAAGACATTTTCTTTGACTGTCTAGGGGCAAAATATAGTTGTGAAAAGAACAGATTTGTAAAACTATTTAAATGATATATAATAATATTTTACAATCAACTATTCTTTGTTGGCTACTAAAATTAAACCTGGAAACAAAAGTTCACAGTTACTTCTTTTCACTCTAGAAAAGGTGGGAAAGTGAAGTTTTTTTTTTGTTGTTGTTGTTTTTTCATTTGAACTTTCTAACTTAAGGTGTCTACAGAAAACTCACGTTGAATGGTCTAAGGCAGAGCGGCTCTGAACAGCTTTTCCAGGAAGAGAAGTACTGGCTGGTTCTTGGAAGAATCGCACTGTGACCTGAGGAAGGTGCAGGCACGGCGAGTTGGTCCCTGAGGGTACCAGGGCTGCAAGGTCGCTGGTGCCATCACATGGAAGGAAAGCAGTTGGCTGATAGTCTTAGCCTTCTGGCCTGGATTACATGTGTAGAACAATTCAGAAGGCAGTGCTCCTGTACTGAACAGACACAGTCTGGGAAATAATTATGGCATCATTAAATCTAGAAAAATACTTATGTTAGAAAATGTAGTGTTGGAAGAAACCCTAATATTAAAAAAAAAAAAAAACCTTTGGGAATGCCTCTATAATCAGTAATGCTGGTTGATGGAAAAAGATGTTGGCCAGTGGGAATTACTATCTTGGATCTGTAGTGCTGAAAACAGTAAAACCTAGCTCATCAGGCTATGGCAGCTTCTCAGAGCCATAATGCTTCTCAGATCTGTCTCAGGGTCATGGCTATGCTAGAACACTGAGACCATTAACAAGGTCCAAAGTATGGGATAAACATTTTAGAAGATGTGTTCCTTTAAGACATTCGTTTTAAGATGCATATATTTTATTTCATTCTCATGAGGTTAACAGAAATACTATTAAATTTGGTGATCAATAGTCACATATTTGTTTCAATGAAACCACACTAAATTTTCCATTTCTCAGAGGCCACACAATTGATATGTGTGTTTAATACCTTCCTGCCGCTGACATGATAGAATTGAACTACAAAAAGGAGAAGAAACCCTTTGAATTATATATCTGCTTTTTACTGATGGGTGCTGTGTAGACAGAGTTATGTAGAATGATAAAGTCACATATAAGTAACCTCAATATTCTCTATCAAATTACCTGGGATTAATGGTATTTTTAAAGTGTAATTTGGTAAAATTCAATATTCTTAATAAATATACATAAATAAACATAAGTGTATATTTATCAACATGGATTCTTTTTCCAAAAAGTTAGAATGGGACTCATAGACCCAGGAAATGCTTCTGACCTGTGTGTGAGGTGACAAACTGTGGCAGTTGTGGAGTGGATTTGATTTTGGCCTGTCCTTTTCCTCACAAGTACTTTGCAATATTTATGATGGGTTGAATGTTTTATCTGACTTGGTGTCCTATTAGAGTCCAGCACATATAAATATCTGTCACATTTTTTTTCAATTTTTAAAGGAAATGAAATAACGGATGAAATAATACTACTTAATTTTTGTCATATTGTTTTTCCTTTCATTTATATTTCATCATTATTCATTAACTTGATCCCATCACAGCATAGTGCACACCTGCTCTGGCTGTGGAAGAATTAATCATGCAGTGTTCAGGATAAATAGAGCTGGCCTTCACCGATAAGCGGCTGCCTCATATAAGAGCGTTTTCCAGTAAGCATATTTTACTTACAGTATTCCAGTAAACAACCAGAAGTTAATTTGGGGTAAGTACCCTAAAATTTAAAAGTAGATATTTAGTAACACGGACTGTTTGTTTAAGTATAGAGATGGCTAATTTGATTCATTTTTGTGCAAGAATAATTAAAGTATTTTTAAAAAATAAAATCTTACTTTCACTCACCTTAAATCTCTTTATTCTAGAAAGGTCAAACTCTTATAGAACTATTCATCATGTTGTTTATTTTTTAGTTTTTTGTTCTTTCTGGTAAGATATTATTCAAAACTGAATGAGGTACGTGAACTTAAAATCAGTTATTTGTTTGATGCTATAATTTATTAAGTGCCTAGAAAATTTATAGTGTAAGTGGCTGCTCATAGATGTGAATTTTTATTATGAGAAGTATCAGTACCAGTATTATCTTAAGACCAAGACTCTATTATCAGGGAGAGTTACATCATTCCTACTAATATGTATTATCCCGTTGTTGGCCAATACATAAAGATATATCTAATGAAGTCCAACTTTTTTGAAGAGTACTGATAACATTTTAATGCCTTACATAGCTCCAAACAGATATTTTGTCCAGGAATATTCTGAGAAGTTGAATACACACATATATTCATAAATATATTATATATATTCATAAAAATTTAAAGCCAAAACCATGTTTATATATAAACATATATACATACATACATGTATATAAATATATCAGAGCATAATATCTACACATTAATTTATGTGTAAAATTTCTCTCATAAATTGCTTTTTACTATTGTCCTTGCACAAAGTAGCATATTGACTTAATTCTAAATAAAGCAACTGCATGACCATTTACAGCTATACCATGCCTTATCAACACATTACTTTCTATTAGTTGCCTTGTATTACATTTTGTCCTATGTAAGATGTAAATGCAAGTAAAGTAAAATTTTTTTGCAAGTAGAATCTTTCCACTTATATTAAAAATATGAAATACCAAAAATAATAGCTTATATCTTACTTTTTGAGGCTAGTCGGTTATTCTTTTCTTTATATCTACTAATGCCTCTTAGTAACTTTTACCCTGAAACTCTAAGAATGTAGTATTTTAGGTCTTCAAGGCTAATGGCACTATTTTAAAGGCTTTACTCTTTGCTCTCATTGAAAGATCACTTCCTAGCACTCCATTAATAGTTAATAGGTATAATTTGTAAAGTAAAATTAGCATTACTGAAATTTCTGAGAATTCAACATTACTATTCTATGAAACATTCAAAACTGTTTCCCACGAAGGTATAGTCAGGCAGTTGATTTTCTTGTAATTACCTTAGTGGACACTTTATGACTGCAACACTCTTGTGAATAGTTACAGTTTTATGTTGCTGTTTTCCTTACAGCTGTTTATTGTTTAGTCAGAATGTTTGAAGATTTCACTCATTGTTTTTATTTTACCATTTGCATTTGACCGGCATTTTGTTTCCTTTCACTCTTTCTTTGTTTCCTTTTCTCTCCTTTGAAAAGCTGTGAAGTGAGATATTGTCATATTTTGATCTTAGAAGTAAATTCTTAGAGTATGAAAAGAGCTGTTGTTGGGGTAGCCAGACTGCCCTGCTGACTTAGATTGCCTGGCTTCCTGGTTCTACTGCTTTCAGTCTATAAAGCCTTTGACATAACCTGAACAGGTAACCTGACATATGTGAACCCTTGTGTTAGAGTCACAGGTGTGCATTAAAGTCAAGAGAAAGGAGAGAAGAATCACACAATTAGTTAAAAGTGGCACTGTCACTTAGAATGTTGTAAGACTAGAGCTTTACCATTGGTTTTAGGAAACTCAAAGTATATATGATGCTAGTTTACACAGAATATTTTGTGTATATAGATATATAGGTACAGATAAATACATAGACATACATATACATCATATAAGTATACTTACACGTGTGTGCAGGGTAGTCTAATAGATGAAAACTCTACTGGTAAGCTTACTATGATAAAGTTTGTTTTAAGATGTACAGCTTGGTCTTCATGTAGATCCCCCCAAAACTGGAGCAGGGGCTCTCTCTGACTCTGATGCCTCTCTTTGGATCCAGTTCCCATAGCTGGGCTGACTTGTGTGGCCTCAGTGGAAGAGTATGTGCCTAGCTCTGCAACGTAATGTGCCAGGGAGGGTTGGTACCCCTGGGGGACCTCCCTTCTGAGCAGAAGGAGAGGGGAGAATGTGGTAAAGGGGTGTGCGATGAGGAAAACTGGGAGAGGAGGGAGGCTGTAATCAGGATGTGAAATGAATCAATAAACAAAGTGTGAAAAAAAAACCCAATACATTTTACATTATTACACAGAAGTCAAGATGGATAAGATCATATTGTGGAGTTTTCTGCTGTTTGTTTCTGAGAGTCAAGTTTCAAGAACAGTGGCTCAGAAAAATGCTGAATTTTCAGTGGATCTTTATAAGGCTATTTGTTTATCCCACAAGAACAACATTATATTTTCACCTCTTGGAACAACTGTGCTTCTTGGAATGGTCCAATTAGGCGCAAAAGGAAAAGCACAACGGCAGATCCGGCAAACTTTGAGGATGCCGGCTACCTCATCAGGTGAATGTCTTCCATGTGACTGTCTATAGATATGGTCAGCTTTAGTTTTAGCATATCAGAGAGAAGCTCAGCTCGTAGGACTTCAAGAGATGAAAATAAACAGACAATACCAAATCATAACCGAACAGATCATGTATGCATGTATGCAATTTATTCACTTATATTGTTTCCTCCTAAAATGGGTAGCAAAATACTTTATTAAGAAATTAAGTCTTATACAGAAATAACATTCTCTATATATTTGTGTATTTTTCTCTGAATTTTTTGTATATTTCTACTTACTGATTTTTAATATATGGAACTAATTCAAAATATAATTTAACCTTGCATTTTATTTATTCTTGTGGAAAGGGCATTAATTACTCAACCTTTCTTCAGTAGTTGTTTCTCATACTTCTCTCACAAAAGTGCTGTACTACTTCAACAAAAGACCATTAACATGTACTTTATAAGCTTGCTTATTAATTTTATAAAACGGGGCAAGGGAGCACTTAAGTAAGCCATCAAAAGTTTCTTAATGTGCGTGGTTGTTTTGGACTCTCCTAAGGTCCAATGTAGTCACCTAACATTGCATTGGAGGCATCTCCCTGGCCGTCTGACTCATAATCACATAATTCCACATGTTATTCTCCAGACTTCCCAGCATCAACTGTTGAAGAGGATGTTATTTTTTTAATTTCTTTTTTAATTTATTTTATTTTTTATTATTAGTTACATTTTATTAACTCTGTATCCTAGCTGTATCCCGCTCCCTCATTCCCTCCCAAACCCTTCTTCCCTCCCTCATCTACATTTAAAATTTTGATTTGGGAGTTTAGTTACTACAAGAACAATTAATTTCAGTATATTTTTCTTAGCACAGTTTATATGTATATAGGAACTGGTTTTTCTGAAAGTTTTGGCAAGGCTTATGTTGCTCCGTTTTAAATAAAAGAAATTTTGTACAAAAGAGGTATTGCTAATAAGTTAAATGGGTTTTTTGGGGGGGAGTAATGTATAACAAAGCCACTGTAGTCATGTTGATTAATTTCAGCAAGTCCCAGAACTCTACTCCCAGACACATCATATCTCCTGGCCCTGCTTTAAAAAGTAATATATTGTTTATGAATGCGTGCAAAGCTGAGTCTATGATAAGCTATCAAATAGGTCTCTGTAATTAAATTCCCAGATGGAAACATTTTAGATGGAAACATAAATGTCTTAAGAATGGTAGGAATTAATGTAAAAATCAAAGTAATAATAATAATGAGGTTCCACCAAGCATGGATGTAGTCTATACATGTCTGATGCAAACCATATGATGTGATGTCTATAATAGCTACATAAGATACATATACCCCTGATGAACATATGAGAAAGACAAAGCAAAAGGAGTTGAGTACTTTGGCCAGTGTTATTTCACAAAAGGATGCAGTGAGAGTCATAAGGGAAATTTTATATTGTCCTTATAAGGGTATATACAGATGGCAAAACAGTGAGAGGAATCTGCAGTTCTCCTTCCCAGTGACATAGAGACACAAAAGGAGGATAAGTAGTAAAGGAAAAGAAAGTCAAAAGGCAAAATAATGAAAATGAAGTAAGAAAATGAAATAGAGGAATGAAGAAATAAAAGATGCACAGTTAAGAATTGAGAAAAAATGAGGGAGTGAAGGATAAGCAGATGGAGAAGATTCCCCAGACAGTCTGAAGTGAGCTGAGTAAGTTGACAAGAGTGGAGCCAGCGCTTTGTGTATGTGTTTGTCTCTCTCTCTCTCTCTCTCTCTGTGTGTGTGTGTGTGTGTACTAACACATGTGTATGTGTGAGTGCACATGCATGAATGTAATGAAATTTTGGAGGCCAGGAGACAGTGCTGTTCTTCAACTGTCCCGGTTTTAAAGAACTTGTTTTTGTTTTAAACTGCATGTAGTCCTGTGTGTGTGTGTGTGTGTGTGTGTGTCCTGTGTGTGCATAGGTGCTTGTACA
>NW_026596244.1:3852394-3870221 GCF_907164565.1 Psammomys obesus | reverse complement strand
TGTGTGTGTGTGTGTGTGTGTCCTGTGTGTGCATAGGTGCTTGTACATGACTCTGTGTGTGTGTGTGTGTGTGTGTGTGTGTGTGTAGACCCACTTGAGTGCAGGTGCCTTTGCAGGAGGACAGAGGTGTTGGAAATGTTGCTGGAGTAGGAACAAATTGCGGTGAGCCCCTGACATGGGTGTTGAGAATGGTACTCTAGTCCTCTGGAAGAGTAGTACGTGCTCTTGACTGCTGAACATCTCTTCAGTCCTCTACACACACCCTTTCTTGAGATAATCTTGGACTGCCATGGGATGTGCTATTAAGATGTTTGAAGAGTGAGCCCAAAGGATCCATCTGTTTTTGTCTCCATAGTTCTGAGCTCATAACTGTGTGTTGCCACACTCAGAATTTTCTTTTCTTCTTTTTTTATTTCTTTTTTTATTATCATTTATTATAATTTATTCAATTTGTATCCTGGCCCCCTCCCTCATTTCCTCCTAATTCCACCCTCCCTTCCTCATCTCCTCCCATGCCCCTCCCCAAGTCCACTGATAGGGGAGGTCCTCCTTCCCTTCTGTTTCACCCTATCAGGTATCATCAGGACTGGTTGTATTGTCTTCCTCTGTGGCCTGGCAAGACCACATCCCCCAGGGGGAGGTGTCAAAGAGCCTGCCACTGAGTTCATGCCAGACACAGCCCCTGCTCCCCTTAGGAGGGACCCTCACTTGGAGGCTAAGCTACATCTGAGCAGGGGTTATAGGTCCTCTCAAAATGACCTCCTTTACAATAGCCACAAATAACATAAAGTACCTTGGTGTGACTCTAACCAAGCATGTGAAAGACCTGTATGAAAAAAAATTTCAAGTCTCTGAAGAAAGAAATTGAAGATTTTATTTTTTCTTTCTTTCTTTTTCTTTCTTTCTTTCTTTCTTTCTTTCTTTCTTTCTTTCTTTCTTTCTTTCTTTCTTTCTTTCTCTTCTTCTTCTTCTTCTTCTTCTTCTTCTTCTTCTTCTTCTTCTTCTTCTTCTTCTTCTTCTTCTTCTTCTTCTTCTTCTTCTTCTTTTAATGTTTGAATTTGGGATCAAACTCAAGACCTCATAATTTAGTGGCAAGGATGTTGCAGACTGAGCCTTTTCGCCAGCCCTTAGATACATGCACACATTATTGGCCTTCGGATTCTTGACATCAGGAGAAGAAAACCAGTGCTGAATTGTAAAAACGTTTTCTAGAGGGCCGGTAAAATCAAACAGATTCACCCCATCATTGGTTCTCCATGTTTCCATTTTAGGAAATTAAATGTTTTTCTCATTGCTGATTAGGAGCCATGCATATGTATTCTTTTCAATCTGTGTTAAATGAGGTCATTAACCTAATAATATAATTAAAATTTTAAGACTAATAATTTTAAAATCTCCTTCAATCTTGTGATATTTTTTTTTTGGTGATCTCCATCTTTTTATTGTACAGAGAATACTTGATTCATATTAATACAAGATATGTACTGTAATTTTTCAAGTGATACAAACCAAAAAAATTCCACTCAATCTAGCTTATACATAAATATCATTTGCTAGAAATGAAAGTAGATGTTTTCTATAATTTTAGTAAAAATTGAAAAGCTAAGATAAAAGCCAGAAAGACGTGGAATTGAACAGTGGGGATGAGGTCAAGGGATCTGATTTCTGCAGGTGAAAGGACTTTCGTATTCCCTCAGCATCATCAGCATAGCTCTTGGACTCTGGCCAGCGGCCCAAATAAAATGATGAACATCATGGCTTCATAATTTCGTTATAGAGATTGACTTACTACATACTAGACAGCAGATGCTCAATCTCAGAATAATGTACCTAACTCCTGCACTTAGTGCTCAGTAGTGAGTCACACAGGAAATCTGCAAAACGTGTCCTATTTGTGCTGATGCAACCTATCAGTTTGATTCTGTGTTCATGACAAAGGAAAAATTATCGCTCCTTCTGTTATTTGGAACCTTCAATGTGCTAATGAAAGATTACAGCTAATTCATTGTCAGCAATACTTCTGATTCATTGGATAAAGTAAATCAATTATTTTCTATTAAAATCAAGTTATATATCTGAACATAAATCATAGCTTACAGAGAAGACAAAAAAAATCACATTTTAGCTAAGCCAATTTATTAAGTTAAGGAAGTCCAAATCCTTCCATACAATATTCTATCTATACCAATATTCTCTTCAAATATTGACTAGTTCTAAAAAAAATGTGGCAATAAACTAATCTATGCATTATTTGATAAAGCTTAAAGTGTGTACTAGTGAAGAGGTTTATTTCTTTTATACCAACTAGGATGACTTATTAAAACACCCATATTTTCTTCTTTTTTTAGTATGTAGACATTAAAATGATTTTTCTTTTCTTTTTTTTTGTATTTTATTTTTTCTTATCAGTTACATTTTATTAACTCTGTAGCCCAGCCGTGTCCCGATCCCTCATTCCCTCCCAGTCCCTCCCTCCCTCCCTCCTCTCCACCGTGCCCCTTGCCAAGTCCACTGATAAGGGGGACCTCCTCCCCATTCATCTGATCCTGTTTTATCAGGTATCTTCAGGACTGGCTGCAAAGCTCTCCTCTGTGGCCTAACAGGACTGCTCCTCCCTTGGGGGGTGGGGAGGCCAAAGAACCAGCCATTGAGTTCCTGTTAGAAATAGTCCTTGTTCCCCTCACTATGGGAAACCAATTGGTTACTGAGCTACCACAGGCTACATCTGAGCAGAGGTTCTGGGTTACATTCATACATGGTCCTTGGTTGCATGTCAGTCTCAGAAAAGACCCTGTGCCCAGATATCTTTGGTCCTTGTGGAGCTCCTATCCTTTCCTCATCAGTCTAACTCCCCTTCTTACTTATGATTCCCTGTACTCTGCCAGAGGTTTGGTCATGAGTCTTTGCTTTGAAAACACTGCTAGTTAGAGTCTTTCCAATGCGCTCAGTAAACTCCTGTCAATGTTCAGTGCGTATCCCATCTGTCTTTCAAAACGAGGATTGATAATCTTACCCCATGTCCGCTCTCTTGATTATCTTTTTTAGGTGTATAGATTTCATTATGTTTATTATATCTTATAGGTCTATATAAGTGAGTATATACCGTGTTTGTCTTTCTCCTTCTGGGATATTTCACTCAAGATGATCTTTTCTAGATCCCACCATTTGCCTGCAAATTTCATGATTTCCTCCTTTTTGATTGCTGAGTAGTATTTCATTATGTAAAAATACCACAATTTCTGTACCCATTCCTCCGTTGATGGACATCTGGGTTGTTTACAGGTTCTGGCTATTACAAATAAAACTGCTATAAACATGGTTGAGCAAATATCCCTTTTGTGTACTTGAGCAAACTTTGGGTATATGCCTAGCAGTGGTATAGCTGGGTCTTGAGGAAGCACTCTTCCTAATTGTCTTAGAAAGCGCCAGATAGATTTCCAGAGTGGTTGTACCAGTTTACATTCCCACCAGCAGTGGAGGAGGGTTCCCCTTTCTCCACAACCTCTCCAGCATGTGTTGTCCCTTGAGTTTTTCATCTTGGCCATTCTGATGGGTGTAAGGTGATATCTCAGGGTCGTTTTGATTTGCATTTCCCTGATGGCTAATGAGGATGAGCATTTCTTTAAGTGTTTCTCTGCCATTCGATATTCCTCTGTCGAGAATTCACTGTTTAGCTCTGTTCCCCATTTTTTAATTGGATTACTTGGTTTGCTGCTTTTCAGCTTCTTTAGTTCTTTGTATATACTCGATATTAGTCCTCTGTCAGATAAAGGGTTGGTGAAGATTCTTTCCCAATCTGTAGGCAGGCGTTTTGTTTTGATGATAGTGTCCTTTGCTTTACAGAAGCTTTTCAGTTTCATGAGGTCCCATTTATTGATTGTTGCTCTTAGAGCCTGTGCTGTTGGTGTTCTGTTCAGGAAGTTGTCTCCTGTGCCAATGAGTTCTAGGCTGTTCCCCACTTTTTCTTCTAACAGATTTAGAGTATCTGGTTTTATGTTGAGGTCTTTGATCCACTTGGACTTTAGTTTTGTGCAGGGTGATAAATAGAGATCTATTTTCATTTTTTCTGCATGTGGACATCCAGTTGGACCAGCACCATTTGTTGAAGATGCTGTCTTTTTTCCATTGAATGGTTTTGGCTTCTTTGTCAAATATCGAGTATTCATAGGTGTGTGGGTTTATTTCTGGGTATTCTATGCGGTTCCATTGATCCTCCTTTCTATTTTTATGCCAATACCATGCAGTTTTTATTACTATTGCTTTGTAGTACAACTTGAGATCGGGGATGGAGATACCTCCAGATGATCTGTTGTTGTACAGGATTGTTTTGGAGATTCTGGGTTTTTTGTTTCTCCATATGAAGCTGAGAATCTTTTTTTCAAGGTCTGTAAAGAATTGAGTTGGTATTTTGATGGGAATTGCATTGAATCTGTAGATTGCTTTTGGCAGGATGGCCATTTTCACAATGTTAATCCTACCAATCCATGAGCATGGGAGATCTTTCCATCTTCTGAGATCTTCTTCAATTTCTTTCTTCAGAGACTTGAAGTTTTTCTCAAACACGTCTTTCATTTGCTTGGTTAGAGTCACACCAAGGTACTTTATGTGGTTAGTGGCTATTGTGAAGTGTGTTGTTTCCCTAATTTCTTTCTCGGCCCTTTTGTCTTTGGTATACAGGAGGGCTTCTGATTTTTTTGAGTTGATTTTGTATCCTGCCACTTTGCTGAAGGTGTTTATCAACTGGAGGAGTTCTCTGGTTGAATTTTTGGGGTCGCTCATATATACTATCATATCATCTGCGAATAGTGACACTTTGACCTCTTCCTTTCCGATTTGTATCCCCTTGATCTCCTTTAGTTGTCTTATTGCTCTGGCTCAATCTTGTGATATTTGGTGATAGTTTTACATTGGTTTAGAAGCCCAGTAGTTTATCAAAGTTCAGTTCTTTGAAACAGGTCTTAGGTCTACATATGACATGATTCTATTTGCTGTGATAAATGAGGAACAGCTATTTTTCTCTCCTTTTTCCCTCCACCATTCCTTTGAAAGTGTCCATAAATTATAAATGCCTAAAAAATTACTTCAGAATTCTGTTCCTTTGCCTTTGTCATTAATTATTTTGGATAAGCTTTTGTGCTTGGGAAGTCCTCTCCATAGCCACCCAGCAGCTGAAATATGCCATTTTGAGGAATGAATAACAGCATCTAGAATCCTTGCATGACTAAGCAAAACAGTTTAACTTTCTCCATCTCCTCCTATAAAAAAAGCCCAGGGTTGTCAGAAATCATGGTGGTCATCTAATATAATTATATGAATTTTAAAAAATTCTTTATTAATTACACTTTGTTCACTTTGTACCCCCCTGTGGTTCCTTCCCCACTCCCATCCCAATCCTTCCCTTCCTCCACCCTCTGCATGCATGCCCCTCTCTAAGTCCACTGATAGGGGAGGACTTCTTTTCCTTCCTTCTGATCCTAGTCAATTAGGTCTCATCAGGAGTAGCTGTATTGTCTTCTTCTGTGGCCTGGTAATGCTGCTTCCCCCTCAGGGGGAGGTAATTAAAGTGCAGGCCAATCAGTTCATGTCAGAGACAGTCCCTGTTCCTATTACAATGGAACCCACTTGGATACTGAACTGCCATGGGCTACATCTGTGCAGGGGTCTTAGGTTATCTTCATGCATGGTACTTGGTTGGAGTATCAGTCTCAGGAAAGACCCCTGTGCTCAGAGTTTTTGGTTCTGTTGCCCTCCTTGTGGAGTTCCTGTCCTCTCCAGATCTTACTATTTCCCACTTCTTTCCTAAGATTCCCTACACTCTGCCCAAAAGTTGCCCAAAAGTCTCAGCAACTGCATTGATAGTCTGCAGGGCAGAGCCTTTCAGAGGTCCTCTGTGCCAGGCTCCTGACTTGTTCCCTCTTTTCGCCTTCTTCTGGTGTTCATCCTCTTTGCGTTTCTGGATAGGGACTGAGCATTTTAGCCAGGTCTTCCCTCTTGATTAGTTTCTTTAGGTGTACAGATTTTATTAGGTTTATCCTATATTATATGTGTATATGAGTGAGTATATACCGTGTGCATCTTCCTGCTTCTGGGATAGCTCACTCAGGATGATCTTTTCCAGATCCCACTATTTACCTGCAACAATCAATAAATGGGACCTCATGAAATGTATTTTTAAACTTACAATCTTGCATATCCTTGTCTCTGTTCCTGTGGGTAGAGGACCTAAAGTTTCAAAGATAACACAATAATCTGTCATGGCTTCCTGTATATATATATATATACAGACTGTGCCTGTTCAAGAACCTGAGACCATGGAGATGTTAGGGACCAAAGCGTAGCTTTTCCCCAGCTGGATGAAAAACATGTGGAGGCAGCTCTTCAGTGCCAGCTTACTCACATGAAGACTATGACCTCTAATTTTATAATTAAAGGATGTGTACTCTCATACTTTATCTCCCTTAGATACTTACAAAGAAGTTTTCATTGATACTTGTTTTATGGTGTGTGTGTGTGTGTGTGTGTGTATTCCTCTGTCTGTGTGCCTGGCTGTGCATGTACTTGTGGAGGTCAGAGGTCTATGTCAGGTGACTTGGTCTGTTGTTCTCCACTTTATTTATTTATTTTTTAATTTTTATTTAACTTTTATTAATTACACTTTATTCATTTTGTATCCCCCCCATAAGCCCCTCCCTCCTCCCCTCCCGGTCCCTCCTCCCCTCCCTTTCTGCATGCATGCCCCTCCCCAAGTCCACTGATAGGGGACGTCCTCCTCTCCTTCTTTCTGATATTAGTCTATCAGTTCTCATCAGAAGTGGCTGCATTGTCAGGGTTCTAGGTTATCTCCATGGATAGTCCTTGGTTGGAGTATGAGTCTCTGGGAAGGTCCCTGTGTTCAAATTATCTTGTTCTGTTGCTCTCCTTGTGGAGCTCCTGTCCTCTCCAGCTCTTACTATTTCCCACTTCTTACATAAAATTCCATTCACTCTGCCCGAAAGTTGGCCATCAGACTCAGCATCTGCTTTGACAGTCTGCATGGCAGAGGCTTTCAGAGGCCCTCTGTGGCAGGTTCCGAGGTTGTTTCCTGTTTTCTTCTTCTGGCTTTCAGAGGCCCTCTGTAGCAGGTTCCTAGGTTGTTTCCTGTTTTCTTTTTCTTCTGATGTCCATCCTCTTTGCCTTTCAGGATTTAAGACAGGTTCTTTCACTTAACCTAGGCTTACAATTTGGCTACCCTGGATGGACAGCAAACCTCTGCCACCTTTCTGCCTCCCTATGCTGGGATTACAGGCATGAAATGCTCTCCCTGGCTTTTATGAGGTGATTGAACTCAAATCCTTTCGCTTGCCCAGCAGGCACTTTACTGAGCCATCTCCCCAGCCCACTCCATAATTCTACTTGATGAGTATGTTTTAATGGTGAACTATGTTTATTTTATGTAATGGAGATTAATCAAATACTCTCAACTTTCAAGTTACATAAGTGACATTTCAGTTTTTTGCTGAAAATGTAATGAAGCCTAGAAATAACCTGTGATCTGAAATGGTTTCTGGCTTGATAACCAAGTTCCAGGATTAAGTCAGAAGTACATAAAATGTTTGTAACATTGGAAAATGACTAAGAAATTATGGAAGGAATCATCAGAGTAGGCAAGTCCTAGAGTCATACAGAGCACTGTGGTAAGATCCATTCACCAATAATCAGCTGGTAGTAATTCTTTTAATTGATTCTACCTGGTAGCTCTAGTTGCAATGGTTAAAGGCTTTTATTGTTCCCACAGATAGCCAAAACAAACAGGCACTTCTGATTTTTATGTAAGTCTAGTGATGATTACAGGGCTTACCTTGTAAACCTTAAAACCGGGACAGCTGTAGTTATTGGTAAAGAACCATGCATTCTTGAAGCTGAAATAAAAGTAACCTTGAAAAAGTGTTCATTGTTGTCATACCTCCACCAATATTCATTAGCATTTTCCTTTCAAAGAAAGGGGTCTTAAATGAAAACTTCCTGCTTTTAAATTCCTTCAGCCTGCATAAATTCATAATTTTGTTTTAGAAAAAATTAAATTTACATGGCCATTCTATGTCTAGTATAAACATTGATTTTTTCTGCAAAATTCACATTCTATAGGAGGTAAATGTTAAAAATCTTTATAGTGATGTCACATTGTTAGTTACGTCTCAGCATGGAATATTGGTGATAAAAATCAGGACATGTGGCAAAGTTATTGTTTTTATGTTGTTCAGTATGTGAGTATATAATTATTTTGTAGGAGAGGAATTTTCTGTGCTGAAGTCACTTTTTTCAGCCATTGCGAAGAAGAAACAAGAATTTACATTTAATCTTGCCAGTGCCCTCTACCTCCAAGAAGGATTCACTGTGAAGGAAACATATCTCCATGGCAACAAGCAGTTTTTTCAGAGTGCTACAAAACTGGTGGATTTTCTGGATGCAAAATCTTGCGCACAGACAATAAGCACCTGGGTAGAAAGCAAAACAGATGGTAAAGTTTCCCATTTTCATAAAACTGTTACTTCCTTTTGGATTCATAGCTTTTAATACCCTAAAGAGTGGCTGAATATTTTCCCATTCTACTGTGGATCAAAGGGGTCACATCTTCATTTCAAATCACTGTTATTTAAATTAACGCTAGATTATAAAATCTACAGAAACTCTGAACTGTGTATTGAAAAGTGTATTGACTTATGCACTAATTTCCAGACACCCTCCTCTTCTTGATGGGAATATCTCAGCAATAATTTTTGCTCAAGTATTGATTTTTTTTCAGGCATGAAAACAGAAAGCCTACCTTGGGCCAGGAATATATTAGATATGTCAATTCCAAATGCTACTTTCCCAAGAGTACTGTAAATATTTTAGTAGATTATGTTAATGTTTAAAAATAAGGCTAACAATCTTATCACAAATATGGCAATCTAATCTTTAGACCTTATGTAGCAAAAATTACAAAGTTGTTAAATAGAGGTTAGATTTGAGTTCAATGTTTAGAGCATTGTAAGTTTAGGTTCTCTTTAAAATTAGGGCACTATTAAAATATTACAGTTGTTAAAAACATTAACAATGTGTGTAAAATAATAACATGATAGACCCTTAGTAGTATTCTTTCTTTGATTATGATTACTCTGAAGAAATTTGTGATTGTGTAAATTGTTACTTCTGTCTTCATGGGCAAGCACAAAAACAAAGGTATCCATTGACAGTGTGACACAGCGGTGAGAAACAGAATTTATAGGGATGTGAAATAAGGAAATAACGTATTTATGGACATGAAATTGCTTACTGCACAGAGAAATAAGAGAGGAAGAGATGGTTGTTTTGAAGACCAAAATCAGACTAACAACTGGTCACTGGCTGCAGCTATGAGTATAATAAATTTGGGTTTACCTCTGAACTACAGAATCTGGTTGTCCTGGTGGGCAACCTAGCCCTTTGGTCTGAATAATACTGATGAATATACAGGGAGACATATTTCAGTTCTCTTCTTGTCTGAACAACAATTTATGGACATGATCTCACCAGAGTTCATTACGTAGCTCTGTGCATTTTTTTTTCCTAGAACACTCTCATTTTCTATTTCTTGGTGTTTCTGTTTGTGCCTATTTCTTAGAGAAGTATTTAGCAGTATTCCCTTCAGCTCTTACAGTTGCCAAAGCTAAATGATACAATACCTTGTCCAAACCAGTTCTGTGCAAGACATATTTTCTTTAGCTTATTTTACCAATTACATTACATCATTACTTAATTTTCTCCCGACACTATTCTTTAACATCTTTATAGGAAAAATTAAAGATATGTTTTCAGAGGAAGAATTTGGCCCCCCTGACTCGTCTGGTCCTGGTAAATGCCATTTATTTCAAGGGTGACTGGAAACAGAAATTCAGAAAAGAAGACACAGAGATGACAGATTTTAGTAAGAAAGACCGCTCAACAGTCAAGGTTCCAATGATGAAGGCTCGGTTGAGAGCAAAATACGGTAATATAAGAAACAATATTTTAAATAAGGGCTTGATAACTGACAAATATATTTAATGAACTTTCTTTGTTCCAGGTTATTTTTCTGAGTCACTTATGACCTGCCAGGTTTTGGAACTGCCTTACAAGGCTGATGAATTTAGTTTAGTCATCATTCTTCCCACAAAAGATATGAGCATTGAAGAAGTGGAAAAACAAGTTACTGTTAATCGCATCCGGAGATGGTTCTCTGAGCTACGTGAACAAGAAGTGGAAGTCAGCCTGCCTCGGTGGGTCATGTTCTCTACTACTGATCTTTGAGTTATAAATGGAATCCTTTGGTCAGGTTTGGGTAAATAACACTTCTCTGAAATTGCAAGGGATCCCGATAGGCAGCAAGGGTTATGCACACTAATATGTTTCTGAGAGAAAAAAAAGAATATTCAGATCCGGTGGTGTACCAAAGTAGCAGAGTTTATGTTTTAGTGTGTGTTAACATTTCTTTATATATTTTCATATACTAGTTTATTAATTGAGAATTTCGTACTCATACATCAAATTTTGACTGTAGTCGTTGCTCTGCTCACTATTTCCCCTCACTCCTCCCGGATCTTATCCCTACTCTCTAACTTCCTTGAGTTTGTTCTCCCCTCACAATTTCTTCTCATTTCTCTAGATCTGATCCTTACTCCTATAAACTAAAATCATGAAATCAAAGTTCTGAAGTACATTTTCTCCAAACTAACCATTTTCTTACTAAAATAAGTATGTTTACTTATGAACAGTGGAAAGAAAATTATATAGGCTCAGTAAATAGTTGTGTTGACTGATGACTTTGTTCCAACCATCTGTGCCCCATCTCTGAAGAGTAACTATGTGTATCCCATATTTGTTCTGGAGTCACTAGGTAGACCAGGCTAGCATTAAACTCACCATCTCCGTGCCTCTGCTGTGTGGACACTGGAAATAATGTTCAGTGAGAAGTTTAAAATTTATTACTCAGTGCTGTATTTATTTTATACCTGTGAGTACATAATGAGTTGTAAACTGGTAAGTGAAGTGATTGGAACAATTTAATCAATGTCATCAGATTTCCAGGGCTACCATGAAAAAGAAACAGAGAGCAAACCAGTTGATTTAAACAACAGGCATTCATTCTCATAATTTTGGTATAAAACTATAAAGTCAAGTTGTTTTTAAAGCCACATGGACCTGAAGGCTGTGCCTGGACTCTGCCCTTGCCTCTCTTTAGCTTCTGATAGAGTCCAGCAATCCTTGGAGTTAGCAGCGTAAGTGTGACCCTACACAACATCAGCTCTGAGCAACACAGACAACCATCATGTATTGTCCATATACAAGAGACAATAGGAAGGAACATGGGTCAGATTGGATTATAGCCCCTATTTGTAGAATGTCCCCTTTTCTTCTTAGACATAGAATGAACCGAGAGTCAAAGCCTGTAAGAGTGACAGTAGGCTAAATGTTCTAGGGTGAGAGCTTTATTAGGTTGGACAGTCTAACATATGCCTGCAGTGTGTCAGATTCCTGTATAGAAGAAGCATCGTTAGAATGTGTTTATGTGTACAGATAAAAAGTGAGCACTTAATGCGTGTAGATAAGGCAACTTGTTAGCAAATTTCACCTACACAGAATCTTACTTTTGTATTAAACTACATATATGTGCATATATATCATGTCTGTGTGTTGTGTCTCATGTGTGTGGGTCTACGTTTGTGCACATTTGTGTGTAGAGCTTAGAAGACAAGCTCAGGTGTCATTTCTCTCTTTGCACCTTGTTTGAGAACCTTGACATTTGCAAATGTGTATGTGTATGAAGCCTGTTATTGTGTCTCTGCCTCTTATTTTGCAATAGGAATGCTGGGATTATAAACACATCCTAATGCACTTTACATGGGTCCTGTGATCCAAACTTGAGTCCATATGTTTGTGAAGCAAGCACTTGAAAAACTGTCTCCTAGTCTCTGCTTTTAAATTTCAATGCTAATGCTGTGTTTCTATAGATTTGGTTTGGTTACTTTTAGCTAAAGTCTATTATGTACACAATGGGACTTGAGTTAATAGGATAGGGACTCAGAGGGAGATGTCAAGAGGTTCTAATTTTTCCCCACTTACTGAGAACACTCAGTGTATAGGAGAGGGAATTAATGAGGCAGATTCACAGAAGTTACTGGAAACCATGACTGGGTCCATCTTAGCACAGAAATTCAGATTTTCTTACATTGTCTGCAGGTTTTACGTATGTGAGACCCGTTTCAACTCAATACTTACACATGGAAGCAAATTCCACTTGAAAAGCGAATAGCATGCTAAATAGTTTATTTCATGATTATTTAGTTTAATATTTATCTAACCACCACTTTTGTTGCTTACTCTTTTACCTTTGCCTATTTTTTTGATGAATTTCGGTTAGGGTCAAGGGAAATGAAACATGACTGTAATGAGTAATGATTCACACTGCGTATATTGATGAAGATCATGGTTTCGAATAATAGTTTGATTAGAAGACAGAAAGAGTCAGCACACGAGCTTTGACCTAAATGGACCTGAGTTTAAATCATAGCTCTCATACTTGGCTTGACCTTGAGCTTGGAAATCAACTTTCTTACAATTGCTTTCTTCCATGTCAATGATAACGATAAGGCCAACTTCCTAGGAATTTTGTAAACATTAAAAACTGTGATCTATATTAAGTGCCTAACCACAAAAGTGCTACTTCATCCCCTCTATTCATGGCTGGAATAATTATGGATAATTAGGTATTGGCCTTAGATTATGCTTTTATCAAATGACTGAATGTGTTTCTATTGCTGTAGGCTTCACTGGACTACTCTCTGAACAGGACTATTATTTAAATGACTTTCTAGTGATAATTACACATTATTAGACATTGTAATAAGTCTTCAGTATTCTTGTCATTATCCTGAAATTGCTGGGCTATTATTCTAAAAATAGTAGGTATATTAGAACATATAGTTTCCACCTTTATTGCTATTCAGGACAAAGAATATAATAAAGACAGGGAATACTTTTAAAACAATCATATTTAATTTTTTCCAGTAAGAAATTATTAAGAAGTTGAAAATAGTAGCATAAAATAAGCTACTTTCATTCAAAATAGATTTTTAGTCTTCATGTGCCCCACTATTCCAGTTACTTAGGTTTTGGAATGTTTAGCATATTTCAAAATACATATTATTGTGTCAGAAAATAATTTTAGTATGCTCCCATAGGATATGTGTTACTTTGAAAAATTACAGCAAAGAAATTTAATCAATGCCTGTCAATTAAAACTGTGATTGTATTAGACCTATTTTTCATCAAATTTGTAGCTGGCTTTAGCTTAGGTGTTAGATCCAGGATCCTCCAACAGCCGTTTGCATTTGTTGAACAAGTTCCTGTCAGTACAGGGACTTGAGGTGGGAGCTCTTGAGGTGGGAGTTTCTGGGGAATGTCACCGATGCAGGAAAATCCATTTCTGCACTTACGGATAACACATGCCTTTGCCTTTAAAAAATGTTTATGATAGCTTAATAAAAACATTCTCTAAGCATCTATGCAATAACAGTGTACTAGTCCCCCCCCCCCATTTAAATGACACCATGAGATTCAGTAGCTGCAATTTTCTTGGAACCATGAAAAATCTATACCCAAGCGAATCTCTGAGATTCTCTAGTTAGTTCCTTCTTCATAAATGAGGAACTTAGGTAAGTTGTATGTTGTAGTCTTATCATATGGGCTAGTATTAAAAACACTGTTCAGGTCTCTGACCCCTGACCTGATAACTCTTATCCATTTTGCCCTGTTCCCTTTCAATGTTTTACCCACATGAAGTATTCATTAAGATATTAGGGATGTCCATAAGATAAAGAGCCACAGCAAATGTGAGAACGCATAGGAAGGATGCTGAGTAGTAAATGCCTCAGTGAGTATCACCGCCAACAAGCTTTCTCCAGGACTGTTGACTGCTATTTTCTTTTCTTAGTGTTGTGAGCATCTGCTATTGCACATCTTTTTTAGAACATCCTGAGTACAGAAAATTTCTAGAAGAAAGCTTCATCCTTCTTGCAAAGTATGGAGTTAAACAAGGAAGTTTAGATAGAACTGTTTTGTTGGGTAACTGTTACTTCAAAGTCATCCTATTCATCATCCCCACCAAAAATATATCTAGGAAGCAAGTTATTAGCTATTTGGAACCAATTAATGGAACTGGATATAAAAGATGTGAGATGTAAGAAAATGAAACCAGGCTGGTGAAAACCAAAGATTCATAATATAAACTTTGCCAAGTCACCTATGTCATAAAATGTTTTTTTCTTAGAAAATGTGCACTGTGTCTTAAGTCATTTTTTTCTTCATCTTTTTGAAACAGATTTAAAATAGAACAAAAATTAGATTTCAAGGAAGCACTATATTCTTTAAACGTAACTGAGATGTTTAGTGGTGGCTGTGACCTTTCTGGAATAACAGGTATGCTGCTGATGAGTTAATTTTTATATTGTCATGTTGATTTGTTTTCGTGGAATTATATTAGCATGCTGATCTTAAAAGAGAGAGCACTCAGACCCAGAAAGCTTTTGTGTAGTGAATAAATGTCACACTAAGGCTGAGCATCTTATTCTTAAGCCCTGTGTCTCCCCAGGTCAGAAGTTTTCCTCAATGAAAATCAGAAAACATTTCTTTCCTTTTTTAAAGATTTATTTATTTATTATGTGTACAGTGGTCTGCCTGCATGTACACCTGCAAGCCAGAAGCGGGCACCAGATCTCATTATAGATGGTTGTGAGCCACTGTGTGGTTGCTGGGAATTGAAATCAAGGCCTCTGGAAGAACAGCCAGTGCTCTTAACCTCTAAGCCATCTCTCCAGCCCCAGAAAACATTTCTTAATGTTAGATAAACATTCTTACCATACTTATAATAAAACAATGTAAATGGAAGAATTATATATACATATATTCTGCCCTGTTTGTATTCCCTTACTCAAAATGGGAATTACAACAGGTCATCTGTCATTTAAGTAGGACAAATACACTCAAATGGACAACTAATTTTCAAATGTAATTTGGTAGTATCAAAGCCCACAAAGATACCTCCAGATGCCTTCAGTTTGACAACAAACGGAGATGGAATGTTCATGCTAACATAAATCTAGGGAACCTCTTCTTACTGGGTCCCTTACCTCCACAGCTACACCAGACATTCTCTTAGCTCTGTCCTTGACAAAAAATGATAACTGAAAACTAAATAACTGAACAAGTAGAACTTAAGAGTGCTATATACACCACCTACACTTTGAAAAATCCAGCCTTCTCTGTCATATAAAGGGCCGTGGTGATAAGCTTACTAGTCTACTTTGTATCACCATATATAAAAAATGCAGTACAAAGCCTTTTTGAACTTTTATGTGACTATGTAGACTTGGAGACGTATTGGTCTGTTTATTCATTCACCAATCATGTAGGTCCATGGGTGGAGACAGCAGGAAGTGTCTAAAGGAAGTGGAAAATGTGCACAGGTGCCATACAAGTTCTTTATCACCTTCATGACACAGCTACTTGTTTCCACACAGGCAATTGGATCTGACTTCTTGCCAGTGTCTACAGTACCAGCAGTAACAGTCAACATTAAACACTTCAGGAGATGCTATTTTAAGGTGCCCTGAACCGTAGCTACCTCCACAACCCATAATAACCAAGAACTTTTCAAGCACTTCTTCCCCTTAAAACTTCTTCCTGGTCTTAGGGATCTCAGTCAATATACATTAGGCATTTAAACATTACTCACTGTTTAAACTCCAGCAATTTAAACTCCAGCATAAGCCTTTTACAAGATGATTTCTGAAAACACTTCCAAACTGCTCCATAAAATAATTTGTACAAAAGAATAATCCCTAGCAGAGAATAAATATCTCACATTTTCTGCTTTTCTCCCCTCCTGGGCTAGCTATTTAAATTACTTTACCATTTTGGTCCTGCCTCACTGATTGAAATAAAGCAGCCAATTCTAACACTACAGCTGGTATATTTGGCATATGCTGTATCTAATACTTTGCAGGGCAGCAAACAAATGCTTATATAATGAAACTGTTGGTATCGGAGGATCACGTCCATGGTGGTTTGGCCCTCTGGGACTGGACCAGACAAAGGGCTGCAGTGACAAGTGGTAGAAGACCTCATTTATCTCACTGGAGACAAGAAGCAGAGAGGGGAGAAAGGAAGGAGCAGGGACAGGATACTCTAAAAACACAGTGGCCAGCTTCTCTCAGCGTCATCTATTTCTTGCCCCTACCTGAGGACCTAGCCTACCATACGTGAGGCTTTTGAAAGGATGTTTATCCAGGCTATAACACCTGCTATGCTTACTTATTTTTATACAATAAAATTTTACCAAAATGCAGTCTAAACTACTCTAATATTAGTGATATGGAGCATCTGCAAGAAATAGATATTTTATACTGGCATAATTCGCTGATTTTGATAGTATTATTATTATTATTATTATAAATTACAGTTTATTCATTTTGTATCCCGGCTGTATTCCTTCCCTCATCTTCTTCCATTTTACCCTCTCTCCTTCTTTTTCCCTTATGCCCCCTCCCCTAGTCCACTGATAGGGTAGGTCTTCTTCCCCTACTATCTGACCCTAGCCTACCAGGTCTCATCAGGACAGACTGGATCCTCATTCTCTGTGGCCAAGTAAGATAACCTTGCCAGAAGGAGGTGATCAAAGAGCAGGCAACAGAGTTCATGCCAGAGACAGCCTCTGCTCCCTTTACTAGGGAATCTACCGGGAGACTAAGCTGACCATGGGCTACATCTGAGCAGGGGGTCTAGGTCCTCTTCATGCATTTTCCTTGGTTGATTCATCAGTCTCTGCAGGTCACTCTGGGCACAGATATTTTGGCTCTGTTGATCTCTTTGTGGAGTTCCTGTCCCTTCCATGGCGTTCTATCTACCTCTTCTTCCATAAGATTCCCTACACTCTGCCCAAAGTTTGGCTATGAGTTTCAGCATCTGATTCAATACATGGCTGGCTGGGTAGAGTCTTTCAGAGGTCCTATGTGCTAGGCTCCTATCCTGTTTCCTGTCTTCTCTCACTTCTGAGGTCTATCCTGTTTGCCCTTTTGAGTGAGGACTAATCCTCTTCCCTAGGGTCCTCCTTGTTTAGCTTCTTTAGGACTATAGATTTAATATGTTTATCCTGTATTTTATGGCTAATACCCACTTATAAGTGTGTATACACTATGTGTGTCTTTCTGAATTTGGGATACCTCACTCAGAATGATCTTTTCCTGAAAATTTCATGATTTCCTTGTTTTTAATTGCTGAGTAGTATTCTATCGTGTAAACTTGGCTGCCTGCTCTCTGATCACTTCCCTCTTGCATGGTGGCCTTACTAGAACACAGGGAAAGAGGATCCAGACAGTCCTGATGAGACCTATAGGCTAGGGAAAGATAGAAGGGGAGGGGTTCTTCCCTATCAGTGGACCATGGGAGAGACATAGTGGGAAGGAGGGTGGGACTGGGAGGACATAAGGGAAGAAGCTACAGCCAGGACACAAAGTGAATAAATAATAATAATAATGATTAGAAAATAATAACGAAAAAAACCATAAAAATAACTGTAAACAACAACAACAAAACAACCCTGAGATTTCACCTTGCACCCATCAGAATGGCTAAGATCAAAAACTCAAGTGACAACACATGCTGGTGAGGAGGTGGAGAAAGGGGAACCCTCCTCCACTGCTGGTGGGAATGTAAATTTGTACAACGACTCTGGAAATCTATCTGGTGCTTTCTCAGACAACTGGATATAATATTTTATACCGGGGGGGGGGGG
>NW_026596244.1:3848562-3852294 GCF_907164565.1 Psammomys obesus | reverse complement strand
TTGATCTCTCGGCACTCCCCTCCCCCAGACCTCCCTCCTCCTCGGCACAGCGGACTCGCCTTTCTCAGCGCAGACCTAACTGCCTGGGGCCTGCAGCCACTGAGGCGGAGCCCCAAGCCCTTTATCGGCAAAGGCCAGCAGAGCCCCAGATTCGCTCGGCGGCTGCACCATCCTCCCAGGGCCCGAGTCTGCTAGACGCCATACTAGCTCCACAGGATCGCGATCACTGACGGTACGGCCTGCCCAATACCACAGTGACAGAGAATACGCTATATACTCACCAAAACCAGACAGAAACGCCATACAAGCTAGACACACCAGGCGCTGGGCCTCCGAAGCTTGGAGAGCACAGTAAAGAGACCCCAGGACTTCCCAGAAAGCATCTGGACTAGCAACCCAGTCTCCAGTTACAGCGGGACTTTCTAACCTGGCGGCGGAGCAGCACTGAGCTGGCGGGGCACATCAGCCCTCCAGTTTAAGACTAACCAGGGCCAAACCAGAGAACAGAAAGGCTGGTTACCCCGATTCCCACTGACGTGACCACCCTGAAATCTCCAGCTGCAGCAAGACCTCATAACCTGGCAGTGACAGCAGCACGGAACTGGCGGAGCACATCAAAGAAGCAGGGCCAAACCAGAGAGCAGACAGCCCAGATACGCCGATCTCTGCCAAGTGTCCTGCCTGTACAGCTAGTCCTCAGCATACGCTAAGGACACGGGACCTCTCTCAACTTCCTGAAGAATTCTCCAGACTCGAGAGAGAGACAGTACCAGTCTGATCGGCTGAATCCAAAAACAAACAGGGAAGGTCTCAGATAAGCCAATGGCCAGGGGTAGGCGAAAGAACATTTCCAACATAAATCAGGACATCATGACTTCACCAGCAAACCCCAAAATCGATGGATATTCCAATTCATCAGAAGCACAGGAAAATGACCTTAAAGCCATGCTTGCTCAATTATTTGAGGCTCATAAGGAGGAAATGAACAAATCTTTCAAAGAGATGGCCAGTCAATTGGAGGTAAAGAAAGAAGAAATAGACAAAACCCTTAAAGAAACACAGGCAAACATAGCCAAACAAATAGAGGCACAAGTAGAGAAGAAATTAGTGGCATACAAAAAAGGAAATGAACAAAGAAATAGAGTCCATCGTAGAGAGACAGGAATCCAAATTCAAACACATAAAAGAAATGGTGCAAGGCATGAAAACAGAATTAGAATCAATAAAGAAAACACAAAGTGAGAAAACTCTTGAGCTGGAGAACTTGGAGAAAAGATCAGGAACCACAAAAGTAAGCATCACCAACAGAATACAAGAGATGGAAGAGAGAATCTCTGGAGCTGAAGACACACTTGCAGAAATTGATACTTCTCTCAAAGAAAAAGTAAAATCAGAAAAATTCCAATCACAAAATATCCAAGAAATCAAGGATGCTATGAAAAGACAAAATCTAAGAATAATAGGAATTGATGAAAAAGAAGACTCCAGGCTCCAAGGTCCAGAAAATATTTTCAAAAAAATCATAGAAGAAAATTTTCCCAACTTAAAGAAAGAGATGTCCATAAATATACAAGAGGCCTACAGAACACCAAATAGACTAGACCAGAAAAGAAACACATCACGTCACATCATAGTCAAAACACTAAATCTACAGAACAAAGAAAAGATATTAAAAGCAGCAAGGGAAAAAGGCCAAGTAACATATGAAGGTAGACCTATCAGAATCACACCAGACTTCTCATCAGAAACTATGAAAGCCAGAAGGGCCTGGGCAAGCATCATGGAGACTCTAAGAGATCACAAATGTCAACCCAGACTACTATACCCTGCAAAGCTTTCAATCAACATAGATGGAGAAAACAAAATATTCCATGACAAAACTAAATTTACGCAATATCTATACAGCAAACCAACCCTACAGAAGATACTAGAAGGAAAACTCCAATCCAACGAAAACGAATTCACCCAAGAAAACAGGGCATACAGATAAAGTCCCAACAAAAATGAAAAGAAAACAAGCAATGAAACAAGGTAAGATCATCGACTCCATTACACAAGGAACTAACATGCATTGGTCAATATTATCTATCAATATTAATGGACTCAACTCACCAATAAAAAGACACAGGCTAACAGAATGGTTACGGAAACAGGACCCAACATTCTGTTGCATCCAAGAAACACACCTATGCAACAAAGATAAACACTACCTCAGAGTAAAGGGCTGGAAAAATGTTTTTCAAGCAAATGGTTCCAGAAAACAAGCTGGAGTAGCCATCCTAATATCTAATAAAATAGACTTTCAACCCAAGTTAATCAAAAAAGATAAGGAGGGCCACTATATTCTCATCAAAGGAAAAATCCAACAAGAGGACATCACAATTTTGAATATCTATGCCCCAAATACAAGAGCACCTACATTCGTAAATGAAACAATATTAAAGCTTAAATCATACATTGATCCTAATACCTTAATAGTGGGAGACTTCAACACCCCACTCTCATCAAGGGACAGATCAACCAGACAGACACCAAATAGGGAAATGAAAGCACTCACAGAATCCCTAAATCAAATGGACCTAATAGATGTCTACAGATCTTTTCACCCAAACTCAAAAGAGTACACCTTCTTTTCAGCACCGCATGGAACCTTCTCCAAAATAGACCATATAGTTGGTCACAAAGCAAGCCTCAACAGATACAAAAGGATTGAAATAATCCCTTGTATACTATCTGACCACCATGGACTAAAGCTGGACATCAACAACAACAGAAACAACAAAAAGCCGACACGCACATGGAAACTGAACAACTTACTACTCAATGACAGCTGGGTCAAGGAAGAAATAAAGAAAGAAATTAAAGACTTTCTAGAATTCAATGAAAATGAAGGCACAACATACCCAAATTTATGGGACACATTGAAAGCAGTGCTCAGAGGAAAATTTATAGCACTAAGTGCCTACAAGAAGAAATCTGTAACATCACATACAAACAACTTAATGGCCCAACTGAAAAACCTAGAAAAAAAAGAAGCAGATACACCCAAGAGGAGCAGACGGCTGGAAATAATCAAACTAAGGGCAGAAATCAATCAATTAGAAACAAATAAAATTATCCAAAGAATCAATGAAACAAAAAGCTGGTTCTTTGAGAAAATCAACAAGATAGACAAACCCTTAGCCAAACTAACTAAAAAGCAGAGAGAAACCATACAAATCAGCAAAATCAGAAAGGAAAATGGGGACATAACTACAGACACTGAGGAAATCCAAACGATTATTAGGTCATACTACAAAAGCCTATATGGCACAAAATTTGAAAATCTAAATGAAATGGATAACTTTCTTGACAGATTCCATCTACCAAAATTAAGTCAAGATCAGGTAGAAAGACTGAATAGTCCTATATCTCCCAAGGAAATAGAAGCAGTCATTAACAGTCTCCCCTCCAAAAAAAAGCCCTGGACCAGATGGCTTCAGCGCAGAATTCTACAAGACCTTCAAAGAAGTACTAACACCAATTCTCCTCAAACTATTCCATAAAATAGAAACAGAAGGAACACTACCAAACTCATTCTATGAAGCCACAGTCACTTTGATACCTAAACCACACAAAGATCCAACAAAAAAAGAGAACTTCAGACCTATCTCTCTTATGAACATTGATGCAAAAATACTCAATAAAATACTTGCAAACCGAATCCAAGAACACATCAAAGATATCATCCAC
>NW_026596244.1:3820579-3843562 GCF_907164565.1 Psammomys obesus | reverse complement strand
AAATTAGTGGCATACAAAAAGGAAATGAACAAAGAAATAGAGTCCATCGTAGAGAGACAGGAATCCAAATTCAAACACATAAAAGAAATGGTGCAAGGCATGAAAACAGAATTAGAATCAATAAAGAAAACACAAAGTGAGAAAACTCTTGAGCTGGAGAACTTGGAGAAAAGATCAGGAACCACAAAAGTAAGCATCACCAACAGAATACAAGAGATGGAAGAGAGAATCTCTGGAGCTGAAGACACACTTGCAGAAATTGATACTTCTCTCAAAGAAAAAGTAAAATCAGAAAAATTCCAATCACAAAATATCCAAGAAATCAAGGATGCTATGAAAAGACAAAATCTAAGAATAATAGGAATTGATGAAAAAGAAGACTCCAGGCTCCAAGGTCCAGAAAATATTTTCAAAAAAATCATAGAAGAAAATTTTCCCAACTTAAAGAAAGAGATGTCCATAAATATACAAGAGGCCTACAGAACACCAAATAGACTAGACCAGAAAAGAAACACATCACGTCACATCATAGTCAAAACACTAAATCTACAGAACAAAGAAAAGATATTAAAAGCAGCAAGGGAAAAAGGCCAAGTAACATATGAAGGTAGACCTATCAGAATCACACCAGACTTCTCATCAGAAACTATGAAAGCCAGAAGGGCCTGGGCAAGCATCATGGAGACTCTAAGAGATCACAAATGTCAACCGAGACTACTATACCCTGCAAAGCTTTCAATCAACATAGATGGAGAAAACAAAATATTCCATGACAAAACTAAATTTACGCAATATCTATACAGCAAACCAACCCTACAGAAGATACTAGAAGGAAAACTCCAATCCAACGAAAACGAATTCACCCAAGAAAACAGGGCATACAGATAATATCCCAACAAAAATGAAAAGAAAACAAGCAATGAAACAAGGTAAGATCATCGACTCCATTACAAAAGGAACTAACATGCATTGGTCAATATTATCTATCAATATTAATGGACTCAACTCACCAATAAAAAGACACAGGCTAACAGAATGGTTACGGAAACAGGACCCAACATTCTGTTGCATCCAAGAAACACACCTATGCAACAAAGATAAACACTACCTCAGAGTAAAGGGCTGGAAAAATGTTTTTCAAGCAAATGGTTCCAGAAAACAAGCTGGAGTAGCCATCCTAATATCTAATAAAATAGACTTTCAACCCAAGTTAATCAAAAAAGATAAGGAGGGCCACTATATTCTCATCAAAGGAAAAATCCAACAAGAGGACATCACAATTTTGAATATCTATGCCCCAAATACAAGAGCACCTACATTCGTAAATGAAACAATATTAAAGCTTAAATCATACATTGATCCTAATACCTTAATAGTGGGAGACTTCAACACCCCACTCTCATCAAGGGACAGATCAACCAGACAGACACCAAATAGGGAAATAAAAGCACTCACAGAATCCCTAAATCAAATGGACCTAATAGACATCTACAGATCTTTTCACCCAAACTCAAAAGAGTACACCTTCTTTTCAGCACCACATGGAACCTTCTCCAAAATAGACCATATAGTTGGTCACAAAGCAAGCCTCAACAGATACAAAAGGATTGAAATAATCCCTTGTATACTATCTGACCACCATGGACTAAAGCTGGACATCAACAACAACAGAAACAACAAAAAGCCGACACGCACATGGAAACTGAACAACTTACTACTCAATGACAGCTGGATCAAGGAAGAAATAAAGAAAGAAATTAAAGACTTTCTAGAATTCAATGAAAATGAAGGCACAACATACCCAAATTTATGGGACACATTGAAAGCAGTGCTCAGAGGAAAATTTATAGCACTAAGTGCCTACAAGAAGAAATCTGTAACATCACATACAAACAACTTAATGGCCCAACTGAAAAACCTAGAAAAAAAAGAAGCAGATACACCCAAGAGGAGCAGACGGCTGGAAATAATCAAACTAAGGGCAGAAATCAATCAATTAGAAACAAATAAAATTATCCAAAGAATCAATGAAACAAAAAGCTGGTTCTTTGAGAAAATCAACAAGATAGACAAACCCTTAGCCAAACTAACTAAAAAGCAGAGAGAAACCATACAAATCAGCAAAATCAGAAAGGAAAATGGGGACATAACTACAGACACTGAGGAAATCCAAACGATTATTAGGTCATACTACAAAAGCCTATATGGCACAAAATTTGAAAATCTAAATGAAATGGATAACTTTCTTGACAGATTCCATCTACCAAAATTAAGTCAAGATCAGGTAGAAAGACTGAATAGTCCTATATCTCCCAAGGAAATAGAAGCAGTCATTAACAGTCTCCCCTCCAAAAAAAGCCCTGGACCAGATGGCTTCAGCGCAGAATTCTACAAGACCTTCAAAGAAGTACTAACACCAATTCTCCTCAAACTATTCCATAAAATAGAAACAGAAGGAACACTACCAAATTCATTCTATGAAGCCACAGTCACTTTGATACCTAAACCACACAAAGATCCAACAAAAAAAGAGAACTTCAGACCTATCTCTCTTATGAACATTGATGCAAAAATACTCAATAAAATACTTGCAAACCGAATCCAAGAACACATCAAAGATATCATCCACCATGACCAAGGAGGCTTCATCCCAGGAATGCAAGGGTGGTTCAACATACGGAAATCCATCAATGTAATCCACCACATAAACAAAATGAAGGAGAAAAACCACATGATCATCTCCTTAGATGCTGAAAAAGCATTTGACAAAGTCCAACACCCATTTATGTTTAAAGTCTTGGAGAGATCAGGGATACAAGGCACATACCTAAAGATAGTAAAGGCAATATACAGCAAGCCTATAGCCAACATCAAACTCAATGGAGAGAAACTTAAATCAATCCCACTGAAATCAGGGACAAGACAAGGCTGCCCACTCTCTCCATATCTCTTTAACATTGTACTTGAAGTCCTAGCCAGAGCAATAAGACAACTAAAGGAGATCAAGGGGATACAAATCGGAAAGGAAGAGGTCAAAGTGTCACTATTTGCAGATGATATGATAGTATACATGAGCGACCCCAAAGATTCAACCAGAGAACTTCTTCAGCTGATAAACACCTTCAGCAAAGTGGCAGGATACAAAATCAACTCAAAAAAATCAGAGGCCCTCTTGTATACCAAAGACAAAAAGGCTGAGAAAGAAATTAGGGAAACAACACCCTTCACAATAGCCACTAATAACATAAAGTACCTTGGTGTGACTCTAACCAAGCAAGTGAAAGACCTATTTGAGAAAAACTTCAAGTCTTTGAAGAAAGAAATTGAAGAAGATCTCAGAAGATGGAAAGATCTCCTGTGCTCATGGATTGGTAGGATTAACATTGTGAAAATGGCCATCCTGCCAAAAGCAATCTACAGATTCAATGCAATTCCCATCAAAATACCAACTCAATTCTTTACAGACCTTGAAAAAAAAGATTCTCAGCTTCATATGGAGAAACAAAAAACCCAGAATCTCCAAAACGATCCTGTACAACAACAGATCATCTGGAGGTATCTCCATTCCCGATCTCAAGCTGTACTACAGGGCAACAGTAATAAAAACTGCATGGTATTGGCATAGAAACAGAAAGGAGGATCAATGGAATCGCATAGAAGACCCAGAAATAAACCCACACACCTATGAATTCTCAGTATTTGACAAAGAAGCCAAATCCATTCAATGGAAAAAAGACAGCATCTTCAACAAATGGTGCTGGACCAACTGGATGTCTACATGCAGAAAAATGAAAATAGATCCATATCTATCACCCTGCACAAAACTAAAGTCCAAGTGGATCAAGGACCTCAACATAAAACCAGATACTCTAAATCAGCTGGAAAAAAAAGTGGGAAACAGCCTAGAATTCATTGGCACAGGATACAACTTCCTGAACAGAACACCAACAGCACAGGCTCTAAGAGCAACAATCAATAAATGGGACCTCATGAAACTGAAAAGCTTCTGTAAAGCAAAAGACACTGTCATCAAAACAAATAGACAGCCTACAGATTGGGAAAGAATCTTCACCAACCCTTTATCTGACAGAGGGCTATTATCAAGTATATATAAAGAACTAAAGAAGCAGAAAAGCAACAAACCAAGTAATCTACTTAAAAAATGGGGAACAGAGCTAAACAGAGAATTCTCGAAAGAGGAACGTCGAATGGCAGAGAAACACTTAAAGAAATGCTCAACCTCATTAGCCATTAGGGAAATGCAAATCAAAACGACCCTGAGATTTCACCTTACACCCATCAGAATGGCCAAGATGAAAAACTCAAGTGATAGCACATGCTGGAGAGGTTGTGGAGAAAAGGGAACCCTCCTCCATTGCTGGTGGGAATGTAAACTGGTTCAACCACTCTGGAAGTCAATCTGGCGCTTTCTCAGACAACTAGGAGTAGTGCTACCTCAAGACCCAGCTATACCACTCCTAGGTATATACCCAAAATTTGCTCAAGTACACAACAAGGACATTTGTTCAACCATGTTCATAGCAGTTTTATTTGTAATAGCCAGAACTTGGAAACAACCCAGATGTCCATCAACGGAGGAATGGATACAGAAACTGTGGTATTTTTACACAATGGAATACTACTCAGCAATCATAAAGGAAGAAATCATGAAATTTGCAGGCAAGTGGTGGGATCTAGAAAAGATCATTCTGAGTGAAGTATCCCAGAAGGAGAAAGACAAACTTGGTATATACTCGCTTATATAGACCTACAAGACATGATAAACATAATGAAATCTACACACCTAAAGAAGATAATCAAGAAAGTGGACACAGGCGAAGGTGATTAATCCTCATTTAGAAAGACAAATGGGATGTGCATTGAACTTATGACAGGAGTCTATCACAAAAGGCATCTGAAAGACTCTACCTAGCAGTGTTTCAAAGCAGACACTAAGACTCATAACCAAACCCTCGGCAGAGTGCAGGGAATCATATGAAAGAAGGGAAGTTAGTATGATATGGAAAGGATAGGAGCTCCACAAGGACCAAATATATCTGGGCACAGGGTCTTTTCTGAGACTGACACTCAACCAAGGACCATCTATGGATATAACCTAGAACTTCTGCTCGGATGTGGCCTGTGGTAGCTCAGTAACCAAGTAGTTTTCCAAAGTAAGGGGAACACGGACTATTTCTAATAGGATCTCAAGGGCAGGCTGTTTGACCCCCACCCCAGGGGAGGAGCAGTCCGTTAGGCCACAGAGGAGGACTTTGCAGCCAGCCCTGAAGATACCTGATAAAACAGGGTCAGATGAAAGGGGAGGAGGTCCTCCCCTATCAGGGGACTTGGAAAGGGGCAGGGAGGAGACCAGGGAGGGAGTGTGGGGTTGGGGAGGGAATGAGGGAGCGGGATACAGCTGGGACACAGAGTTAACAAAATGTAACTAAAAAGAAAAATAAAATAAAAATAAAAAAATTAAAAAAAATATTTTATACCGTTGAAACTTTGGGATTCAAATTTGACTTTTTACTACGCTATTAGTTCCTAAGTCATGTTCAGTAATGCCTTAATTTTTAGAAGCCTCAACTTTCTAATCTAAGAGAGAAAATATGTCTTAATGATCTTTGGAAAATAGTGAAATTATGTAGGCCACTTAATCATCTAGCACATAGAGGGGTGGCCTAGTAGTTAAGATTGCTTGCTGCTTTTGCAGAAGACATAGTTTGGTTGCCAGCACCTGCAACAGCAACTCACAAAAAAATGTCTGTAATTCCACTTTCAGGGAATCTGACACCCTCCTACCAGCACCTCCATACATTCATATTTACACAGGCGCGCGCACACACACACGCACGCACACACACACACACACACACACACACACACACACACAATTAAAAAATAAAACATTAAATACTTAAATTTTACTTGACCATCTAGAAAAACTAGAAATATTGTAGGCTCCTTAATTTAAAATTCGTAGGCTTTGATCTTTTCATGGAGATTTAAAAGAAATGATTACTACAAAGACAGAGATAGTAATGAGTCTACAGAACTCATGTTCATTGTTCTAAGCTAGTGTGTCTCGGGTGGCATTCTAACCGGCAATTCTTATAAGCAATCCTTACATGTGTCATCTTGTATTTTGAAAAATCCACACTGAAACTATAATTATAAATTATATTGTATATATATATATAAGTATATATAAATTGTATGTATGTAAATATAATTGTATATTTATAATTTATATCATTATACATTTTATAAATTATTAATTATTTATACACATTATTTTATATTTACATAATTCATATATTTATATAATTTAAGTATTTACAATTACATAATCATATATATATTATATAGATATATATGGTCCTGCAAAGCTGACTTGATATGATATATAGCTAATGACTGCACTTTTAAGATGCTACTATGCCAGAAACACTTCACATCAGTTCCACCAGTGGGGAAATGGGACCCCTCAGCACTCACGCATAACAGAGCAAATGTTGCTAGACACTGTCCTACACTAAAACATTTATTGGGGTTTTAAAATGCACAACTCTGAAGTGATTTTTCTGACAGACGACACAGGGGCTTCTTAGACTTTTATGACATAACCAGTTTTGAAGGAAAATAAATTTTGTTTTAACATCAGAGCAGATGTGAATATATAATTTAAAAAGCAAATTGGCTTTGATGTTGATCTTTCTGTAGATTCTTTCTGTAGATTATGGTGAAGTGGGAAGTCTCCATTCAAATCCTCCTCATAGTAGGGCACCTGATTTGAGGGTTATACCTTTCTGCCTTTGCAATTTATGTCTGGGCAAACTTGTCCTATCTGTATATTTCATGAATTTTATAGTTACCCTAAACATCTCCAGAAAAGTGACTAAATTAGAGAGAGTTTATTTGTTCAATTACCATTCCTGTATTTTTGAACATATAATTGTTTAAACTTAATGGCAAAGACTTTGATTCTAACTGTTAAATAATCCTTCATGTTTTCATCAGATTCATCTGAAGTGTATGTCTCCAAAGTCATGCAGAAAGTTTTCTTTGAGATAAATGAAGATGGAAGCGAAGCTGCAACATCCACAGGTAAAACAAATAGATTCTTGAGAAGCGAGGAACAGTGGTGAGCAGGGGGAGGCTTTGGGGTGCTCTGCCGTCTTTCAATCTCGCTTTTCTCTTGTTCTGTATAAAGGAAGAAGGTGTATGTATGTGATATATATGTGTGTGTGTGTGTGTGTGTTCTTTAAGCATAATGTGAAATGAAAAGATTTGGTTAACAGTTGAGCGTCATCTATTCATATTTTTTCATATGCAAATTGGAATAACTACTAATTAGCACATAGGATCTGGGGAGAAAATGTCAGGACTCTATGTAATCTTCATTGTTAAGAGTGCTCAGTACCGCTGTCCTCTTTAATATTATTCTTAATTATATTGATTTAGCGGTTAGCTTTCTAATTCAACTCTTGTTATTATCTTCGTGGTAGAGGTTCAGAAACTTAGCTGCAATATTAGAGCCAGCTGGATATTTTTTAACAAATCTAAGCCCAAACAGTGCTTTAGAACAGTTACATCTGTGTTTCTGTAGGTGAGGTCCAAACTCTAAGGTTTTTCTTAAATTTCCGTGCATGGTCTCAGTCAATGTCCATCTAGAGCAAGCGCTGCTCTGTGACTCGCAGCCTGCATTTACTACTGCACATGCGCAGACCAGCGCAAGCGCTTCACATATTGTTACAAATGCAGAATTTCAAGTCTCATTCAGGAGCCACTCAGTCAGTCAGATCCTGGCTACCCGAACTCACTAGTTGGCCTGTGTGTACATTCAAGGTTAAGAATAATCTCCCGATTGCATTACATTGCATAGGTGGTATTTTGAATACTATCTATGCTGTGTGTAAATAATGCTGGAAAAGATAATGGATGCAAAGGCTTGAAATCAACCAGAAATAAGAAAAAGAAAAAAGTCATGCCTCCTTCATAGATCTGTTTTAATTTTTCCACACTACTTAGATTTAAATGACTGCTTTAAAATGTGCACAATTTAAAAGGTTTTAAATTTTATTTAAAATTTTATTGATAAATACTCCCAAACTATATCCACCTGGTGATTTCTTTATTAATTCATAGTGCTGCATTGTACCATGAATTTTGACAACTAAGTGGGACACCCTGGGCTATCTTTGCCATTCCTTGAAGGGAGTTGTGTTGCTATGCTCAAGAAACACAGATTGAAAGGAATGAACGCTGTCAACCTTTAGAGAAACCAGAGCTATGTATTCAGATAAGGGTAATGTCTCATGAACACAGAATTTCATCTGCTTTTACACAATGCTGAATGGGTTCTCATCAGTTACTGAGCAACCTCCTAATTATATTAGTGAAAAAGCCTCAGAAATGTGAAGCCACTTGCCTGGGGCCATGCTGTTAATTGACAGACTTTAAGCTGCTCTCAGGTTCCCTGGTTTTAGCTCAAAGCCATCTTGCTATTGCACATTGCCTCTCCTTGTAAAGCTAGAATTCTCCAGGAGGAGGATTACACTCATTAGGAGATGGAAATAGGAGTCAGCAGATATCCTGATGAATCATGCCCCAGAATAGCCTGAGACTTTGACATTAAAGAATGTTGCTCTGGGGTTGTTCAAGAACAAGAAGGGACAAAAAAGTGTTCACAGAAAAGGAGAATGGAAGTAAAATTGGCTTTACTTTTTTGATTTATCTCAACATTTCAGACATGAGCTTATATCCACTGGTAATTTGGGTGGAATTGTCATGGTTATTCAGTATAGAAGAGCATCATTCATGCAATTTTAGTAAGATTATATTTCATTGTTTTTCAATTTTGAATACACATGTTGTTTTATTTTTCCTTGGGTCCAGGGCCGTTGTGACTAAGATGCAGTTTACACTGAGACGAGAAATGCATTTCAGAGACCAGCAGCAAGGGCATCACATTGGAGCTACTCAGAAATTGCCACTTTCAGATCTCGCTCCAGCCCAGTCAGATCTGAGTTGAAGAGTACTTGAAATTAGTGTAAAAATGAGATTACTGTAAAAAAAAAAAACTAGAAAAAAAGTCTGACCACTAAAACTTCCAATATTATTGACAAATGCCATGTAAGCTGAACTAATTTGATTTATCATAACAAAAAAATTATAAGAAAATATATGCTTCTAGTTTTATAGTAAAATATAGTTTATTATAATAAAATAATTATATATATATACACACACAAGAAATGCTGAGATCACAAAGTAATTCTGGCAATGTAAGTATAAAATAAGTACTTCTAAACACAGATGCGATCCTCACAGTCTGAACTACAACAAAAAAGTGCAAACGTGTCAGCAAAGGAATTAAAAGATGAAGCATTTTAAGAACAGATCATGTAATGTAAATAGTGGGCAGAAAATTACTTTTGAGAATATGACATTTTTCATTTCTTCCACTAAATTGAATCTAGTATTTGGTGTTCTTCCTCACTGAACAGAAATGAGAAGTCAGAATGAATTCATGAACAGGCGAATATTTAGTCTTCTGTATGAAGAGTTAAGATTAATTACAAATTTCTTTGTGTTTAGGATATATTATGCAAAGTCCTTTTGTCTATGAAAATTACTATAATATAATATATTTATTTATAATATAATTTATTTATTTATAATATAATTTATTTATATATAGTAAGTGTAAACATGTAAATAACTGATGTCTTTTATTCCATAGGTATGAACATTCCTGCAATCATGAGTTTGACTCAAACTCAGTTTCTAGCAAATCATCCATTTCTGTTTATTATGAAGCACACCCAAACAGGTAACTCCTTTTGAAATCTCTTTGTAGGTACTGGTTAAATTAAGCTGTCAGTTTTATACACATGTGTGAAATCATATCTTCTTTTGATAGGGATTTGCTAAATGCATTTTTGTACATCAGGTATGGTATTATAAGCTATGATGAGAGCCTGAATTAGGGTAGTGGTAACATGGTCTCTGGCACAGCTGCTCCACGTATTAAGCTAACATCAGCCCCAGCAGTTAGATATTTGACTAATAAGGATTTAGAAGCTCAGAGACAGAAAATGTAGCTTGCCTAGCACCATACAATTAAAAGCTGGCAGCGTGACAAGCGAGGTTAAGTTGCTGTGATGCTACATGGAAACTGGAAATAGTGGAGTTTTGAGAAGAGTGACTCATAGAGGCCCTGAGAAGGAAGGTGGGACCAAGCATGACTTCAAATCTCCAAAAGAGGGTTCGATAGGGTACAAAAGGGCATAGCGAAGTAGTGACAGTATAGATGGCCATTTGGCCCAATGGCAGAATATACAAACCCAGGTTGTCAGGATAGATTGTCAACATTCACTTTTATAAAAAGATCTGCCAGAGATGAAAACACTGGGGAAGTCATCTTTAGGGAATCCTTAAGATAGCAACAACAATGTTCTGTGTCCTGTGAGAGTCACAAGACACAGGAAATGCAGAATATTTCATTCAGCCTCGAGGATGGCAAAAAGCCTGGGATAAAATGTCAATAGCCCTACACATCATGAGGTCATGGATCAGACCTTCACTAATACTCCAGCTCAATTAAGAACTCAACTCATGTTGATCATCTCTCCTAAGTTACATTTCTGTATTTCATGCTTATAAATATGAATATTTAAAAAACAACATAAAATAATTTAGAAACTTATGACATCCTACCTAGTACATAGTAGGCTCTCATTAAAAATATGTCACTAAACATAAAGTAAATGAAGAACAAGTATTTGGAAAGATTCTGTGAACTGGTTCATAAGGAAAAGAGACATAGTTAGTCTAAGAATGTGAATTTGTTACATTAACTAGAGATTTTGATTGTGGTACAATAAAAGATACACTAGCCTTTTTTTTTTCTAGCTCTATAAAGCTAATGCCAGTGGACCTTTTTAAAAGATTTATTCTTAGAATATTGAAACAGCTTTAAAATCACTGAGATTTTATTAAAACAATTTAAATCTCAGTAGTGGATTGACATTTCGAGTATACTGTTTGATTCATACATCTTTATCTATTGAACAATCTTCATTTTTAATAATTAGTGTATGTAATTATTGAGTATGAAGAATAGAAAGAAATGAGTCTATAGTAGACATCAATGCATAAGTAAATGGCATTTAGATTCATTATGTTTGATTCTATTCTCTAAATTGATGATTTTGTTCTAAGGCCATGTAATTTCATCCTGTATTACAGCAGTGGAAATTCCAAACATAAAAAATCCATCTACTAGTTCATTTGTGATAATGTTTAACGATTAGACCTGAGTGACAATTTCTATGACCATTATTATAATGAAGCTTTCTCAACTAGAGTTATTCCTTTAAAGTGTTGCTTAATGCAAGTGCTCCCTCATTTGCGAGGAGGTATGAACTGTGATATAAAATTTAGAATAGGGATGAAGAGATACTTTAGTGAGAATAAGCAGTTGGTGTTCTTGTCGGGAACTGCATTCAATTCCCAGAATATACATGGTGGCTCACAATTGTCTTTAAATCTAGTTCCAATCACACACCCTTTTCTAGCTTCCATACAGCCCTCCCCCGCCCCCACAGTCCACATACAGTCCACATGCAGTCCACATGCAGGAAAACACTAACGTGCATAAAGAAATTTTTTTAAAAAAATCTTTAAAAAATCATTAAGGCTGTTATCTTAAAGCAGGATACCTTTTGTGATTTATTTTTCTGTCTCATAAATCAACTCCACAAGATAATAAGAATAACATGTTGACTTGGCAAGTCATGAAGTAGCCTTAAGCTTTATAGAAAGTATTTTCAGTTGACAATTTTGAAGTATGGAGACAGATGACTTTAGGTTTGTACAACCATTTTTTTAAATCTGGATTTAAATTTTTATCTTTATCAAATACTCCTCATGTAAGGAAAACAACTTTATATGTTATCTGGATTTTCATGCTAAGGGTACATTGCAGTGTATTTATCTGCAGCTATTAAAATTGCAGGAGAGAAATAACTCACTTGTTTTCCTAAGCTGAGGTAGTACACCAGCTCTGTAGGCTGCCAGATGAAAATTATCAAAGACAGTCCATGAAATGTGCTGTTTCTGAGGAAGTACCGAGTCACAGTTTTCAAGATGACAGTACTCCTGAACCAAAAAATTATTGCATTTAGAATTCTGGGTTTGAGCTAAAGGAAGAATCATCTTGAATAATATTTATGAGTAAATCTTGGAATCTAGTTATATGTTTTGGTAATGTTATGCATTTTAATACTAGCAGTTACGAATTGTTTCCTTGGATGGAAAGCTGGAGTAAGTAATTTATTTAAATGTAGTGGACACACATATAGGGGAGACAATGCAGGCACTATTGCCTGTTCATCCTGCTCTCTACAGCCATTGGTCTTTTGTTAAGGGACTTCCACCAACTCTCAGAACTTAGTAGAGACCAGGGCAGTGACTGCATAGAAAGATCCATTCAAAGTGTGATTCCCTATGGTGAAATAATCAGATTGAAAACACTGGGATCGGTGGTGTTCGCTAAATGTTGTACACTGCAGCATTTAAATCTTATTTGATGTTTTTTTACCTGTAAACTTGACTTGAAACCCTCCCAACTATTGAGAAGTATTTTATGACAGAACGTTATGGAGACCCACGTTAGTGATGCTTCCTATTGTGGCTAAATTCATTAATCATCCTGAGAAAGGTCCATCCTCATTTAGCAGAAAACTGACTTTATTTTCTTCTTTTTCCTGATATAATTTTGAGATTTGAAGAAAAATAAAAGAAAAAACATCAGTTGGGGATTATATCTCCATTCATGTCACTGACTCTCTTATGAGCACCTCTGTATTTTTTTCTTGAGATTATAATATACTTTCTTCCCTTTCCTCCCTCCATTCCTCCCATACATCCATTCCTCCCATATGACCCTCCCCACTTCCTTCAAATTCATGTGTCTGTCTCTTGATTAAATGGTAAGGAGTTAATTAAGCATAGGGCTTTCCTGCTGTTATTTCTAATATATCTAACTGCTTTAATTTAGCTTTAACTTAAGCAAAATTTATTTTGCCACCTTTAAGATTAACCTTCATCAATCTGCAATTAAGAGGATTATGGCAGTCTTTGTCATTGATCCTCAGCCACTTCCTTTTCCCAGGTGAAATCCAAGGTGAATAGGTTTGATGCATCATTAATTCCTGGTCTGTCCTCTTGTTCTTTGTTCCACTCACTGCCAAACACAGACTGCCTGGAAACAGGTGTTTGTACTTGTATTTGGTACTATATCAATTTGGTGAGCACTTGAAAGTACTAGCAATATGAAAATATTGTCTTTAGCAGTGAAGTACGCTTTGATTCAATGCTAAAGGACGCCTGGGGAAACTGCACTTTTAACCCTGAGGCTCATATTCTGTGCATAAAAAAAAAAATGCCTGCCAGTTCTTCAGACTTGAAGCTGCACTGTGCTCATCACTACTTTATTATGCTGTGATTGCCTAGCTGGGCTCCATATTTAGAAAAAGTCTCTCATGGAAAACAAGACTAATGCATTTTCCATGACAAAGTGTTATAAGGTTTTATATATTTCTCAAACTACTGAAATTATTAATGATGGTCTAAATGTTTTAGACAAAGGAGAAGGTCTTGCTATCAGACTTTGTCTGTAGAAAAGAATGAGTAAAGCATTGTTAAATAGTGAAGAAAATAATTATTGCTTTTCTTCCAGAAATTTCTAAAGTATTCTTTTTTCTTTTTTTCTAGAATCGATTTTGTTTATGGGAAGGGTGACAGATCCTGACATCCAAACAATGAAAGGGAGAGATTTAGATTCACTGTGAATAAAAATCATGGTCTCGTAATACATGACAATCTTTAGAAAATGGTTGACGGGTAAAATCTCATCATTTCAAAAAAATTTGAACATTTTCTGATTAAAACTGTGCATATAAAATAAGTAAAGACAAATATAAATCTTTTCCTTCTTATGCTTTTCTAAAGAACTGTGCTATATAAAACATAAATAAATCCCAATTGTTCAAAAAAATTCTAAGATAATTTGACATCACATTTGTTTGGCAGGGGCTGATAGTTCAGTTGGTAAAGTGTTTGTCTTGCAAGCACGAGTGCCTAAGTTCAGCTGCTGAACCCAGGTAAAGAGAGCAAAATGTGCTGGTATGCTTATATTTGCAGCATTGGGGAGGCAGAGCCAGGCTTTTCGTTGAGACTCAATGGGTAGCCATATTTGCCTTCTTGTGGAGGTCTAAGCCAGTGAGAAACCTGTCTCAGCAACAACAGAAACAGTGGATAGTGTCTGTAGGATGTCGCAATGGGAGCCTTCCTGTCTCCACATGTATGTGTCCAAATGGATACACAGATGTGTACACCCTCAAACACATATGCATGCATATATGGACATGTACATTCTCTCACATACAAACATGCACACACACACACACAAAAAAAAAATAAATTTAGATATCAAATATAAAGACTGAACTGTTGGATTCCCACTCATGGTAGTTTTATCTAGACCTTAGCAGAATAAAGCCAAGAAAGAATGCCCATGGTAGATTCCTCTCTAGGTTGTGGTATAGAGATCCTAGGATCTATGACCAGCGTACAAGTTTTGTGTATTTCACTAATTGTGTTATTCCTTGTGTTATAATAATGTCTGTACTTTTCTGTATCATTTGGGATTTATCATCATTTTTCCTACTGATTTATTCTATAAATGTATATGGAAAACAGGAATACTGAAAACTTTGATAAAATTCTTAGTTTGCTTATATAAAAATGGCAACCAAGTCAATGTGATTAGAGAGGATTACTACCCGTAAATTTTGAAAAACTAGATAGCATAGCATCGATAGATACAGCCAAGATTGTCCTCCATAAAGAACCCTTCTTTTCCCCCTTTTTTTGACCTATTATTTCTCATTACATAATCCCATTCCTATTTTCCATAGTATGTCCATATCTTATAAAATATTTAGATTCTGAATACAAAAGAAAGCCTGTGATATTTTTCTTTCTAAATCTGGCTTATCATACTTAGCATGGTAATCTCTGGTTCCATTTTCCTGAAAGTGACATAATTTTATTCTTCTCTATGGATGTTTCAATCTTCATTGTGTGTATAAACCACACTGTCTTTATCTACTTGCTCATAAATTGAGGGGCATCTAGGCTGCTTTGATTTTTGTCAGTTGTGTGCAGTGCTATAATAAACATAAATGTACAAGTATATGTGTGTTAAAAATAATTTAGTTATCTGTATGTATATGTCTATATGCATCTGTGCACTATGTGTGTGTGTGTGTGTGTGTGTGTGTGTGTGTGTGTGTGTGTGTGAACAGAAGCCAGAAAGGGAGTTGTAGCCCCTGGAGGTGGAATTACATACCTTTATTACTCTCTGTTGCTGAGCTCCTGTAGCCTAGAAGAACTGCAAGTGCTTGTAACTGCTGGACTGTGTTTGCTTTGGATTCTTAAGGAAAGATAATGGGAAGAGGAAAGAAAACAAAAACACACACTCACACACACAGAAACACTCACACACAGAGGAAAAGAGAGGAGAGGCGGGTATCAGAACAGGAAGAAAGGTAACCAATGAGATGGTGAACATGTTCAAAGTATAGTGACACAAAAGTATGAAAAAAAGATCATCCTGAGTGAGGTAACCCAGAAGCAGAAAGACACATATGATATATGCTCACTTATAAGTTGATATTAGCCATATATTATAGGATAAACATAATAAAATCTATAGTCCTAAAAAAGCTAAACCAGAAAGCCCCTGGGGAAGATGCTTAATTCTCATTCAGAAGGGCAAACATGATAGACATCAGAAATAGGAGAAGACAGGGAATAGGACAGGAGCCTAGCACATAGGACCTCTGAAATACTCTACCCACCAGTGTATCAAAGGCAATACTGAGACCCATAGCCAAACTCTGGGCAGAGTGCCGGAAACCTTATGGAAGAAGAGGAAGATAGAAAGACCTGAGAGCCAAAATAATTGGGCCCAGGGGGCCTGCATGGACCAATACTACTAAGGACCATGCATGTAGAGCACCTAGACCACCTGTTCAGGGGAAGTCCATTGGCTGTTCAGTTTCCAAGTGGGTTCCCTAGTAAGGGGTACAGGGGCTGTCTCTGACAGGAACTCAGTGGCGGGCTCTTTGATCACCTTCCCCCCAGGGGTGAAGCCTTCCCAGGCCACAGAGGAAGATGATGCAGCAAGCCTTGATGAGACCTGGCTAGGGTCAGATAGAAGGGGAGGAGGTCCTCGCCTATCAGAGGACTAGGGAAAGGGCATGGGGGAGAAGAGGGAGGTGGGTGGGACTGGGAGGAGACATGGGCACAGTAAAACTTGATTGAGGCAATTCTTTGAGATTCCTCCTTCCTGGGTATGTCACATTAACAATGAAACTAACTAGGTCAGCCCTATGCTCTGAAGTCTAACATTTGAACCTTAAAAGAAATAAAACTACTAAACTCCAAAAAAGCTTCACATGCTTCAGTTTTTTAATGAATTTTTATGATGATGAAAAATACCTTTTGGCAATTTTTGAGTTAGCTTAATCATAATAACTACCCACATTGTGCCCTAATTACGTTCCAGGCATTGAAATAGGTATTCTATGTTTATTATGCTAAATGTAGTCAACATCTCAAGAAATAATATGACCTTGCTTCCCAGGGAGACCTATGACTCAATGAAGTTCGAGAAATTAGTCAGTGCATGAAAATATTGTTAAAATGGATAAATTTGGACTCATGTCTATCTTATCTAGAAGACTAAGCCTTTGTAGAAAGACAACAGCAATTTTCTTTCTGACCTAGTAGTTCTTTCTTGGGACTCTCTGTAACAGAAGTAGAATAAAAAGAGCAAATAAACACGCATGTTAACATGTGTTTCATGCGCATTAGGGGAAACCCATGGAAAAATGAATACATTTTAATATATGATTTGAATGAAAACTTATACACAGCATCTTTGACAAACAACAGTAAGGTTTGGGGAAAACTGAAGAACAAAAAGAATCTCGAGTATATAAGAGCTGGCATGATGCAGGAAGAGCTGGCATGATGCAGGAAGAGCTGGCATGATGCAGGAAACCAGGGAAATGATGCCCAGAGTCTCACTGGTTAAGGGGGTTACCCAGGTATCTGTGATGCCTTATCCAGTCTGGATATGCTGAAAGCTCCCTTCTGTGATCAACAATCATTCTTCCTGATAGCAAGAGGACAAGGTTTGTTCCCTAACTGTATTTTCTTCTTTAAGGTAAATGAAGGGGAAGCAGAGAGCTTTTCTTGTGCTTGCTTCTTGCTTCTCGATAAAAATAACCCTAATGACAGTGTCATATATTTTGATGCTCAGCTTAGATCTGAGCTTAGATCCCAGAGCCCACATGAAAAGTTGCTGTGAAGTGGCCCTAGCATGCTGGAAGATGGATACAGGAGGGTCACTCAGGCTTTATGGTCAGGCTAGCACCAGGTTCCATGAAAGATTTGACTCAAGTGAATAAATTGAAGAGTAGTAGAGCAAGATACCTGACATCCTTCTCTGCACCCTTGTGCATCTACAGGCACATTCACATATTTGTGGACATACATGACACAAATCACATACAAAACTCATGCATATGCACGCACACCATCACATGTATAAACATTCAAAATTTAAAAATGTATCAACTTTGCTGTTTCTGCAAGCATATGAGCTCAGTTAAGAATGAAGTTCTTTTTTTGCTAAGATATGATGTTTTCTGTTTATTCTATATTACTGCAGTCCTAATCCTCTTCCAGGCTCTACATTTTAGCCTGATATGGGACCTCATTCATTACTTTCACAGATAGTAATGGAGCTCCCGCAAGGTTCAAGGCACTGTTCTAGGCTCTAGGATATACCTGTGCACAAAACTAACAAAGTCTCTGGCCTCAGAGAGCAGAGGTGTTGCTGATTGCTGAAAGACAGCAAACAAGGGTCAAATACAACAAGAAGCTGACTTCAAATGGTAAAATGAATGGTCTTAATAAAAACAATGATTAGGAAACAAGTGAAGCTTTAATAATTAAGGTGCTGTAATTAGGTGAAGCTAATTTTAAGTTCAAGAACATGGTTTTCAAAACAAAGCACATTTGCTTTTCTGCAATAAAATTAGCTAAATGTTTGCCTCTAATTCTCTATACTACTGAGGCTATCTACATTACATGGAAGTTTGAATATTTTTTTGTTTAACGTCATTCTCTTTACTGGTGTGTTGTTTGCTTAAAAAGAGAAATTCTAGCTGCTAGCAATGAGAAACAAGCTTTCTGGTGTGGGTTCAAGGAACATATTTCGTCTTTGACTCTGAGCTAGAAGCACTGTTGGCAATTTGCTTTCCAGATGAATTCCTTCAATCTTCCCTTTCAGTTGTAGTGACTGCAGTAGTTAAAGTAGCCCTATATCATGAGAGTAACAGTATCTGAAATACATACCTTTTCCTTCAATAAAATGAATATTAAATAATTTCCAGTGTCAAAAAGCTATTGAAAACTTTGGATTTGGAAAAGTACATCATATATACATAAAATTTTATTAAAATAATACTCCTTGTAAACATCTAGTCTACTGTACATTTTTATTTGAGTCACATTTTTTCCCTCTTTAGGACAAAATATTCACCCATCTGTGAGGACTCTACTGGACACTCTGGAATCAACTTAAATTGACATTATAGAGTTATAGTTCCAGGCATATTATAGAGGATTCTGTAATAAAACAGGCATTGGGAAACATGAAATCAAATGTGGAATATTGGTTTGGGAGGATATTTATACAATTCTGAATTAGATAAACAACTGAAAGCAATGAAGACAGAGAGAAAGCTCCAGGTGGGTATCATTGTAATTCTTTGCTTTCAACCTGTTAAGATAAGATAAGCCCTCACAGCATGGCCCAGAGCATTGAAATAGCCCTGTGAGGGAGCCAGAGGGTGGGCCAGCTTGAGACTGGCATCCTGCATTTGTTGGGGAGGTACGTCTGCCTTGTTCTCCTTACTTGCTAAGAGCACTTTCTCTGGTATATATCTTCTATATATCTTCTCCTCACTCCACCCCAGTTGCTTATGTGATCATTTCTAAATCTGAGACATAATAGGTAAAATATTTTTAAAAAAATCTAATTTCTTCTGCCTTCTTATGTCTCCAGTGACCATGTTGGTAGTATGCTACTGTGGAGACATTTTTTACTGTTTAGCATTATACTTCTTGGCTTGTCACCTCAGTTCTCTGGGGCTTCAGTGTCCTAACCTGTACAGAAAAGAGTTAGAAATCCTATATTTAAAAATATATATTTGTTTCAAATGTTGGCCTACTCAACAGAGCCTCATATTTGAACTAATTCTTTTGAGCTATTATTATTATAAGCAGTGTTTTTCACAAAACATAACTTCCTAGAATATTCTCTCACTGGAATCTTTGTCCATGACATTATACACATTTAGAACACCTTCCTTAAGGGTATGATATTTATTGGTAATGGCTCTGTGATGCTAGGGGTTGAACCCATGGCACTGAGCAAGCTAGAGTACCCTATCCACAACCTGTGTCCTCAGCTCTTTGTTTGATATTTAATTTGTTAAACCAAAAGTTCAATTTTTATTTCCATTTTTTAATTTTTTTTAATATTAGTTACAGTTTGTTAACTTTGTATCCCTGCTGTATCCTGCTCCCTCTTTCCCTCCCAATTCCACCCTCCCTTCTTCATCTCCTCCCTGCCCCTTTCCAAGTCCGCTGATAGGGGAGGACCTCCTCCCTTTTCATCTGATACTGTTTATCAGATATCTTCAGGACTGGCTGCAAAGTCCTCCTATGTGGCCTAGCAGGGCTGCTCCTTCCTCAGAGGGGGGTGTCAAAGAGCCCACCATTGAGTTCATGTCAGAAATAGTCCCTGTTCCCATTATCAAGATACCCACTTGGATACTGAGCTACCAAGGGCTACATCTGAGCAGAGGTTCTAGGTTACATCCATACATGGTCCTTGGTTGGAGAAACAGTATCATAAAAGACCCCTGTGCCCAGATATATGTGGTTCTTGTGGAGCTTCTGTCCTCTCCAGGTCATATTAACTCTCCCTTCTTTCTTATGATTCCCTGCACTCTTCCAAAGGTTTGGTTATGAGTCTTAATATCTGCTTTGATACACTGTTAGGTAGAGTCTTTCAGAGGCCCTCTGTGGGAGGCTCCTGTCCCATTACTTGTTTTCTCCTACATCCAATGTCCATCCCATTTGTCTTTCTAGGTGAGGATTGATCATCGTACCCTGGGTCCTCTTTCTTGTTTATCTTCTTTAGGTGTATAGATTTCAGTATGTTTATCCTATTTTATAGTCTATATAAGTGAGTATATACCATGTGTGTCTTTCTGCTTTTTGCTTTTCAGGATGATCGTTTCTAGGTCCCACCATTTGCCTGCAAATTTCATGATTTCCTCATTTTTGATTGCTGAGTAGTATTCCATTGTGTAAAAATACCACAATTTCTGTATCCATTCCTCGACTGAGGGACATCTGGGTTATTTTCCAGGTTCTGACTATTACGAATAAAGCTGCTACAAACATGGATGAGCAAATGTCCTTGTTGTGTACTTGAGCATCTTTTGGATATAAGCCTAGGAGCGGTATAGCTGGATCTTGAGGAAGCACTATTCCTAATTGTCTAAGAATAACTAGTCTGTTTTTATGCCCAGATTTTCCCTGTACAAAGTTGTTGATGGCCAGTGGTCACTTCGTCAGGAACCTTGTTTCTCTTCCTCTAATACTTAACCCACAGAGCCTTACAATTGGTATTTAGTGGTGTAATACTAAGTAGAGGCCAATGTGCACCCTGTAAGCCCAGATGATGAGACAGATACACTGCTTAAAATGCTTCCTTCTGCGCCATCTTGATGCTACTGTTCAAAGTGGCCCATAAGACATATTTAGAAGATGATATATCTGATATTTCCAGTTGCTTACAGAACACCTCTATAGCATGGGCTAACACCAAACAAAAATAGCTGGATCAAACTGTGATATGAGCAGAATTACATTATCATTGCTATTTGAGGGATTATATTTGTCAACTGCTAGTATTCCTTTTTTTTTTTTTTTTTTTTTTTTTTGGCCTTTAACAGGGTATTTTATAATGGACAGCAAATCACAGCCATCAACATAGACATGGCAGGCCAGAAAGAAGGGGAGATAACTCAGATGTGAAAATATGAGTTTTACATATGAAAACTCATAAATAGACCACATTTTTCTAGTATCCATTGAAAGCTGTGTCTCAGATGCCTTAGAGATTGATACTGTGTGGAACGAGATTTTAGCACTGAAGTCAGAATTTAGAAATGGTGTCACAGAGGGCTGGACTGGTTAAAAAGAAACTTTGCCTGTTTTTCTTTCTGTTTTGGCCACTTTGTTGGTGGATATCAAATTAAGGGTGGACTATAAAACTCTCACCCAGCAGAGAGCACCGGATGTGTTAGCGATGGCCCTGGATCCCGTGCTGTGAGCCTGACCAAGAACAGTGAATATACAGCATGGAGATCCAGGTCCCTGGCATGAGCTAGCATTGAGTACATGTGTGTTTGTTACTCTGATGTTTGGAATATGGTAGAATAACATTCTGGATTCTTTTTTTTGGTCTTTCTAATTATGTGAGAGTTTTCAGAAATAATGTTCTAAACATTTTTTTCCATGCAAATTGCTCATGTCCATGACAATAATGTTCCTCTCTTCAAAGAGAAGAAAAGACACAGAAAACAAAGCACACTTGTGGTGCGTTGTGTGCAGCCACACATAGCTCTCTTGGTTGAGAATAATTTTTATAATAAAAAAGCAAACTTCATTTGGAAATGTGTGTGTGTGTGTGTGTGTGTGTGTGTGTGTGTGTGTGTGTGTGCACACACCGTGAACAGCACAGAACTTGACTGGAGCAGGTTTTTGACTAACAAACATCCTTGTCTGCTTGTAACAGATGATGACCTTGCTAATAATATTTGGAAGCATGTACTTAAATGCACCACAGAACACTAAAAGCTGATTTCAGCAAGTTTTTCACAGGCGTCTACAGAAACTGAAATGGATTTTTTCTTTGGATTATATACACATATTACACCTGAATCATTTGATTTAACATGATTTGTGTCACTCTGCTTGTATTCTTATATCTGTGAACATATTCAGAAGAAAAATTATAAGAATGCCTTCTATTCTGTTAAACAGTAGCAGCTTACATTTAGGGATAACTTTACTATTTCTGAGTAACACAGTATTTTACATAATCTTTGTAAGTCTTTCACACCTTTAAAACCGAGAAATTGAATTCTGAATATTAACTTTTTTTTTTCAAATCCATGTGTAGTTAATCATAGATTTGGTGTTTGAAACATTGGTTCTAACTTACTGGTTACTTTTCTTAATCTGGTGACCTAATACCTAATAAAAGGAAACTTTAGGGCACACAGACTTGTTTTAGATAATAGTTTGATTGGATACATTCCAATCAAAGAAAGAAAGAATAGTGCTGGGTGTCAAGGCTGGTAGTCACATTGCCTCTCCCATCAGGAAACAGAGGGAGGTGATTGGCTGGCTTTCCAGATGTCTCTTAATTGAACCCAGGATCCCAGTTCATGGAATGATGCTGTCCACCTTCCCTGCCGGTCAAAACCTTTCTGTAAATGCCCTCACTGACATGCACAGAGCTCTGTTTCCCGGCAATTCTGTGTCTGACAGTGAAGATTAAGATCACATGACCCGTCATTTGTTAGTAGCAATTCTTACACTTTCTTTGCATCCCAGTTACCTGGTGGGACCGTCAGTACACAAGCGGCTCAGTCCCAGGCTCTGTGCTCCTCATTCGGTGGGTCTGAGTTGGGAGTATCAGCACTTTATTTATTTATTTATTTATTTATTTATTTATTTATTTATTTATTT
>NW_026596244.1:3805552-3820569 GCF_907164565.1 Psammomys obesus | reverse complement strand
TTTATTTATTTATTTATTTATTTATTTATTTATTTATTTATTTATTTATTTATTATTTTGAAAATAGATTCTGCTCTCATACAATATATCCTGACCACAGTTTCCCTCCCTTCACTTCTCCCAGCTCGCTGACACCTCCCCTCTCCCTTAGATCCACTCCTCTTTAGAAAAGAAAGCCCTCCAAGAGACAACAGCCAAATGGGATAAGACAAGATAAAATAAGACAAGACAAAAGCCCTCATATTGAGACTGGACAAGGTAAGCCAATAGGAAGAGAAAAGTCCCAAAGCAGTCAAGAGTCAGAGATATACCTCTCCCACCATTAGGAGTTCCACAAAAACAACAAACTAACAACCAAATTATATATGCAGGGGACCTGGTGCAGACCTATGGAGGCCTCGTACTTGTTGCTTCAGTCTCTTTGAGCCCACATGAGCATCCTTTAGATTATTCAGTAGGCTATATTTTCCTGGTATCCTCCAGCCCCTCTGGCCCTTACAGTCTTTCCTTCCCCCTATTCTGTGGGGTTCCCCTATATCTGAGGTGAGGGACCTGGATAAGCCCTCCAATTCAGACTCTTTCTGCAAAATGTCTGGCTGTGGGTCTCTGCAGCAGCTCCCTACTGCTACTGGATGAAGTTTATCTGGACAAGTCACCAATCTATGACTATAGCAGAATATCATTAGGAATCATTCCATTGATGTTTTTTCTTGCCATATTTGCTTCTATCCTAGGTCTCTGGACTATCTAGTCTCTGGTTCCTGGGCATCCTAGCGCTGTTTGGGCATATGCTCCTTTCATGGAGTGGACATCAACTTAAACCAAATATTGGTTGGCCATTCACACAAGTTCTGTGCCTAAACTGTCCTAGCATGTCTTGCAGGCTGGACAGATAGTAGATGGAGGGTATTGTGGCTGGGCTGATGTCTAGGTCTCTTTTTCTGTAGCCTGCAGAGTACCTCATCATGCCAAAGAGATTAGAAATAGTTTGAAGGCTACATGCAAGTACCAGCAATAGTTCTTTATGTTCAATGAGCTATGTGGATGTTATACAAAGGCTTCCTATTATAAATAAGGAAGCTCACCTGACAGCAACCGTGACACACCTTATAAAGCATAAAGAATCTCACCTTCTTGTGATCAATGTTAAACACTAATATTTATCCAAGCTTAAAGAATTAAGTTGACTTGTCTGACTTAATTGATTGGTTTACTGAGTTTTGCCTAATAAGTATATGCAGTTTATGGATCACGGTTTCCATTTATGTTTAGAGATACAGAAACTGGATTGGCTTAAATTGTGACTACGCAACAATGGATAATTGTCAACTGTTGTGTCTAAATGTGACCCCCCCATTTTTTTCTATGACAAATACATAAAAGTTTAAATTGCTAGTGTGAGTGCCTGTCTTTGTTAGGCCTCTACTGCTGTGAATAGACATCATGACTAAGGGAATGGTTATAAAGGAAACCATTTAATTGAGGCTAACTTATTACAGTTAGAGGTTTTAGAGGTTACAGTTACAGTTTTAGAGGCTCTGTACATTATCATAATGGCGGGAAGTATGGCAACCTGCCTGTAGACATGGGTATGCAAGCACATATGGTGCTGGAGAAGGTGCTCTGAGTTCTATGTCTGGTCTGCAGGTCTGCAGGAAGCAGGAAGATAACTGGCTTGAGCTTCTGAGACCTTAAAGCTCTCCGCCTAGTGAAAACTGAAACGTTTCTGTAAAGCAAAAGACACGTTCCTCAGAACAAAATGACTGCCTACAGACTGGGAACCAACCCTATATCTGACAGAATATATATATCCAGTATATATAAAGAACTAAAGAAGTTAAAAAGCAACAAATCAACTAATCCAATTAAAAAATGGGGTGCAGAGCAAAACAGAGAGTTCTCAATAGAGAAACATCAAATGGCAGAGAAACACTTAAAGAAATGCTCAATGTCCTTAGCCTGTGGAGAAAGGGGAACCCTCCTCCATCACTGGTGGGTATGTAAACTTGTACAACCACCTTGGAAATCAATCTGGTGCTTTCTCAGACAATTAGGAAAAGTTCTTCCTCATGATCCAGATATACCATTCCTAGGCACATATCCAAAATACGCTCAACTATACAACAAGGGCATCTGTTCAACCATGTTCATAGCAGCTTTATTTGTAATAGACAGAACTTGGAAACAACTTAGATGTCCCTCAATGGAGAAATGGTTACAGAAATTGTGGTACATGTACACAATGGAATACTACTCAGCAATGAAAAACAAGGAAATCATGAAATTTGCAGGCAAATGGTGGGACCTAGAAAAGATCATCCTGAGTGAGGTATCCCAGAAGTAGAAAGACGCACACAGTATATACTCACGTATAAGTGGATACTAAACCTAAAAGATAGGATAAACATACTAAAATCTATACACCTAAAGAAGCTAAACAATAAGGAGGACCCAGGGTAAGATGAACAATCTTCACTTAGAAAGACAAATGGGTTGGACATTGGAAACAGGAGAAAACTAGAAACAGGACAGGAGCCTACCATAGAGGGCCTCTGAAAGACTCTACCTTGTAGTGTATCAAAGCAGATGCTGAGACTCATAACCGAACCTTGGGCAGAGCGCAACGAATTATATGAAAGAAGGGGGAGTTAGTAAGACCTGGAGAGGACGGGAGCTCTGCAAGGACCAAATATATGTGGGCACAGGGGTCTTTTCTGAGACTGATTCTCCAACCAAGGACCATACATGGATATAACCTAGAACCCCTGCTCAGATAGGCATGACAACATGGCTCATGACATAGCCCATCGCAACTCAGTATCCAAGTGGGAACCCTAATAAGTGGAACAGTGACTGTCTCTGACATGAATTCAGTGGCGGGCTCTTTTTTACCTTCAAGGGAGGAGCAGCCTTGCTAGGCCACAGAGGAGGACATTGCAGCCAGTCCTGAAGAGACCTGATAAGCTAGGGTCAGATGGAAGGGGAGGAGGACCTCCCATATCAGTGAACTTAGAGAGGGGCAGGGAGGAGATGAAGGAGGGGGGTAGGATTGGGAGGGAATGAGGGAGGGGCTACAGCTGGGATACAAAATAAATAAACTGTAATTAATATAAAAAAATAAAAATTTAATTAAAAAAAAGAAAACCAATCCTACAGCAAGCCCATACCAACTCCAATAAGGCCACATCTCCTAATAGTGCTACTCCCTATGGGCCAAGTACTCTAACACATGGGTCTATGGGGGCCAAACCCATTGGAAGCACTGCAGTGCCTGTCTTTATTGTTGTCCAACACAGACAGAAAGGTTGTAGATAATTGTATAAGAAAAAAAAATCAATTTCAACTGCCAGAGCAATCTGCAAGAGACTGGCTCCTCAACTTTCCAGATAAAGAGATTGAGAAAATTACAGAACTTCTCATCTTTGTTTAGTAAAAGAGTTCTGGCTTTTGTCACTCTAGAACCTTTGAAACTATCCCTATGTTCTTACTTTAATACTAGTTGTTTTGCAAGTGTCAGTGGTCAAATCCGTATTTCTAAGTCAGATGAAAGCAGAAATGGGGAAGCTACACTTTACCTTTTGGAGATAATAAAAAGGTCTACATGGATGCCATGGCAGTGTTTACTAATGATATCAATCCTAGCTTCCAAGGCTACACAAATACTAGGCTGAAAATAACATTTCATTAACTTGAGGTTTTGCAAATGGGAACATCTGGTAGGCGTCACAGGAGACCTCTGCCACAGTACTCAGATCTATACTTCCCCAAATTAAAGAACTGAAGAAAATTTCTAGTCTTTCATTTACAACACAAAATTTTAATTTGTTTCTTCTAACTAGCTTTTCTGCTCTTTAAGTACATATATGGTAGACTGCATTGACTCCTATCACAGGTTCCTAAATTTTTAAATGTGTTTCACTTTTTATGAATTGGTATAGTTTATATTGTAATATCTTACAGCTTATTACATTTTTGTGTTGGATATAACTTGTATTTAATTCTATTATTTTTTTGTATTATGGTTTTGGAGATTTTGCCTGCTATTCAGGCATTATTTATTTATTTATTTAAAATTTCTCATTTTATTGTACAGATTAATTTCTATTTATTTGTTTGTTTTATTTGTTTATTTATTCTCTCATACATTAACCTTGACTTCAGTTTCATCTCTCTCAAATCCTCCCAGTCCCTCTCCATACCTCCCCTCTCCTCTAAATCCACTCCTCCTCCATTCTCTTCAGAAAAGACCAGGTCCCTCAAGGGTATCAAACACAGTATAACAAGTTACAGTAAGATTGGGCACATACCCTCAAATCAAGGCTGGATGAGGCAACCCAGCAGGAAGAAAAGGGTCTTAAGAGCAGGCCAAAGAGTCAGGGACATCCCTACTCTCACCCTTAGGAGTCTCACAAGAACTCCAAGCTACACAATGACAACATATACACAGAGGACCCAGGTCACCCACATGCAGGTTCTCTGATTAGCATTTCAATATATGTGAGTTGCTATGGGCCTAGGCTGGTTGATTCTGTAGGTCATGTTCATGTGTTGCCCTTTACCCCAATAGCTCCTACAGTCTTTGTTATTCTCGGAGTTCCCTGAGTTATGCCTAATGTTTGGTTGTGGGTCTCTGCATTTTCCCCTGGAAGTTGCTGGCTGAAGCCTCTCTGGTGGTGACCGGGCAAGGATCTGGTCTATGAGTATAGAAGTATATCATCAGGAATCACTTCATTGATTTTTTTTTTTCTGCCAGATGTTTTTGGTTTTATCTCAGGTTTTTGGTTTTATCTCAGGTCTCTGGCCTATTCACCCCTTTCCTGGACATCCAGGCAGTGCAGGCATGAGCTCCAAGATAAACAGTCATTGGTTGGGCACTCCCACAAGTTCTGGGTCACTGTTACCCCAGCCTATCTTGTAGGCAGACCAGATTGTAGGTTGAAGTTTTTTTTTTTTTTTACTTGATTGGTGTCCCAATCCCTTCACTGAAGTTTTGCCTGGTTACAGAAGATGGCCAGTTCAGTCTCCATATCCCCCATTACTAGGAGTCTTCTCTAGGATCACCTCGTAGATTTCAGGAAGTTTCAGTTATGCTAGACTTCTACATAAACCCCAAATGCACCCTAATTCCAGTAATCTCTTCCAGTACATCCTTCCTCCACCCCCACACCTGATCCTGACTGTTACCATCCTCTCCTGTGAAATCTATTCTATTCCCCTTTCCCAGAGAGATCCATGCTCCCACCATACTGCCAACCCCACCCTTTGAGACCTCCTCTTTATTTAATCTCTCTGGATCTGGGGACTGCAGCGTTGTTATCCTTTACTTAACAGCTAATGTCCGCCTATAAGCAAGTACAGACCATGTTTGTCTTCCTGAGTCTCGGTTACCTTACTCATGATTTTGTTCTAGTTCCATCCATTTCCCTGGAAATTTCATGATGTCATTATTTTTAACAGTAGAGTAGTACTCCACTGTGTAAATATACAACATTTTCTTTATCCATTTTTTTGACCGGGGGAACATCTAGGTTGTTTCCAGTTTCTGAGAATTATAAAATACTATAAACATAGTTGAGCAAGTGTCCTTGTGGTATGATGGAGCGTCCTCTTGGTGTATGCTTATAAGTGATACAAGTGGGTCTTGAGATAAATTGATTTCAAATTTTCTGAGGAAAAGCCATATTGATTTGCAAAGTGGCTATAGAACTTTTCACTCCCACCAGCAATGGAGGACATGTCCTTATTTCACATCCTCACCAGCATGAGTTCTCACTGTGTTTTTGACCCTAGCCACTCTGACATGTATGAGAGAATATTAATGAAGTTTTGATTTGTATTTCCCTGATAGCTAAGGAGGTTCAATACATCTTTAAGTGTTTCTCAGTCATTTGAGATTTTTCTGTGGCAAATTCTCTGTTTAGATATGTACCTCATTTTAAAATTAAAATATTGAGTTTGTTGATGTCTTTATATATTTGAGCCTTCTACCAGTTGTAGAGTTGGTGAAGAGCTTTTTTTTCATTTTGTAGGCTGGTGTTTTGTCCTATTGATGGTGTCCTTTGCCATACAAAAGCCTTTCAGTTTCATGAGGTCTTATTTATTAGTTGTAGATCTAAGAGCCTGTGATAAAGCAGTTCTATTCAGAAAGTTGTCTCCTGTGCCAATGAGTTCAAGGCTATTCTCCACTTTCTTTTCTACCAAGCTTTTTGTACCTGGTTTTAGGTTGAGGCCTTTGATACAGCTGGATTGAGTTTTGTGCAGGATATAGATTCTTTTCTCATGCAGTATAATCAGAGTACAGTTTCCCCTCCCTCTGCTTCTTCCAGTTCCTCACCACCACTACCTCCTCTCTCTTCCTTTACACCTTTGAATTCATCTTATTTTAAGTCTGTGAGATATGTGCAACATCATTCTCTTTTTAAGGTCTCTTTTTCTGTTCATTGATTTGGGCATTACATTTTAAGCATGCACACAATGATTTTTGTTTGAGTTCAAAATTATTTTTTTAACTGATATTATTCTGGCGTTCTGAATTTTGGTATCTGGCATACAAAAGAAGTAGGGGCATTTTTAGTAGGTGGTGAAACAACTAGGTCAACCTGGTCTTTGTAACATCAAACATAGAAAATTCATCTATATGCAAAAAATAATATGAAAAGGGTAATATATGACTTGCATGTGAATAGTTAACCTATATGAGAAGTTCTGGAGGCCATTGACCAAAATTCTACTTTCTTACTGATAGAATAAATGTTTGCTGTTCTCCTTTATGCTTATTTTCTCACCTTGTGTCTATATTTGTACCTCTCCTTTGAAGAAAAGAAGGAAAACATAGCTGTGACAGAAGTGCTAGAACCTGTTTTCTCTCAGCGACCTCCACAGTAGTTTCCTGTGATATAGGGCCTCTTCAGGGAATGCTTCCTACCCTCTCTTCCCAGAGGGCTTTGAATGCCCACAAGGGAGACATGAACAAGTATCATATTCTCACACTTAATGTGGCAAGGAATTAAATCTCTTAAACACTAGACTATATTTAAATCAGCGTACACTGGTGCTTTTTCAAAAGACTGTAGGAGAAATTGATGAAATTACCGAGAGATCAGTAAAGACAATTTGTGGATTGAAACTGTCAAAGATTCCAAGTCTTGACTTATATTCAGCATTCACTAGTGATTTATATAATTCTACTCTTTGATTTTGATCAAGTTTAATTAAACCAGTCAGTTAGGTTTAAGATATATCAATAATACGGGTTGATTCTTTAATATCCCTTCTAGTTTCATGTCTGGAGCACATAGTCCCTGGTTAGTATCTCTTTTTTGGAAGATGCTGGAACCTTTGTGCAGGGCCAAGATGGATTATGTATGCCAGGATGTGTGGGCCCTTAAAGGTGAGGCCTGCTTTTCCTGCAGTCTAGCTCTTTGCTTCCTGTCTGTGACCATGTGATGTGCTGGCACACACTTCCACCACCATATACTCCCTTGCCTTCCCCACATGATGTGCTGAAAGAAAATCTTCTTCTCTTACGTTGTTTCTGTCAGGTATTTTGTTGTGAAATAATACACCAAACCTGAAAAATGCTGTAATGGTTCAGTTACGTTTCAAGGTCTATACAGAAGAAAATAACATGGGTAATATAAAGTATTTAAGAACAGTCGGTTGCTAACTTATTAACTCTATCTAAATGATGATACATGTTTGAAAGAGCTCATTCCATAGATCACTATTCATGCATATTTAAATGTTATCAACATATTTTTAAATTAATACATTTAAAATAGAAATATGATCTCTGTTCAGAATATTTGATATAGAATTCCTCAAATATAAAAATTAATTTGGCTTAAGTGAAATGCAAAACCAAAATAGTTTTTAAGATACTTATTCAGTTTTAAACTTTTTTTTTGAATTATCTACACCATGTGATTTCACACTGTCAGTCAACACTTAAAAAAGTTTGCATGGGAATGATTGAGGGATCTTGATACTCTATAAGGTCAAACTGTCTATGTGATGATATTTAAAGCTGTTTTCTCAGCTTACCGCCCTGACTCTCATGAGTGACCAATGGCATACTACAGTTCATGGCAACAGGCAATGCAAAGACATGTACAAGGCCACGACTGTTTACTGCTGAAGAGAAATAAACCAGATTAGAAAAAGTCAAAGACTTCTACTCCTCTCTGTGATATTTTTAGCTTTGAAATTGGGTTTCTAGAATTTTATGTATTTATCATATATATTTCTGCTCCTTTAAAATTACTTAGCATAAATATGCTTTACATTACCTTTCTTTCCTAGTATTGCAAAACTAATTGGCATTCACTGTGATTTTTTTTCCTAATTTTAGAAGTTTTACCATTAACAGAAATATTATTTGTTTGTTATTTCTGAATTACAAATTTTATAAATGCAGAAAGAGAAAAACTTTCAAGTATAGAACTAGTCCATGAAACCAAAACTTTGCACCACTGCTTTGTATGTTTATATAAGCTTCAATGACATAAGAAAAACATTATTTTAAGATCAGTAGTAAGTAAAGAAAAGAGTGGAAGTGTGAATCTGCAAAACCAGTATCTGATATCGGAGAAGAGGCAATGAACAGCTTTACAATGCGGATAACTGATGCAAGTACATCAAGACCCTTTTGTCTTACACCAATCAAGAAGGGAGAATAGCAATAAAATATTTGCACATGACTATAGGACTGTTAAGAACACTAAAATATAGCCACGAGGAAGGTCTCAGAAACTCAATAGAAAGCCTTTCTAAATGTCTTTTTCACTTAGAGGTACATAAGGACATTGTTTTTAGAGATTGTTCAAAGAATGGGAAATTACTTAGCTTCCTCACTGTTTACAGTAGTCTTTATAGGGTAAACTAGAAATTTCATCAGTGTTTATTAAGGTTTTTCTTGCAAGAAACTTATCCATGTTATACAAGAAAAAGAGATTTGAGTATACAGAGAAATTTGATTGCCCAAGGAGAAAGAACACAGCTTCAGCAGACACTAGAGGTCAGTAATACACTGAGTCCCCAGAAAGCTGTTAAATAAATTTTTTTTTCAGAATATTTTTTTTCCTTCACTTCTCTTTGGGGTGATAAAATTGATTTGTCTTTGAAGATAGGCTTTGTAGTTGCTTCATGCATATGGCCTTGCTAGAACCCATGTTAAGTTCCCATTTTATAAACCAATAGGAGAGAGCGGCCGTCATCTATCAATGTCAACTCCAAGCGATTAAAATAATTTGATTGGTCTACCTTGGGATATATGTCCACCTCTGTTCAAATTAGCTATGCTCTAGAGAATTTGGTAGCATTAGTGTTGTTAATGTTGTGTGGCAGTTTCCTCTAAGATTAAAACCTTTCATATCAGAGGGAAACTTCTTAAGACATAGAATACTAAAAAGAAGTGAAACAACAGTATATTTTACGACAGAATGTTTTTAAAGGTGTTTTGGGAGAAGAAGGGGTGAAACACAGCAAAGAAGCTCCTTAAGACTGGAAATAAGAAACTCAAAATACCTCAGGAAGTCCCTGAAACTGATAGGATTCACTTAGCTCCTATGTCTCTAAAAGTAATGACAGCCGAGTCACTCTAAGACAACCTGAGATGCCTTGAAAAGGCTCAAACTGAGCAGCGTAGAAGAAAACTGACCCCAGCTAAGCAGCCTAGAAGAAACAATGTGGTAGCTGCCTGGGATAGGCACAGACCAACAGGACCATCTAGAAAGGATATCCTCCAGTCTGTTGAGCTGCTTCTAAGTTGTGCAATGAGTTCCAGGTGTCAAGCTTTTGTGAACAGTCACTGATGCTAAGATGGACCTTTGGTGATGCAGCTGTCTTTGAGACATCTGCTCCTGTAGCTAACTTTTCATCCATAGTCTGTAAGTTATACCAATAGAACTCACTGCCTCACCAGACTGAACTTTGATGCTATCCATACTTTGGGCTGTTGTTCGTTATCTATATGGAACGAGTAGATATTTGTTCATGTTTATCCAGGAATAATGTAACATAACAGATGCTTATGTAAAAATGTTAGTTTTCAGCAAAGTGATTTCTGAGCTGTGTAAACAGTTTTTCTAGAATTGACATTTGTAAATGCACACCCAAAATAGCTGTTAATGAGTAAGTTATTTGTCCCAGTGGATCTCAGTCCAGACTGATCTTATCACCTAATTACCATAGCTTTAGAAACTGCTATAAATATTTTTATATATCATTGTAGATAACAAACAAATGTTCTTGATAAACAACTCCTGTACAATTTTTCTTATGAATTTTTGGATTTCCTAAGCAATTTCTGCATTGATATAATTATTATCCCCCTTTGGACACTAAATTTTGCAAAAATATACAAATATGTATATATATATATTTGTATACATATATTATATATATATGTAGGCCAAAGCAATGCAATTTCATAAAGTGACTGTGGAGGTGTGTATGCACTCTGTGGAAGCCTGTAGATACACTGGCATTAGGAAACATGTTGAAGTCCTCCTTTTCAAATGCTCTGTGTTTGAAGGCTCTATCACCTACAGGAGAGAAGCCTAAATGTCATTCATTCCTAGCTAACAGCCTAAATGAATGAATGTGTACCATTTGGTTGGACATGTAACAAGAACCTTTCCCACACCTAAAAGATGGGCTCAGTTCAGGAGGATTGTGATTTTCTCTCCTTACATTCTATCTAGAGAATGTTGAGAAATCATCACTCTTGTGTTTTGGGTTTTTTTTTCTTTTTTTTTTTTTTGGTTTTTGGTTTTGTGTTACCATACATACATTTCTATCCTTAGTTTATGGTGTGAGAGGGTTAAAAGTCACATTGAGGCTTGTTGGGATCTTATGGTACTTGTGAGCACCTGTTAATGTATAAATAACTTTATTGCAAAGGAAAAAACATTTGTGCATTTATACTCTTCAGATTAGAAAGTTAGAACTTAATCAGGCTCATATTTTAGCTAGGTCAACATAGCATATACTGCCATAATAGATTTTTATAAATAATTCATGTTAAATCTTCATAGACCCCTGGGAATTTCTTATTTATGATAAGCTATGCTCTTCTTTGCTGTACTCATATATCATTTTTCAAAAACTCAGGGACTTAGTATTGTGTGGTCTGATTACAAGTCAAAACATAACACAGTAGACCATTATTGTCAAAAGTCTGAATTTCAAATGCTGAAATTATGAGGCATTAATAGGAAACAGGACAAGAGCTTTAACATCTCAATAGTATCCTGGTTGCCAGCCCACTGCTGCCAAAGACATAGCATGATGTTCAGAATGAGACATGGGAGTTTAGTCCCACATGACAAACCTATTCTGGTCCTTGTTTTACCAAGATTTTCTTAGAAGCTAAAAGCACACACTTTGGGAAACTTCTATTTTTATAACTATGTTTTCCATATTTGTACCTAGAATTCACTTCCCAAAGAACCCCAACCCCCTCTCCAATCCTTGCTTAGTATGCTTTTTGATGTCCAATGACAATGAGAAGTTTTCCACTGTAGAATATCCACTGCAAGATCCAAGGAAAAGGCCATAAAGCTGTGCCTGTAATAACAAAGATGTAGTTTGGACTTGGGGGTTTGATGGAAGTGCCACTAGTCACCATAGTGTAGAGCAGAGAGGCATGGGTAGAACACAAGAGTTTGCTCGTGTGCGTGTAAAAACTGCTTCTCTTATGAAGACACTCAGTAAATGCAAAGAATTCTCATAGATCCAAACTTACCAGCTGTTTTGAAGGTTTGCTTAAATAAGAGAATGGCCATTATTTCCTTTCAATCTATGGTATGCTTTAGAAATTGTAAAGACTCATATACAATATATGGGCCTTTGTTTGCACTCTTCCCCAATGACTCTCAAATATAATAAAGCAACATTTTAGAGTCTTAGGAGTGTCAAGGAAAATGCAAATGCTTTATTAAATGCAATTTCTTATCTCAACTCTAAATTGTTTGCTTTATAGGTGAGGTTGGAGAAGTAGGGATAAAAGCAAATCCTTTAGCTTACAATTGGACAGCTTAAGAGGGAATGAAAGCAGACACAGAAGATTGTTTATATCTCCCACAAGCTTACACTACATTTAACCCTGTCTTACTTGATTGTCAAGAACTAGGAAATAAAAATTTAAGAAAAGCCTTCTGAAGGAGAATAAGGCAAACTTGCTTTACTATAAAGCTAGGGGAACAGCAGACAAAATACATTTATTTCAGGATTCTGTTCTCTGAGACTTACTCGGAGCCCTGATGGGCACTTTCTTTTTACTGGCTATGATTTCTTAATGAAGATGTAACAACAAGCACTGTGAAGGTACTACTTCTATTCTGGAGGACACATTAGGTTAAACAACTGTGGGTTGAAGTCTTTTTTTCATCAATCATTCTGCTGTTATTGCTAAATTGAGATTTTTTTTTTAAAAAAATTACTTTTGAGCCTTTTTCACATCTAGGTACTTAGACTTGACAGGCCAAACCTACAACTGAAATTATTGTGAATAAAGTATGGCAGAAAGTTCTCTCAAGGAATGCCCTTTGCAGAAAGATGGTCCGTCAATGAGACCAGGGTCTCTGTGTTCCCTAACTTTCACTGATGCAGGCTCATGTGATGCAACAGGACGAGTTGGGGCTCTGCTATACAACATCAGTGTCAACAGGACAATAAAGCTGAGTTTCTTATCTCCCTTCGTCTGACAGATTAGGTTTTAGAGGGATCTTTCTCTTTTTTTTGCATTGAGTTGTAAGACATTTCCGCGTCCAGGCAATTTTGTGACATCTACTATTAAAGCAGAGATCAGATGTCAACATTATTCACTGCTGCTCTAATGAACTGCCATATTTTCTGGCAGGTGAAAATGCGGGAGCCAGGTTAAGCATTGCCAGTGTGCTCTGTTTTCAAGCTTGATGTTTGGTTTAGCTGTTTGGAGGGGCTCCTTATAAAGCTTAAACTTTCCATGGTTCACCTTCTGCATAAGGAGGAAAGTAGCTTACCAGTATGCCCCAGTTTTAGAAATTACAAACATTTTCTGTTTCTGTTTATGAACATCAGTCACGCACCGAGCCTTGAACTAAAGCTATACTCTGTTGGAAGTGGAAAGACAAGGTATTTTGATTTTAAAGTCATTAGTGCTGTGAGAATAGCAGATGTAGCTGGCTTGTCATAGAGTGGAAATTCTTGTACTAGAGTTGTTCTGGTCGTTAAGCAACTAGAGCTCCGTGCCGACGGTGTTAAAAATTCAAACACAGGAGATGGAATTCACTGGTCTATTAACGTCAGTACTAGTTAGCTAAAGAATTAGCTACCACTCTTTAAAGTGGAATACAGTAGCTTAATAAAATTTGTGTTTCCTTAGGAAATGCCTCTACTTGCATGATAAAAAAATGATAAGGGATAGCAATTTTGTTAGAAAACTAGTGAGTCAGAAATTGCACTTATCACTTTTATATACATTTTCTTGGAGACAACTAAGTCACAGAAATAAATGCAAATAAGTCTGAAAAATGTAGATTTGCTTTGAGTAGTCTCAACTACTGTGGACTGTGTTATTATGGACTTGAATAAACAAAAGAAGCCTTCTCTACAGACTCATTCAGAACATTAAGATTTTCTGTACAGTCTAGTCAACAAAGTAGCAATTCCTCCAATATGATGTTGCAATTATAGGACCCAGAGGGAGGATAGTTTCTATGAGACAAGGGCAAGTTGACTTTCTGTAGGATCACAGTCCCTCCCTATGAGTTGGGAGTCTATAGTTGCCTATGATAACCTCAGAGGACAAAGATTTGGCGAAAAGTAGGCTTGGAGACACTAGAGGAGATTTCTTAGGGATATAACAGAGGTCCTGTAAGGAGCTAGTGGCACAAAAGGGCAAGACCAGCTTAGCACTGACTACATCAGTAAATATAAAGTTTTATATAGAGTCATTTTTCAGCATAACGTTTTTGTTGATTTTTGGGGATTTTCACACGAGGAGACCTGATTCACTCACTTCCCAGTCCTTTCATGATGCCTACATGCACCACACCCTTGTGTCCTGTCTGCCTCTCCCCAAATAAGTAAGTAAATAAATAAATTTAAAAAGTAAAAATTAGAATAAGAATGAAAAAATTCTATTTTGTGTTATCTACTCACAGAGTGCAGTCAAACTTTCAGTGGCCTGCTCCTTAAATAGAGCTGAGTCCTTCCCTTCCAGCCCGCCTGCCAGAAGCCATCAGTTGTGAAGAGGCACACCTAAGCACCCCAGAACACTTCTTAAGTGCTCTCTTTGGTGCTTCCTGCTGAGGCTGTTACTTTCTTCTGGTGGGGAAGTTGGGGTGGGAGGAGAGGCTGGGATAGAAGCCTTCCATGTCCCTCTCTGTGAGTCTGCAGTCATTTCTATCACAGCAAAAATAGTCTCCTTGTTCTTTCCAGTCAGTGGATCACATATCACAGGTCTCCACGTGGTCGGGGACAAAGCCCTCTGAGGCAGTCGGGCCCACAGAAAGCAGCATGGCCTCAGGTGGCAAAGCAGGATACTCACATCAGTATACGGTGGCAACATGGCTGCAGGCAGCAACAGACCACGGACATCCACCTGGCCCTCAGAAGCAGTACAGCCCAGGGACATCCACAGACGTCTGCAGGTCACATGCCTTCCCTGGTAACATGGGCCACAGACATCGACACAGCCCCCAGGGTGGGGCCGGCACAACCTACTGGCTGGCATCTCTGCTGGTCCCGCCACCCAGTAAGGGGCTTTGCAAACAATAATATACCTAAGTCTGCCTCTTTACCTGGAAAACAACCGTAGGCATTCGGTTGAGGCATTTCTGCACATAAGTATTTTAGTATTAATGGAAGAAAAAGTCTTCTGTGAATTTATACCTGAAATATTTTTTAACCATTTTTTCTAGAGTCCTTACTTGATTGTTAGAGAAATTAAAAATATAGAGCAAAGATCATAAACATAACTATGCAGTGTGTGTGTGTGTGTGTGTGTGTGTGTGTGTGTGTGTGTGTGTGTG
>NW_026596244.1:3735831-3805542 GCF_907164565.1 Psammomys obesus | reverse complement strand
TGTGTGTGTGTGTGTGTGTGTGTGTGTGTGTGTGTGTGTGTGTGTGTTGGAAATAATTCGTGCTGCTGGGCTCTCACACTTATGTGGTGATCTGGCGCCACCCAGCAGACCAAACGAGTACTGACTACTTTGTACTGACTCGTGAAAAGTTGAAGGTGGGAAAAGGAACCGAAGAGGGTCTGCTCTTTAGTCACTACCCCCTGTTAGGAGGGATCTCTCTAGAGTCACCCCCATATCCTCCAAGAAGCCTACCCTGTCTTAGTTCTCGAGGTTATCACAGTGATGTCTTTGCCTTTGGTTTCTCTTCTCTCTGTAGGCCCTCTGTCCACCTCCTCTGCTCTCCCAAGAACTGATCTCCACCCTTATTTCTCTCTGTGCTCCCTCTTCTACCTTGTTCCCTCTCTTCTACCACTTCCACTGTCTATTCGATAAACAGGACTCTGAGCTGAGGAAGGGAAACACCAACCTACCCACAAGAACTTTGATCCAAAATTTACTGTGCCTACAAGACATATAGGGATAAAGATGGAGCAGAGATTGAGGAAATGTCTAACTAATGTCTGGCCAGCCAGAGACCCACCTCCATGGGAGAGCCAACTGCTGACACTATTAAAGATATTCTGCTATGCTTGCAGACAGGAGCTTAGCATAGATGTCCTCTGAGTGGCTCCACTCAGTAGTGAATAGAAACAGATTCAAACATTTGGGGAAGGACATACAGTTCTGTGGAAAAGTGGAAGGAAGGATAGAAGGACCTGGAGGTGATAGGAGCTCCGCAAGAAGACTAACAGAACCAACTAACCAGGGCCCAGAGGGGTTTGGGGAGACTGAAGCACCAACTAAGGACCTTGCATGAACTGGACCTAGGCCACTACACAGCCCACATGAAGCCTGATGGACATCTCAGGCTTCACGTGGGTTTCCTGGGAATAAGGGGAGCAGGGGCTGTCTCTAACAGGACACTGTTGCCTGCTTTTTGATCACTCCCTCCATGCGAGGCTGCCTCACAAGGCCATAGAGGACTCACTCAATCCTGATTTGACTTTATGAGTGGGTTGCGTTGGGGGGCCTCCCTCCTTGTGGAAGAGGAGAGTGGGGAAGAGGGAGGGAGCATGGGGCCGGGAGGAGAAAAGGGAGGAGGCCTTGACCGGGATGTAAAGTGAATAAATAAATTCATTTCAAAGCAAGAAAGCAAAAAAAAAAAAAAAAAAAAAAAAAGAAAAGAAAAACACCGGAATGGCCAAGTAAGAGACTCTTTCTCTAGTCTGTGTCTACAGGCAAGCAGGCCATTCAGAAATACTAGGAGAAAGCTGATTTGTTGTTTTTTTTTTTTTTAAATCTTTTATTTTTTTTATTAATTACACTTTATTCATTTTGTATCCCCCCATGAGCCACTCCCTCCTCCCCTGCCGATCCCACCCTCCCTCCCCTTTCTGCATGCATGCCACTCCCCAAGTCCACTGATAGGGGAGGTCCTCCTCTCCTTCTTTCTGATCTTAGTCTATCAGTTCTCGTCAAAAGTGGCTGCATTGTCCTCTACTGTGGCCTGGTAAGGCTGCTCCCCCCTCAGGGGGAAGTAATCAACGAGCAGGCCAATCAGATTATGTCAGAGGCAGTCCCTCTTCCCATTACTATGGAACCCACTTGGACACTGAACTGCCATGGGCTACACCTGTGCAGGGGTTCCAGGTCATCTCCACGAATAGTCCTTGGTTGGAGTATGAGTCTCTGGGAAGTTCCCTGTGTTCAAATTATCTTGTTCTGTTGCTCTGCTTGTGGAGTTCCCGTTCCCTCCAGCTCTTACTATTTCCCACTTCTTACATAAAATTCCATTCACTTTGCCCATCAGTTGGCCATCAGGCTCAGCATCTGCTTTGACAGTCTATACTGCAGAAGCTTTCAGAGGCCCTCTGTGGCAGGTTTCAAGGTTGTTTCCTGTTTTCTTCTGGCTTTCAGAGGCCCTCTGTAGCGGGTTCCGAGGTTGTTTCCTATTTTCGTTTTCTTCTGATGTACATCCTCTTTGCCTTTCAGGATGGGGATTGAACATTTTAGTTAGGGTCCTCTCTTTTGCTTAGTTTGTTTAGATGTACAGCTTTTAGTGGGTTTATTCTATATTCTATATTGATTTGTTGTTGTTGTTAACTTGGTATTTTTCAACAGCCAGTTCCTACACACAAAGGTTTCCACACTGTAAGGTTCTCATGCCTTTAGAACCTCTGCTCGGATGTAGCCCGTGGTAGCTCAGTAACCAATTGGTTTCCCACAGTAAGGGGAACAAGGACTATTTCTAACAGGAACTCAATGGCTGGCTCTTTGACCTCCCCACCCCCCAAGGGAGGAGCAGTCCTGTTAGGCCACAGAGGAGGACTTTGCAGCCAGTCCTGAAGATACCTGATAAAACAGGGTCAGATGAAAGGGGAGGCGGTCCTTCCCTATCAGTGAACTTGGAAAGGGCAGGGAGGAGATGAGGGAGGGAGGGTGGGATTGGGAGGGAATGAGGGAGCAGGATACAGCTGGTATACAGAGTTAACAAAATGTAACTAATTAGAAAAAGAAAAAAAAAGAAAAAGAAAAAGAAACTCATAGTGGGAACCCATCACTTTTCTCTTCCACTTATTTTTAGACTACGAATTGAGTGGCTTTTGCTATATTATACATTCCAAACACAAGCTCAGAAGCAATGGGACAAAGGGTCCATGTAGTAGTTTGAATAAGAAAGCTCCACCATAGGCTCATGTATTTGAAGGTTTGGATCCCATTGGTAGAATTCTTTAGAAAGGATTAGGAAGTCCTTCCTTGTTGGAGAAGAGGTGTGCTTTGACACTTTAAAAGCCTACATAAACAGAACCAAAAAAAAAAAAAAAATCTGGGACTATGGGTCTTTTCTGAGACTGATACTCCAACCAAGGACTATTCGTGGAGATAACCTGGACCCCCTGCACAGAGGTGCCTCGTGGCGGCTCATTCTCCAAATAGGCTCCCTAATAGTGGAGCAGGGGCTGTCTCTGACATGAACTTAGTGTCTGGCTCTTTGATCACCTCTCCCCTGAGCTTGGGAGCAGCCTGACTAGACCACAGAGGAAGGCTATGAAAGACAGTCCTGATGAGACCTGATAGGCTAGGGTCAGATGGAAGGGGAGGAGTCCACTATCAGTGGACTGGGGAAAGGGCATGGGAGAAGATATAGGGAGGGAGGGCAGGATTGGGAGAGGATGAGGGTGGGGCTACAGCTGAGATAAGAAGTGAATAAATTATAATAAATAAAAAATTATATTTAAAAAGCAAAAAAAAAAAAAAGATTCTCATGCCTTTCCTCATTTACAGAGGCAGGAAGGGCTGAGCTCTGCCTGGTGCCTGCTCCTCTTCTAAATTTCCACAGATCTCAGTAGAGAAACCAGAATGTTTACCAATAACCATGGAATAGGAACTGTGAAACATTTTCCTGGATTTATCCATGGTGGTCAAGCCAGGATTGTCCAAAAGGGAATTTCATTTACAGTGCTGATTTAGATTTCTCAACCACTTTCATTCATTTGTAGAACTTCCAACGTCCTAAGTTCCCTGGAAAACATCTCTAATTGTAAGTATAGCTGAAAAGGAGGCCCAGCCTGCTCCCTGGTTGTTATGAGAACCACAAGTAGATTGTCTTTAAGGTTGTTATTTCATTTAGTAGACAAATGCCTTTTGTAGATCATGCACACAGGCAGGCTGCCCATTGAAAATTCGTATCTAAAAGCTAATTAGCTCTGAAGATGTCATGTAGGTTGTATTGAAATAAATAACCAGAGACAGTGATAACTCTCTGGTTGGAAAGAACCTTCTGCATTCTCCTCACAATTCAAGTGTCAGGCTTTTAGATGATGTGTGACACCAGCATAATGGGAATACTTTTTTTAATGACTGACTTCAGGTCAGGAGCATTTATTTAGCTTAAAAGTCTCCCTTTAAAAATATAGGGAAGTATTCTTCTGCAGTATATTTCTTTCTTTTTCAGTTTTCAATTTAACAGTCAGTTTCCCATCCTAATTCTTATACCTGGGAACAAGATTTTATTCACCAAAAACTTTATTGCTTCTCTGAAGCACTTAACTTGCTTGAAAGTAATGCTCTTTTTTAATTCCCATTTTTCATTGGTTTTTATAATGTACTTTTTTCTGGATACAATTTCATTTGTGCATCGTTTTTGGTCTCTGTAGCAGTATCATCTTCTACTGTTTGCTGTGATGTTAGGGTCCAATGATTTTCCCTTTACCCCCCTTTTTGTTATCTGATAGTTCTCTTTAACCATTATTGTGACTTCAACCACTGTACCTATATTTTGCATGTCCTGTTTCTGGATTCTTATTATACAGATTCCATTGTTTACTTGAGATACCGAACAGTTCTTTACAGATATTGCAAACGTGTCCCAAAGTAGACTCCAGGGCATTTCCTTCCCCACATGACTCTCTGTCTTTATGTTGTTTGAAGAAAGATGCTAACCAGTTGTTTTCCTATCAAGAGTTATTGAAGATTTTAACCATAGACTTATTGCTATACCCCACCTGAATCAATAAAGTAAGTCATGAAGCAAAACCATGTGTAAATAATTGCATATATGTTGATATATGACAATGGTAGTTTCCTACCATAAACTACATATAAAATGTTATAAAAACTTAAAAACCAAATGTCCTTGTTGTATGGTTGAGCATCTTTCATATATATACCTAGACGTGGTATAGCTGGATCTTGAGGTAGCACAATTCCAAGTTTTCTGAGAAAGTGCCAGATTGATTTCCAAAGTGGTTGTGCAAGTTTACATTCCCACCAGCAATGGAGGAGGGTTCCCTTTTCTTCACATCCTCTCCAGCATGTGTTGTCATTTGAGTTTTTGATCTTAGCCATTCTGATGGGTATGAGATGAAATCTTAGTCATTTGGCTTTGCATTTCAATGATGACTAAGGATGTTGAGCATTTCTTTAAGTCTTTCTCTGCCATGTGATATTCCTCTGTTGAGAATTCTCTGTTTAGCTCTGTACCACATTTTTAAATTGGATTATTTGACACCAAATAATTGGTGTTTAATTTCTTGAGTTCTTTATATATTCTGCATATCAGCCTTCTATCAGATATAGGGTTGGTGAAGATCCTTTCCCAGTCTGTAAGCTGTCTGTCGTTTTGTGTTCTGATGACAGTGTCCTTTGCTTTACAGGAGCTTTTTTAGTTTCAGAAGGTTCCATTTATTGATTGTTGATCTTAGAGCCTGAACTGTTGGTGTTCTGTTCAGGAAGTTGTCTCCTGTGCCAGTGAGTTCAAGGTTCTTCCCCACTTTTTCTTCTAACAGATTTAGTGTGTCTGGTTTATGTTGAGGTCTTTGATCCTCTTGGACTTTAGTTTTGTGCAGGGTGATAAGTATGGATCTAATGGTATTTTTTCTGGTCAACTATGTTCATAGCCGCTTTTATTCATAATAGCCAGATTCTGGAAACAACCTAGATGTTCCTCACTTGAAGAATGGATACAGAAATTGTGGTACATTTACAACAGTGGAATACTACTTAGCTATTAAAAATAAGGAAATAATTAAATTTGCAGGAAAATGGATGGAACTGGAAAAGATCATCCTGAGTGAGGTATCCCAGAAGCAGAGAGACACGCATGGTGTATACTCGCTCATAAGTGGATATTAGCCATGTTATATAGGATAAACATACTAAAATCTACAGACTAAAGAAGCTAAAAGACAAGGATATTCCTAGGGAAAATGCCTAATTCTCATTTAGAAGGGAAAACAGTTTACATATCAGAAGTGGTAGAAAAGAGGAAACAGGACTGGAGCCTATCACAGATGTCCCCTAAAAGATTACAACCAGCAGGGTATCAAAGCAGATGCAGTGACTCACAGCCAAACTTTGGACAGAGCACAGGAAGTCTTATGGAGGAAGGTGTATATAAAAACACCCAGAGGGGACAGGAGCCACACAAGGAGACCAACAAAGCCAAAAAAAAAAAAAAAAAAGTGAGCCCAGGGGGGACTGAAGAGACTGATGCATCAACAAAAGACCTGTTCTGATGTAGCCAATAGACAAATCAGTGTACATGTGGGTGCCCTAGTAAGGGGAGAAGAGAGAATCTCTGACATGAACTCAGTTGCCTATTCCTTGATCAACCCTCTCTGGTAAGGTGACCTAGCCAGCCCACAAAGGAAGAGGATCCAGGCAATCCTGATGGGATCTAATAGGCTAAGGTCAGACAGTAGGGGAGGACTTCCCCTATCAGTGGACTAGGGAAGTGTGATTGGTGGAAGAGGGAAGGAGAGTGGGACTTGGGGGAAATGAGGGAGGGGGCTACAACTGGGATACACAGTGAATAAATTGTAATAATAATAATGAAAAATAACAACAAAACCTTAAAAATTAATCAAACTGTAGCAAAGACCATGCATGGCTCCTTCTGTAGATAGAAGATGTACACACGCTGTAGCCACTCAAGGTGCTACTGCAATGAGCCTATTGAGCTCAGTACTCACTCAAAAGCTACATAACACTAGTCATCTTCAGGATTCAGTCTTCCTTGAAAAGTAGATCTCATAGTAGAAACAATACATCTCTCATGATTTTCACATATTTTCATTGTATGTCATACACATAAGAATCAAAATATACAAGTGACTGCTTATATTATTAATAAGCCTTCTGTTTAAAAGGTTACATTCTTCTGTATTGAAAACATATTACGGACCAGATTATCTGGCTCTTCAGAAAATCTTATTCCTTTTTTACCTTTTTTTTTTTTTCAGGTTGACAATATATGATACCTCAAGACAAAATAAATTTGCATTTCAGTAGCAGTCATCATCTGCTTTTCATGGGATAATATATTGAGGAGAGAAAAATTTCCACTAAGAAATCCCGACACATCCACACATTTCCGAACATAAATAAAACGAGATTTTGAGAGCGTGCAATCAATTTCCCATTGTAGAGATTCATTATCGTCTTGCTTGACTGAACATTTCTATGACTAAACAAGAATTAGAGCCCATTCATATAATTTTCTCCATATAGCTAGACAAAAAAAGGCCAGTAAAAATGGGAATACCACAGACTACGCGTTTCTCCTGAGTATCAGGACACTGTCAGGATTGATGTGCTTCTCTGTTATCCCACTCCCCTCTACTTGATTTTACTTGTCTGCAATTTGTGGTTCTCTGAGCTTAGGCTAATCTTTATAAGCAAGCATATTTAGTCTATCTGTCTATGCGCTACATATTTGCCAGTGAGCTTGTTTAGTATTTCAAAAATCACCTAAAATTTATCCACCCCCGCAACCAAAAGGCTGCTGACTCAGCAGGACATTTTTCCTTTTTGAACAGCAAAGCTAAGCTCTAAGGATGATCTGTTTTTTCTTAGTCTTAGGACTTTTGTCATTGTCTGCATCTCTCTCACCATAAAAAGGCTCCCTCCTGCCTTTTCCTTTTACTTATTCACTACTGTGTTAACAATGTTTTTTTGGGGGGAAGCAGAAAAATTTTGTACCCTATGATTTTTGCTGGTCGACACAACTCTATTTTGACAAGTTACATTTGAGAATGAAATATTAATATATAACACTAGGCAATGTTTCAAGAAAGTTAAAGCAAAGAAATAATACACATATGACATTTTTTTTCCCACAGGGTAGGAAAGGAACTGTGTTTATGCTTGTGTACATTCTTTTGTTTAGAAAAATATCATTGGAATCAACACACCGTGAAGTAGCTGCTTGGTTAATATTAATCCCAGGTGCTGCTCCCTTATTAAATTTTAACAGTTCATTTGATGACTACTGATGAATCTAAAGAGAACCTGGGAGGAAAGTTTACATGCAGGAGAAAGGAATTATTAATCAAAATTCATGAATAATAAAACTGTTTATGTTTATAAGTGGAACGATGAGGAATTTATTGATTAGGAAAGGAAAAGAAAAGGCAAACAATGCCATGGCTTGTTGTGTGAATAGGAGCATTGGCTTTCCCCCACATCTTTATTCTCCAGTATTAGCCAGATATAACATTGGGGTGATAATTCCTTTAAGTACTGGAGAGGAATAGTAAGCTACTCTGTTTAGCTCTCTCATTTTTGAAAATAGAAACACAAATGTTCTCTGCTTTTTTGAAGTATTTAAATAAAATGCCACTGAAGTAATTTAATTTTGTTGCATCTCAAAATCCTTTGTCCTTTGAAATAAAAGAGAAAGAAAACTTGTCAATAGACTTTTTATAATTAAAATATTCACTGGGGTGTGTGGAAGAGATGGCTCAGTGGCTGAGAGTGTGCTACAAATGCCTATCTCCATAAATCCAGCCCCAGAGGTTCTGACACATTCTTCTGGCTTCTGTGAGCACCCCTACATACACAGAAACGCAGCTATTTTTTATAGAATCATATATATATATATACAGACAGACAAAGAATTAACGTTCATTTACATTATAATGAGGCTAAAATGCCCCTACTTAACACCACTGGTTAACAAATCAAAGGCCCAGTATAAGGAATCATTACTTCATTTGGAATTCTTGGCTAGGGAGCTCCCTGGAACCCCTACCCCCACCCTGCCCAACAGCTGCCACTCTTGTTTATTTCAACAGAACTTGATGCTAAGACTCTATTGCTGAAAATACCATATGCTTGAGTCATCGAACATGGGGACTGACCTGGAGGCTTCATCCCTACTAATTATGTCATAGTGCTGGATGGTACTATGAACCATTCATGAGGAGAAAAGTAATCATTAATCTTACTCAGCTATAAATCCTACAAGTTGTAACAATGACATATTGAGAAAGTCATGCCCACAGGTGAAATAGTGAGCTGAACATCATGGTAACAAGCAACCATACTCTGGTTTGATTTAAGTCCTGCTCAATCAAAGGAACCCCATACCTGGTAACATTATCAGCCCAAGAACATATGGTTAGACAAGGTCATATAGGCTCTGAGGTGAGAACCTACTCTTATTGCCAAATGGACATAGCATTAAACTAACTCCTAATGACTTATTATATGAATTCATCTCGCAACTCTAATCAGAAAAGCTTCTATTTGTAGGAGATAGTTATTAACGCAGACACTCATAACTAGTCAAGGTGTAGAAAAATTAGAGACTCTCCAGTTGTCAGCTCTAAAAGGAACATACATACTGCACCTTACTTTCCAAGGCTCAGGGATCATTGTGGAAAAGGGGCCAGAAAGAGTGGGAGATGAGGATTAATCACCTTCGCCTGTGTCCACTTTCTTGATTATCTTCTTTAGGTGTGTAGATTTCATTATGTTTATCATGTCTTGTAGGTCTATATAAGCGAGTATATACCAAGTTTGTCTTTCTCCTTCTGGGATACTTCACTCAGAATGATCTTTTCTAGATCCCACCACTTGCCTGCAAATTTCATGATTTCCTCCTTTTTGATTGCTGAGTAGTATTTCATTGTGTAAAAATACCACAATTTCTGTATCCATTCCTCCGTTGATGGACATCTGGGTTGTTTCCAAGTTCTGGCTATTACAAATAAAGCTGCTACGAACATGGTTGAACAATGGGATGTGCATTGAACTTATGACAGGAGTCTACCACAAAAGGCATCTGAAAGACTCTACCTAGCAGTGTTTCAAAGCAGACACTAAGACTCATAACCAAACCCTCGGCAGAGTGCAGGGAATCATATGAAAGAAGGGAAGTTAGTATGATATGGAAAGGATAGGAGCTCTACAAGGACCAAATATATCTGGGCACAGGGTCTTTTCTGAGACTAACACTCAACCAAGGACCAACTATGGATATAACCTAGAACTTCTGCTCGGATGTGGCCCGTGGTAGCTCAGTAACCAAGTAGTTTTCCAAAGTAAGGGGAACACGGACTATTTCTAACAGGATCTCAAGGGCAGGCTCTTTGACCTCCCCCCCCCCAGGGGAGGAGCAGTCTTTTAGGCCACAGAGGAGGACTTTGCAGCCAGCCCTGAAGATACCTGATAAAACAGGGTCAGATGAAAGGGGAGGAGGTCCTCCCCTATCAGGGGACTTGGAAAGGGGCAGGGAGGAGACCAGGGAGGGAGTGTGGGGTTGGGGAGGGAATGAGGGAGCGGGATACAGCTGGGACACAGAGTTAACAAAATGTAACTAAAAAGAAAAATAAAAAAAAAAAGAAAAAAAAGAGTGGGAGATGGTAGCAGTGGATGGCTATAAGGAAACCTTGTCGTCTAGACATAGCAGTGCAGGTGTAGATATGAACATACTGTGGTTGTGACCGAAGTCACGAGACACGTCCGAGCATGGAGAGGGGAGCTGGACACAGTAATCTCATCCCTAGCCTTGGATGGTTGCTAGACACTGGGAGAACAATGTCAGCTATATCTTAGAGTGCTCTGACAAGTCGTACTTTTCTGTGGACTGCCACACAACTAGTAACATTGGGCAGCAGGAAACAAAGTTGAGTAATTGAAGAAGGGGAGTCAAGTAGGAGTGGGGATTCAGGGATCAAATACATTGTACAAAATTTTCAAAAAATGAATTCCAAATTAAAGATCTTCATAGAAGAGCAGGTGAAATACCCAGCAGGTGAAGACACTTACCATGGTTCCTATGTACATAACTTTCACTCCTAAGACCTACAGGGTAGAAGCAGGTAATTGACTCCTGAAAACTGTGCTCGACTTTCACATGCACAATGTGGCATGTACTTGCTCATACATGTATACTGAGAAAGAGAGACACAATAAATAAATAAACACAAACTTAAACAATATTTAAAATTAAACCTTTAAAGACTTTAGTGGATCATTATTAGTATGTTTATTTCTAAAGATCTTTGACATTTACTTTCCCTTAGTCAGAAGAATTAAATATTTATAACATACCAATACACAGTTGCTTTTTTAATGATTTTATTATTATGCTCCTTTTCTCACTTCCGCAATAAAATGATAGTTTTATATTTTCTGACTCTAGTTTACTGTTTTTCCTTGCTCTACTCAGTCTATAAAATTATTGTTAAAAGAGTTCTTTTGTCCCTTTCTATGCTCCTGGCCTCATCCATTAATAGTGGTACACAGCCTACATTCTGTACAATTGTATTTTATTTTATCAGATGGACCTCAGACTGAGTATCCAGTAGCCCTGAGGCAATCCCAGACCTACAACCATGTAGAGTTCAACTTCATTTCACATGTGTATATATTCACCAAGAGAAAAAGGGGAACAAATGACAAAACACCAAAGAAGACTGTCCTACAGAAAGCAATTCACTACTGTCCAGTGCAGAGCAGATAGAAAGTAGAAAGATGAGAGGGAAAATGAATTCAAGATCAGCACAACTGAAATGATTCATCAATAGTCTTTTGAATTAAATGGTTTGTGTCTTTTTTATTAATTACACTTTAATCACTTTGTATTCCCTCTGTAGCTCCCTCCCACCTCCGCTCCTAACCCCACCTTCAATCCCCCTTCTCCACCCATACCCCTCCCTTAGTTCACAATTGGGGAGGTCTTCCTCTCGTTCATTCTGATCCTAGTCTATCAGGTCTCATCAGGAGTGGCTGCATTGTCTTCCTAGTGGCCTGGTGAGGCTGCTCCCCCTTCAGGGGGGCGGTGATCAGAGAGAAGGCGAATCAGTTCATTTCAGAGACGGTCTCTGTTCCATTACTATGGAACCCACTTGGACACTGAACTGCCATGGGCTACATCTGTGCAGGTGTTCTAGGTTATCACCATGAATGGTCCTTGGTTGGAGTATCAGTCTCAGAAAAGACCCCTGTGCCCAGATATTTTGGTCCTACTACTCTCCTTGTGGAGTTCCTGTCCTCTCCAGGTCTTACTATTTCCCACTTCTTTCATAAGATTCCCTGTACTCTGCCCAAAGTTTGGTTATGAATCTCAGTATCTGCTTTGATACCCTGGATGGTAGAGGCATTCAGAAGCCCTCTGTACTGTTCCTTGTTTTCTCCTTCTTTTGTTGTCCATCTTCTTTGCCTCTCTGAATGGGGATTGAACATTTTAGCCAGAGTCCTCCTTCTTATTTAGTTTCTTTGGGTGTACACATTTTAGTAGCTTTATCCTATATTATATGTCTAATATCCATTTATGAGTGAGTATATACCCTGTGTGTCTTTCTCTTTCTGGAATACCTCACTCAGGATGATCTTTTCTAGTTCCCACCATTTGCATGCAAATTTTATGATTTCCTTGTTTTTTATTGCTGAGTAATATTCCACTGTGTAGATATACCACACTTTCTGTATCCATTCCTCAGTTGAGGGGCATCTGGGTTGTTTCCAGCTTCTGGCTATTACAAATAAATCTGCTACAAACACCGCTGAGTAAATGTCCTTATTGTGTACTTGAGCATCCTTTGTATATATGCCTAGGAGTGGTAGAGCTGGATCATGAGGAAGCACCAGACTGATTTCCAAAGTGGTTGTACAAATTTACATGCCCACCAGCAGTGGAGGAGGGTTCCCCTTTCTCCACAACCTCTCCAACATGTGTTGTCACTTGAGTTTTTGATCTTAGCCGTTTTGATGAGTGTAAGGTGAAATCTCAGAGTCATTTTGATTTGAATTTCCCTGATGACTCAGGATGTTGAGTATTTCTTTAAGTGTTTTTCAGCCATTTGATATTATTCTATTGAGAATTCCATGTTTAGCTCTGTACACCATTTTTTAATTGGATTACTTGATTTGTTGCTGTTTAACTTCTTGAGTTCTTTATATATACTGGATATTAGCTCTCTCTCAGATATAGGGTTGGTGAAGATCCTTTCCCAATCTGTAGGCTGTCTGTCGTTTTGTTCTGATGGCAGTGTCCTTTGCTTTACAGGAGCTTTTCAGTTTCGTGAGGTCCCATTTATTGATTGTTGTTCTTAGAGCCTGAGCTGTTGGTGTTCTGTTCAGGAAGTTGTCTCCTGTGCCAATGAGTTCAAGGCTCTTCCCCACTTTTTCTTCTAACAGGTTTAGTGTGTCTGGTTTTATATTGAGGTCTTTGATCCACTTGGACTTTAGTTTTGTGCAGGGTGATAAGTATGGATCTATTTGCATTTTCTACATGTAGACATCCAGTTAGACCAGAACCATTTGTTGAAGATGTTATCTTTTTTCCATTGAATGGTTTTGGCATCTTTGTAAAAAATCAGGTGTCCATAAGTGTGTGGTTTTATTTCAGGGTCATCTATTTGGTTCCATTGATCCACCAGTCTGTTTCTATGCCAGTACCATGCAGTTTTTAGCATTGTTGCTTTATAGTACAGCTTGAGATCAGGGATGTAGATACCTCCAGAAGATCATTTATTATAGAGGATTGTTTTAGCAATTCTGGGTTTCTTGTTATTCCATATGAAGTTGAGAATTTTTCTTTCAAGGTCTGTAAAGAATTGTGTTGGTAATTTGATGGGAATTGCATTGAATCTGTAGATTGCTTTTGGTAAGATGGCCATTTTTACTATGTTAATCCTGCCAAGCCATGAGCATGGGAGATCTTTCCATCTTCTCATATCTTCTTCTAATTCTTTCTTCAGGGACTGGAAATTTTTTTTCATACAAGTCTTTGACTTTCTTGGTCAGGGTCATACCAAGGTACTTTATGTCATTTGTGGCTACTGTGAAGGGTGTTGTTTCCCTAATTTCTTTCTCAGCCCTTTTGTCTTTTGTATACAGGATGATTTTTTGGGGGGTTAATGTTTTATCCAGCCTCTTTGCTGAAGGTGTTAATCAGCTGTAGGAGCCCTCTGGTAGAATTTTGGGGTCACTCAGGTATTCTATCATATCATCTGCAAATAGTGATACACTAATTTCTTCATTTCCAATTTTTATTCCCTTGATTTCCTTTACTTGTCTTATTGCTCTAGCTAGGACTTCAAGAACTATGTTAAAGACATATGGAGAGAGTAAGCAGCCTTGATTTGTCCCTGATTTCAGTAGGATTGCTTTAAGTTTCTCTCCATTTAGTTTGATATTGGCGATAGGCTTGCTGTATATAAGGCAATATACTATGTTTAGGTATGTGCCTTGTATCCCTGATGTCACCAATACTTTAAACATAAATGGATGTTGGATTTTGTCAAATGCTTTTTCAGCATCTAAGGAGATTTTCATGTGTTTTTTTTTTTCTTTCAGTTTGTTTATATGGTGGATCACATTGATTGATTTCTGTGTATTGAACCACCCCTGCATACCTGGGATGAAGCCTACTTGGTCATAGTGGACAGTATTAGTTGGTCACAAAGCAAACCTCAACAGATACAAAAAGATTGAAATAATCCCATGTGACCAACATGGACTAAAGCTGGACCTCATTGACAACAGAAATAGCAAAAAGCCTACACACATATGGAAATTGAACAACTTGCTACTCAATGACAGCTGGGTCAAGGAAGAAATAAAGAAAGAAATTAAAGTCTTCCTAGAATTCAATGAAAATGAAAGCACAATATACCCAGACTTTGGGACACGACGAAAGCAGTGCTAAGAGGAAAGTTCATAGCACTAAGTGCCTTCAAGAAGAAATTCGAAACATCTCATTCAAGTGACTTAATGCCTCATCTAAAAGCCCTAGGAAGAAAGGAGCAGAGGAATAGATGGCTGGAAATAATCAAACTCATGGCTATAATCAACAAATTAGAACAAATAAAACAATTCAAAGAATCTATGAAACCAAGAGCTGGTTCACTACAAAATCAACAAGATAGACAAATCCTTAGCCAAACTAACTAAAAGACAGAGAAACCCTACCCAAATCAACAAAATCAGAAATGAAAAGGAGGACATAACAACAGACACTGAGGAAATCCAATCATTAGGTGTTACTTCAAAAGCCTATATGCCACAAAATTTGAAAATCTAAATGAAATGGACAATTTTCTTGATGATTTCACTTACCAAAGCTGATTCAAGACCAGGTAAATCAATTAAATTGTCCTATGTTCCCTAAGGAAATAGAAGATGTCATCAAAAGTCTCCCATCCAAAAAACAAAACAAAACAAAAACAAAACAAAACAAAACAAAACAAAAAAAAACCAGGACCAGATGGTTTCAGTGCAGAATTCTACCAGCCATTCAAAGAAGAGCTGACACCAATCACCAATACTCTTCAAACTATTCCACAAAGTAGAAACAGAAGGAACACTACCAAACTTATTCTATGCAGCCACAGTCACCTTGGTACCTAAACCTCACAAAGATCCAACAAAGAAAGAGAATTTCATGCCAATCTCCCTTAAGAACATCGATGCAAAAATAATCAACAAAATACTTGCAAACTGAATCCAAGAACACATCAAGAATTGTGTCTTATTAAGGAGACATTTTGCTGATGAAACAATGGAATCTGAAATCATACCGGGACAATGATCTTTCTCATGTAACTCTAAGTGAAACAAACAAGCAAATTATATTCTTTATATATTTTTCCTAGCTGAGATTGGAACCAAAACATCCAAATAAGACTTCATTGTGCTATGAAGACCACATAGTAGTTTCCTTGTGTGCCTGTTTAGCCAAACTTTCAAAACAAAACAACTCACTAGGATTTATATTTTTATTCCATAATCTTAGATTAGGTTCTTCAAGTTTATTATTTGAAATATAGGGCAAAAGAAAATGAACTAAGATAAAAGAAAAAGGATTGAAACACACTGTATTTATCTGTATTTTCAAGCTGGCTTGAGCTGTATTCTTGGTGGACTCAGAAAAGATTCATATGCCTAGACTTTATAAGTATGTGGCAAAAGAAAAATAGAAAGGTTGACATGGACCTTTAATTCCCTTACTCTGAGGCTTTTGTCTGGGCAGCTTGAACTGTAAGAAGAGAAGATGGAATAATCCAGAGGTGAGCTACAAGCTGACTGGCCTTTTATAATTTATCTTTATATATAATTTATCTTGTCCATTCCAGGGGTGTGGGGCCATGCAGAAAGTGGTTTTTTTTTTTTTTTTTTTTTTTTTTTTTTTTTTTTTTTTTTTTTTTTGTTTTTTTTTTTTTTTTTTTTTTTTTTTTTTTTTTTTTTTTTTTTTTTGCCCAGGAAAAGGGGAACCAAGTAGAATAAGTTATAGAGCCTGCTTTGAGAAAGCTTGGGAAGCATCATGATAATGTTGAGAGAAGAACCATAATTTCTCTTTATGGGTATGGGATATGTTTTAAATAATACCAGGTATAATCTAATAATTGGCATAAAAGAAAAACTTTAAAAATGCTTCCTTATTTACATTTCATGTCAACACATTGGAAGCACATTGAAATGTAGTGATATCCAGTTGAACTATTAGCCTGGAATTGGATAGTTTCTATTTGTGAAGCAGTGTTTTATAAATAAACTTTGAATTAATAAAGTATTAGTGGGTGTGATCATAAAAATCACCAGCTAAATGTGCTGATCCATATCTCTAATACCAGCTGTCAGGAGGAAGGAGCAGGTAGATCTTTGTGAGCGTGAGGGCAGCTTGATCTACATGGCAGATTTCAGGCCATCTAGGCTTACATACTGAGATACTGTCTCAAAACTGAGTAAGTAAATATTTCTTTATTTTCCTTACTATTTACTGCCTGAAATACTGATAATAGAATATATATCTCTTTGGAATAATGAGATTCATTAACATTAAATGTTATTACCTAAGTGATACTGTAAGTACGGAATTTGGAATAAAATACTTAGAAAATAGTTTCCACCTTTTTTTTTCTGATAATAATACTGCCCTGGGCAACTGTGGTAATGTACTAATGTCAAGGCTCTGAGAAATTTTTATGCAGGAAATCTGACATGGATCAGAAAAGTAAAGTTTTGACAATTCCCAAAATGAAACTAGTGTTCAGAAAAATAGACCTATAATATATCTTTCACTTTGAACATTCTGTAATTCTCCTGTAATCATGGCAACATCAAGAATATGTCCATCTCTTTCTTTGTTCCTTCTTTCATCTCCCTGCCCCTTTCGTTCTCCTTTCCTTCCTATCTCTATCCTCCTTTTGTTTTTTATTTATTCGGATTGTCTTATCTCAGTCTGACATTGAACATATTATGTTGTTGAGGTTGAGCATAATGTCTCATCTTCTATCTCTATCTTCTGAGTGGTAGGATCAGAGGCACATGCCATCACACCTGATTTTATATGATGCTGGAGACCAAACTCCAAGGCTTCTGGTAGGCTAGAAAATCACTAAGTGAACTCAGCTACAACCTCAACTGTGAATGCTTTTGTTAGTGTATTATTAGTTGTTAAAAGAATCGCTATCATTATGTATTTTCATATTTCTATGTAATATACTTTGATTATGTCACTTCTTTATTAGGCTTTTTTGCTTCTTCTATTACCTTTTCCTGGTTTCCTTCTTCCCAAATAGTCCATCGTTGAGTTTTCTATCACAGAGTGTATGTGGTGTTTGTCTTCCTGAAACTGGTTTATTTCACTTAGATGGATGGTCTTAAGTTAGACCCTGTTTTCCTGAAAGTGACATGATTGCATTTCCTCATAGTTGACTAAAACTGTATTTTGTACATATGTTACTTTTTCCTTTTCCATTCTTTTGTTGATAGATACCTAGGCTGATTCCTAAAGATAGCAGAGCTGGCTCATGGCTTTAGCTATTTCTCAGAGGATACAGTTTCAAAACAAAAGAGATAATTTTAACATACCTCTCTTCCATGTTTGGAGACTAAGAAATAAATGATTTAGAACTAGGTAATTAGCATGCTGTGTCTTAGCGGTCCCCTTATCCTCAGAATGTTAAGTGCTGGTAAAACTTGCACATTCCAGAAATTGCTAGTAGACTGAGTCATAAACTTCAGGACTGGAACTTGATGTAAATACACATAAGTCCGCATCCCTGCTGGAGAGTGATTAAGCTGACTGCGCAAGCAGGAGGAACTCTGTGTGGCATTAGCTCCCCTGTATAGCTCAGACTTGTGGCAGCTTTGTGCAATTCGTGTTAGAAGGATTCCATTGTGCTGCACTTGAATAATATCAGCATTTGTCTCCATGGAGATGGAATTTCAAAAGATCACACTTCTTTTTCAGGACAGAACAGGCGAGTTTGAGAGCTGAAAGGGCAAAAGAGCATCATTTCCAAATCAATCATGACTTCCTCTGTAGTCTCCCAACTGGCACATTTGGGAGAAAATGCACCACTATGTTCTTTGAAAGGTTTATTACATCTTAGACTGCATGTGTGTATACAAAGTTCATACGTGATGGGAGCAGAAGCAAAATAAGACTTAAGCTAAGAATTGTTGAAAATGTCCAGTGGGAATAAAACACGCTTAAAGACTTCAGGCAGAAATGGTGCATGACAATGATCTGTGTAAAGATGAGGAATAAAGTAAAAAGATAAATGCCCAAACACTTTGAAATGTAAAGTTAGAGGACTACTCCACCACATGGATTTCTGCTGAATTTCACTGCTGTTGAGAAACACAATTCTCTGTTTACTAATGCAACTAAAATTTAAGCTAGTAATCACACTCATGTCAAAATGATTAGTGTGAGAACTTAGAAGGGGCTGAAGGAAAATATATTTAGACAGAAATATGTCTTGGTATTGGAACAGAAATAATATATTTCCTGTTTTAAATGTTTTTTTGCATATTTTATACCTATCTATCTCTGCATTTTGTATCTATATAAACTTATCCAAAAGGGTCAATAAATATCATTTTACGAGAAACTTTACAAAGTTCTCAAGCCAGTACTTGGCTTACTTCATTATAAAAGAGTACTGCTGCTTTTGCTCTTGAGTCATGTTCATAATTGGTTGTGACCTGTAATTCAATAGTTCAATAAAACCATGAGTGAGATAATTGCATTTCACTTCCACCTTCTCCATTAACTTGGTGTGCTATTATGGGAAATAATTTAATATATCTACTTCAGTTTCCTCTTTAGTGCAATACAGAAAGCCACATTATCTTTTTATTTCATTTTTACAATTTCACTCTAGGATCAATAATCCAGTGAGTCATTAACTGTAAATAATCACAAATACACCAAGAAAATACTAATATTCTGCAATATATAACCAGAGTTTAAAAATCAAATCAACCTAATACTTTTTGAAAAATGAAGCAAAAAAAAAGCAACGCTAAAGAAAAAAAAATACAACAAGATTGTGATAAATTTAATTTAAATGAACAAAATAAATGTCAGTGGAGATCTGTTTATTTGAGCCTAAAAATGATTGGATATGCTTCATGAATCAGTTAAGGCAAGCTTTAATCTATTCAACAAATAAATGCCAAGCACAGTATCTTAAGATGCATATTAAGATTTTCTTTTGTACAAGATTGGTTTGGGGTGGGGTGAGGCATCAAGGCATCCCAGCAAAGAGACTGTATTACCCACATTTCAATGTTAAGAATTTAATATTCAAACCTATTCTGTTGTAAAGGAGGCTATGGGATGTAATCTCATATTATTCTTCTAAATTGCAAGAGTGCAGAGAGAGAGTGAATGCAGTTTTATTCCATGTTAAGCTGCCCAGCATTCTTCTAGTTATACTTAGAGAAAACATTGGACGGCAACCTGGATTTCTGCTATTTGATTTTATGCCATGACTTAGAATCCTACCTATTGGGTAAGAACTCACATATTTATATTCCCACCTTTGCTTCCCTCCTTAGCCTTCAGATTGGTAAAGTAAGCAACCCCTTGACACCACCTCAAATTTAACATGTTGAGTCAGTTACTGATGCCAATATTAACAAATAATCTAGGATCCAGTTTTATTTCTCCCACTTCAAATAAAGATAATCACCCATATTTCCCCTCTTTCTTTGTTTTGATTAAAAAAAAACATTATTGTCAGTTAGAACCTGTCACCCCAGTGTTCTCATGACCCAGATTGTTCTAATAAGACTTAGCTCGAAAGAGTAATGTGTTGTGGATATAAACATGTTTTTGTTTGATCCCAGGTGTGGGATATGGGACTGATTAAGATTGTCCACAGCAGCAAAGTATTTGGCTCATTCGAGCTCTTAGGGGCTCTTTGCGAGCTGCAGACAGTTTAACTCTGAGGACTCTGGAGAGGAAATAAGTGACAGAGCCCAGATAGTGTTGAGAGAGCACTGAGAAGAAAAGAAGACGGCTGCTGCTCTCACACCCCCTCGCTCCTGCTTGCTGTGGCTATAGCTGATGAGGAGTTGGACATGTGCTGAAATGGGGATTGGATTTGCCCCTAGGAACCCGATGACCCTACCCAGCAGGAAGTAGCCAAGAAAAACTAAATCCCTTCTTCCACTAACGTTCCTTCTCTTCTACCTTATATTGGCATGTTGGAAGATGCCTACAAGTGACACCCAGAGGTCGGGCTTAGAAGAATGACTAACGCAGTAGAGGAGACAGCAGGGTACAGAGAAATGAAGATACTGTTTCAGGATATGAGCAAAAGGTTTACCGTGGTTGCTACTGCTGGTTTCTCTCCCACTTTACTCCCAGAGGTAAATTTCTGGTTTTGCTTCTTCATCTCCCTGCATTCCATTTTAAAGAAGGTTGGGAGAATGGTTGAACAATTGGAAAAGTTGTGAGTAGATATAAAGGGGTTTGAGAAAAAAATTGATGAAATAAAAAAAAATCAGAAGGTTCACTCATCTTAGAAAGGATTGCAAAGCCGACAGTGCAACGAAAAAATTTGCAGGTAGGAGTTGAAATGCCTGGAAAGCAAAAACCCCACTGGTAAAGGGAGAACACCTGGTAACTAAGATCCAGTTCCTCACAACTGCTGCTCAGCCCTGCTCCTTGAACTTTTGATGTCAAGTTCCCACAGCCTCTTCATGAGGGAAGGGGCTGGGAGGAACAGAAGGCTACAGAGGACAAAAAAGCCCATTTCAAGGAAAAGGTTGATCTTGAGCAAACTGAGCTGCCAGAGGAGGAGCCCCATTTCAGAGATTACCACCATTTACTTTCCCAGTAGCCACCAAAAGCCTTAGCTATCAAAATGCTCGGTGCCTCAGATGAGGTAAATTTGGTCATTGGGAAAGAAATTGTGACCAGACAGCTAAAGGCCTCAGAGTTCAAATGGCTGATGCGTCAGCCCTGAGAAATACGATACATTCTGCCAGAGATGAGGAGCCAAGGCATTTCTGGCAGCACGGTGTCCTCTGCAGTAATGGTTAAGTTTCCCGGAGTTTGTAGAGGCTGTGATAAAATGGATAATTTGACTACTGAATGCATGTTCAAGAGAGACATATGAGGTAGGTTCTTGCTGTTAGGAAACAGATTTGGAGTCCTAGCTCGAGGCTAAGCAACAAAAAGTATGAGCCCTTCAAGAGCAGCTGACAGTTAACAGGTTATAAAAGAAACTATTGATCTAAAATGGGTTTGGTTCCTTGATCCCCTCCCTTTAAGAAAGTGGCAGCAAGTCTCATTCACATTTTTAAAAAGCCATTTTTAAATGGGAAATGTGGATATGAACATGTTTTTGTTTTGATCCCAGCTGTAGGATATAGATTGGTTAAGATTGTCCACAGCATTCATATCAGAGAAAAATCCCTGTTCCCACTACTTGGAGACTGAGCTGCCATGGGCTACATCTGTGCAGGGGTTCTAGGTTATCTCCATGCATGGTACTTGGTTAGAGTATTAGTCAGAAAAGACCCCTTTGCCCAGTTTTTTTTTTTTTTTGGTTCTGTTGTGCTCCTTGTGGAGCTCCTGTCCCCTCTAGATCTTTCTATCTCCCCCTTCTTTCATAAGATTCCCTGCTCTCTGCCCAAAGTTTGGCTATGAATCTCAGCATCTGCTTTGATACTCTCCTTGTGTCTGGCTCTTTAATCACCTCTCCCTGAGGGTGGAGCAGCCTTACCAGGCCACAGAGGAAAATAATGCAGCCAGTCCTGATGAGGCCTGATAGGCTAGGGTCAGAGGGAGGGGGAGAAGGACCTTCCCTATCAGGGCATTTGGGGAGGGGCATGGGAGGAGATGAGGGAGGGGATGAAGGAGGAAAGATGGGGATGAAGGAGGGGGATACAGCTGGGATACAAAATATATAGACTGAAATTAATAAAAAATAAATTAATTTTAAAAAGCTGCGGGTACCACAAAGATTGGAACTGAGCTGGAGAGGTCACTTCACCACTGATCTGAAAAAGTGTTTAGTTCATTAAAAATGTTTGTTTATAATTTCTCATAAAAAAAGAAAAAGATTGTCCACAGCAGCAAATACTTGCCTCATGCAGGCTCTGACAGGGGCTCCTCACCTCCTGCAAATAGTTTTAACAGTGAGGCCTCTGGAGAGGAAAGGAGCTCCAAGGAAGAAGAAGGCAGCTGCCCCTCCCCCTGCTGCTCCTGGCCGCTGTTGCTGCAGTAAGAGAAATTGGAGATATCCTGAAATGAAGATTAGACTTGCCCCAAGGAACCTGAGGATCCTAACCAGCAGGAAGTAACCAATAAGAACTACAAATCCTCTCCCCAGCAACTTCCTTTCTCTCCTATATGGCATTGGGGTGATGAAAGGGATTGGAGTGGAGAAGGGAGGAAGAAGTATAAGAAACCCAAATAAAATAGTTTAAAATGTACGCCTACCCTAATGTAAAACCAGGTCATGTGTATGATAAAAATGTGTCAGCTTCTGGTGGGAAAGCTTTTTAAAAGATTGAGAATTACTTTTTTTTCAATGTACAAAAGAATGGCTTTATTCTTTAAACAAACAAACTGGCTCAGCCTGTCTTTTGCTTTAACTTTTGTCCCCACCCTTAATTCCTGGCAACCAGTAAGCTTCTCTTTGTCCCTATGCTTTGCCTTTTCTAGGATGAAAATCTAATCAGAATGTCATTGGTATTTACTCAAGACAGAAATTACATTTGCTCAATTATTAGAGATTGGCATTTGAGAATAATGTTCAACAGTTTCTTCTTTGGACAATAAATGCTGTCAATTATGTCTTCCTTAATACGTCTGCAGGATCTTCCCATATTTCAGTTAGTAGGAGAAGTTAAAAAAAAAATCTAGAGTTAACATTTAGTCGTTGTGATGTGGAAACTTACAGTCATTAAGTTTGCCTGCATTTTCATTGACATATTACCATAGAAGAAATCTCTGTATCAATCTATTCTGCAGGTTTATGCTGCTATTAGGTAAAGAATGGTGAAGGCTTAAACATTTATGGAAATCACAATGTACAAAAGAAATTCTCTACGAGATCATATTTTCTTGAAATGAATAAAGATCTTCAAAAAAATAATTTATTCACGATACATCCTAAACATAGCTCCCTCACTCCTCTCCTCCAGGTCTCACCCTCCCTCCCTCTTCTTCCCATCTGCCCTCTCCTACCCCTCAGAAGAGTCCCTTCATCAATTCAAGTAAGTTTACTATTTGACCAAACAATTATGTTTTTTTATACAAATTAAACTCTTATTCTTAATGAAAATAACTATTTATACAAAGACTTTCTAATAAATATTAACAGTGGGTTTATTTATAATAGATAAATAGGGGCACAATAATGACCAGTAAAAGATGAGAACAATTATAAATCATGGCATAGATCCAATAGCATAGTCTCAGAAATGAAAGGGAAAAGATTCAAGTTACACAGATATTAAAATCTCAAAATCATAAATCTAAGTATAAAACTGTATGCTTTATCCATTAGTAAATCTATTTAAATCTGTTATCACTTTATTAATTTATCAATTGTGTGTGCATGTATATGTGTGTTTGGGGAAGGACACATGTGCCATGGTGTACATGAGAAGCTCAGAGAACTTACAGAAATTGCTTCTTTCCTCCAACCATGTGGGTCCCAGGGAATGAATTCAGGTTGTCAGAACCTGAAGCCAGTGCTTTTACCTGCTGAACCATCTCACCAGCCCTCTATAAGAACTCAGTATCACTCTCTTTCTTTCTCAGAAACTTAAGTTTTACTTTGTAATATAGTTCCAGGGTCATGGGCAATCATGGTTGAGAGGGTATCAGGGTATCGTAGGCAGGAGTAGAAACTGTCTTGCCACGCCATGTTCAGAGTCAGGAAGCAGACAGTGTGGAACGCTTTCTCCTTTTTCTTCAGCCTGAGATGCCATCTCATTCACTGATATCTCCCATATTTACAGTGAGTGTCCCAACCATAATTATTTTAATCAGGATAATCCTTCACAAAAGCTCATTCTTCAGCATGTTTCCTTGACAATTCTTATTATTTATCACAACTATAATAAAAATTTTGGTTTATGCTGTACGTGTGCATATGGATGTTCATGAAGGTCATATGTGTACTTGTGGAGACAACAGGGGTCCATATTGTGTGTTATGTGTCTTCCTCATGTTTTCTCCACCTTATCTTTGGAGATAGTTTTGCAGTGAACCTAGAGCTTGTGGATTAGGCTGGCTGCCCCGTGAGCTCCAGGGAGTCTCTGCCTCCCCAGTGATGGCATGACAGGCATATGGTGCCACCCCTGGATTTTTAGGTGAATATTAATAATAAGAACTTAAGTTTTTATGCTGCACAGCAAACATTTTACCAACTAAGCCACCTCTTTAGTGCCTGTAACATTTATTTGTGTCTTTGTCTTAGATAGCATCTCATGTTGCTCAGGGTTGGCTTCGACATGACTTGAGCTGTGGGTGAATCTTCCCTTTCTCTGTTCTATTTAGTTTTCTGTTTTCCATGCCTCAGTTTCTTCTCCTTTGTCAGTGCTGGAGATCAGGAGGAAGTACAATTACATGTTTGCTGACTTCAGGGAGACAGGTAGAGCTTCAAATATAAACATGTATTTCATCTTAACTTTCAATGCACCATGGTCAAGCATAGGGGAGTCTCAGGTGGATTCCTGGGCAAATGTAGCATTGGTCAAGAAATTTGTCTAACCTCATCTATTGTAGGCACAAAGGCTAATATTTTAATTCAGTTTGATTGTTTTCTGTTGCTTACTCTTCTTGGGTGTGATTACTTCTTTTTTTGTTCTAGAGCTTTAAAAAAACTAAGGGCTGAATTCAATATAATAGAAGCCTGGAGAATAATACAAAGAATCAATAAAACATGAAGTTGGTTCTTTGAGAAAATCAACAAGATAGAAAACCCTTCATCCAATACTAAAAGATGAAGAAAGAATATCCAAACTAACACACTGAGGAAATCCAAGGAATCATTTGGTCGTACTTTAAAAAACCATTCTCCACAAAATTGGAAAATCTACAAGAAATGGATAATTTCTCAATAGATACCACTTACCAAAGTTAAATCAAGATGACACAAACAACTTAAATAGACCTATAACCCTTAAGGAAATAAAATCTGTCATTAAAAGTCCACCGCCCACTCAAAGAGGGTAACCTTATAGAGGAGTCCTAGTAACAAAGGATAAGAAGCCCGAACTGGCCACCCTCTGTAACCAGGCAAGGCTTCCAACAGTGAGACAGCGACACCAACCCAGCCACAAATATATTAGACCCATAGTCTGTCCTGCCTGAAAGACATGCTGGGGCAATGGAGGTCAGAATTTGTGGGAGGGGCCAACCAATGACTGCTCTAATTTGAGGCCTACACTAGTAGAGGAAGCCTGACACTACCTGAGTGATCAGAGGCTGGATAGTGCAGAGACCTAGGATAGGAAACATAATCAATAAAGTGATTCCTAATGGTATTTTGCTATACTCATAAATTGGTGCCTAGCTGAATCCTCAGCAAAGAGGCTTTCGCTGGCAACTCATGTAAGCAGAATCAGAGACCCAAACACAGCCAAACAATAGGAGTAGAGAGAGCCCAAATTGGAGATCTACATCCAGTTCCTCTCTTAGGAGTTTGGGGAGCCCAATGGAAGAAGGGAAGGAAGATTAGTAGAAGCCAGACTGGTTGAGAACACCAGGAGAACATGGTCTACAGAACAGGCTTAAAAGGGCTCAAAGAAACTAAAACAGCAATCACAGAGCCTGTATGAATCTGAGCTGCTTCTTTTCCTCTTGCTCCTCCTCCTCTTCTTCCTCTTCCTCTTTTTCTCAGAGACTGAGAGGAAGAGAAGGATAGGGAGAGAGAAGTAGAGAAGGGGGAGGATGTCTATTACAAAACAACTTTGTCATCAGAAATGCAAATTTTAAGACAGTTTTCACACAAAATTACTTTAAATAAATGAGGCTGGGATTATGGCTCAGTGAGCAAACTCTTTGTCACTTAAGCATGAGGATCTTAGTTCAAATCTCAAGCATCCATGTAAAAAACTCCCACTGGTTGCATATCTGTTAGAGAAAGGTGGCTTGCAAGAAATCACTGGCCAGCCATCCTAGCCAATTGGTATGTTTCAGGCTCAGCAAGACTGTCTAATATATATATATAACACACACACACACACACACACACACACACACACACACACACACACACATATGTGGACTGTGGACTGTGATGGGCACCTCTGGCCTCCCTATATATGTGTTTCAGGTACCTAGATGAACACACACACACACATAAACCATTACCCCCCCACACACACACAAACACCAAATATACATGTGCTCATTTTCTTTTTCTTCTTCTTACTTGGGCAATAGCTTGATGAGAAGAGAGAGTTGGGAGTTGGATAAATTTTCATAGACCATTAAATGAAAGTCAAGTGTTATACAGCAGTCAACACAACAGAAGGATCTTTGGCTCCTTTTATTCTGAAAACACAATTTAATTTGGATTTATTACACTTAAGAGAGAAGTCAATGATAATCCTGTTTCATCTACTGTTACTTTGGATCTGGTTACATAGCCATCCCGAATCTTAATATAATGATTAAGTCTTTGATACAATCAATGTGTGATTGCCTTGCCTGTGCTATTGCATTAGCTTTCTCTGGTCTCCTGTGTTCATGTTGACCCTTTATTTTCAATATCCTCTGGTCGTCATTGCGCTCTAATGAATATATAACTGATTGATGACTTTTCTGTTTAAGCCGTTTATGACTTTCAGTATTAGCAAAATACTGTAAAAATATCTTTCTTTTTAATATTTTAAAATAAATTATAAGCTAGCATTCTAAATAATGGGTTTATAACATTTCTATTTATTCCTATCTTGTTCTTCATCTTAAAATCTCTATTTCTCAAAACCCAGAAACTGTCTTCTACTTTTATGACACATATAGTCCATCATTTTCTCTTGAGTCTCTGTCTCATATTTTTTTGTTATCACTTTAGATTCTCTCTCTCTTTTCTTTCTTTGTTTTGAATTCTCCATCTCTACCTCTCTCTGTGTGTGTATTTACATCTAGCTGGAGATATACCTCAGTGGTAGAGGTTTGTTTAGCAGAGACATTCCTAGAGATGTGCTTTGTAGGTAATCTTAAATACAGTCAAGCTGATAATGAAGACGATCTGTCACAGGTCTCTTACAAAGAGTTCCCCTCTAGTATGTAAGACGGCTGTTTCCTTGATCTTGCAGAAGCTTCTTAATTTTATGTGGTTATGTTTGTCAGTTTCCCAGTTTATTTACTATCCTATGATGTTAGAGTTCTTTACATACAGTCCTTACCCATGTCCATATTTCAAAGTATCAAACATCCACGTTCTTGCTTACCATCTATTTGTATTGTCACATCTCGATTTCTTCTCTTTACTTGTTGCTCTTCAATCATAATTTCTCTCTTTTTTTTTTTTTTACCATCTTAGAGCAGTGATGTTCCTTTATCAAAATCATACCAAATCTTTATCAGCACAGGTTCCAAATTAGTTACGGGTTCATTGTAAACACAATTTCTTAAGAGAGGTTCTCATATTGACATCAGAATTGCATAACTTTCTTTCAAATAAGGGAAAAAGTAAATGAAAAAAAAAGTTGACCAGTTTTGTGAATGTCCTATCTCCTAAACAATAGCTGCTGTAGAGTAGGCAGTCAGTATTAAATGAACAATTGTTCCCTAGAGTTTCATGTAGTTTGCATAATGTTGTCCTAGCATTAGTCTTATAATTCTGGGGACCATTCTTTATTACTTCTCACCTAATTAATTCAAAGTCTAGTGAATAATTTTAGTATATAAATAACAGCATGGCTCACCTTCATTCTTGCTTTCTCCATCCTTGGCCAAGCAAATGGCATTTTACAGCAGTGACTTCTTGATTAGTTTCCTCTTTTCAAGGACTGTATTTGTTAAGGGATAGGCTGATCCAAGGCTTTTTCTGATACCCCGACATATAGAGAAGGAACATAGCTCCTTCGGTAAACCAGAAACATGCTTGACAGAGCCAGTAAAGCTTGGGTCCAGGACCTTGGTAGCTTTTTCCTGAGATCCTGATATATGGAAAAGAACCACAATTCCTTTTCTAACCCCACAAATATAATTGGCAGAGCCATTAATGGCCTGGGACCATGACTTTGGGGGAACTGCAGCTTTAGATTTAAAAAAAAAAAAAAAAAAAAACAGCTCTTGCCACTGAAGAGGTTATCATTATCACTCCCAAGATCACTGTGTACTCATTCTCTGGGACACTTGAAATATCCTGTTTCCTTTGTGCAACATTGTTTGATAAGCTTTCTGTCTACTTCACCCCCCTGTATCATAGCTTTCTCCTAATACTGTCTGATTTCCTCCCTAAAAGGTAAAGATATAAGTATAACATGCTATACATTTCAATATACCTGCTTGGCATAAGTCATAACTCATTCAAGACATCCTGATCCAAAAAAACATTCCATATTCTTTTTATTTATTATTTATTACAATTTATTTACTTTGTATCCCAGATGTGGCCCCCTCCCGCATCCCCCAATCCCACCCTCCCTCTTTCTTCTTTCCCTATGCCCCTTCCCTAGTCCACTGATAGGGGAGGTCCTCATATCTGACCCTAGCCTATACCACTCCTAGGCATATCCAAAATATGCTCAACTATACAGCAAGGACATTTTCTCAACCATGTTCATAAAAGCTCTATTGATAATAGCCAGAATCTGGAAACAACCCAGATGTCCTTCATCAGAGGAATGGATACAGAAATTGTGGTACATTTACACAACGGAATACTACTTAGCTTTTTTTTTCAGTTTCTTTTTATTTATTTTTATTAATTACAGTTTATTCACATTGTATCCCCTCATAAGGCCTTCCCTCCTCCCCTCCTGGTCCCATCATACCTACCCCTTCTTCATGCATGCCCCTCCCCAAGTCCACTGATAGGGGAGGTCCTCCTCTCCCTCCTTCTGATCTTAGTCTATCAGATCACATCAGGAATGGCTGCATTGTCAGGGAACCCTCCTCCACTGCTGGTGGAAATGCAAACTCATACAACCACTCTGGAAATCAATCTGGCGCTTTCTCAGACAACTAGCAATGGCGCTTCCTCAAGATCCAGCCATACCACTCCTAGGCATATATCCAAATGGGGCTCAAGTACATAATAAGGACATTTGTTCAACCATGTTTGTAGCAGCTTTATTTGTAATAGCCAGAAGCTGGAAACAGCCCAGATGCCCCTCAACTGAAGAATGGATGCAGAAATTGTGGTACATCTACACAATGGAGTATTACTCAGCAATGAAAAATAAGGAAATCATGAAATTTGCAGGTAAATGGTGGGACCTAGAAAGGATCATCCTGAGTGAGCTGTCCCAGAAGCAGAAAGTATTTGCTCACTCATATAGACATATAACATGCAGGGAATCTCAGCTTTTAAAAATAAGAAAATAATGAACCTTTCTATATTCTTATCGTTTGATCCAATAGTCATAGCTCTCTCTGGAATCTGTCACTGAATATAATGACTCAATGGCCCAGATGATGCCTTATTTCTTTCGGTCTCTTTTCTTCCTGTCTGCTCTTCCTAAGATGCATGTTTCAGATGTGTTTGGTGTGATATTGAACCAATTGCTTCTCTCATATAGTACTCCACTGAATTATATTGAAATCTAAACCTAACATTTTCTAATTCACTGTAGGAAAGTTTGCTTATGTTTTTCTATACACAGAAGATTCACTAGTTTCACAACATTGAGCCATTCTGGTTCCTGTTCTTATTCATCTGGATCAAAATTAGGTAAAGGATTTGTTGTTGTTTTTTATTAGCTAAGACATATTTCTTAATCCCCATCACTTGAGTCAGTATTCTTCCTCTTTTCGTGTTCTCCGTTTTAGTAGTAATTAGTCTGAACTCTTATTTTGTCCCCTAGCAAGACCACATATTTTTCATGTACAGAATATAATTTCCTTGTTTATTGGTATCAAAAACATCATCTGACAGACTACTTGGAACACAGTTGGACTTCAATGAGTATTTGATGAATGTCTGAATCATCTTCTCCTCTACTCAAATTATCTATGTTGAATGCTGTCGTGGTTAATTTTAATAACCAATTTGGCATAATCTAGAATCATGTGGGAAGAAAGACTCAAATGAGGGGTTGTTCGTATCAGGTTGGCCAGTAAGAATGTCTGTGGTGAATTATCTTGATTTCATTTGGGAAGATGAGCCATTGTGGCTGGCATCATTCCCGGAGTTTGTGTACTGGCTTGAGTACAAATGGAAAAAGTGGCTGGAGCAGTGCACTTGCATAATTCTTGTTGACTTTGAATACATCTAACTACTTCAGGTTCCTGCTTTGGTTATCCTGCAATGGTAGACTGTAACCTGGAAGTGTATGCAAAAGAAACCACTTCTTCACGATGGTTGAGATGGTTGATTTTGTCAGGATATTTTATGACAGCAGCAGAAAGGAAACTAAGATAGATGCGTTAGAGTTTTTTTCTGAATTAATGTGAAATGGTTCCTTGTATTGTTAGTGTTCCTTCCTAGCATAAGAGCTGAAACTTCCATATATTCTTTAGAGGAGTGAATCAGGACTGCTTTTTCAGTATGTTTTGTGGAGAAACTGTGCAGTTAAGGCCCTTGTTATAAAATGTTTCACAAAAAAATCTAATGAAAAATATATCTTTGGGGACTAGAACTGTAGAACAATAAAACTGATGAAAGAAAATTACTGTCAGACATCTTATGTCAAAGAAGTCTTGTAACTCTTGTTTTGTGCCTCCCAGCTTGAGTGCATAAGAGAAAAATGCAAATTTTTCCAAATGAAGTATAGCTAGCAGAGCATAAATGTCTAGAAGACAGGAAGATGCACTTATTAAAGCTTGGCAAAGATCAGAAATGAATGACTTTTTCTCTGAAATACAAGCCTTTCTCTTTTTAAAATTAGCTTTCCCCTAAAGCTACATCAATTATAAATAATTGCACACAGCAAAACTGGCTTAGCTAAACTTAAAACAAATAAACTAAGAAATTAAACTGATTAAAAAAAGTAAACTGGAGATTTTACATTGTTAAGGAAATGACTTCTGAAGCATGCCACAATAAATTTGCAATTTCATTCTAGTTTAAAATTATGATAGTCATAGTTTAATGTTCTTCTGGTAAGATTTTCTAAGAATCTATTCTCAGACTTGCTGTACATAAAACATTATTTTACTATTATTTTATAATTCTCTTTGTGGTCATTTTACACATGATTCTTTGCTCTTCATAACCCAAAACAATACATTATAGTCCAAGTGACAAAGTGAGGTCAAGATGGGGTGGAGAAAAGGTATGGTGGTTCTTAAGCTTGCTCCTTTTGTAGAGAACTAGAGTTGCATTATCAGCATCCATGACACACACCTCACAACTGCCTGTAACTCTAGCTGTAAGGCATATAGCCCACTCGTCTTCACACACACACTCTCTCTGTGTCTCTTTCTCTCTCTCTCTGTGAGTGAGAGAGAGAGAATGTCTCAAGTATCACATAAGATCAAGCAAGTCTTATATTTTTGGTTGTGAGCCTAGCCTTTAACAGCTGAGCCATCTCTCTAGCCCAGTTGCAGCCAGACCTGATGAGACCTGATAAGCTAGGGTCAGCTGGAAGGGGAGGAGGACCTCCCTATCTATGGACTTGGAGAGGGGCAGAGAGGAGATGAGGGAGAGAGGGTGGGATTGGGAGGGAGGGGGCTTCAGCTGGGATACAAAGTAAATAAACTGTAACTAATATAAAAATAAAAATTAAAAAAAGATCAAGCAAGTCCTTAAGAAAAGTTTCCAGAATAGTAATTCTTTCATCTTCGTTTCCTGCCTTCCCTTACTCTCTACTCTGTTTTCTTCCTTATATCCATTTTTTTCCCCTCTGTGTGGTTTAACTTGTCAGAATGTTGGTACCTCACCAGTCTCTCAGGGTCAATTTCACACTCACAGAAGGAGGAATCTGAGTGGGAAAGCTGAGTGGTAGAGTATAGACACCTGTCCAAAAAGCCTTGATGAGGGCAGGCTGTGTCCTGAGGCAGAGCACAACTGCCAGGAGCCACAGATGAGATCGCTGACAGCTAGAGCTGGCTGGGCGATGACTGGTGTTCATGGCAGCTGTTTACAAGCTCCTCAGTGGAAATAAGAAATGCTATGCTTATATTAAATATGAAGCTATAATGTTCAAAAATTGCTTTCTTTTGCAGCTGATTTTTCTGAAGATGTCATCATATGGATTATAACTTAAAGCTGTCTGGTTTCATTTTCACAAACAATTGAAACATTTTGCTTAGGAAACTTGAAGCATTCACAAAGCAGGCTTAGAGAATGATGCTATTTATTTTTCTCGTCTTCTTCTGGGTCCTTTCTGTGACCATTCAGTGATGCATTTTACTTATGTGTACTGAAAGTATGAGTGACACATTGAGGAAAGGTGAAGATTTTAGTAATGAATCTGTAACTAAATATGAGAGGTTCTCCTATTGCTATGTAGTGCAAAGCTAAAAAGTATAGCCACAGATAAAGGGATAGAGGCAAGTTTATTACCTTCCCCAGACAAGAAAGGAGTAGGCACTTCCTTCAGGGACCCCAAATGTATCTACGTACAAAAATAGTTGTGGGCAAGCATATTTGAGCAAGCTTGGCTTAAGGTTGCAGAGTACACTTTGAAAGTACCCAAGAACCTATGTGTGCCTAGTGTTATGGAGATCTATGAAGGTATGAAGACGGTGGAAAAATGCTTATGCTACAGTTAAGCATTTATCTAAAAATATTTTAGCCCAAGCCAAAGATAACATCCCTTTCAGGTGTGCCAGTATTAACTGCATCTGCTTCCTCTAAATGATAAAAATATTTTGCATGTTGGTAACCTTATTTCTGAACAATTTGCAGCAGTACTTTAGGAAAAAAAGCCCATTATTAGTTTGAAACTAGTATGTTAAGGTGCACGTCTTTACTAATGATACAAACTTCATAATCACTTGAAGGCTTTTATGAGAATTTCAACTTTTCCTTTAGTTTCCGTGACTGTCTAAATGTTGATAACAGCGATATGTATTTCAAGCCCCCATTGTTTTACAAATAACCAGACACATGTTTTATTTTATTAGTTCCTATTCATTTCACAAAATTATTTTTCAAGTTGAACCCATTCCCCTTCCTCTATTGGCCCACTGTATGTGCACTTGTTCAGTCTCTTCTTGTCCTTGGATTGATTGACAGTATGGTCTCCTCCGTTAAGCCAGTTATCAAATCTACAGACCAGTATGCTTGTGGCTTCTGGCCAACCACATTTCATTGATCTTCATGCTCTGTTTAGAGTTTACAGCGCTGCTCAAAGGGCCTGTGCCTCCTGCATTGCTTTATTGTGGGCTTACGTAATTCCTCTCTTAGACCAGTACAACCATCTTCTAGTCTTGCATGTTTCCATCTACTTTTGTTTCTATGTATCATGACATCATCAAAATAACCTTTGATTTATGCTTCTTTCTGGATACTGAGATGATGATCTTTCTGATTTCAAATGATTTGAGGTTTCTATTGTGGATAAAGTGTTTTTCAATTTGGTCTCAGCACAGATTGCTACTCTTATCTATCTGGCATAGAAGCTAATTTTGAAATATCCAGGAATCCCACTGAATGATACTAATGTTTCTACATCATACAATGCTTCCATATCTCATAACTGTAGGACATGATGCATACCATAATAATTATGCATATCATTGTAAACCCTCATTTGAGTTTTTCCAGGGTGTAAATTATGTCATTTTTATTCTTTGATTCCATCTTAGGAAGTGCCTAGAATAGTAGTGTCATTGAAAGGCATCTATATTTATTATTCAACTTGGCAAGCATTGTATGCACTTCAGAAATTAATTCATCATATGTTTTGATGTCTCTCCTACACTTGTGGAGCATCAGTAAGAATTTCCTTATGTTACAGACATTTATTTGCTGAAAATTTCTGTGTCATGGTGACAGATGGAACTTATAATTTTGGGAACAATTTAAAAAAATGAACTATAAGAACTTTTTCATTTTATGTTTTTATCTCTTTTTGAAATTATAATTACATCATTTCTCCTTTCCTTTTCCTCTCTCCAAGTGCTCCCGTAAACCCCTCCTAAATGTAAGGCTTCTTTTTTATTTGTTATTTTTAATAAAAAATGGATTTAAAAAAATAAAATGTATTCTGATTATGGTTTCTTATGTCCAAACATTTCTGAGATCTCTCTCCCCTCAAATCTTACCCTCCTTACTCAGAAACACAAACAGGATGGAAATCAGAAGAGGGAGAAAACAGGAGACAGGACAGGAGCCTCTCACAGAAGGCCTCTGAAAGACTCTACCCAGCAGTGTATCAAAGCAGATACTGAGAGTCACAACCAAACTTTGGGCAGAGTGCAAGAAATCTTAGGAAAGAAGGGGAGAGGAGGGGACAGGAGCTTCACAAGGAAAGCAACAGAACCAACAAATCTAGGCACAGGTGTCTTTTCTGAGACTGATACTCTAACCAAGGACCATGCATGGAGGTAACCTAGACCCCCTGCACAGATATAGCTCATGGCAGCTCAGTATCCAAGTGGGTACCCTAATAAGAGGAACAGGGACTGTCTCTGACATGAACTCAGTTGTTGGCTCTTTGATCACCTCCCCCTGAGAGGGGAGCAGCCTTACCAGGCCACAGAGAAAGACAATGCAGCTAGTTCTGATGGTCAGATGGAAGGGGAGGAGGACCTCTGTCATCAGTGGACTTGGAGAGGGGCATGGGAGGAGACGAAAGAGGAAGGGTGGGATTGGGAGGGAATGAGAGAAGGGGCTACAGCTGGGATACAAAGTGAATAAACTGTAATTAATATAACAAAGAAAAATAAAAACTAAAAAATATCTTACCCTCTCTTCTCTGTCTCTCTTTTCTTTTCCTTTTTTTTCTCTCCCTCTCTCTTTCCTTCCTTCCTTCCTTCCTTTCTTCCTTCCTTCCTTTCTTCCTTCCTTCTTTCTTTCTCTCTCTCGTCACAAGGAGAGCAACAGAACCAAAAAATCTGGGCACAGTGGTCTTTTCTGAGACTGATACTCCAACCAAGGATTATCATGGAGATAACCTAAATTTGATTATTAAAAATAGTTTGTTCTCTGCAACTTGTTTATACAAAATCAAAATAGATAAAAAACTATTCTTATAGTTAAGTGGCTAAATGTCTTTTATTGTTGGACACTGTTATTGACCTTTCTTCCACCTAGTATGTCAAGGATCAGTGTATACTGACATTGTTTTTGTGTTGCTTTGGAAGCCTGCCTGGTTTATGCTTAACATCTAAAGTATTGATCAATGGAAATATCCAAAGAAATTTAGAATTTCCCAATGTCATTTTCAATGTACATGTTGAAAGTGGAATAAAACTATGAATGAAGAAAAAAGAGTCGGAGACAGCCACTGCTCCCACTGCGAGGAGTCTCACAAGAAATTAAACATCCATGCAGAGCGCCTAGGTCAGACCCAAGAAGGCTGTTTGGCTGTCAGGTCAGTCTCTGGGAGCCCTTATGAACCCAGGTAAGTTGATTCTGTGAGTTTTCTTGCGGTGTCCTTGACCCTTCTGGGTCCTAGAATCCTTCTCCCCTTCTTCAGAATTCCATAAGCTCCACTGTATGTTTAGCTGTAGGTCTCTGCATCTGTTTCCATCACTTTAAGTATAAAGTGATGGAATATATCCTCTCTGGTGATGATATATTCTTGGCTACTGTCTACAACTATAGCAGAATATCGTTGAAATCATTTCCTTGACTGTTTTCCGCTCAGTCATGTTTTGTTCTATCTTAGGTCTTAGAGCCTTGCCAGCCTTTGGTTTCTGGCACATATATTTTTTTTAAATCACTGAATTTATTATTTATTCCACCTATAAAAGAGGGATTAAAGATTTTATTTTACAAAAATTTAGATTATCTCTATAAATCAATGAAAATTTTAAAACCATCATTTATTTTCAGTTTGACATTTATTTGTGACAATTTGACCTCAGATTTCAACTCTGCTTATTCAACCAAGTGTCTTTTGTCTTTATTTTTTCTGTGTGTGTAAATAGATGCGTGAGGGCACACATTTGTGCATGCGAGTGGTTCACAGAGGACCTCGCTAACTGCTGATCACAAGGTGCTACACATCTCGAGTGTTTATTACAATTTACATTTTTTAATGAATATGCTATTTCTAATGAAATCTTACACAAATTTTAAGTGTATTCTAAAAGTTCGATAATAACATTGTCTTGTGAATTTAATCCTGCTATTGTGTCATTAAATGTGTTTAAGGATTTTTTTTCTTGAAGTGAAACTGATAGTTTATAGATGTGAAGACAATTTTATGGAAATATCACTATTAGTGCAGAGTTGAAGTTTATTATTTTTTTATTCATAGGTTCTTGTACCACAATTGATCAATTTTTGTCTTTTCTTCTACATTCACAGCTTCCTTAATGCTTACACTAAAACAGAGATTTAAGCATTTTATATTTCTCTACAATAGTTTTCTTTTTCATAGCACACTTGTAAAAGACCTTTCTGCCATCACCAAAATGTGTTACTATAGGGCATTGGTGAGGTGGCTCAGTGTTCAAGAGCACTGGCTATTTTCCCAGAGGACCCAGGCTTGATTCCCTGCATGCACGTGGAGGCTCGCAGCCTTCTGTATCTCCAGCTCCAAGGAATCCATGCCCTAATCTGGCCTCCATGGGCATCAAGCATGCACCTCCATACACATAAAATAAAAATAAAATAAAATGCATGAATACAGAAAGTGCCTTCCTCAATTAAATATTTGCTACCTAGGACATGAATAAGCAAATGAGTGAATGAATAAATGAATGTTGAAAAGATCGTTGGTAGTGGTTTGAAAAGTGTAAGGTTCTAGGAAGCACATTGTGTATAAGGAAACTAGAAGTGGTATCTGGCCACTTAACATCTTTATTTTTACCAGTTGTAAAGAAAGAAGTAGTAAAGTCATGTGAGTCATATCACTGAATCAGCGGTAGCAATGCCACACCACCGCCTGCACTGTTTACGAGGACCTACTACGGGTCTAACTTAGAGCTAGAGATTTAATATGCTTTGTGTTATTTGCTTTATTTAGTGCTTTACAAGATTAAGGGCTAGGTGTACTGCTATATTATTTGACAAGTTAGAGCAGTTAGCCTCTATTATATATTATAGTGACATAGCAAATACATTTTATAGGATCATACCCAAAATCCAAGTCTATCTGACTCCAAAACCCAGTTTTGTACTTTGTATTAGCCGGAATTATTGTAATTTTTTTCACAGTTAGCTAAGGGGAAAGACTGAAGTCTTTTCCAACATAGACTGGCAGGTACAGGAGAGCAATGATGCTCAGGTTACCATAGTAACTTTAGTGGGTAGGAATACTTGTCTAGAACTGTGATGGATGCAGTGTGGCTAAGCGTACAAGGTTACAGGGAAACTGACAGAAGAAACAATCACTTTTTTTTTTCTACCTGTAACATATAAATACAGAGATTTAATAGAAAAAACCCACCATATTTAGAAGCCAAAAATAAAATAAGACCAGCATAGCAATATCACTGCTTGGAATAAAATTGTTTGATACCCAGACATTTATACAGACACTTTTAAAAATAGTCCAGATGTTTCTCAAAGACAAACAAATAAAAACTGGAAATAGAGAAACTATATGACCCAGCTGTACTCCTGGGGTTTACTCAAAGTACTCAAAGTCCTACTGTAAAGAAACTTGAACATCAGTGTTTGTTGCTACTCTGCTCAAATAGCTGCACAAGAGAAACAGCCTACAAATGTCATTAAATTAAAGGACAGAAAATACAATTGATTACATATTCATAATGCTGTTTTCCTCAGTTGTAAAGAAAAATTCTGGGTGGGATAGGAAAAACTTTATACTCAGTCAGTTAACCAGATCCAGACGAAGGCCATATGCGGCCTCTCATGTGTACTTCTTAGCTTCAGTCTTTAGTTTTGTGTGTTTAACTTACACTATCTGTGGGAGCCAGGAAAATAGAAAGGGTTCTTTGGGGTGATTACTTAAGGATGGAGAAACAGTGACTATAAGTAAAAAGAAAGGCAGGAAAAACTGGGATAAAAAAGTTTACTAAGGAGAGGAGTAGGGAGTGTATAATGGAGACAAGGAGGCTTGGAAGAAGGTTAAACAAAAATAAAAGGTGAAGGCTGGAGAGATGGCTCAGAGGTTAAGAGTACTGGCTGTTATTTCAGAAGACCCTGTTTCAATTCCCAGCACCCACATGGAAGCTCACAACTGTCTGCAACTCTATTTCCAGGGAATCTCACACCCTCACACAGACATACATGCAAGCAAAGTACCAATTCACATAAAGAAATGAATCATCAAAAAACAAAAAAAATTAAAGGTGTATGAAAAGTAATATGGAAACCTACTATGTTATAATCTAATGAAAAATATAATTTAAAATGATTACGAAAGACCATACATGGATGGACGATGTTGCTTCTAGACATGAGTTACTAAACAGAAGCCCAGAAGCCAGGTATGGGATGTGCGCAGGTACGGAATGTGCCCAGGTATGGAATGTGCCCTTCTGAGTACTGCCTGTCAGGGAAGTCCCAGATGGCCTCACAGCTGCATAGCCTATTGACATTCCTCTTGGTTGATAAGATGATATTGCTGAAGACACTGCACATGCATGATTCAGAGATACAAAGAAATGAAACTAAGCTTAGCTGGAAACTTCCTACCCATTGGCTATCTTTCAGAGTCCTGTAAGTTGCTGTGAAGGCTAGTGGGAAGAAAATGAAAGGGTCGCCTTACTCAGCTCTAAATCTCTAACTGACATTACCAACTTGCTCGGCAAGGTATAGGCATGTATGTAATAGTGGTGTAATGCTTACAGAGATAACCAACGACTTTCTGACTGAATCTGAGGCTGGCTTCACAGGAGGCAACCCATGCCAGGCAAACACCGGAAACACCGGAAACCAATGAAAACCTTTGAACATCATAGGACTAAGGAAGAATTTACTGATGTTTAGCTAAATTTACATAGTGCCAAACTACCCGATAAATGCCGGTGTTTCTACCTACAGGTGAGTACTGCTCTCAGGTTTGTTTTCCAGTGACCAGCAGCGAATTCCAAGACTCGCAGCTGCGTGTTGAGAATGACAAACGAAAGCTGAAACCTTAATACGGTATTCGCATCACTTCCTATAAGGCTCAGAGAACGTGGTAGAGGAGAGGACCGGGAGGATGCAGGAGCTAGACGACCATGAGAAGGGGCGACACAGCCCTTCAGTGTAATCGTGAACTCACAGCAACTGTGATTATTTGAGTTGGGTTTCCACAAAACTGGACTTGTGAGCATTCAGCCATTGTGAGAGAAGGCTTCACAGGTCTCTTCCTGTCCAGTATCACTTGTTAGCTACTGAGATTCTGGGAGGAGCTCAGTCACTGTCTTTAGTTAAGTGCTCACTGGTGAGCCCAACCAAGCACCAATGGGCAATTTCAAAGGCATAGACACACAGTCCTGGTTAAACTCACTGGGTCACAAATTTAAAAAAAAAAAAAAAAAAAAGACATAAATATGGGTGGAAAAGGGGTTTGTAGGGGACATTGGCAGGAGTAGGAGGGAGATAATTAGAAAGTGTTATACAAAATGTATGTTAAAACATTTGAATTTCTGTGTTTGTTTACGTGTATATATGTAATATTTTTATAGACACGTCTAAAATATACAGTGTCGTGGATCAAGCATTTGGTGTATCAAGGGAGTTCCAGACTTGCTAAGAGAACTAAATTTTTGTCTTTAACTTCTTGGCAGCCTTTGGAAAGCAGTAAAACATTGTACATGGGTGACTGGAGTTAAACACTAGGGTGAATTTACGAGTCTGCTAGTTGTTAGCTTTCTAATTCAGCGTTAATCACTTTAGTTTTTTTGTGCCTTAATTTTTTTTAATTTTATTTTTTCTTATCAGTTACATTTTATTAACTCTGTGTCCCAGCCCTGTCCCGATCCCTCATTCCCTCCCAGTCCCTCCCTCCCTCCCTCCCTCATCTCCACCGTGTCCCTTTCCAAGTCCACTGATAGGGGGGACCTCCTCCCCATTCATCTGATCCTGTTTTATCAGGTATCTTCAGGACTGGCTGCAAAGTCCTCCTCTGTGGCCTAACAGGACTGCTCCTCCCTTGGGGGGTGGGGAGGCCAAAGAGCCAGTCATTGAGTTCCTGTTAGAAATAGTCCTTGTTCCCCTCACTATGGGAAACCAATTGGTTACTGAGCTACCACAGGCTACATCTGAGCAGAGGTTCTAGGTTATATCCATACATGGTCCTTGGTTGAATGTCAGTCTCAGAAAAGACCATGTGCCCAGATATATTTGGTCCTTGTGGAACTCCTATCCTTTCCCCATCAGAGTAACTCCCCTTCTTTCTTATGATTCCTGTACTCTGCCAAAGGTTTGGTCATGAGTCTTTGCTTTGAAAACACTGCTAGTTAGAGTCTTTCAAATGCGCTCAGTAGACTCCTGTTATACGTTCAATGCACTAATTTTCACACATATAAATTGGGCCTTTAGGAGGGTGAGCTGAGTGGTACGAGTAGGGATCCGTGATCTGTGCTTGCAGTGTTGTAGCAGAGCAGTATATGTGGCTCAATCAAGGCTGAAGCCAACTGAACCGATTTCCCCACCCCAACACACACACACACACACACACGCACACACACACACACACGCACACACACGCACGCACGCACACACACCCCTGTTGAGTTTAATTGTACTTTCTTTCCCAGGACCTTTCCTGTCTTTCACATATCACAGACTCTTTTCCGCCCTCTGCAGGTGGACAGTGACAGTAGCAAGCCCAAGCATTTTGGTTGCTATGGGTACCGATGTAACGCGGTAACCAAGGAGATTAATGCGGAAGCCAAATGGCAGCAGCAGCCGCTGCAACAAGGGTCGCAGGTGAGTTGGAGGAGAAAAGGCGCCTACAGCAGGTGGAGGGTGAAAGGTCTTGAGGGTAGGACCCGGCGGCGAGCTCCACGTGCGCGGTACAGACTGTGGAGCAGTAAGTGAGCAAGAAGACCCTGGGGGAGAGCATCGGTCGGTCCTGCAGGCATTTGCTGAACCCTTGCCACGTCAGACTCCTAGGCTTCCAGGCACGTTTCTAAATAAAACAAACTGATCGACGATGTCAGTACAGACAAGAACCAAGGGTGAAGTCCAGAGAGAGAAAGACCAGCCTCCTTCAGTTACAGCATTCTTTTCAAATGATCATCACTTTTATCCGTTGAAGTCACTGGTGCCCCATGAAGCCTGTAGTTATGGGAGAAACCATCTCACGTAATTCCTCTACATCTTTCCTTCTGTCTTTCTGTTCTCATCTCCCCACTGCCTTCTTGAACTGTCCTCTCAAGTAAAGGCTGGTAGGGTAGGAGAGCTTGGTTCCAGAAATATCTGAAGCAGTGGATATTTTATTCTTTTTTTTTCTCTCTGCTTTTCGTGGTATTTTTTTTAAAGAAAATGTGGGTATTAACAGTGACTTTTTGCAAGTCATATTAAGATATTTTGTGAAAGTGAAGCTGTATAGGATTAAAACTGTAAATTTTGTGACCATCGTAGTCTACTCTCTTTCCTGACCTTGTTGCTTAACCCTTCAGACTTCGCACAAGCTGGCCCTGACTTCCCTAACATTGCCAGGTGTATTACTAAGGAAGTAGCTGGAATTACTTCCTCTCTTTTCTTCTTTCAGGACAGTTAGTATTTCTTGCAGTTATTTTATTTGATTAGTTTGTGTTTTTATTTTCTTCACCAGAACAAATATTCAGAGAGGATTGGTGTCGTGCCTACCTGTTCACCTTATTATTCTGTACTTTATACTACAAATAGAGGTAGTTAATATAATCTGTTGCTTGCCAATCAATATCTTGTAGTAGATGTGTAAAAACACAAAATAATTTGTGGTGGCAGGGTAGAGTTAAAAGTTTTCTTCCTAGATAAGATTGTGCAATAAGTTAAAAGGAGTAGAAAATGGAATACTTAACTTAGCACACTATTAACCCAACTATGAGATATGTCGATACTGTGATCATTGATGAATACGCAAACACAAATAAAAGGATGCCTCTCAAATACCTGGGCTACTTCGAAAATACCACCTGTTAAGCAATTATGCAAAATACAGACAGTAATTGTAAATGAGCCTCAAACATAATTTCAAAAGAAATTGTTTTCAGTGGAGAAAATGGTAAGAGAGGTGAGGTGGCCTTCAAACTGGAGAGTGAATAGAATAATGGAAAAATATAAGAGACTGGAAGAAGGTGATGCATACTAGAAAAGCTTAAATGCTAGGCAGAGGCATTGGGCCATATTTATTGTGGTATAGAGAACTCTTTAAAGTATTTCAGTGTTCTCTCTCTCTCTCTCTCTCTCTCTCTCTCTCTCTGTGTGTGTGTATGTGTGTGTTTAGGCTTCGTTTAGGGTGTTAGACTTGTTGGCAAAAGGTTCTGACTGCTTAGCCATCTAACTGGCCCTGGAGAACTAGAGAAGCAATTGGACACTAGAAAGGTGTTCCATGGTATTTTAGATATGTCAGTATAAAATTTAAAGTATGTAATCTTCTAATATGTGAAACATGATAACTAGGGAAGGGGAAAGACTCTTTACCAATGAAACCTTGGGTTTATTTAGATATTTAGATTATTAATTTGACTTAAAAATGTTGAGTGTGTAGAACTGTAAATAGATTTAAAATCTTCAGAGCAACTGTAAGAACTAGTAATAGAGCAAGCAATATAATAGTAATTGTGGTTCTTGTACCATCCTTGCATGCTTAATTTTCTAATTACTAAAACAGTCATGGGAAAAACAGTTGATCATATGAGGCTAAGTGTTGATGATATAATGTTAAAGCTGTTGGTTTCTGAAAGTTCTTAAATATGTAATAATTCCATTGTTGCTTGTAAACATTTAAAGTTTTTACTTGGCATTGAGTTAACAACTATTGTTAGTTTCTTTTATCATTGTTTTTTTTCATAAATTTTAAAGACAACTAGGGAAGAGCTTATCTCTATAAAGTACTCATTATTTAAAAGGGTCATTTAAAATTTGACTCTGGTCAAATGCAAGGTGTAGGTATCTTAAAATCAGTATGTTTTCCTTATCATTTTAAATCTGAAAGTGTTCTAAAAGACTATCTTGCTTTGATATCTAAATACAAACATTCCCAGTTGTTCAGAAAATAATTGGTATAGAGCATGAAACATTGGGCTATGTATGTATCATTTAGTACCATGGAGTTGTGTCTCATCAGATATACTAAGTTGATAAAAGACTACCAAAGACTTGAAGTCAAGTTATCTGCTCACACATACGCTCTTAGGCTGAAGATCATGAATGATCACTTCATCCCTTACAGCGTTATGTTAAATCTTAAAAAATTTAACATTATTTAGTACATATTAATACCAGAGATATTGAAATTTAAACTTAGCATTAGTTTAGTAAGTTGAGGCAAGTATTTTTACAATTGATTTATCTTTTAGTTAATCTGTCGTTATTCCTAAACCAGCTGTGTATCCAAATCACCACACAGAGACTAGGATTTATTTAATTAACCTGGAGCAAATATTGGGCAATAGTTACTCTATCCTAAATCTCCATTTTTGTTTCACATTTCTTTCATGAGTGTCAGATTTCCAAATACTATATTAATATTAAATAATAAACTCAAAGTGTTTAATTGTCCCTTTAAGATTCTAATAATTGGACACTTTAAAGCAAGGAAAAACAAACAACTTTTTTTGTTTTTAAGCTACTTAGTGGTAGCTCTTAAATTTTAGGATATAAGGTTCTCCGAGTCATTAAAAAACAACTAACCCAGAAAATGTTCTCAATTATTGCAAGGTTCAATTATGTGTTCATTGATGACCTGCTGGCCTTATACATCCAAGGATAGCTATGAGCGTAGTCTAGATTTCTAAGCTTACATAAACCATGATGAGGAGCTTTAAGATTTCTGTTGTGTCTTAATTACATGGTTTTTGAGTGCTAACTTTTTGTATTATAACATTGTTTCTCAAGGTCAGAAGCCCAGACAATCCCAATGGAGACAGCTGTTACTCAAAGTTCCCATTCTACCAATGGAACAGTGCTAAATTCTCTGGGAACTTGGGATACTTCCTAGCAAGTTTTTTTGTTTGTTTGTTTTGTTTTGTTTTTGTTTTCCTAGTGTCAGGCATCACTGAACATTTTTTTCTTCCTTCTGTGGCAAAAGAGTGACTGCATTTCTTTTCTAAAATGAGAAAATATGTAGAACTAATTATCAACCTGTAACACTAAAACCGGGATCATATTGCATTCATATGTGTGGGTGAAATGGGAGTAGCGGACGGAAAACTATATAAACAACACAAGCAGGTGAACAATATAAGTGTGGGTAGCTTGCAACCACATATAACTTCAATTCTGGTACATCTGATGACCTCTCCAGACACTCAGGCACACACATATAAAATAAATAAGTGACTAAACAAATCTTTGCAAAAAAGACGTTATTTGTACCCTGTAATCTTACTTTGTGCCTCAAGCTTTCTGCTTTGTTATTTATGATGCAGACATTGTTATAGCATTGCTGTCCTGAGAAAGATGACTAATCCTCTGTTGGCTTTCCCTAAAGAAATAGACAGAATAGCATGACTCGCCATTATAATCTTTCATTTTTATGCATACAATAAATTGACTAATGAGCATGACTTGATAAACATTTAATTGAAAAGAAGCCTCACTAACTGCATTCAGTGAGGTGAAGTGCCCTCTGCTATGACTGCTTATTGGTTAAATCACATTATCATCAGAGCTGTAAATCCAAATCATTTTTTTTCTAATGAGATTAACAGACTTTTCTCTCACTACTTTTTTTTTATAGATAGAGATCAATCCTTGTTAAAGAATTGTTAAAGCAGTTAAACTTCCTGCATATACACATGCCTGGAAGTCTGTATCACATGCAAATCCCAGTGTGCAAAGGAAACTGGGACAGCGCAGATTATTTTGATTAGCCAGAAACATCAACTCTGGGGATCCTCTTGTGTTATCGTTTGGTTGATAATTACAAAGCATTAGCTTTTATAAAGTTATCAAGTGGGGATAAGAGACCAGAAATTTGATTTTTTGATTATCATCAGAAACAGGAATAGATTGTAACTTCTTGTCTGGGAGTATTTCTAAAAGAAACTCTCTCTGTCTATGTCTGTCTCTGTCTCTGCCTCTCCATCCCTACCTTCTTTTCCTGTGTGTGTGTTCATGTGTACGTGATAAATATGTAGGTTTACTCACTCCTGTTAATTATATTCCTCTATCATTTCTCCACACTCAAATTGAGCTATGTGCTTGTTAGATATGTGACTCACTTTGCAGACAGTTTTAAGAGAAACATTCCAATTATTTTTTGAGCAGGGTTTCTCTGCATAGCCCTGGATGTCCTGGACTCACTTTGTAGACCAGGCTGGCCTTGAACCCACAGAGATCCACCTGCCTCTGCCTCTTCATGTGCTGGGATTGCAGACGTGCACCACTGTCCTGGGCTCCAAAATCACCGAGATGGTGATCACACTATTGATATTCTAAGACAGTTCTTCAGAGGAAGAAGCTGGCAAATTAATTTGAGCATGTGGATTTCCATGTGAGGATAGAGATTTCTGTGATGCTGTTGGCCTCCTTAATTCTTTGAGCAAACTTTGTATTTTCATCATCTGTTGTTCTCTCAAAAATTTTCACCAATTCTTCCTTTTTGAAGTTTAAATTTGCCATGCTTTAACTCAGCACTGGATGCTACTGGGGTTGTTGTTTGGTGTTAAGACTAGTGGTCTATTACGCAGAAGACCTTGGATTTGATCTCCGACACTGGAAAAACAAAACAACTGCCTTCAGTCTGTCTCTGCATCCAGGCATACAACACTGTCCACACATTCTGCACACCACTGAAAATGGGACTGCCATTAGTTCCATTCAAGAACTATCCCCACCTCTTGTCGTATGTATTGCAAGATATCTGGTCACACTGTGAGCCCTAAGATTGTATTCTTTACTGGAATAACCTGTTTCTGGTTGTGGTGTGTAGCTCATCCTAACAGGCACTTTTTGCAAATTTATTTATTTTATTAATTACAGTTTAGTCACTGTGTATACCACTGTAGCCATCTCCCTCATTCCCTCCCAGTCCCACCCTTCCTCTCTCATCTCTTCCCATGCCTCTCCCCAAGTCCACTGATAGGGGAGGAGAACCCTGACCCTAGCCTATCAGGTCTCATCAGGACTGGCTGCAATGTCTTCATCTGTGGCCTGGTAAGGCTGCTTCTCCCTTCCTCATGGGGCGGTGATCAAAGAGCAGGTCATTGAGTTCACGTCAGAGACATGCTCTGTTCCCACCTAGGGAACCCAATTGGAATCTGAGCTGCCATGGCTATATCTGAGCAGAGGTTCTAGATTATCCTCATGCATATCCTTGATTGGAGTATCAGTCTCAGAGAATACCCCTTTGCCCAGATATTTTGGTTCTGTTGCTCTCCTTTTAGAGCTCCTGTCCCCTCCAGATCTATCTATCTCCCCCTTCTTTCATAAGATTGCCCGTACTCTGCCCACTTTCTGCTTGAGTATTGTAAACAGAATTAAATAAAGGTGACCCGAGGTCAAGAGGTAAAGCAAGCTACTAGTTGACAAGGAGTGAACATAAAAAACTGCAGAGAGTGAGAGGAAGTCAGGAGGACGGATAGAGAGTTTCACAGGGTGTTGAAGGGAAGGGCATTTAGTATGAGCATTTCTGAGACAGTGTGGGGGAGGATGTTTCTTTCTCCTTTGGGGATGTCGACTGAGAGGTCAGCTGGGTGCTTTCATCATCTCTCTAGCAGGCTTTCAAACCAGAATCTGGCTCCCAAGTCTTCATTGGTAAAATCAATCCATTGAGATTGAGATTTTGTTAAAAAACAACTGATATCCTTATCTATAAGCCCTTCTTGCTTCAAAACTCTTAAATGCTAGTCAGCCTGAGTCCTTTCTTGCATCATGGCTGTAAGTTTTATGGCCTTATTATTTATCCTTTATTATTTGGCTTTTATATGGGAGTTTATATGACCTTTTTGACTCTAAGCCATTTGGGCTCAGAAAACAATCTCCTTAGGCCTTGACCCTTTCTACCTCTCAATACAATGCCATGAATATATCAGAGTTAGTACATATTTCCAGAGGTCCTGCAACACAGCATTAAATAGTTTGGACATTTAAGACTGTGGCCCCTGCAGTATTTTCTTAAAAAAGCTTTCCATATTTAGAAAAAAAAAATTTGAGACAGGGTCTTAGGTAGCACCGGCTGGCCTTGAACTCATTGTATAACTATGGATGACCTTGAACTTCTGACTTTCTTGCTTTTGCCTCTGGAGTGTGTGGACAACCACATCTGCTTTAAGTGGTTCTTGGGCTCAAATCCAGACCTTTACACATGATAGGCAAGCAGTTTTCCAATGAAATCTATCTCAGGCCTGGATATTAACAATTTTTATTACTATGGAACAAAGTAGTGGTCCATATGAATGTATAGTTCAGCATTACAGAGTAAGTTATTTTAAAGTCATATGTATTTGAGAGACTGAAAAAAAAACAGTATATTCTGAATAATTTAATTTTCTGGCTAACTCAGAGTTATGGAAAGAAATCTTTGTATTTATTTTTTATTGGTCAATTGTTTTAATCAAGGAGTGCTACTAAATACACATACATATATATATATATATATAATATGCGTGTGTATACATGTATATCTCTAAATATCTATCTATCATCTATTTATACACTTGTGTATGAGACTATCAGAATGCTTTTGGGCAATTATTACACACCTTTTTTGTGTTGCATAATATATATTACAAAGGTATTTGCATTGTGGCTCAAAGTTTATTTTCACTCTTCAGTATATTAAGCATGTTTTTTAATTTTTAAATAGAACTTTAGTACCTGATATTTATGCACTGTGAAAATGTGAATACATTTCAACAAATATATATTTCAATGATTAGTCAAACTAATATGTCATCAAGAAATGATATAGTTTTAAGAGGCTGAGGTCAGATATAGCAAATGTTGTGAGATACATTGCTTTTAAACTTTCATAACCTCCTAACTGTAGAAAGAACCAGAATACATGCTTTCTTTATTGAGAAGACTGTATTCTTTACTTTTAATCAAATGCTTTCCTGTTTTGTTATCTCTCTCTCTCCCAGATGCAGTGACTTTTTCTTTGCCTAGGCTGACTTTGAATTCCTATGTATTCCAGGCTGACTTTGAAGTTGTCTGCCATTATGCCTGTCTTAGTCTGTTATTTACATAGATACCAGTGAAGTTTCAGTTTTGTCGAATGTTATATTTATGTAACCTATATACTATATATAAGTACATGTACTGTATATTTAACATACAGCCTTTGAAACTTTCTCATCCTAAAATAGCGATTTTGAACATTTTCCTGAGGGTTGGGCTCATGGATCAGTACGCATGTGCTTAGAATTTTGGAAGCCTTAACATCGATTTTCAACATTGCACAAGCAAAGCAAAATAGCAAAGACATTTTCTTGATGTATCTGTGGCTTAGAATTTGCAACTGTTTCAACTCTGGGAGTAGTAACTCTTTTTGTTATTTTTCAGAAGTTTCTGAAACTACAAAAATATAAAGACAACATTAAGAGACAATCATGAACAGCAAAGATTTTGTAGTTATTCCCTGGGGAAAACCTGGACATTCTGTAAAACTAAAATATAAGTAAGTATATACATATTTTTAAAAATAAAATATGTGCTAAATTTTTATGTGTTATAAACAAAACTTTTTAAAACAGGAGTTAGGTAAAAATAAAATTTCATAAATCTTTCCATTTTCATGTTGCTATTTTTATCTACAACAGTCATTTTGATAATATAATGGTTTATGAATTTAAGGTTTATAATAGTTTTCAAAATTAGTATTAAAATTATTTAACAGTAATTGGAGTGTAAAATCATAAATGAAATTTTGGATTCATTAACTATTAAAGCAGTATAAGGCAAAGTTAAATTTTTTTGACCTTCATTCAGTGCTAATAATTTTTAAAAAAAGTTAAAATTAAGAGGTCAGTTAGGGGCAGAGATATTTGAACATGTACACTATGTTGAAGAAAAAATTCCAGAAACAGAAAGAAATGTTCTGAACAAACTTGGAAATCTATCCAGGCAAAGCCAAATACTTCCAGGTGTAATGAACATCAACTCTGCGTATCATTGGTATTTTTGTGGCTTCCTATAGGTGTTAAGGGGATGTGTTCACTGTTTCCATTGGAGATCACCCAGTGTGTATGGAAGTCTTCTCAAGTTCTAAGCCAACCAGGATGTGCTCAGAACATGCAGCCCATTTAAAATTCTACTTTCTGAGTTTCCTAGCTCATATCAATGCCCCTGTAATTATTTTATGTCTTCAGAGTTCTTCATAAGTTACATTGTCTTCACTTCTAAGTCACTGGGTGTAAAAACGTTAAGGAAACTGAAAAATGTTACACAGGTGATGCTATCATATTTAGGTGTACTGTTGTTTGCGTGGTTATGGAAGCTATCAAATTGGTAGTGCCACTGCTTTGATTTTTAGAAATAGAGAAAGGGATGTGTAATATTTTACTGCAGTAATGTTTTATCTCTGTGTCAATACCTTCAAATCATTCACTGAAGAAATGTCTATCAGTTGTATACATACTCTGAGAGCAAGTGGTGGCATGGGAGGGAAGATACCAGGATTTTCTTCAAATAGCTGGCAGTGTACTGTGATATGTGGTTTGACAAGTGAGCTCAGGGCCTGTCAGAACACAGTGTATGTGGCACAGGTAAACAGATACGCAAGTTCTATAGGAGGGATACAGTTACTTTTGGTCATTTTTGCATGAAACTTTTGCAGATGTACATACAACATAAACTTTGTCTTTAAGACAAAGTCAATTTACTGAAGTGTAGAAAACAGAGTTGTAGAGACAGAACAAGCCTAGATAATAACTCATGGGCATGTCATGGTAAGACTGAGATCTATCTTAAGAATGGATTAGACACTGCCTTTTGCCCCTGTGTCTGACAGACCCACCTGTGATTCACAAACTCCCAAGAGCGAGAGAGAAGAGATACATTATTGTTCTGGCACTGGAGTTCCTTCTTCATCATTTCCTTGTTTCAAGAATCCTCTGCGGGGCATTCTTACCAGTGGTCTTTCTACTGTCAGACACTCTGCTGCCAGCAAACCCCAACATTTCCCCAGCATCCATCACCTTTCAGTCTTAGCTGTCTCCTTTATAGTTCATATGGTCTTTCCAGTGCTAGCATGGTGTCCCATAGGGGTTTTTCCTTCTAACCCGGGCTCTTCCTAAAAGACTCTTTTTTTTTTCTTTTCTTTTCTTTTCTTTCTTTTTTTTTTTTTTTTTTGGTGAGACCTATAAAACCAAGCATAAACCATGCCAACTTTTCAGACATAGTCTTTTATTTGCAGTTTTACCATTTATCAGCCACAGATGGGACTTTGGAAACACTGTGTCTTCTAAGAAAATTAAATGGCTCTCATGTTTGTCCTTTGGAAGCTGGAGGTGAGGTGCTGTAAGCTCTTGAAACACTGAGTATGAGAATCACCAGGAGACTAATTTTGAATCTTAGCCCTGCTCATCTACTCAGTAAGTTCTAATTAGGAAATCACGCCAGCGTAATCCTGCCTGTTTAAGTCACTGGCCTGGGATATTTTAGATTTGCCCTTTGTGCCCACTTTGGTTAGTCACCTACTTCTGGCCAGTTTACAAGTCTAGTTGTAAGTCTATTTTCCTGTTTTTATCAAGCTGTCATTTTCCTTCACATTGTCTCTCCTCAGATTAGCGTAGTCACAACAGTTTTGATTACTGGTGCCATTTCTTAACTGTCTTGCTTCTAAGCCTTCTTACTTCTAGTTTGAGTGCCAATGGTACAGCAGAGTGATCTTTATAAACACAAGCCTGATAAACACAAGTCTTTATAAGCACACGTATCTTTTAATCCTGAACATCTTTGTTGTTCAGAAGAGATAACTCCCAATTTTAGGTCATACTCTCAGGGTTTTTAGTGATCTGACAACCAGCCACCCAGCCAGTCCATTTCTTGATGTTTCCCCATTTTACACGTAAAGAAGTTCAGCTCCTTGACTCATGTGTTATCACTCCTCTGCCCACACTTTTCTTTCCTCACGGAACACTGTCCCCACCACCTCCCTTTGACTGGCTAAATTCTTTAATACTATACATCTTAGCTCAGACTTTGTTTACTCCAAGATAGACTCTTAGTTTGGGGGCAAGGTGTGTCCTATGACTGTGGGCCCAGGTAGTCCTTCCCTCAGTCACAGCACAATCATACTGTGCCTCAATGAATTTCCTGCCTGTTTGTACCCTTTCTGAATTGGAGGCTACATGTGTCTTGCCTCCTGTCACCCTTCACAGTTCTTGTGTGTAGTGAGGTGAACCTCAACCTTTGGATGTAACTTAAATCACAAGTCTCTCCCTCTATACTTAAGCCAGCTCCTGTGGACCCTTTGCCAGCTATTGCCAATTAGTTTGAAACAGCACCGTGGATTGTTTCCACCTGAGGACAAAAACATGGTGCATTTGCTCTTTAGTGAAGCCTTGCCACCTCTGTACATCTAATATCCATTATTCTCTAGTATGGGTCTGGCCATAGTATTAAGGGAAAGTTTTAAATTCATAACAGATAATGAAACCTAGACATAGATTAGCTTCTAGCTGTAAAATAGTCAGGATCTAAGGCTAATAGGAGGGGAAGCTTCAGGTTTTATGAAGAAAATCTCTCAGGGGTGTGCAGTTGGCTCAGTTAGTACACACATTAGGATCTGAGTTCAGTTCTGAGAAGCCACATAATAAAAGCTGGGCATAGTGTTACATGCTTATAATTCTAGCGCTGGGCAAAGCAGCGGCAGACAGAACACTGGGCTTCTCTAGCCAGTCAGTTGATCCTATTCAGTGAGCTCCAGGTCACTGAGAGATCTTGTTTCAAAAAACAAAACAAAAAAAAAAAAAAAAAAAAGGAAGGAAAGAAGGAAGGGAAGGAGGGAATGAAGAAGTAAGTAAGGAAGGAAATAAACAAAAGGGTTTCAAGCTTCCAGTCCAACAGAACGAGTTTCTGTACAAAGAAGATACTTGTTTTAGGCTGAAGACATTACTCAGCAGGAAAGTCCCTACCTAGCAGGTACAAGGCTCCAGGTTTAACTTACTCCACCCTGCCTTAAGTGAATGGATGGATGAATGAAGAATGATGACAATTTTAATTACTATGCTTTGAACTATGTGATATAGTAAAGCAAGTGTAAAATCTACTATTTTCTTCTATTTGTCAAAGATGTTTGTGTATATATAAAACACGGCTAATGTATAAAGCAAATAGACACTTTTCAGCTTTTAGATTTGAAGAGACACATTGCTTAAAGAGAATATTAATAGCAGGCAAATGCTGATTTTAAAATATCTTTATGAAGGGCATAGGAAGCACATAAGCCATGCCATCGTTCAGACCTTATAATAATCACAGTTTAAGAAAGGATGTTTCTATGAAGTTTGCTTGCCTTGAGGTATGTTTCCTTACCCTAAATGACTACGAAATCTTATATCTTTAGACATGCTCAGGAACTGAAAATGGAGAAAATTCAGCTAGAACTAGAGAATCAAAAGATGGAAAAGAAAATACAAGAGTTCCAAGCCACATGGAACAAAGGAAGAGAAGAAATTAAGTGAGTGAAAGCGTCAGAGAATTTTAGAATAAACAATATTGCCTAATATTATACTGATTTAAAGATGCTATTAATTTAACTGAATTACATGAAGAACTGTTTTGTATAACTTCTCTTAAACAAACATTTGATGGGTTGATGACACTTAACTGTTCCTGAGGACTAAGGAATATTGAATTCCTTACTTTTGCTTTTTGTGCCACTTACATGAACCACACGACTTTTTAAAATTACCAAGGCTTCTGTTTCCCTTTAGGTTTACTAGCTTTTTTGTTTTTATAGTTACTTCTTATGATAAGGTCCCAATGACTTATGTCCTGGAGTGTAGAGGAAAGCAATGCAAACTTGATTCTTTGCTATGAAACTATGCCAATCAAGATACCACAAAACCCAGCTGATGTTTAGGGCATTGTTCTATAGAGTAAATCTGCAAGAACAAGTATGTTCTTTTGCTTACCTTAGAATTATTTAAAATGTAAAATCTTTAATATGTAAAATATTTTAAGCAAATAATAGCTGATATTCTAATTTTGTTGATGAAATCCCCTTCATACTGTACTTGCATATTGCGAAGTGCTAATTTAATTTTCTTATAATACTAACAAGTAACCCTGATCTATGTCAAAAGAACTGACAATTATGATAAAAAATGTTTAAGTCTATGCTTACAACCAGCCCATTTCCTTGAACAATTAATGATTAAAATTATTTTCCCACAATATTCCTATCTTTGCATAAATTTTTGGTGAGGGAGAGGATGTGTGGGTGTGCTTGATGTCTTTATAAATGAGTTAATCTAAAAGTTATGAAAATAATTCATACCACAATAGTTTGGTCAATGCTCTATCTACATGGGCATGCTTGTATTAAATGTCAACAAAATCTCTGTATATTAAATTTAGGTCTTTTTGGTCTTCAAAGTGATAAGCATGCAATATCCAAAAAGTTCTTCTACAATCATTGATGTATAATCAGACATTTATTATAGTCTCAGTATATTTATTTTTAGAGTTTGATCATTTAAGGAATTTGCATGACATCTATACTTATGTCATACAGATGACCAGGTATGTCTTTCTTTCTTAATGATCAGTAGCCTTCTCCTTTCCTTTCCTTCACTGATGATGCTTTTCTTTTACTATACCCTTTTTTTGAATGCTGGTATATGTATATGTGAGTGGATACAGTGTGTGTCTGTGTGTGTGTGTGCATGTGCTGAGAAAAGATGGAAGAGTTTATTAGATACCCTGGATTTAAATTTACAGGTGATTGTGAACTACTAGATAAGATGCTGCACGTACGTGAGTATGCATTTATGTTTGAGCATGTGGAAGCCAGATGAAACCCTGGGTGCTATCTCAGGGGTGGATCGATTGGGTTTTTTGTTTGTTTGTTTTTTTGCTTTTTTTTTTTTTTTTTTTTTTTTGAGACAAGATCTCTCACTGGCCTAGAACTCACCAAGCAGCCAGAGAGCCCCAGAAATCTGTCTCCACCTCCCTAGCACTGGAACTCTAAGTGTGCACCACCATGACCAACTTCCCTGTCTCTGTCCCATCCCCCCCCATACCCTCAAAATTCTGTGCATCAAACTTAAGTTCTCATGTTTGTAAATCAATAGCCTTTTCAATGAATGATCATTTTCATTTGAAAATTGGAGATCCTGTAATCAGTTTCCAGGAGAGAATATTATTATTATTATTATTAAGCTGTGGAGTCTTTACTAGATGGTCTTTTAAAACATTCTTTAACTAGAGTGAGATTTCAGAGAAGTAATATTCTTTGCTAAAGTCTCACTGATTCTTAGTGTCACAGGCAAAGTGAAGACTTGCCATCTATTGACCAGGAAATGGAGGCCCATTGTTTTAGGTTCAGGTTTCTTATCTCTGTGACATTGGCAAGGTTGTCTAGTGAAATCTGATTCTTTACTTTTACATTCTCAAAAACGTTTTTTTTTTTTTTTTGGAGGGGGGCCTCAATGAATCCCTGTTTAAGCCTGTAAAGTGAAAAGTTGCCTTCTTTGTAATCTGTGCTATTTTTCATGTGGGACTTTGTTTAAAGTCTTTACACATCTACCACCTGGCAGGTATGCTATAAGAGGTACAGATTTGTGTTCTTTCCCCCTTTTTTATTTGTGGATACTGTTTTAAAAACTGCATGACCCAACCGTATGTAAAATTTTCTATAAATTAGTAAAAGCTAGTCGTTGTACATAGCAAACAATAGAAGTCTTCATCTGCGATTGAACATTTTGATGTTCGTCATCACTACACCAAAGTCACAGCTGTGGAAGAGCGATATGTAAAGTGGTACCCTGGCAATAAGTGAGACGTTGTTCACATCTTCTTTCCAACTTATCAAGCTTAACACCTCGACTTTCACTTCCCCCAAACAGGCAAAAATGTTTGTTTTCATTAAAAGGGGGAAAGGGGAATGTTTGCAGTAACTACATTTTGGTTTATGTGTGTTGAAGGGAAAATGGATATCACTGGAAATCTGGAAGGTTGAGCAAATTGAGTAACCAATCATACATGACGTCACAAAGTAAAACGAATGCCACTAAGGTAAGAAAGATGCCATTTGCCAAACAAAAGGACACGGATTGTGCTTCATGGCTTTGCATTCACTTCCCATACTGAAGAATCCACTGTTCTGGGATACAAAGCAAATAAATTAAAATAATAATAGTGACAATAATGATGAATGCACTACTGCGTTAGTAACTTCAGTTTAGGCTCACCATCATTAGTTACTATGGGGCTTTATATTTCAGATATGCTTTGTTTTTTATGCAGACTTTTTTATTTTTTTAACGAAATATTTAAGAAGATTTAAAAAATTACTTTGAGGGGAAATTTCGCATTCTGTCCGCCTTTGAATTCCAGATACAATCTCTCCATTCATTACAAGTTTAAAGGATATAAAATACAATGCCATTGTTCTATATTAAGGTGAACATTAATATTAAATGATATGATTTCATGTTATTTATTTCCTTAATATTGTTGAACTCTGCTTGAGTAATAATTACTCATACACTCTTGGTCTCATGAATAAAGATATTCATGGAAAAATCTGCATGACAATTACCAAGCTACAGATTTTCTTTATCTCGACTGTGGATTGTAAAATGTAAAATTATATCACATTTATGATAGCAGGCAGGTAGGTGTTTTTATATAAGGAATCCTTTTTCTCTGGATTTATTTGGTACAAGATTCATGATTTCATGAATTTTAACTTGCACAGCATTTTATTTTTATATATCTGTCATTAAACTTTCATTGGGTCATTCGGCACCTACAAATATCTGACTCGGCACTTCTGTACTTTTTTGCTTCAGAAAAATCATTTCATTATAGAGTGCCATCCCTGTTGTAAGGCAGAATTCTTTCCTTCTTGGGGTTAAAATTTTATAAGCTGTTTGGAACTAGTCATTATCTTTCCATAGTGCTGTCATATATTGCGTTTCAGATATTACTGTAAATATGTTAAAAATTTTGAAGTGAGTTGTTATGGTACATCACACTTGTAACCTCAGCACTCAAGAAGTTGAAGCAGGTATCAGATGGAAGGGGAGGAGGTCCTCCCCTATCAGTGGACTTGGAGAGGGGCATGGGAGGAGATGAAGGAGGGAGGGTGGGATTGGGAGGGAATGAGGGAGCAGGATACAGCTGGGATACAAAGTTAATAAAAGGTAACTAGTAATAAAAATTAAAAATAAAAGTTGGAGCAGGGCGATTGGCATGAGTTTTAGGCCAGCCTTGTTATGGCGTGAGACTCTGAGTCAAAAAAAAAAAAAAAATGGTGGTTATAATCAGCAAACATTTGATTGTGGATTTTTATGAAATGGTATTTATAAAGTGCCGTTTTGGACTTTTAGTGGTTTACTCTTTGTTTTCAAGGAAGTTCTCATCTAATCTAGGAAAAAAAAAAGCCAAGGTACATCAAATATAGTAAAAGTCAATATAAAATATTTGTAATAAACATTTTGTATATGAATAATGTGTACTTACAAAATAATAGCTTAGTTAACAAGTTTACCTAAGGAAATATTTGAAGAATAAGTCAAAATCCTTGCCTCCACACACATCATAATTCTAAAGGAGGGCAGAAGTGGAAATGTGGGGAGGTTCATAGAAGGAGGAGGGCAGAAGTTCCTCATCCTAGTCTCAGGTACGTTGATTCATTTCACTTGATGAGGAAGATTTTCTTCACTTGTAGAGCTTGATTGAAATATTATAAAAGTGATTTTTAATAGTTTTTCTTGTCCAATTATTCTTTTGTTTGTTATTAACAGAGTATAAAGCAAGTAGGCTATACACAATTTTGACCATGAAATACAGCAGGAATGAATAGGCTTTGAACAATGACTTCCTATGTATAGTCTTCCGTTTATTTATCTGCATAACAATCTGCAGCACATACATTACACTGTTGACTGTGGAAATTAAGGGAAAGATAAAGAACAATAGACACAGATTGTTCTTTTCTACTTCCCAGTCACTGTGTGGGATGTCTGCATTGTCTGTGCTTGCTGCTCACGGGATCAGTGGGCTCAGAGGCATAGTGGTACAGACATAGTGGAAGGTTATAAAAGGACCATAGAAGTCATATGAAATGAATCCAAATTAAAATGGAGACAGGAAATATGTGAAGAAAAACATTACACCAAAGTACTGTGACGAAAGAGGGAATTCAAAAGTACAATGGATAATACAGGGTTTATAAAGTAGGAGGGAGCTTGAACAAAGAAGAGTCTGTGGTATGAGTTTACGATTTTGTTTGAGTTCTCATGTGATAAGCAAAGCTGAGTAAATGTATCTCTAAGAATTTACATAAACAATAGAGATATGAAGACTTAAACCCAAGGAAAGCTGGTGTGTGGTGTGTGGTAGCCCTCAAAATTTAATATTTACTCAGGATATTTTATGCCAGCTGGGAGCTTATCTTTGTTGGCTTTTTATCTCAGCAAGCACTTATATCTCCCTGGAGTCAGTTTATAATTGTGGTTTCACAGATGAAGTAATTTCACATCAGAGAAGTAAACTGATTTGCTCAATGTCAAGCATCAGGTTGTTAGATTTGTTCTAAAATAATCCTCCAGTTTCCCCGTGTAGAGAACCCGGAAATAAAAGAAGGGCAGGAAATGGAGCCAAAGTCTCAGGATTTCATAGAAGATTAAAGGGAAGGAGAGCCTTTTTTGAACACATTGAGATGCTGGTGACACCTAATGTGTTGTTATAAAGAAATTTCACTTCAGAGCAGTGGTTCTCAAGGAGACAATTTTGTTTCCCTGGAGACTTTTCACAATGTCTGTTGTTTTTTTTTTTTCCTTTTGGCACTTGTTACCGTTAAGAGAGTAACTTTTGATGAAGATGTATAATAGATCAGGACCAAGGTTGCTGCTGAACTTGCTACAGCACACTGCAGAACCCCTTAGTATCAGCTGTGCGGAGGGTGAGAAACACAGTATTGGCCTTATAAATTAAAATTCTGACTCGTTTGGCTATCTCTGCACTCTTAGGCAAACCAACAACCTTGAACCTCTGCTATGCATTCTTAAGACATTTGTAACATTTAGACTTCTAAGCCAGGTAAGAGATGATATATTTGAACCCACTTTGAATTGTTACAATGTTTATATATGGAAAATGAGAACATTAAAAGCCTGGAGTTTAATTATTTTTTCCTAGATAATTTTTTTTATAATTTTTATATTTTATGTTAATTACAGGTTATTTACTTTAATTATTGAGCTGTCATTAGATCAGTGTAACAGTATACTTCAAAGTATTTAAAAATGGGAAATGAGAGACAATGAAAAAAATATACTTTGCTGAACACAGGAACAAGAACACATAAAGGTTCAATAGTATCAAAGAAAGAGTTAAGTTCTTTGGGGTTTGGAGAACTCAAGTCAGCCACTCTACTGGGTGAGAAATGGAATGCAGGTAAGGGAGAATTTGAAGATGGAGATGGCAGAAATGCCAGCAGTTGGGGCTGTGATCTATGAGAAGGTGTTTCCTTAAAGAAACTGGGGAGACTGAATTTCCTGTGCAATGCACAACAGGAGAAAAACAACACAGGTGGAAATAAACAAAATCGTAGAGATTGGGACTGACAGGTGATACAGTACAGTAAAACAGAACTTCATCTCTCATAGAGTTGACAGTATCTGCTCAAATGAGGTATGGGAAACAGGACAATTATGAATTCTTTGTTTTTTTATTAAATTTTTATTTTTTAAATATTAGTTACATTTTATTAACTTTGTATCCCAGCTGTAGCCCACTGCATCTCCTCCCTGCTCCTTTCCAAGTCCACTGATAGGGGAGGTCCTCCTTCCCTTCCATCTGACCCTAGCTTATCAGGTTTCTCCAGGACAGGCTGCAATGTCCTCCTCTGTGGCCTAGCAAAGTTGCTCCTCCCTTGGGGTGGGGGATGGGGAGAGGCGTCAAAGAGCCAGATATTGGGTTCATGTCAGAAATAGTACCTGTTCCCCTTACTAGAGTACCCACTTGAATACTGAGTTACTATGGGTTATATCTGAGCAGGGGTTCTAGGTTATATCCATACATGGTCCTTGTTTGGAGAATCAATCTCAGAAAAGACCCCTGTGCCCAGATATATTTGGTCCTTTTGGAGCTCCTATCCTCTCCAGGTCTTACTAACTTCCCCTTCTATCATATGATTTCCTGCACTCCGCCCAAGGTTTGGTTATGAGTGACAGCATCTGCTTTGATACACTGCTAGGTAGAGTCTTTCTGAGGCCCTCTATGGGAGGTTCCTGTCCTATTACTTGTTTTCACCTACTTCCAATATCCATCCCATTTGTCTTTCTAAGTGAGGATTGATCAACTTATCCCGGGTCCTCTTTCTTGTTTATCATCTTTAGGTGTACAGATTTTGGTATGTTTATCCTATCTTATAGGTCTTATATCCACTTATAAGTGAGTCTATACCATGTCTGTCTTTCTGCTTCTGAGATACCTCATTCAGGATGATCTTTTTTAGATCCCACCATTTGCCTGCAAATTTCATGATTTCCTTGTTTTTTTATTGCTGAGTAATATTCCATTGTGTAGATGTACCATAATTTCTTTATCCATTCCTCAGTTGAGGGGCATCTGGGTTGTTTCCAGCTTCTGGCTATTACAAATAAAGCTGCAACAATCATGGTTGAGCAGATGTCCTTGTTGTATACTTGAGCATCTTTTGGATATATGCCTAGGAGTGGTATAGCTGGATCTTGAGGAAGCACTATTCCTAGTTGTCTGAGAAAGCACAAGATTGACTTCCAAAGTGGCTGTCCAAGTTGACATTCCCACCAGCAATAGAGGAGGGTTCCCCTTTCTCCACAACCTCTCCAGCATGTGTTGTCACTTGAGTTTTTGATCTTAGCTATTCTGATGGGTGTAAGGTGAAATCTTAGGGTTGTTTTGATTTGCATCTCTCTGATGGCTAAGGATGTTGAGGATCTCTTTAGGTTTTCTCTGCCATTCTATATTCTTCTTCAGAGAATTCTCTGTTTAGCTCCGTAACCCATTTTTTTTAAATTGGATTGCTTGATTTATTGCTTTTTAACTTCTTTATTTATATATTCTGGATATCAGCCCTCTGTCAGTTATAGGTTTGGTGAAGATGCTTTCCCAATCAGTAGGCTGTCGTTTTGTTCTTATGACAGTGTCTTTTCTTTACAGAAGCTTTTCGGTTTCATGAGGTCCCATTTATTGTTTGTTGCTCTTAGAGCCTGTGCTGTTGGTATTTTGTTCAGGAAGTTGTCTCCTATGCCAATGAGTTCCAGGCTCTTCCCCACTTTTTCTTCTAACTGATTTAGTGTATCTGGCTTTATGTTGAGGTCTTTGATCTACTTGGACTTTAGTTTTGTGCAGGGTGATAAATATGGATCAATTTTCATTTTTTCTGCATGAAGACATCCAGTTGGACCAGCACCATTTGTTGAAGATGCTGTCTTTTTTCCATTGAATGATTTTGGCTTCTTTGTCAAAAATCAAGGATTCATAGGTGTGTGGATTCATTTTTTGGTCTTCTATTCAGTTCCATTGATCTACCTTTCTGTTTCTATGCCAATACCGTGCAGTTTTTATTACTATTGCTCTGTAGTACAGCTTGAGATCAGGGATGGAGATACCTCCAGATGATCTGTTGTTGTACAGGATTGTTTTGGAAATTCTGGGTTTTTTGTTTCTCTATATGAAGCTGAGAATGTTTCTTTCAAGGTATGTAAAGAAGTGTGTTGGTATTTTGATGGGAATTGCATTGAATCTGTAGATTGCTCTTGGCAGAATGGCCATTTTCACTATGTTCATCCTACCTAACCATGAGCATGGGAGATCTTTCCAGCTTCTGATATCTTCTTCAGTGTCTTTCTTCAGAGACTTGAAGGTTTTTTTTTTTTTTCAAACAGGCCTTTCACTTGCTTGGTTAGAGTCACCCCAATGTATTTTATGTTATTTGTTGCCATTGTGAAGGGTGTAGTTTCCCTGATTTCTTTCTAGGCCCTTTTGCCTTTGGTATACAGGAGGGCTTCTGATTTTTTTTTTTAGTTAAGTTTGTATCCAGCAACTTTGCTGAAGGTGTTTATCAGCTGAAGGAGTTCCCTGGTTGAATTTTTGGGGTCGCTCATGTATACTATCATATCATCTGTGACTAGTGAAACTTTGATCTCTTCCTTTCCAATTTGTATCCTCTTGATCACCTTTAGTTGTCTTATTGCTTTAGCTAAGACTTCAAGTACTATGTTGAAAAGATATGAAGAGAGTGAGCAGCCTTGCCTTGTCCCTGATTTCAGTGGGATTCATTTAAGTTTCCCTCCATTGAGTTCGACTATGAATTCTTGAGAGTTGTGGTTTGGAGGAGCAACTGTTGGAATCATGACTGGGATTTAGCAGTAATTATTGAGCCAACTGCTAAGAAGTCATATGTGTTCATGGGGGTTATTAAGCATGGGTTTTCAGGAAACCCCATAGCATTATTTCATCACAATAGTAGGTAGGAGGGAGAGCTAAGAGTAGAAGAAAAGTGATCATGTTTATCACTGAGAACCTCTGTGTTTGGGAGTTTGAACACATGGACATGTAGAATCATGTCTAGTTGCAAGTTTTGGTCACAGTGGTGGGGCAACCAGAGGAATTTAGGTGTTAACAACTGCCAGAGTGTTGGAGGATCCTCAGTGCTTGATGTCAGGTATGTGGGTACTGGAGTATTAATTAGAATTGGGATAAAGAGAAATACCCAATAGATTGTGATGTTTGGACAGAAGAGGAGCCTAAGCATTGATAAAGACAGTTAGTGGGTAGTGGATATCTTCAGGAAGTAAATTTGCTGAGTGATGGTGGTGGAATAGTACCCTGGGTAAAGGTTGTAGATCCTCCCTCTCCCCAACCCATGCCACTGAGTAAAAGCAAGTAGGTAAATCAGGACCCAGTTGGTCTGGGAAAGTGCTTCAGTTGGAGATGCTTACTTAGTATGCAGGAAGCTCAAGGCTTGCTCCCCAGTGCCTCATAAATGGAATGAAGGCATTCATCCCGTGGGAAATGGAGCAAGTGGATCATCAATTCGGGATCATCTTCAGCTCCATAATAAATTATAGATCATCTTGCCCAACCCAACCCAACCCAACCTAACCCAACCCAACCCAAAGGGTAATCAATGAAAAAGCTCCAGAAAGGAAGTAGTTTCTATGGATAGTATTTCAGACAAGCTTTGACCTCCTCCCACCCCAAAGCAGGCTCCAATTATTGTGAACGTCAAGGTGGAACATTTTCAGGACAGAGACAAAGTACAAATAATTAAGTGGATTTTAACACAGGATTCTATGGAACCACAAGGGAGTCTTTGTATACAGATAGTAAGCAGAGGTGGAAAAATTTCAGGAGGTGAGATGTGCATGGAAAGCATTGAAAAAGTGGGGGCACTTGGGATACATAAAAGTACTGGTGCAAGGTTGTAAGTATTTGTGATGTCTGGATACAACTGACCATTCTTATTCCACAGCAATTGCTCAGACATTACAGATGGTAGGGTCAGTTAAACTGCCCTGGCATTAGGAAGCTTTTGTTGAATGCCTCTGGCTCAGCAATAAGTGCATTAAATTCTGGTTTCAAATACTCAGAAACATGTAAACATGCTGTCCATTTGTATCCATCTACTAACCCTGCTTTATCACTCAATTATTTTTCAAACATGAAAATCAGATTTAATGACAAAACTCAATTAGACTGAAACTAGGAGCTAGCAGCCTATTCACTTGAATGTTTTCATGTAATTTGGATAATCTCAAATAAATATGGACATATTTATAGATAGAAAAATACTACTCATAGTAACAAAAAAATTATAAAATTTCCCTAATAATTACTTTATTTCCCTGATACGTCTGTTTATCCTAAGGAGCTCATAGCAATCCTGATCACATTGCAATTCAGTCACATCATTAAGGTAATCATACTGGATAATTCAGGTATAAAAAGTGAGGTTAAATTATCTGTAACTTGTATAATAACATTGCCAACTTAAAAAAAAATAAAAGTGTGATTCATATAAAAGTTGATTATTTCAATTCTATTTTCTTTTCTGCAGTGTTTGGGTCAGAAAACATTTGAACAGCTACTTCAAAGAATGTGAACAATAACTGCCTCTTTGAAGCAAAACCGCAGAGAATAATGAGGCCTAAATTTTCAAAGATGATTGTAGTTGGTACAGCCATAGATATAGAGGTGGCCATTGTTCTCATATCTTCACGTACAAATTGAGCAATTGAGCATGCAAATTGCAAATTGAAAGCTGGGCATGAATCGGCAGTCTATGTAAATGCAAACCATCCTCTGGGCTCACTGGTGTACTTTAAATGCTTGTTTTAATAAGACCCAGGCAAACGTGTTCAGTGGGCAGGTCTCTCTGCTGCCTCCACTGTTAACATCCAAAGGCTCTAAGGGACTGTTTATATTGAAATACCCAGTATTGGTTTTTACTTTCTCAAGCATATTTTAGCAATCACACAGAAAAGTCAGGGATCATAAATAATACATATGATGGGTGAGACTGGGGTGCTGAAATGTGTTTCTCAAAATTGTACAAATAAGATAATGCCATTGGCTTCTGCAGTTATGTGAACAAAAGGGTTCAGTAAGATTCACTGTAGGTTCAGGCAGTGCAAATACCAGACTGTGAGCTTCAGGAGGAGAAGACTTCCAAACCTTCACAATATCTCAATGGTAGTGGTTTTTTTTAATATCAATTCATGCTAACATATAGTAATTTTTGTTATGCTCAAATGATATCATATACTTGCATGAAAATGGGCATCTGGAACTTTGTAAAATAAAAAAAAATATTCCTGGTACTTTATGTAAAATTTGCTCTACATACTGGTCATGGTGATCCATGCTTTTAATGTCAGTATTTAGGACAATCATGAGTTAGAGAATAGTGTGGGCTACCTAGAGAGAACCCCTGTATCAAAAACCTAACAAAATCAAAAGTAGTTTATATATATATATATTGTTTGAACAACATTTAAAGCCTATATGTACTTTGGATTATTTTTCAATTTTATATTATTCTCAAGCAATATATATATAATATACATATAATATATATATGTATATTATATATATATTTGTGTAAGAGTGTAAGATGTTCGCAAATGGTACAGCTATCTACCATTCTGTTAATAACTTATTTTTATTTGGTTAGGAGAATGTATAGCTGAAAAATAACATCTATTTTATCAATGCAGCTCTCTGCTGGAAAAGTGAAATTGAAGTTACTAAAGGAACAGACTCAAGGTAAGCAGCTTTCTGTATTATACGCTAGGCATGAGGCTCTTCACATATCACATATAATCAAATAGGGTCTTTATAGATATCATGGATAAATTGCAATAATTTATGTAGTGTAAAGCTTCTCAGCCACTGAATGGTGATATTTTGATTTTCGAAACAAGTTTTATTCAATTTTTGGTGTCAAACTTTCAACTGAGAATATAATTAAAACAAATAAATCTTCAAAAGTGAAGATTATTCCTTAAAAATTTCAGTATAATCTTCAAATCGAGGAGCAAATTTTTCAGTATAAAATTATAAATTAAAATACCACTCTAGGTAGAAGGTATATATTAACATGGGATTAGTAACACCTATAGCATCTGGCTTCTTGCAAAGACTCAGTGAGATCATACATAAAATCACTCTACATGTTATTTTACAATATTGTACTTGACACATTGTCATCTATTGGGCTCTTAATAAACTATGATTATTACACATGCAAAAAAAATACCACTCTAGGAATTGAAAAAAAATATTGAAAATTTACTTTACATTTTAAAGTTATCTGAATTTACAGTGATATAAAAGGAAATGCAATGTTTGTCTGGAACTTAAACATATTTGTATTGATTAATTGCATAATTTGATGGACTAAATTCTAGAAACACATACAGTATTGATACAAACATATTGTGAGCTGATCTTCATTGTCAAGTTGATGGGATTTAGCCTTACCATGGAAACACAGTCACCATTGCTGGGCATGCATGTGAGTGATTATCTAGATTAGGCTAATTGACTTAGAAAGACACACACCAAATAAGGATAGCTCCATCCAATGCTTCTAGGGTCATGGACTGAGTAAGAAGACAAAGGCAGCCTGGCAGGAGCATTCATCTCTTTCACTCCTGCTACTTTGACTTTCCTATAGCAACTAGTTGTTAGAACTGAAAGCCAAAACCAAACAAAATGCTTCATTCCTTAAATTGCTTCAGTCAGGTGTTTAGTTGCAGCAACAAGACAAATAACTAAAACAGGCAAACTTGTTATAAATGTAAACCATTGTATGGTTAGAACTTTTCTAAATGGGCTTCACTCGTATCCAAGGAAAGGGAAATGAATAAGAAATCTGCCAAGAGTAACATTCTCAGCATTGACTCTACCCCATGGGAGCTGGCAGGGGTTGTTACAGGTTCTACAATGAACTGACGAATCAGACATGGCTGCATTCTATTCTTAGGCTGCTAATGCTTAAGTGCTATGTGAAAATTTAGAAATGCTTATGGCTTCATTATGGTTTAAAACATTAATTTATTTTTATTAATTACAATTTACTTACTTTGTATCCCAGCTGTAGCTCCCTTCCTAGCCCCCTCCCAATCCTACCCTCCCTCCCCCTTCTCCTTCCGTGTCGCTCCCCAAGTCCACTGATAGGGGAGGTCCTCCTCCCCTTCCATCTGACCCTAGCCTATCAGGTCTCATCAGGACTGGCTGCCTTGGCTCTTCAGTGGCCTGGTAAGGCTGCTCCCCCATCAGAGGGAGGCGATCAAAGAGCTAGCCACTGAGTTCATTGCAGAGACAGTCCCTGTTCTCATTACTAGGGATCCCACTTGGAAGACTGAGCTGCTATGGGCTACATCTGTGCAGGGGGTTCTAGTTTATCTCTGTGCATGGTCCTTGGTTAGAGTATCAGTCTCAGAAAAGTCTCCTGGGTCCAGATTTTTTGGTTCTGTTGGTCTCCTTGTGGAGACCCTGTCCCCTCCAGGTGTTCTTATCTCCCCCTTCTTTCATAAGATTCCCTCCACTCTGCCCAAAGTTCAGCTATGATTCTCAGCATCTGCTTTGATACGCTACTGGGTAGAGAGTCTTTCAGAGGCCAGTCTACAGATTCAGTGCAATTCCCATCAAAATGCCAACACAATTCTTTACACAACTTGAAAGAAAAACATAGAAAAACAAAAATCCAGGATTGCTATAATAATCCTGTACAAAAACAGATCTTCTAGAGGTATCTCTCTCCCTGATCTCAAGCTGTACTATAGAGCAACAGTAATAAAACCTTCATGGTGCTGGTCTAGAAACAGACTGGTGGATCAGTGGAATCTAATGAAAGACCCAGAAGGAAAGCCACACAGCTAAGGCTTAATTATCTTGTTAATCAGGAAACTAAACACCATACCTTAGAGTGATTATCATGATATCTTTTTCTTCCAGCACCATCGAAACAACCAGGTAATTACACAATGGCACATTCTATTGGAAGTGAAAAGCCCAAGACTAAGAGGAAAGTTTGTGGACAGTGTGAGAACAAAGCTGCTCTCCTTGTAAGTACACTACAACGCCAAAGAAGTAGAGTAGACCTATCGTGGCCCCTTAAACACAGCCTACATCTTAAACACATCTACATATTCACTGAACTTCGTCTTCCCACTCTTGCTTAAAGGCATCATTTACAAGCGTGTCCTCCATCTCTTCAGTCATGCTTAGCAACACACACTTTTACAACAACATCTGCATACACAGTGTCCTGTTATAATTTTTAATGGTTAGACTCCTTGAACACCCACCCCGAAGGTTCCCTTTCAGTAGTTTCATGTTGGACATGTTTTGTCGTGATAGGAGTGAGTGGTTTTCAGCTTGGAATTTTGCATGCAAACTTTCCCTATGAATTACACTACCTTTTGTAAATTACTGAGCCCTTCTATTACTGAGCCACCAGATTTCCCACTTGTGGCCTATGCGGTAAATCTATGGACAGTTATAATTTAAGGAAGTGCCTGCCACTAGGTCTGATACGCACAAAGGAGAAAATATCTAAAACGATTTGTCATTAGCTTTTGTCACTTTTTGACTTTAACGCATTTACAAATATTGATAAAAGTCCAACACTTCCAAGCATTTCATTTTAAGTGACATTTCAGTGGCTTTAGGCTATTTCTCTATGCTAAAAGTGGAGAGAAAAGTTGTGTATTAATTTGGCACATGTACTGATTTTGATTAGATTGAAATGAATTCTGAAAACTAATACAGCCAATCTGGAATTTGCCAAACCACTCAGATAGTTCTAAAAACTGCATTCCTCTGTTTTATCGTTGAAACTATGCAGCAGAGTGAAATCCTTATCTGTGGTTTAGTAAGTTGCTGCCCATTTCACAAACTGCCTAAAAAGATTTTTCAGTTGGCAGTCATTTTAACCTGTTTAAATCCAAACATGCTTGTATAGCAAAGTAAGAGAGCTTACTTGGCAACTCCAGCTTGGTCGTCCAGTCTACACACATCATTTGGGCTGCTTTCTTTAAACACCTGTTAATAAATGCTTGCTTGCCTTAGAATTATGTGCTGCACCTGATTTTCAATTCCATGCATCATATCATGTAGTATAAAATACCAAAGGTTTATGATAAACTCAGTGGAATATATTAGCAGGTATATTTAAGAAAATTATGCAGAATGCATTTTGAAATAGTCTTGTGTGAGGGAGGTTAGGACTGGGAGGAGAGGAAGGAGGGACCTATGTAAATTTAATTAATTAAAAATTAAAAAAGAACAATTAAGGGCCTTTTGTTATGATTAATTAAAAGGCTTTATTAGGGGCGGTCTTTTGCTTAGAAAAAAAAAATCCCAGCTTTATGTTCTTAATCACCTTTGAAGAGGTATTGAATTACTAATAGACTGTGCAGTCATCTAAAACATTAAATTAATTTTTAAAGAGTTTATTAGTTTTTGAAGAAAGGATTCTTTTGTTATAACACACTTGATTTGCTTGAACATACAAGGTAATGGCGAACCCACAATAATCTCCACATTATATCACTCCAAGCTCACGATAAACACTGCTGTTCACTCAGTCAGTCACTGAGCGCTGACACCAATATTAACCGTTTCTTGACACAGACCTTCTGAAACTCTGTTCTTTCATGCATGTTCTTTTCCACTTCCCAGTCACTCAGCCTGGGCCAAACTGAAACAAACAAAGGTTCTTTTCACGCTATATCCCACTGCACTGTGAAGGGCTTGAAGCAATGCTATAGCTTTGTAACAGCAACTTCAATAGTGGTAAAGTTTTATTTCGCTTTCTCTTTACTTGCAGTAATTCCTACTAACATCACAGGTATGGGCATATTGCATCACCAAACTGCCCACAGTTCAAACCAAACACTTCCTGCTCCCAGGAAGCTGAATGATGACCACCTGAGTTACCACAGCCTGTAGCCAATTCAGTAGTCACAAACACCACATCTTGTTTCCTTTGGTTTCTTTCCTTTTTGCATACATCTGACAACATTTTCAAAGCTACATTTTAAGTATCACCAAGAAAAGTGTACATTCATGGAAGTATGTTGAAGTTTTTGAAGGGGACAATATATATTGTTTTCACCTAGTGTCGATATGCATAAAGATAAAAGATGTCATAAAATGAGAGTTTCAGTTTATAATGTTGTTTAATTTCCACCAGGTCAAGGAGTCTGACCTGGTGCTATTTAGTTGTGTGATGTATACACCTATATAATATGCCTAACCAACACCACTGCTACTACTATTGTACTTATTCGATCTGAGAGTAGTTAGTTTTTTAGTGTTAAACTTAGCATTTCAGCACTTTTTTATTCCAATGACATCTGTGTAACTGGGAGAATAAATACGAGGACAACAGCTGTCATTGCGTTGTATCTCCTGTTTTTTTTTTTTAAATTTTATTCATCTATCTATCTATCTATCTATCTATCTATCTATCTATCTATCTATCTATCTATCTATCATCTATCATCCATCCACCCATCCACCCATCCACCCACCTATCTATCTATCTATCTATCTATCTATCTATCTATCTATCATCTATCTATCATCCATCCACCCATCCACCCATCTATCTATCTATCTATCTATCTATCTATCTATCTATCTATCTATC
>NW_026596244.1:3517388-3735821 GCF_907164565.1 Psammomys obesus | reverse complement strand
ATCTATCTATCTATCTATCTATCTATCTATCTATCTATCTATCTATCATCTATCACAACTTATTTACTTTGTATCCCCTCTGCAGCCCCCTTCCTCTCCTCCCAGTCCCACCCATACTCCGTTTTCTTCCCCTATGCCCTTTCCCTAGTCCCCTGATAGGGGATGACCTCTTCCCCATCTATCTGACCCTAGCCTATCAGGTCTCTTCAATGTTAGCTGTATCATCTGCCTCTGTCTCCTGTGTTTTTAAAGGTATGCCTGGAATGTGGCGAAGATTATTGCTCAGGCTGCTTTGCTAAAATGCACCAGAAGGGGGCACTGAAGTTCCACAGAACAACTCTTTTGCAGGTAGGAAGCTTAAGAGTTGATTCCTAAAATGTTACAACATAAATGAATTTAAACATATCTAATTGTCTAGAATTCAGGAAAATTTACATTAATTTCTAAAATCCTGTTAGGTACAGTCAGACTTGACATGTATCTTAAAATTAATTCACTGAACGCTAATTCAGATTTTATTTAGCTATTTAAACTTTGTTAATATAGTCCCTTAAATTCTTAGCTTGACTATGATCTTCAGATTCTGCACCTATCTATGAAATTACAATATTAAGATTAGACAATATTTTTATATATCTCAGTTTCAAGTAAATAATTGGTTTAAGTACAATTTCTAGCTAGCTTATGAATAGAAATGTTTCCTTTCATGTTATGTAAACATTTGTTCATCTCCATCCACTATCAGCTAGGTAAACTCAAGAGGGACATCCTTTTCCATCATATGCTGGGATCTTTTATTTGTTCTTTTAAATTTATTGATTGCTTTGTAAAATGTCTCAGCTCTAGCCCTGATAAACACCTTTAAAACTTTGATACATCAAGAATAGATATGGTTAGAGATAGAGATGGCATTACACTAGTTACTTTTAATGTTGCGTTCATTTATCATAAATGCCATAAACCCTTTTATAGCAATTTATTCAACAGTACTTTCTAGAGTACCTTCTAGGATGCTTGGTCTTTGCCAGACAGTGATATCACACAAGTTAATATTGCTAGCCTCCTGCTGATAAGAACACAGAGATAAAATGAGAATCAAAGACCTGACTTAATAGTTAAAGATATTAATAACCCATAACGAATGAAAAAATTACCAGATGTGTGCTTGGAAACATTTTTGTGGGATTCCAATCTTTACTTGTCCTCTTCACATAAATATGTTTAGCTTCTGAAGATGCTGGCCCTTTATGATGGGTCAGCACTGTAGAGATCTAACAGATCTACCTCATATGTGCCAAACCTCCTCATCTGTGTGTGTGTGTGTGTGTGTGTGTGTGTGTGTGTGTGTGTGTCAGAGAGAGGAAACCCATCATTCTTCATGAACCTTCAATCTTGTTTTTGTGTCCTTTTTCCCTGGGACCTAAGCTTGTTGCTTAGGCTATGCTGCCTGACCCAGGAGGGACCTTTTTAAACTCCCCCTTCTCAGTGATGAATTTAGAAATGTATTCCACTATTCCTGGCTTTTTACTTGAGTGCTGGGTCTATGGCTTCTGAGACAGGAACACTACTCAGTGAGCTACTTCCTCATCCTGTCATTTATTTTTCAATTACCAACTAGTACTTGGAGCTGGCAAACAGAAAGGGCAGACAACATGGAGAAAAAAACAACCAACCAACCAACCAAACAAACAAACCAAACCAAACTAAAACACTCTTTACCTTGAGATAATATAACTGAATACCACCAGAAATCAAAATTAAACTATCAAAAGCAGTCTAACTCTTAGAATGTAACTACTATAGAATTCATCATGGTGAAGGCAAATGTCTAATGATCTTACTGTAAGTTCTTAATGGAAAGTTCTCATTGGATGGTTTATTCACCCAGCACGCTTCTAATCACCACTCAGTGAACTGAAACATGCTGTCTTGTAAGGAAGATACAAAGGAGACTGAACCTCAGCTTCTTCCTTTAATCTTAGTGTTTGAGATTCTAAGTGTACCCAAGCTGACTTCTCTTATCCTTTCCCTTCTGTACCCACTGCCCCTCTGACTGGGGCCCATACATCCTTTACAGGACTTTGATATGACTTTCCGTAGATATGTGATTATAATGTGGGTCAAGTCATGCTTACCGAAACAACCCAAACCAGAGAGCTCTTTCTCAACACGAGCCTCTTTCTCTGCCATATTTTTATTAGAATCATTAAAAATGATTTTATAACCTGATTTACATTAATCTAATATTTTTATATTAGAATCCTAGGAAATTCTAAATGTAGAAAAGATCAAGAAAGTAAGGAAGCATTTACTAAGTGTATATTAACTATCACACATTTTAAAAATTAGAGTATACTTATTTGGAAATGTAAATTTCCTGTGGGCCCCATAGTGCCTTTTCAGAGAGCACTTATAACATTCTGTAGGCTATTTTTCCATTGTTATTAATATATAATTTATAGACACCAGTTGCACATGTGCAAGCTTGTTTGATCTCTTCATGAATACGTGTCTTGAGAAATATCGCCTGGACCAAGCCAATGAACATATTAGTCACTTCATCCGCTGTGTTTTTCTATTACTTTTATTTCTGTTTTAGTGTGTGTGATAAGAACACATCAAACCCTGCTGCCATAGCACTTTCTAGTTTTGACTGCAGATGAGGAAAGGTTGTTAAGCCTCAAATAGTAAAATGATACCTAACCTCATTAGGAATTTGAAATCGAGGAAAACACATTTGTCTCTAAAAGTTAACATGGATGAATTTTGTGCGTATACAAATCAGAGTGTAGGAGAAGACCTCTCTACCTAACCTGATCCTTCCCTCTCTCCCTCCCTCTCTCCCTCCTTCCCTCCCCAAAGGCCTTCCTCTTTTCTACCAATCAGTCATTAATTTGGATATCTTTTCCTTTGTAGATCTCATTAATTAGAAATATTTTATTTTTTTGGTGTTCAACTTTTTCTTTGTTTCTTTATTTTTTTTAATTAAAAAAATTTTTTTTGAGACAGCATTTCTCAGCGAAACCTTGGCTGTCCTGGACTTGCATTGTAAACCAGTCTGGCCTTGAACTCACAGAGATCTGCCTGCCTCTACTTCCCTGAGTGCTGGGATTACAGGCATGCGCCATCATGCCCAGCCAACGTTGGTACATTTAAGCCATATAAATTCTTGGTCTACAGAGCAATTCATATTGTGGTTCAGTCATTATGTATATTTTGTAAGACATTATCTGGTTTTACATTAAAAATAAGTGTCTGCAATATTTAAATTAAGCTATATATTACTATTCTCATGCTAACTAACACTAATTTTAAGGTATTCTATATAATTTATGATTGATTCATGATTGGCACTGATTGAAACATTTCAGGTTTCCATGCCTCTTTCAATCCCTAATAAATAGCTAATCACGTGCAGAATGAACTATAAAGGCACAGGAGCAGTTACGAACTTCTAAAAGTTCTGTTTATTTAGTTAGAAAAATTCTCAGTTTTGAAACTTGAATTTTTTTAGATGAAAAATAAGGTATTAATATATCAAACATTCATATTTCCTTGTAACAATAACCGCCTAAGAGAACACGGATCAGAGAAGTAGGAGGCTGCAGAAAACACAGAAAGCATTCTACTGTGAACTCAGACATGCACAGGGGAGGTTGGATTAAGTAAATCATGAATAGATAGATTATAGTAAGTAGCTTTTCTTAATTGGAATGGAGAGTCTTTTAAGAGCGAAGTTGAAACCTCAGAATGGGAGTGGTTAGGAAAGGAAGAAGAGACTATCCAGGCCAGAATTTCGTACTGTCTTGCATGAGGACTTTTATCTCCCAGGAAGGGAATACACAAACATGGGTGGGGAATACATGTTTGCTCGAATAAATTTACATGGAAATAATTGCTGAGTAAATGAATCTCAGCATCAGAACACAGTGTGTGCTTATTAACTTCATTATATTTTAATTACATATTTAAATTGACAATGTCCATTACTAGATTTTAGGCTCAAATGAACACTGTCCCATTAATGTTTAAAATGATATATTTTGATAAGTCATTGTGGAGAATATAATAATAACTTGGGTGGTCTTTCAAAGGCTATTTGCAGTACACATGCATATTGTGGGTGTGATGTGTGTGTCCCTCAGATTCCCTTCTTACAGTTTAGATGCTGTCTTCCATGACTGCTGGACCACTGGTGTAGACAGGCCATCATTGAGACCCTCTCCAAGAATTTTTTTTTCCATAGCATCTATCAGTTCTTACCTGTCTGCTAAGGGGTGGCTGTGTTTGTTTCTATTCTGTTGATATCACAAGATACCACAGACCGGATAGTTTATAGCGAATAAACATTCTATTTAGGTCAGAGTTTTGGACGGGACACCCTCGAGGGGCTACATCTGGAAAGAGTCCCTGTGGCAGGCAAAGCACTACAGAGGCTTGAGTTTGTACAGTCTGTCACTTGGTCACAGGGACAGCAACAACCTTCTAAGATAAATTATTGAGGCATGAATTGTCTGTCCTAATCATGTAAAGATCTCACTTGGTACCACATTTTAACATCTCAGAAATGGAGTTTACATTTGAATAAATTCTAGAGGGAGACCTACAATCAGAGCATTCTCCCACAAAAAATCCAAACAGCCTTTTTGTTTCAATTTGCTACAACTCTCATTGCCATTAAAATTCCCTTTTTGTAGTTGTCACTGGGCTCAGCTTCTTTATTTCCCTGATTTTTACTCTTCTCTTGCTTAAAGTTGGTGTTTCCTGAACACTGAAGTAAAATTCTGGAAGACAAATTCTACAATTATTTTTTGAGGAGAACTTGATTCATGACAGTGTAGAATTCAGAGTAAACTTATACCTTGTTATTGGCTTAGTTTTGGGGAATGATAGACATTTTTAAAGGTCAATTCATAGAAATTGAGAAGCCCCAGTACTCAAGTGTGAAGGTATAAATAGGAACAGCAGCTCTATAACAGACACAGTAAAAATTACCTGTTGTGCCATGGAGGTTAAGAAAACTTGACTTATTGCTGCTTTCTAGAATTGTCTAAATATCCTTTGGAGGGTCCAGTTTACCCAAAGGGTTGATGGATGTCTAAAGTGCAATGCATTCCACTCTGTACTTAAGAAGGAACAGGGTTGAGTTTGCTCAGAGTCTTCTCCTGAAGTTATCAATAAGGTAGAACAATGTGGATACCAAGAAATTCCCCTTCAAAAGGAATTACCACATGTTCATTTGATCTTACAGTAAAATTACAAAGTTATTATGGAAATAATAAAAACTGCTACTCACAAATATTAATGCTATACTTCAAATAAAATATTTTAAATATGTATAACAGCTGGGTATTGCGATTTCTTTACCATTTCTTGGTTATGAATAATGCTTTTCCTACACTACAGGGTTAAGTTCACTGACCTTTAATCCATTCATCACTTTGTGCTAACTCAGCTACAGGTTTTTAAAATCAGCTACAGATTTTTAAAAAATCACATCACTACTTGCTGCTCACTCGTCCATGTCTTCTGATAAGATTCCAACGTCCAATAGAAATGTGTCACATTTGGTCCTGACTGCATTCTCAGGAGCTGTACCTGTCTCTTATAAATCAAGTATTTGAGAGAATAAAAATATGAATGGATCCCTAATGATATAATCACATTTCTGAAATAGCACAAAGTGGTATTTTAGTCAGCAAAAGTTTGTTTTCTCCATATTTTGAAAGCTAAAGAATTTATTAGCCAAAATTGGACAAAGATTATAACTTAATATGCTGTATACAGGTAAAAAAAAATACAGAAGTTTTCCCTCTTTTGTGCTAACTTTGGCCTTTAGTTAACTTCATAGCTCTTTCTTGGAGAGGTAGAAAAAGGTGTCTATGGAACATATTTATAGTAAATATGACCTGTGTAAGACAAGTTTTATTTTAGCAGGAAAAACCTACAGATAGAGGGTAAACTAGAGCCCCCTACCTGCAGAGAGCTTTGTACCTGGTACATCCCCTGTGGTGATTTAGAAGCCCTGGCATGCAGATTGGCTCCTGGGAATATAATAAGGGAAAGCCAGGCATCTGGTATATATGCCACAGCTCTTCTTCTGCCTGGACCCCTACACAGGAGCCTTCCCAGAACAAACACTGAAGCTGTCCTGCTGGAAAGCCAATATGCCTGTTTCCGAGTTTACTGTTCCCCAGAGCAGCGTGGTGAGAGCATTTGTAGTCTGACAGCTTAACTCAGGCTTGGTCAACATTTCATTTAAGTGTTTGATAACTCACTCAGAATTTTAAAAGTAGGCTGATATGACTACCAATAAAAATACTGTTCTGAGAGCAATTGATAGGGAACAATATTTTTCACAGAGAAGAAACAATTCATATACTATGGATATGACCATGTAAGATGTACAGTTCAACGGATTTTTTAAATTAAATTTTTATTTTTACATTAATTACATTTTATTTGTTTTGCATCCCAGCTGTAACCCCTTCCCTCATTCCCTCCCAATGCCACCCTCCCACTCTCATCTCCTCCCATGACCCTCTCCAAGTCCACTGATAGGAGTGATCCTCTTCCCCTTTCATCTGACCCTAGCTTATCAAGTCTCATCAGAACTGGCTGCATTATCTTCCTCTGTGGCCTGGCAAGGCTACACCTCTCTCAGAGGGGGTGGTCAAAGAGCCAGCCACTGAGTTCATATCAGAGACAGTCCCTGTTCCCCTTACTAGGGTACCCACTTGGATACTCAGCTGCCATGGGCTACATCTGAGCAGGAATTTTAGTTTATATGCATGAATGGACCTTGTTCCTTGGTTGGAGAACCAGTCTCAGAAAAGACCCCTGTGCCCAGATATTTTGGTTCTGTTGCTCTCCTTGTGGAGCTCCTGTCCTTTCAAGGTCTTACTAACTACCCCTTCTTTCATATGATTCCCTGCACTCTGCCCAAAGTTTGGTTTTGAGTCTCAGCATGTGCTTTGATACACTGCTGGGTAGAGTCTTTCAGAGGCTCTCTGTGATAGGCTCCTGTCCTGTTCCTTGTTTTCTCCTTCTTCCAGTGTCCAAGGAATGGATACAGAACTTTTGGTACACTTACACAATGGAATACTACTCAGCAATTAAAAACAAGGAAATCATGAAATTTGTAGGCAGATGGTGGGATCTAGAAAAGATCATCCTGAGTGAGGTATCCCAGAAGCAGAAAGGCACACACGGTATATACTCACGTATAAGTGGATACTAGACCTATAATATAAGATAAACATACTAAAATCTGTACACCTAAGGAAGCTAACCAAGAAGGAGGATCCTGGGTAAGATGATCAATCCTCACTTAGAAAGACAAATGGGATGGACATTGGAAGTTCAATGAATGTTTTTGCTGATATGTGTAATTATTGGCTGAATTAATTTTGAACATGTGTATCAGCTCCATTACTACACTCACACTCCTGGTATTCCTACCCATTCCCAGACAATCTTTTACTTTCAGTATTTCATTTGTTTTATAGACACGTAACAGCATTCTGTTAAATGACTAGCAGATTTTATTCATCCATTCATTGTCTGATGCATACCTGTTTTGCCTTCACATTTGAAGCTATTATGAAGAATGTTAATGAAATTTTCAATTCGTTTTTTAAATTTTTTTGGTTTTCCCTTGTGCATATGTGTTGCATGTAATGACCGATGGCCTTAGGTTTTCTCCTTAGTCTCCTGAGCACCAGAACCATGTATGTGCACTTTGCTGATCAACAAAGTTTGACCAGTTTTGTTTGAGACAGGGTCTCTCCTAGGCTGATAGATTCATTCCATAGGCCAGACTTCATAGCACTGGAGCTTCTAGCGTCCTTCTGTTTCCTCTCCAAAAGCTGGAGCTAGAGTTATATACCACTTGACCTGGCTGTTCTCATGGGTTTTGGGAAGCTTCAGTTAGGCCCTCACACTTTGAAGATAATAACATCATCAATGGAATCATTTACTCAGACCAGGAAGAGTGGGAAAGGGAAATAAAGACAGTTGGAAAGATAGGGAGAAGAGAAAGTAGGGCTTCTGTTATCTTTCAAGAGCAAGAACATGAGTGGCTTAGGTAGTGTGCTATAAAAAGAGTGATGGGTAAAGCGACCAGTGCAGCAGAGATCATCCCTGCAGTGAACTCTGAACTAATTTAAAAGGGAGAAGAGACTTGTCTTTCATATTTATGTGAAGAGGGTCTTAAAGATAAAATCAAAGATGCAAGCTCAGAAACTTACAGTGCTATGAGAGTATCAGACTAAATAACGGTATAATTTCTGTTTCTGCTTATAGCATGTGCTATGTACATTAGGTTTTATTAGTGCATGGAAAGTATTCCTGGAATTTCAACTTTCTCTTTATGCCATTTATATTTAAAGCTTATGAAACAGATTAACATTATTTGTAAGATCAAATAATTATTTAAAATTACCATTATGTTTAGCAATATTTTTCATAACCTTCTTGAGGTATAATTGTAAAATAATATCTTCACACATTTATTTTATCATATTTGATAGGTTGTGATATACTCATGTGAGCCATTATATAACCTAATTATAGCAATAAACTTATTGATAACCTGTAGAAGTGCCCTGATTTCCTTGATCTATGTATTCTGGAAGGAAGAATATTTAACATGGAGCTACAGAAAAATGTGTTAATGAATAAATGCACAGAAGGCAAAATATTGCTCAACTATTAATATGTGATAACCAAAAAATATAAATATGGTGTCGGAATAGAATAACATGAACTGATTAGTACAAGGAGAGAGAAATTAGAGATAGAGTTCAATGGAGTTCAGAGATGAGTTAGTTACGGGACTGGAACAATGGCTCAGTTGTTTAGAGTATTGGCTGCTCTTCCGGAGGCCCCTGGACCCACAAAACAACTTATAATGGAGTGTAACTTCAGGTCCAGGCAATATGACACCCTTTTCTGGCATCTGAGAGGAACGGCACACATGTATTACAGATGTATAGATGTAGATAAAACTTGCAAACACAACTATACTTAAAAATATTTTAAAAGGTGAGTAATTTCTGTGTTTCCGATGCTCACAAAAGTGCCGGGAGTAACAGCAGGGCAGTGTGCAGCGAGGGCTGTTGCTACGAGTGTGTAGGAACACATTTTGGAGGGCCTTTATAGAATAGTAAATGAAGTATGTATCAAATATTTAACAACATGCCCTTCTCCTTAGTCAAATTTTGTATAACAGAATATTATTTTGGGTATTTTCAATGTCTAACCAAATAAAACCACCCTCTTATTTAATGGCATGAGGCAGAATCCTTTATAAAATGCACATACTAACTACATTGTCTCCTGATTTTTTTTTTAACAAGGTGTGACAGCTTTACAGTGGTTTTGGTTGAATTAGTTTAGGCTTACCACTCTTTATAGATTAAAACTGTTCAGTGGTGATGTAAGAAATACTATATTTATCATTCAAGTAAGACAGATTTCTTGATCATTCGTTGCTGGTGAATTTATTCTGCTATGTCTAAAGATCTGTTATTCAAATAATTGAATATGAAATCATTTGTTCTTCATGTATCTCAAATATGAGTAATTGCTGAAAGAAGCTAACTCAGCTGAACGCATTCATTATAAATGTAACATTAGCTGAAAACAACAGTAAGTACTTGCTACAATAATTAATATAGTGCATAATTATATGGCATCCACACTGAAAATAGGTAGCAAGATTGCAGGTATGAATTCCCGGTGTTGCTTCCCTTGGTTATCCAGGCTTAAATATTGCTTCTTACAAAGAAGTTCTTGATGCAACAGAAATTGAAATGTACAATTCTTTGGCCACAAATCCCACCTTTTGTTTTCCTGAGACTGAGTGCTTGCATTTCTTTTTTTGGATACTAATTTATATTTTTAGTAGCTACATTCACATGTCATCTTGTCCTCTTTTTAAAAAAATAATCTTTTAATTGGGCTAGTATCAAGATGTCAAGTGATTAAATAAATTAGTTAAAGTTTAAAAAGAAAAAGAAATGTCCATCTTTTACCCATAGCAGATTGTCCTTCTGTGCTTATGCTGAGGACACAGGAGCACTTGGAGATATAGTCCGGCTGACGTTGTTGTCCTTGGAAGTTCAAGAAGGGCAGAAGAAGATGTTAAGAGGACTATGAAGAAGCAGATCCTCCAGGACATTTATATTTTCCATTTTTATTTATTTTTTTCCCTCAAAGGAAGAAGAATTTCAATATAGAGACATAAGAGCATAGACATAAGGAATCTCAGATCACTTTTCTTGTGTTGTTTAGCCAAGTTGTATTTGAAGTACAGTTCAATAGTTAAAACCTCAGTTCCAGGGCCATTTTTTCCGTCTGTTATCTGGTACTGAGGTCACACATTACTGAAGAAAATATAACACATCTTATCCTGGGGGATGTTTTTTTATTTCATATGGTCTGTTACTTGGTGGTAATAGCAAATATCAAATCTGGATTAGGTATATTTGGCATCATTTATCTGTTGTATGATGGATTACATTTGGAATAAACCACAAATGCCAAGACCCTTTATCATTTTGATTATCTCCTTAGTGTAAAAGAAAAATAATAATGCATAAGCCAGCAATTAAGAAAATCTGATAGAAACCAGAAAGCGAACACTTCATAGGAAAGGTTCAGCTAATGGTCTAAGTTCTGCTTCAAATTGAATGTTTTTGGAAACTATAGGCACATAATTTTTATTTTCAGGGTTTGATTCATATCTGGTTGGTGGTTAAAGCAACAAGATTTTCCAATCTGGACGGTTGCATATCTCAGGCATTTGGCATATTTTTTAGAAATATGAGCAGATTGCTTCCAAATGCAGATTATTTTTCCTGTATTTTTTGTTGGATTTGCAGCATGTGTGTGTGTGTGTGTGTGTGTGTGTGTGTGTGTGTGTGTGTTGTATGTACACATATCTTGGGGGCTGCTGATATGCATCTTTATGCGCAGAGGCAGAGGATAATGTTGGGGGCTTCTGCTCTATTATTGTTTGATCCCATTCTCTTGAACCAGGCTGTGTCTCTGAATCCGGAGGGAGGTTGGTATGCAGCAAGCTCCAGCACCTTCCCTGCCTCTGTCCTGGAGCACAAGGTTTACAGGCCCAGGATGACACCTTCCTTTCACCTGGGCTCTGAGGACTTGACTTAAGGTCTCTACCTTGCATAGCAAGCACCTTTCCCCTCACTGAGCTCTCTGCCTATCCCTGAAAATGCATATCCTGCTGTGGGTCCCTTCGTTGCAAGGAATACTTGTTTCTCTCTAAGTATTTGGCTTTCTCTGTATTTTTACATATATATTTAGGGACTTTGGTACAAATTCTGTTTTTTGTTTTGTTTCAAACTGCCTGATGATTGAAAATTTTGGCCTTTTCTTCCTAGCTTGCACTTGACATTTTATTGTAGTAGAAGGAGTAGATGAAACTTTTGAGCAGTCATTTATTGATTTCCTCCCTAAATTCTGATAAAGAAGTCAGTTAAGGTAAAGCCTACTTTTAGGAAAATTTTTCTAATAAGTCAATCTGTAATTCATCAGAAGAACAAACTGCGAGAACAGAGTTATGTTTTATCAATAGAAATTTGGAGGTAACACTTATCTTTTTTATGGTTATTTAGTTGCTTAACAGGTATAAAAGTATGTGTTTTTTAAATAAGTAATTTAATTAAAAATTAAGTTGATTTTAAAAAAGTACTTCCAAGGCATTACTTTTAATTGATAGTACACAGACTATCACAATTATATGCACTGATGGGAAAATTCAGTATATAACTTATTCTTACAGAAAAATTGTATAGTTAATGCTAATTGCAAATAATATTTATTAAGCATTGAAGCTAATGAATTTGTAATATTCTTTGAGCCTTTAAAAATACATTTTCATTCTCTGTGTATCTTGCCTTATCTCTTAATCTTTATATTTGGCAGAATTCTTTTGCCAGGTTTGGAGCAATCAATTTAGAACAAAGGCTCTCTTTACAATACATCATTTCTAAAACTATGCAAGCAGAAAGCCAGAAACATTTAACCCTCTAGAAGGAGGGTTGTTGTAGATATGGTGGGATGTGATATTCAGGAGGCTGAGGCATCAGGGTCCCAAGTTCAAAACCAACCTCACATTATGGTTTGATTGTCGCCAAATCAAACCGTACCAAAAATTATCATGAATGGAGGCATTCACAGTTCTGTTTTCAAACCTGCAAAGTAAGATGGTGTGAGATGTGTATTAACTTCCTTAAGTTGGAACTGATGGAAGTATGGCTGTGCCAGTGTGCTCATTGGTACTCATTCATTACTCAACACCGAGAGAGGTTCAGTTGACAGTGGAAACCACAGTTCTGCAGCACAGAGGCTGCCATTAAGCGTGCCACTTTATTTTTTTTTTTTTAAATAAAACTTTTACTCTTGGACCTTAACTTTTACAAAATGCCTGCCATCTACTCAGAAATACTCCAAAATATCTGTTTTTTTTTTTCACTTTGATTAATGCTGTATTGTCAGGGTGATAAATTCTTCTTGAGTACAATTTGAAAGATAATATCATTCTAAGGGGAGGAAAAGTTGAGGTGAGAATTTAGAATAGTTACCAGATGAAATCCCACCATCACATCATGGGGTGAAGGATGTGGAGGAACGCAGAAATACTGGCAGTAAATCATAGTCTGGCTCTAGTTTAAACTTCTGTCCTACAGTGAAATATATGATTCACTATGTTCTTTAAAGGCTGTTTTTATTTGAATTTAAACATTCTTAACATAGAATATCATTGCATAGGTAAATTTGCACAATCTCTGTCTCCTTATTTTGTTCCTACGTGTTAGCACTGCTATACCTAAATTTTCTTATTTAGAAGATCTAAACAAAATTATCTTTGAGTTGTTTCTCAATATGAAAACAGTATCTTAATGTATAGTTCAATATTATACCTAATAGGCACATTAGTCTATTATAACTACAATAATATTTATGTTCTTGTTCGTTGGCAATTTAGTGCTTAAGATGGTAGCTGTTGTATCATTAAGTGAAAGATAATATGATTTGTGCCACAAGTTAAATGTGCAACTCTAAATAGACACAAATGTTTTCACAAGTGTATTCCCAAATTTTCTTCCAAGACGTCCAGATTATATCACTTTATCTCCAGATATGTGTTTGGTTTTTCACTATATTTCCAGGGTTTCAAGATAAGTTACAACTAGGAAGTACAAATAGAACAGATTGCACTTTTATTATGAACCCCATAACTCCAAAGAATATAAAGACTGTCTCCACCAAAGCAAACATATTTATTACATGACAGCTGTTTGAATTCACCTGGGACACGTGGCCGAGGTGCCTATTTAACCAAGTTGACTTGGCCTCCAGATTCTCCCACCATCCCTCAATCCCAACCTGTTGCAAGGCATGGCTGCCATAACCAGACCTCTACCTTGATCTCTCCAGCCCAAGGGTGGGGCTTCTAAATTTTAACTGTAGTTACTTTTAGGTCTTTCTAGAAATCTTATGTATTTTAAGATATGATATGACCTTAATATGATGGATGGTAATTTATAATGTTTAATCAAATATCAAAAAAAAACCCCACACCAAATAGGTCAATTAAAAACAAAAAAAAATGTTTTCTAAGTTTTACATAGTAATTTTGATTTTAGGATCAGTGTTTTGTATATATTTTTAAAAGGAAGAGCAAGGTTAAAAATCTGCTAGAAATAAATTTAACACGGTTATTGAAAAGCAAGGGTAAAATACATTTCCTATGTTATCAATGGAAAATAATTTAAAAAATATGAATGAAAGGGTTCATTATATTCAAACCCTGATATTTTCATGGTCATTTGACTTTGGCTATTGCTCTCTGAAATTAGTTTTCCTTAGTTTCATAATGAGCATCTTTACTATTTACTCTCTCTCTTTGTGGGATTGTCATTAAATGCAGAAAAATGGTATATATGCACAGCCTTACACCACACACACACACACACACACACACACACACACACACACTCACACACACAGTGTTACTAAGAGTTAAAGACATGCAGGTAAAATTAAATTGTCAGTTATGCAAGGCTATGTACTGACATATATTCATAGTGTGTGCTGCTGCATCTCCCGTGACAATTTTGTCCACACTCTGCACACTTCCATTCCCTCCCTTTCATCCTCGTTGTTCTCTATTCTTTCCATTCTTTCCATCTCCCCTAATTTTCACTCCCACTTTCAGATCCTTATCCTTCTACATATCAAGAGTTCAAGGATTCACAGACAATGGAAAACATGGTGTTTTGCCTCTCTGTATCGGATTTAATTCACTTAAAATGACGACACGGACTTGCGTCTGTTTTCCATCAAATAAACACTCCATCCTCTTGGGGGTTGGCCAAACGGCAAGTATCTGCACATGTACCACGTACGCTCTAGCCATCCATTTACCATTGCCCAGGTGGCTGATTTCCTAACTCGGCTACTGCGCACAGAGCTACATAAACATGGGTGTGGTGGTCTCCGCTGTGTGTGTGGAAACTGTTGTGTGTATGTTTGGAATCCTGGAGTATATTCACCCACACGTCCTATGGTTGAGTCACATGGTAGCTCCACTCTTGGATATTTGTGATGTGATGCAGTCATCCTGATTTAAATGATAATCGGAGTAGTTTGTGTTCCACAAGTGGGATACAACTCTTCCTTTTGTCCTGCAGCCTTGCTACCATTTCTTTTGAGTTTTCATTTTTTTTATTTTTTATAAATTACAGTTTATTCACTGTATCGCAGCTATAGCTCCCTCCCTCATTTCCTCCCAATCCCACTCTGCCTCCCTCCTCTCATCCCATCCCCCTCTTCCAAGTCCACTGAGAGAGGAGGTTCTCCTCTCTTTCCATCTGAACCTGGATTACCAGGTATCTTCAGGACTGAGGTAAAGATTCTTAAAGTAGTTTTAAATTTCAATCATCAGTGTTTTGTTTTTTGAGGTCTTTGTACATATTAGATGTTAATCTCTCTCTCTCTACATATTGAGGAAGAGGGTCCAGAAAGAATGACAGACAGAACCAGAGGATCAGAGAGTTTGCTGTGGGATTGTTTCTTCTAGTAATGTCAAAAGCCGAAGCTATAACATCTCACCAACAGGAATGCCTAAAAATAAGCTGAACAAAAAGAAAAACAAAAATCAATATATGTCAAAGTGCATGGGGAGAAAGCCCAGTAAGGCCTTAATAATGCACAAAGAAATACAGGCAATTAAGGAATATTGAAAGTGGTAGAAAATTATTTCCCCAAGAAAGAGCACACTGTTTGGTTATCTAATACCTAATTGCCAGCCTTGAAATCATATATCCAAGTAACATTATAGCAGGGTCTATTTAAAGAAATAACTTCATGTGTGTGCACTTGTATTTGTGTAGCAACATTAAATTTAAAAAGTGCCATAAATTTGTAAAAGGTCAATAAATGGTTTCTGGAAAGGTTTAAAGGGAGGAATGAGGATGGGAAAATAATATAATTATATTATTTTCTAAAAAATAAACAATAAATTGATGGTTTATCATTTTATTTTTATCTTAATTTTTGATACTGTAACTTTATTTTTAATTTTTTATTATTATTAATTATTATTTCTTCACTTTGTATTCCAGCTGGAACCCCCTCCCTCATCTTCTCCTGGTCCCACCCTCCTTCGAACTCTTCTCTCCCACATGTTCTTCCCCTAGTACAACGATAGGAGAGGTCCTCCTTCTCTACTATGTGACCGTAGCCTATCAGGTCTCATCCTGTCTGGATCCTCTTTCCTCTATGGCCTAGTAAGGCTACCTCACCAGGAGGAGGTGATCAAAGAGCCAGCCACTGAGTCCATATCAGAGACAGTCCCTGTTCCCCTTACAAGGAGACTGAGCTGCCCATGGGCTACATCTGAGTGGAGTGTCTAGGTCCTCCCCATACACGCTCTTTGGTTGATTCCTCAGCCTCTGCAGAGTTGGTTGACTAGTTTGTTCTCCCTGTGGAGCTCCTGTCCCCTCCAGATCTCTCTAGCTCCCCCTTCTTCCATAAGATTTTGCTTTGATATTGTGCTGGGTAGAGTCTTTCAGAGCCCCCCACTGTGAAAGGCTCCTGTCAGTTTGTCATTTTAAATATCAATCATATTTTATTGAATTTAATTAGCCGTACAATACTTAAAACTTGATTTATTGTTTGTAAATTACTGTGGCTGCCCTATTAAGCTAATTGACGGCACTTTTTCTTTTTTAATAGCCAAAATCTCAAATCTTATCCAGCGTTTTAGATGCTGCCCATCAATTTATCAAGGAAGCAAATCCACCCAGTGAAGGGAGTAATTCTGCAGAGGCATCCAGTAAAATCCAGCATAAACCCAAAACCCCACTTCTTCAGGAGAATAGCTCTGAGGTAAACTGAGGAAAACAAAGTAGGAAATGTTCTCTCCTATGTATAATGACTGCCATTCATATCCTTTGTCAGTGATGCACTTTGTCATATTGTTAGTTAATATTTAATTGTTTGAGTACTTGAATATATTTAGAGTATAAAAGTAATTCTAATGTTACCTTGATTCCATTGAAAATTATTCTTTTTTGGTGAGAATTTCTCTTTTTGGCAATATGACTTTCTGAGCATTTTGATCATGTCAGAAATTGTATGAGTGTTGGAAAGAAACATTCAAATAAAATTTGGGATATAATATAACAAATTTGTACTAGTTAGAATTCGACATGTTGAGAATAAAAAATCTTTACATGACAGTTTCAGCAGTGTATAAAGGAAGATGAATACCAAAATCTAGCAGTTATTCAGTTTAACTATTGATCACACATTATAATATATAAAATTTTATATGTGCATATACATAAGTATATAGTATATCTGTAGACACATATATCTGTGTATAGATATGTGTAGTAGATTCATGTAGATTATTTTCTGTAATAGAATGGAATTAATGTGGTAATTCATTAAGGAAAAGTGAAAAATATCTCCCCAAGGTTGAACATTTCCAAGGAAGAAATATCTTTCTATTGACTCTTCAGCATAGAAACTAATCAAGAGGGAGGACCCTGACTAAAATGCTCAATCCCCATCCCGAAAGGCAAAGAGGAAGGACATCAGAAGAAGAAGAAAACAGGAAATAAGTTAGGAACCTGTCACAGAGGGCCTCTGAAAGGCTCTGCCCTGCAGACTATCAAAGCAGATGCTGAGACTTATGGCCAACTGTTGGGAAGAGTGCATGGAATCTTATGAAAGAAGGGAAATAGTAAGATCTGGAGAGGACAGGAACTCCACAAGGAGAGCAACAGACCAGAAATTTGAACACAGGTGTCTTCCCAGAGACTCATACTCCAACCAAGTACCTTGCATGGAGATAACCTAGAACCCCTGCACAGATGTAGCCCATGGCAGTTCAGTGTCCCAGTGGGTTCCATAGTAATGGGAAGAGGGACTGCCTCTGACATGAACTTATTGGCCTGCTTGTTGATCACCTCCCCCTAAGGGGGGAGCAGCCTTACCAGGCCACAAAGGATGACAATGCAGCCACTCCTGATGAGATCTGATAGACTAAGAACAGAAGGAAGGAGAGGGAGATCTCCCCTATCAGTGGACTTGGGGAGGCACATGTGTGAAGAAGGGGGAGGGAAGCTGGAATTGGAAAGCAAGGAGGGAGGGGATTGTGGGGGGGATGCAAAGTGAATAAAATGTCATTAATAAAAGTAAAAAAAAAGAAAAGTAAAGAAACAAACTCCATATTCTGATTGTTGTTATTTATGATTTTTGTCTCCCACACATGATACTGGCCTTTCCTCAGTAGCTCACAGACTGAGTTACTTTGTCTAATAACAAAGCTTTGTTACTTGGTACTCAAGTCTGGTTGAACTGAAGTCTCCTAAGATTCAAACATGTACATAAGTATTCTATTGCAGCATGATCATTTCTTCCTGAAGGGGAGCTATGCACGAACCTTACAAGAAAGTGCACACATTTCTGCATATTTCTTTTTCTCATAGACCAGCAAAAGATGTAATGCAAACCATCACTGGAAGAATTATCGCCTCATTATTGTAGTATGATATATAGAAAAAGAAATTATTAATCTATTAAATAGACCTTTGTATTTTCTTTTTTCATACAGAATATTCTTAACACAACTTTCCCACTGTCAACCTTTTGCAGCTTCTCAACTCTTACCCCATGCAGTTCCGTGCCTGTTTTTCCTCTCTCCTTCCCTAGAGATTATTAGGCCAGAATACAACAAAGCAAACAGAGGAAAAGAGAAAGAAAAAAGAAGCTATGAGTTGGGAAATAAAACAATGTACTTTTGTAAGTGGAAATCTAATGGAAATGATTATAGCTGACAAAACTTTTTTGTGGAGAGCTACCAATAGACTTGGCAATAGCTTCTCTTGTTTGGGAGTTTCCATGAGACCCTTTTGGCAAACAACTCAATTAGATGTTAACCCATTCCTGGCAGATTTCGCTTAGTGGCAAGAGAGAGCCAGTTGGAGTTTTGTCTTCCCTGTTAGTTGGTGATTTTATTTAGATTGCATTGATGTGTACGTGTATTTTAAGAAGCTTCTACTCTAGTAACTTTCCATATGACTCCTCCCTTCTTCCCTCCATTTAATCCTTCATTTTCAGTTCCTCTCCATTTCTCAAAACTGTATTCTGTTTTCCCAAAGCTTAAAATTTCTTTCCTGGTCACCTAGTCCTGTACTCAATATCCAACCTCTGTGGTTAAACAGATAGTAACATGCTTATTGAAAGATATTATCCACCATCCATGTGTAAGAGACTATTCACCATATATGTCTTTGTAGGTCTGAGTTATCTAACTCAGGATAACTTTTTTTTTTTCTAACTCCATCCATTTACCTACAAATTTCATGATTCCATTTTTTAACAGCTGAGAAATTTTCCATTGTGTTAATATTAATGTAGCATTTTTCATTATTCATTCATCTATTGATGGATGTCTAGACTGTTTCCAATTTCTGACTGTGATATGTAAAGCAGCAAAGAATGTTTGAACAAGTGTTTCTGTTGTAGGACACAGCATATTTTGGGTATATGCTCAAGAATGCTATAGCTGGATCTTGAGGTAGATTGATTCCCAGATAATTGAGGAAATGCCACCCTGATTTCCACTGTGGCTGTATAAGTTTTCATTCTCACCAGCAATAGATGCATGTTTCCCCTTTCCTATATCCTCACCAGCATGAGCTGTCTCATTCATTTTATTGATGTTAACCATCGTGATTTTTATAAGAGAAAATCTGATTGTAGTTTGGATTTTCATTTCCCCTACGCATAAAGATGCTGAATACTTATTTTAAGTTTTTCCTCAGTCATTTGTGTTTTTCATCTTTTGAGAGCGCTGTCTTGAGTAGAACCTTATTAGTATTAGAACCTCGTATTTTTAATTGGGTTATTATTTTAATTCCAAAACATGGAAGGCAGAGGTAGGTAATCTTTGAGTCTGAGGGCAGTCTGTTCTACAAAATGAGTTCCAGAATACTTCAAGTACTATATTGGATAGGTATGCAGAGAGTTGGACAACTTTTTATTGCCCTGATTTTAGTGGAAATGCTTCAACTTTTTCATTATTTAAGTTGATATTGGTTTTGGTGTGTTGCAAATTGCCTTTAAAATGTTGCTATGTCCCTTGTATTTCACATCTCTCCAGGCTTACTGTCAGCAAGGGGTGTTGGATTTTGTCACACTTTCTATGAAATGAGATGATCAGGTTTTTGTTTTTAGTCTGTTAATGCAGTGAATATATTTATTAATTTACATATGTTGAACCATGTCTGCAAATCTGGAATGAAACATGCTTTATCATTGTCATGTTTTGATGTGTTTTTGCATTCTTTTTGCAAGTATTATATTGGAAATTTTTACATACATGTTCATAATGGAAATTGGTGTGCAATTCTTTTTCTTTGTTGGGTTTTTTACATGGTTTAGGTATTAGATTAGTCATGTCCTGATAAAAAGAATTATGTGATTTTCCCTCTCTTTTTATATTATGAAATAATCTGAGGAATTCTAGTGTTAATTCTTCTTTGAAAGTCTGACAATTCTCTGCTAAATTCATTTGGCTCTGTGATTCTTATGGTTGGGAAACTTTTAATTATTGCTTCTATTTCACCGGGGGTTATGAGTTGTTTAAATCACTTATTTGGTTTTGATTTGACTTTGTAACACCATATGTATCAAGGAAATTATCTATTTCTTTTGGAATTTCTAATTAGGTGAAGAACAAGTTTTTGAAGCATGTCCTTATTTCTAGAGCTCTTCATTGTCTACTGTTATGTCTCCTTTTTCATCACTAATTTTTTTAATTTGAATATTGTCTCTATTTTTAGTTAATTTTGTTAAAGATTCATCAATATTATTGATTTTTGCAAAGAACCAACACTTTGGGTTGAATAATTTGCTGCACTTTGATGAACTTGATCATTTTACTTGCTTGTTAGGGGAACCTACTATTTTCTAGCCATGTACTAGATTTGGTACTTAATGAAAAGATAAACAGAACATTTATACCATATTTATTCTAATGGGATCTGTAGAATAAACTGATACATAAATAATATGTAGTAGAAAAAACAAACAAGCAAACAAACAAACAAACCAAAAAGAAGGTGCAGAGAAGTTAGGAACCTTCAGTATTCCCAGTGGAGAACTTTGTAGGAAGGTGATACTGGGAAAATTGAAGGGCACGAGGAAGATGGTTGTTAAAAGCTATGAAAACTAGTACATGACCCTGAAAAGGAAATGTTCCTAATAGTTCTCAGTTATCCAAGATTGTGAGGCTCGCTGGAATGGATGAATGATAAAGAGGAGAGGAAGTGACAGTATAGGACAAGGAAGTTCTTCAAGATCTTTGTAGATGCTGATAGAACCATGCAGAGAATCAAAGGGTTTTGGACACACTGATGGCATAAGATTTATATTAGAACACATAAAAATCACACATGTACATTTATACTCATTAACGGTATGATTGCATGCTTATAATCCCATAATTCAGGAGGCCAAAGGAGAGAAATCTTGGCTAGATAGAGAATAAGATGTTATTACCTAACACACAACTGCTGGAATACAGGATTGGGGAAGAAGAAAGGGTGGATAATGTGTACACAACCAGAGCATCTGTAGAAGGGAAGGAGCAGAGATAAAATGGAGAAAGTCATCAGATTTATAGGCCCATACATAGTTAACTTCTGAGCAGACCATTTAGAACTGCCAATAGAGTTTAAAAAAAAACAATAAGGCATTGAAAAGAGATATAAAAATATACTTTTCTAAGTTAAACATATCTTCCTTTCATGTTTTTCTTATAAGATACAGGAAGTTTAATAAATGCTCTTTACTACATTTTTTTTTAACTGGTTAGGTTGAAATTACAGCAGCCGAAAGAGGAGAAGGTTTCAAGCCCTTGTGTGAAATGCCTTTTGATGAAGAAGCATCTGCCCAGTTATTCCAGGAAGCCTTAACTCAGTGGAGAGCTGGAAATCAGGAGGAAAACATGCAACAGAAAGGACATGAAAAAAAACCAAGTATGTACATTGTTCAAAATATTCATATAATAACATAAATGCATCTTTATTTCCTTCCATTTCTTGCAATACAAACACAATGCTTAAACATAATAAAGAGCAATTTGCTACATCTCAAGGGAGCTTTGTGTACACACTAGGCGGTCAGTGGTGAGCTGTTTAATATTTATAAAGCATGAATTGATCGTGGGGGGATATTTACCTTGGTTTTCTATGTAAATTCAGAACATCACAGGAATAGAGCATTAACGTTTTGGCTTTTCTTTTCCTGCAAGGCAACAGTGGTTAGAAAACTATTCTATTTTAGATCTACAAGATATCAGGTGGGAAGTCTGAGGGCAGGTAAGCAAAGGATACTTTATATGCATTAGATAAGTAACGTTTCTTTTCCGTGTTACAAATCTCAGAGAAAGCAACCTAAAGAAGAAACTATTTATTTTGGCTCACAGTTGGAGATGATACAGTCCATCAAGGTAGGGAAAATACAGCAGCAGGTGGTTCCAAGGCAGCAGGAGCAGATGGCTGGACTTTTCATTTCTTAAGTTACTGTAGAACAGACATGAGACACAAGACAGGGAATAAGATGCCACTATAAGCCTCACAGTATGCCTCCAGGAAATTTACTTCCATCTGTGACGCCTCAACCTTTAAGACTGCATGGCCTCCAAAATAGCACCATAAGCTGAGAGGATGGGGAACAAATGTTTGCATGAAAACCATAAACTATAATTTGCAGGTTGAATATGACCATGACAAATCTCATAGGAAGAATAGATTGGTGTTGGCAATATTTTTCTTTCATTTAAAAGAAATCTATAGGGCATTTTCTTAATGAAAAATTGATGTAGGGAGACCCAGACCTTTGTGAATTGGCTCACCTCTAAGCTGGTTCTATAAGGCTGAGAAAGCCAGCAGGATCAAACCACTAAGCAGCATTCCTTCATGGCATCTTCATCAGCTTCTGCATCCAGGCTCCTGCCCTGTTCTTGCCGTCACTTCCTCCAAAGATGAACAGCAATGTGTAAGGGAAACACACCCTTTCCTCTCCAACTGCCTTTTTGGGTCATAGTGTTTCATCATAGGGATAGTGGTCCTAAGAAAGCCTCTATAGGAGCAGAATTTAGCCATGGAGAAAAGACAATGCTCAGAACTTCAGAAACATTCTTAATTTCTAACTTTTAGTTTATAATGGTTTATTGCACATAAAGTGAAGAAGGAAGCCTTATTTTAATTCTTCCTCATATTGGGTGCATTGGAAATATGGCTCCAATATATACTTATTTCTTTAGATGTAAATATTGGAAGACTCCTACATTGCAAGCCTTGGAGGTCCTTGGTAGCTTTTGTGTGCTAAAGTGAAATGCCTGAAAGCACTATATTTTGGAGAACTATGGACAATGCTGTCATCAATGATTACTTAGTGAAAAAGCCAATGTTTAGAGAATAGTTAGACCATCATAAAGTTTATCAAACTAACCACAGTTGCTTTTCAGATGCTATATCTTTACTGGAAAATGTACCACTCTATTTGCAATTGAATAGAAGCTCAGGACCTACTACAGAACTTGATAAACATTTGCTATAAGCACGTTCAGCTAGGCAACCTTATAGAGTTTGAAAAAGGTCACAGACAACACATGAATGAAGGAGTTGTACTGTGTTGCAATAAAACCTTATATTTATGAACACAGAAATCCAGTCATCAGAAAGCAATAGGTCAGATTTAGACTACAAGTGCAAGTTATTGACACAGTAAGTACATTGTTTTTTCTATTTTCTGTCACTAGATATAATCAGAAATGGTGGTATAATTTATGTGGCAGGGCTAGGATGTTCCTTCACTGTCTAATTCCAGAATCAGATTATCTTTCAAGCTGTGTAGTATTGTATAGTCTGTAACATTTTGGGTTTTTTTAATCTATCCTCCACTCAGTGATTGGCCATTAGATGGATGTCATTAGAAGAATTTGGTGAGCAGAGAACAACTGTCACATACTGAGAATGGGTATTTTGAGCATTTTTCTTTATAACGGAACTGCAGTGATTTGTTTTCATGTGAAAATATGTATTTCAGATACAGATTTGCTTACTCTGTCACAAGCATGTGTTCTATTTTTAATTAAATTTTTATTTTTTTACATTAACTACATCTTATTCACTTTGTATCCCAGCTGTAGCCCCCTTCCTCATTCTCTTCCAATCCCATCCTCCCTCTCTCATCTCCCCCCATGCCCCTCACTAAGTCCACTGATAGGGGAGGTCCTCCTCCCCTTCCATCTGACCCTCACTTATCGGGTCTCATCAGGTCTGGCTAACAGCATATGTTCTATGTAAGCCTTATTTATGTGCCATGTTTTCTATAAATTTCTATCTTAATAGTTTTTTTGTTACAGTAATTCACATAAGGTTTAACATGGTCCTAGTTAGAAGACAGTATCTCATGAAGTTTGGATATTTTGCCTTCAGACTGTTGTGATCATCTATAAAAGTCCTGTCGGGCTTCCACTACAATAGGAGGAACAATTACTCTGTGGTAGTCTGGACCCTGTCATCTCTAAAGTGTCAAGAAGGGTAGTTTCTCTGTCCTTTTTACAGTACAGTTACAGAAGTTATTCTAATATTGCAACATCACCAAGATAAGACTGATTGGAACTGGAAGTCACAGATAAATTGTGGCCTGTGGCAGACATCTTATGTCTAATATTATTTTCATAGAGAAACCGGTCTGAGGGAAAAAAGGGCTTATATAGCTTTGCCCACATTGAAGAAGAATATATGTTTATCTGAGAAGTTTGAAAAGAAAAGAACTGTAATGTTCCAGCAAAGAGTAAAGTGCAATTATGGGTCCTTGGGGAAAGATGCTATGATAATCTAATGGACAATGGACATTTGAAAAAAGTAACAGTGTTTTGTGTTGAGTGATTGTTTCTATCCTTTCCCCCTTCATTCTTTGTAGAAATGGTTAAAGTAAAGGCTTCTTGACATATTTAACTTTTATTGGCTCAGGAAAATAATACATTTTATTGTTAATGTTATATGCGTTTGTACATATTTGTAAATATTTCATGTAGGTTCATATACTGCATTTAACATGTATCAAAGAGTATTGTAAACTTTACAGCTCTTGGAGGAGATACCAATAAGCACTACGATTCTGCCGTTCCTCATGACTTCATCTGTTCCAGCGTCTCATAACCTGTTTTACACTTTTATTCCCTTCATTTCCATGATGCTTATTCAAAATATATTGTCATTTTTTCAAGTACTTCAACTTTATTCAATACACACACACACACACACACACACACACACACACACACGCACACACACACACACATATGGAATTATGATGTTTATATTATTTTATGTCTCCTTGACACAATATTATTTATCTGGAATTTATACATGAGAATGTACGTGGTTTTAATTCACCTGCTTTTAATTTTTACTGATCTCATGGGAGAATGCCACTATTTCTCAGTATACATGTGCATTATTCTTTAGGGTGTTTCTCACTTTGACAATGTCAAGCAATACTACTATGCATTTCCTGTACAGGTCTTGAAGTTCGCCCTGAACACATCTCCATCAATACTTGAGAGTTGAACAGCTGGTTTGTCATGAATGTATGTCCTCAACTAAATTAGATAAAAACATACTATTCAGAAAAAGTATTTTCAACAGTTTGCACTCCATCTGAAGTGTGTAAGAGTTTTCTTTTGTTCCCATTATCATCAATGCCTACCATTTCAGACCTTTAAATTTTTGTTCAAATAATGGAGGTGAATACTATCCTTAGTATGTACAATGTTTATTGCAAATCACTTTAAGCACCTTTGTGTTCCATAACCAGGTAGCAGATCAGTGTGTTTTAAATGTTCAGTTCTCCAGCTATGTATATCACTGACTACTACCTTCATTCATTATAACCATCAAGATACTCCTTTTTTTCATTGTGAATGTTAGGTGCTTTTGGTGGCCAGAGGCTTCTCTGTGAGCTAAAGCTCTTTTATCTCACCTTCCTGCTAAGATTCTCCCATTGGCTTCTTTGGTTTCCTCTACTCTGGTCTTCTGGGTGTTTCTGGGTTTCTTCAGGCATCCATTTACTTTAAGAATTTTGTTTTGTATATTAAGAAAAACACCTATGACCTCAACAGGATGAGTGATGGAGTGTCTCATACACATTCTCAGTAAAGAAGACTGCTCAGCCAGAAGCAATAAAGCAAACAACGCCTCAGAGACAGCTCATGCAGCCCTCTTCCCATGGAGCCTCACCTCGTGAATCTGTACGCCCTTCAGTTAACTAGCAAAGGGCTCTGCTGAATGTATACTTAACCAAATATTTTTCTCCTAGCAGTTCTGTGTTTGTGATTAGGCACAGTTGCCAAAGATACCAACAAGCATGTTAAGACTAGGTCTCATCTTTATTTCCTGAGGATGTGCCATTCATTGGTGAATGGAAAAAAGCAAATCACGGGCTACTTCCTTTATCCTCCTTCTTCTCTTTTTTTCCAAATTTGGGAGCCGTTTCTCAAGTACAGTGGTTCTTGTCTCTGAAAAGAACCAACCTAAGCTCCCCCTTCCTCCTCCTGCCCTGTCTTTTTGCACTAATTCTTTGAACTTCAGCATGTTAAACACGCCTCCTTCCCCTCCCATCATATCTTCATGTTCACAATATACATTCCTAATCCCTTTTCTTCTGCCATTTAATAGATTCTAGTTATTACTCTCCAAATTTCTTCTATATCTTTTCCACAATACTATTGGAAAAATGGGAGCTGAGAAACTCCATTATTTTAGTTTATCAGCTGTGGTGGATGCTAATCACTACAGTTTGCACTATGATATTAGGACCAGCATAGTGTTAGAATGTTTGACTTTAATCTCTACTACTTCCTTTTATTATTTTTTGCAGCATTTTATTCTGAGGGTGTTGCAACATAGAGAGAGGAGCCATCTCTAGAGGTTGGAAGAGCTACCAGTCCTGGAGCTATATCCCTGGAGTAGTTTTGTAGTTTGCGCTACTTCAGAAATAAACAGCATTTAGGAGTGAATGGCTGCAAAGGCAAAAGTACTTTGGGATTGATGTTCTGTTTATTCTGAATAAGATAGAATTAATTTATTAAAATTATTTATTTTCTATTCCCCATAATATGTAAATATTATTAGAAATGGCTGTAATATACACCTTTGTGTGTGCTGAGTGTGTGGAAGATACAGCAACTCTGTTCGTATTTACCTCTTTTCACTTAGAATAATGTAGCATTTGGAAAGCTTTGACTCATAGGATTCTTTGACTTCAAGAGATTTTGAAAAAATTATTCACAGAACCATTTATTAAACCAATGCTTTAAAAACACTTTAGCATTATTTACATCTTAGTCTTGATATATTAGTATCATATCATAACCTAATAATAATTACATTTATACAGATAAATACCAAAGAATTACACTCCATAAACAGTGGACTCTATATCTAAAGAAAAAAAGATGGTAATTCATAGACATGGCTATATTAATTATGTGCAGTGTTTGTTTTTATAGACTCAGTGGAAGAATGTGAAGTACAAACTAATTTGAAAATTTGGACAGAACCAATTAATATCGAATTTTCAGAAGACAGTCTGTCATACATGGAAAAATTATGGCTTAAGAAACACAGGAGGTAATCAGTAGAATCTTAGTATTACTCTTTGCTAGGAAATAGAAGTTGTCTGTGTTCCTTGTATGTGAAACATGGCTTTCTGAAGCAACTTGTAAACGTACTTTATCTGTGTGACTAATTTTAAAACAATTTAAAATTACAGTGACACTTTGTATTAACAACAAATATTTATATACACATGAACGTATATGGTATATTTTAACCTTAAGAAACAAAAAAAAAATGTGACTCTGGGGAAAGGCACAAATAAAGTATAGAAATTAAGAATAATAACATAAGTATGAAAAAGGTGCAAATATAGTATAGAATTCAAGAATAATAACAGAAGGATGAAATAAAGATTTCCTTTAAAATGACTTTGCTATGTTTTAGCATAGATATTTGTGCCTTTATTTTACAAATCTATTAAATTAAAACATTTCTAAATTAAATTAGTTTAAAATCATTTAGATCTTTCATTTTATACTTTTATTAATTATAATCATTTTAAATTGTCAAAGATCTATGGTCAGATTCATAGTTTTGTAATTTGCTTTAAAACAAACTTACAATATGAAACTAACATTATGAACAAGGATGTGTTTTCATCATTGGTGATTTTAACAACATACAGGCCTGTAGAGTTTGTGACTTGGGATGGTATAAATGCAATTTGTTAGAAAGCAGAGATGACTGTGCATCACTGCTCTTGGCAACTTTCTAGAGGACGGGGGAAAACAATAATCTTTATAAAGTAGATCTCACTCCAAGTACAGTGTTTCTGTAGTTCCAATGCCTCCTAAGTGGTGGGGTGTTATGATGGTGGTCTTTGAGTCACATTTATATACTCACTTATAATGACCTACGAGATATGATAAACATAATGAAATCTATACACCTAAAGAAGTAAACAAGAAAACGGACACGGGGTAAGATGATCAATACTCACTTAGAAAGACAAATGGGATGTGCATTGCATGTATGACAGGAGTCTACCGCAGAAGGCATCTGAAAGACTCTACCTAGCAGTGTTTCAAAGCAGATACTAAGACTCATAACCAAACCTTCTGCAGAGTGTAGGGAATCATATGAAAGAAGGGGAAGTTAGTATGACGTGGAAAAGATAGCTCCACAAGGACCAAATATATCTGGGCACAGGGATCTTTTCTGAGACTGACACTCCACCAAGGACCATGTATGGATATAACCTAGAACCTCTGCTCGGATGTAGTTCGTGGTAGCTCAGTAACCAATTGGTTTCCCATAGTAAGGGGAACAGGGACTATTTCTGACAGGAACTCAATGGCAGGCTGTTTGACCTCCCCATGCCCCAAGGGAGGAGCAGTTCTGCTAGGCCACAGAGGAGGACTTTGCAGCCAGTCCTGAAGATATCTGATAAAACAGGGTCAGATGAAAGGGGAGGAGGTCCTCCCCTACCAGTGGACTTGGAAAGGGGCAGGGAGGAGATGAGGGAGGGAATAAGGGAGCAGGATACAGCCGGGATACAGAATTAATAAAATGTAACTAATAATAATAAAATAAAATAAAATAAAATAAAATAAAATAAAAAAAATGTTACAGAAACTCTCTAGCCTACACGTTGAAGAGCAATCGCAAAACCTGTATTTCATCATACAAAAAAATTCATTGTATTCCCTAGTAATGGGAACAGGGATTGTCTCTGACATGAACTCAGTGACTGGCTCTTTGACCACCTCCCCCTGAGAAAGAAAATACAGCTGTAATTAATTAAAATTAATACAACTGCAATTAAGTAAAAATATTAATAAATTATAAAAAAGAGCCAAGTAAAAAAAATGTATTTTTGAAGAATCCCATTTCATCATTTTTTTCTTTTTTTAAAATTATTTTTATTTTTTTATATAAATTAGTTTATTCACTTTGTATCCCAGCTCTACCCCCCTCCCTTATTCCCTCCTAATCACACCCTCCCTCACTCATCTCTTCCCAAGCCCCTCTCTAAGTCCACTCATAGGGGAGGATCTCCTCCCCGTTCATCTGACTCTAGCTTATCAGGTCTCACCAGGACTGGCTGCAATTTTCTCTGTAGCCTAGCTAGGTTGTTCCTCCCATGGGATGTGGGGAGGTCAAAGAGCTAGCCACTGAGTTCATGTCAGAGACAGTCCCTGTTCCCCTTACTAGGGTACCCATTTGGATACTGATTTGCCATGGGCTATGTACAAGAAGGGGTTCTAGGTTATATCCAACCATTTCATCTTTGGGACATTCTAAAACATAATATTTCAAGTGGGTGGCACTCTGTCTCTACTTTCTAAGCTGACTCATAATTCTACTTTGCTCTTTGATGATTTTTAGACTTTTTTGCATTTAAAAATTGGAATTATTAAAGAAAAAGTGTTGTTTCTCTTCTTTTTCTTTTAATTAGTTTTGAACCAGTAAGTGTGGGTTTGGGGCCATCTGCTGGAGAATGATCAACCAGCAGGGACCACACCCTTAAAACAAACCCACTCTCCTCACCTTTCAATATTTCCTCAGCTGGAGTGGGACTCCAGTGCCCCTTTCCCACCCCGTTCCCTTTCTCAGCTGGGACTTATGCCAGCCTGTGTAAGCAACCACAGCTGCTATGTGTGTGTGTGCAATGGTCCTGTCATATTCAGAGCACATTACTTCTTCCCTTGGCTTTCATGTTGTCCCCTTAGCCCGGGAAAGAGGGAGCATGCAGATATCTCATTTATGGATGAGCACCAAGCAGGCACTTATTCTCTCCACTTTTATCATTTTTGAGTCTTTGTTTTAGGTTTTGTTCACTGTACAAAGATGCTTTTCTGATAAGGACTGAGGCTGCATTAGCTTTTGGGTAGAGAAATCTGTGTCTAGAAAGCACTTAGGAAAATAATAACAGTGGGTACTTTTCTGGGGCTAGGTTCTCTCACCATAAGCTCTTGGATATATTTTATATTTAAATGGATTTATGTCAGTAAATCAATGGTTTTATATCAATGTCTATGAGGAATCAAAAAACCAGTCTGTGTAGTGTCTTTGCTTCAAACATGAGAAACTGCTTTAATCCTCAGGATCCACATAAAAAATGTTGTGCAGGGTAGCAAACATTAGTAATCCTAGTGCCGGGAAGGAAGAGACAAGCAGACCTTTAAGATTCATTGTGCAGACAAGCTAGCCTATATTGGGCAAGGTCAAGAAGGGGGCAAGGTCCAGTGGGGGAGAGGTCAAGACCAGTCAAGATTGTGTACAATAAAATGGAGGGCAGTTGAAAAATGACACCAAAGAATGATCAGCCTTCACACACCCACCTGCAGACACATGAGCGTACTAATGCATATACCTGTTTATACAACACACACACAGAGTGAGAAAGAGAGAGAGGAGAGATATTGAGCAAATATATTTTAATAAAAACTCACTAAATTTTAAAGAAGATGAAGAGGTAACTACTACAATAAAAGGTGTTTTCACCTTTATTTATGTGTTATGGTTTTGTGGGAGGGGCTGGGGTTGGAGTTTTATATAGAATAAATAATGTGTAGTGCCTCTGCTCTTCAACCCTGCTATCAGAATTTTCTGTAAGGCATTACGAATAAAACAAAGGTGAAAATGAACCAACTACGAAAGTTGGTTTGTTTCGTGAAGTACTCGGATAACAGCTTATTTGTACTCAGGTCATAGAAAGGGAGTTATTAGCACAGTAAACTAATACTGAAGTAGGAAGCAGTTTCTGGTGACCAAATGCCAGTTTTTATATTTTATAATAGTTTTATATCTCACTTAGTTAAATTCTCAGTGGAAGTAATTAATCTCCCATAAAAAAATTTTGAGATGTAAAGCTCAGTAACACAAAATATTTTGTACTTATGTGATTTGCACACCATATTAGAAATGCATCCGCTGTGTTTACAAGCAGGAAAAGAGGCATGGTAAAGTGAAAACACAGCTAGGAACTGCGTGAGGAGGAAGGGTACTCAGATCAGAGGTGGAAGGGTGCTCTTGCTGTGTTCTCTGCTTATGTAACTGAGAACTAGCAGGTTCTCAACTCCTTCACTCACAATAGCATCATAGAAGAGATTATTTAATCTACTGCCTACTAGTACTGAATGTATCAAAAGTAGTTAGGATAAAAATGGGCACATTTTAAGTTTTATGTTGGTACTGACAGTATCCATAAGACAGGATCTTTTGCCTGGCAACCATGTGAGCTTGCATGATTTATGAAGATTGTGCAGTTATTCTTATTAAAAATGAGGCCTCTCATAAATCTGTGAGTTAATTACACATTCTTGAACTCTGGAAATTCCCAAGCTTTGTGCTTTCCATTTGAAGTAGTCTGTACCCACCAGTCATGTTAATTAGGTCATAGATGCCATAGACAGAACATCTCACATTGTTTCCTCTCCTCCCAGTCCAGCCCTCCTTCCCTCCCTCTTCTCCTCCTATGACCCACTCCTAGTCCACTGATAGGGGAGGTCCTCCTCCACTTCCATCTGACCCTAGCTTATCAGGTCTCATCAGGACTGACTGCATTGTCTTCCTCTGTGGCCTGGAAAGGCTGCACCCCCTAGGGGGAAGGTGATCAAAGAGCCAGCCACTGAGTTCACCCCAGAACATCCCACATTCTTATAATGGGACATCATTTCCATTTGTGTACTGAAGGTTTAGATCAATGCCCTCAGCTTGCATTAGAACTCATCAAAATAGCGCCAAGTGTGTGAGATAAAACATAGACTTGTAAATTGGCCTTGTCAGCAGCAGGGCAAATTCTTTGGACTCCATGTGGCTTTTTTTTAGAGTACTGACTTGTATCATGACTTTGTCCTTCATCTTAAACAAAACACAGTATGCAACTGAAAAACTCCTTGGGTGGCGTGAAATTGAGTTAGAAACTTTCATCACATTGAAATTTTGTTAATCTTAATCTATAAATTAATGTTACACTCAAAGTTTCAGTGTTAATTTTGAATTTTCACTCACTTGACAAGTAAATGTCTTCTCTGTGAAAGTTCAATCAATATGTTTTTTTTTCCTCTTTTAATTGTGTCTTATTTGTTTTGTAGAACTCCACAGGAACAACTTCGTAACATGCTCCCAAACACATTCACACATCCGCGTGAGGCTACTGCAGAGGCACAGTGCACTAAGAATGAAAATGGTGCTGACAGTGATGGTCAGTTGAGCTTTTAGATCTTTCAGCATTGTTTAAAACTGTATAACCAAGCAGTGATCAACACATGCTTTCAGATTTTGTCCAAGCATCATTCTGATCTACATTGAGACCCCATCTCCTTTTACTTGCTTTAACTTAGTTTCATGCAAAAAATAACTGCAAGAAAATGTGTTTTATTTGAGCTGAAGATATTGACAGTGTTTCCATCTTTTTGTAGATTAATGAAATACTGTTCTTTTATTTGTGGTAGTATTATTTCTAGACAGCAAATTGTCTGATATGTTCTTTGGTAATATTTTCCAATTTTATTTCTTAGTTGAGGAGATCAAAGTAAAACATCCACCCCTTTTTATGCCAGTAGAAAAAGTGAATATAGCGAGACCTCCACCATCTGTAACAATAGTAGAACTGGATAGTGTAAGTATATAATGATACTCAAATTGTTTAACATAAAAAAATTTGTAATTGTGTTGTCCTCTTGTTATCAGTAAGATTCCTTTTAAAATCGTTAGAGTTTAAGAAGAAATTCATGGGCTGGAGAGAAATTCATGGCTCAAAGGCTAAATGCACTGGTTGTTTTTCCAAAGGTCCCGAGTTCAAATCCTAGCAATCATGTAGTGGCTCACAATCATCTATGAGGAGATCTGGTGCCCTCTACTGGCCTCCTGGCACACATGCAGGCAGAATACTATATCAATCAATCGATCAATCAATCAATCAATCAATCAATCCATCAATAAATCTTTAAAAAAGAAGAACAAATTCACATTTGGATTCCAGCTAATGGATGAATATAAAACTATCCATTTTATTTCGGAGAACACATGGACATGCGAACTTAACAGTGACGTTTTTGTGGAGACATGCATCATGGGGCTGTTCCAATGTTCTGCTGCATTAGCTCACAGAGTATAGTTTGGTGTCTCTTTAGTTTGTTATTTTTCAAGCTTCCACAATAGGTCAATTTCACCAAATGGTATCTTGTTTAAATATACTTAGGTGTAATATGTAGTTTCTGGAATATCATTCATATTATTTTTCTGTAAAGGGAAAGATAGTATTTATCATTTAAGGGAGTTATTAAATATATTGTCAGTACAACAGTCAAGCAGACCTCAGACCAAATGACTCAGATGTGATAGAGCCTCTGCACTTTGACTCTCTAGTTAGCTAATAGTTGAACTACCACTTTCTCCAAAGCATTCTGAAACTTTGGATTGCTACTTCAGAAAATGGTGAGAAACAACCCACCTCTTGCTTTCTCTGTGGCTCCTGGATTGGTAGCTACTACAGCTTTTCTTTCTTCTATTAATGGCTTATTTATCCTTTAAATAATGAGAAGATATTAGTAAAATACACAATATACACCCCCCCACCATTCAGTAAATTTTTAGTCTAAGAATAAGGTAGAGATATGACATTAAGAGAACTGAAAAAGTGTAGTCACTAATCTACTGGGATTGATAGTTGTTACTATTATTGGTACCAAGTGTGACAATTATAAATATTGAGAAAAATATTAAATTTTGTCAAGGATAAACTGTTAAATTTTGTTTTCCTGGAACATGTATAACTAGAGAGTCATTTGTAGAAATAAGTAATATATATCACCCACAATTAACTGGCTTTATGAAAACTGTATATATGGCTATACGAAATGTTATACTGAAACTTTAAGAATATTAATATTATATAACATGTATTTAATAAGACTCACAAAGAAGAATTTGAAGAACCAGAGAATACAGTGCCTTACAGAGTTGAATTGGCTGGTGCAGAGAGTCAACTAAGGTAAGTTCTTTCTCATTCACCATTGTTAGTTACTCTTTAACCACCAGTCACTAATGGAATGGCTTGGGGTAGAGCTAAGCATTTGCCTTCAAGGATGAGGCTATAGGGTAGATCTGATCTACTTATAGCCTAAATTAATAACAAAATTAAGATCCAGCCATGCAAATCTCATCTATCTCTCTAGCTGGAATATTTATTTATAAAGCAACAAAGCCACAATTTTGTCTAATAGTTCTATTCCTTTACATACTCTTATGAATTTAGTGGCTGCTATCATTTGACGTAGTTTTCCAAGTTGGATATAATGTACATCAACCTTCTTTTCTCTAAGATCCTTTCTGACTGTGCTTTCTTTTGAACTCTAAAATAAGAACTTTTATAAATGATCAGGTTCATAAGCTCCTCTGATACAATGCTGCTCTTTAGGCTAAACCTCCTATGTGATTGGCCTAGGAAGTATAGTAGTTCACTTTGTAATTGCTTTGTGCTAATTTTGTCGTTTCTATGTGAATAATCAAATATATTATTTTTCTGTTAGTAAAGTTAAAAATTACCTCCCTTCTGTGACATTTAGCATTTTTGGTGCATCCTCATAAATGCTTGATGTGACATAACAGTGGGATCCAGCTCCTGTTAAGCATCCCCCAACTCGTGTTTTGTTCAGATCAGCTTCTGCCCTTCCTAGTGTATCACGGCAGCTCCGAGGCTGAGTGATGCCTGGAATTACCAGGCAGCATCCCATCTTGACATAGGCTCTCAACACTAAACAGGAGAGCTGCCGTTGGTAGCAAGGTGTTGTTAGGATACAACTTTCTGATCAGCAGTTTAGAAGCCAATAATATCTGTTATTGTGTCTCCTTAAGGAAATGAATGAAATTTCTGCTTGCTACTTTTAAAAGATTAATTATTTTTAGTTCTGTGTATCTAAGTGTCTTGTGTACCTCTGTGTATGTATGTTGGCATATACTTGTAAATAAAAAATCAGAGAAAAATTTGTAGGAATGGATTCTCTTCTACCATGTAGGGTTTCGGGACTGGACTCAGGTCTTAAAACTTAGTAACAAGTCTGCTCACTCACTGAATCATCTTACCTCCCCCTATTTTTGTTTTTGATTATTAAAATTTATTTATTTTTTATTAATTACAGTTTATTCACTTTGTAGCCCAGCTGCATCCTCCTCCCTCATTCCCTCCCACTCCCACCCTTTCTCCCTCTTTTCCTCCCATGCCCCTCCCAAGTACACTGATAGGGGAGGTCCTCCTCTCTTTCCCTCTGACCCTAGCCTATCAGGTTTCATCAGGACTGGCTGCCTTGTCTTCCTCTGTGGCCTGGTAAGGAAAGTGATCAAAGAGCCAGCCACTAAGTTCATGTCAGAGACAGTCCCTGTTTCCCTTACTAGGGCACCCACTTGGACACTGAGCTGCCATGGGCTACATCTGTGCAAGGGTTCTAAGTTATCTCCCTGCATGGTCCTTGGTTGGAGTCTCAGTCTCAGAAAAGAACCCTGTGCTCAGATATTTTATTTCTGTTGCTCTCCTTGTGGAGCTCCAGCTCCTTCTCCCCTCCAGGTCTTTCATCTCCTCCTTCTTTCATAAGATTCCCTGCACTTTGCCCAAAGTTTGGCTATGAGTCTTAGCATCTGTTTTGATACCCTGCTTGGTAGAGTCTTTCAGAGGCCCTCTGTGGAAGGCTCCTGTCCCGTTCCCTGTTTTCTCCCTCTTCCAATGTCTGTCCCATTTGCCTTTCTGAGTGAGGATTGATCATCTTATCCAGGGTCCTCCTCTTGCTTAGCTTCTTTAGGTACACAGATTTTATTATGTTTATCCTGTATGTCTAATATTCACTCATAAGTGAGTATATAGCGTGTGTGCCTTTCTGCTTCTGGGATACCTCTCTCAGGTCTGATTTTTTTTTTTCAATATACATCATCCCATGTCATCTTTGAGACCTGTAAATTGTTAGAGGAGGTGAAGAAAATTACCATTATGGTTTGGCATTAGTCTTATAGTGTTGCTTTGAAGGTAACCACAGAACTATAATATCAACTTTTCTTGAACCACGAGTGACCTAAGATAACATCTTTGTTTACTATAATCCATGAGATTTGTTATTATAGAGTTACACAAAAATTTGGTGTTGCTTGGTCTGTAGTTAATGTGATGAGAGAACAGCTGTGCAAACAGATAATATTCATTGTTGGCAACTGAAATGAAGTATTACATACTGCTCTTAATGTTCACCACTGAATGGAACACAGGTATATTCATGACATACTATATTGTAATTATACTAAATTCAACATTCTCAAAAGATGTATGAAAATTAAACATCAGTGTTTATAAACAGTAAATTTCTATTGAGATTTTGCAATTTAGTTGCAGTTAACTATGTCATATATGGTTTATACATAAAACCACTTACTTAACATTGTATGAAATATATCTACCAAAATTTTAAAATAGTACCAAATTATGGTCTTATGTAATTAGTATACCAGAGCTTTCGCGGACTATTTCTTTAAACTCATTCTTTGTGCTTGTCTCTAAACATGAAAGTTCTACATTTCCTGATCATCGGAATTGCTTTTCTTGTGAAAATGGCATTCATCAACATCTTGTTTTCAACAAGGGAAAAACAGATATCTTAAATTTTTGTTTAAGAACAAACTCTACATGTCACAAGGTTGACTTAAAAGGTAACATTCTACTTTTTGCTTAATTTATTTTAATAATGAATGTTGGTAATTTAATAAAATCAATAGATATAGTAGTCTAGGAACATTTTCCTTATTATTTTGTTCATCATAGAACCAGATCAATATGAGTAGTTGATTGAAAACATATAATTCTCTTACAAATAATATTTAATCAATAGATAATGGTGTTGTATTTTTATAAGCAAATAAAGTCAATATGGGTCTCTATAAAACTTATTATGAAGTAAATGAGTATTTTAAAGTCACATAGAGTAAGTTTTAGTGATGAAAGTATGATGACTGTTTCATTTGCCTTCATATACAACTAAACAACTCCCTATAATATTCATATTGGATGTGAAGTTTATGTGAGATGAATCCTAAGCCTAACAATCCACTGTTTTTGTTTCTGTGCTGTCATCTCTTCTAGGTCTTTTGAATTTTTCAGTTCTGATTGCTGTAAGGAAATTTAGGGTTTTTTTTTTTTTTTTTTTTTGGTTTAATCTTTAAGATCGCTATCTAGAGAGTCACACTGAAGTGCCCTGACCTGATAGTCAGATTCAATTTTCATATCTGCCACTCAATCTGTGTCACCTTGAAATGCCATCATCTCTCTGACTTTCTTTTGCTAATGTACAAGGTAGTTATTGGGTGACTTTTAAGTTTAGTACTATATTTTATAAAGCTCAGATTTTTCAGGAAATGAGTAGTTATGTCGTTGTGAAGAATTTGAGTGATACCCAAGGGCAGTATTTAAATCTGCCGAAAACCCAACTGGCCAGAAGAAGCTGAGGAAGGGTGGAGGCTTCATGCCAGTCCTACCTGTCCTGACATTATAAACTGGTCTGGCCCTCAGGAACTGTATACACACATTTCACATTAGCACTTTGGACCCACATATAATTGGTATTGTTTTACCGAGGTAGGTCACCTTTCAGCTGTGCTTGAGAAAACTGTGAACAAAAATACTTGTGTGTTACTTCAAAGACATTTAAACATGTTTTAAACTAACGTTTATTGTTTAGAGATTTATTTTGCTTACATCAAAGTTGAGCAGAACTAATAAAGACTCCAGTGTTCTCGTTGCACTCACATACACTCAGCTCCCCACTGTCAACATTTCACATCAAAAGTCTCGTTTTATTCTGGCACTAAATAATGTTGCACTGTATGAATGAGCTTCAATTTATTTAGCTTTCCAGTTATCTGTAAAAGAATATTCTTTTGTTTCCAAGGTTTCGCAGTTATGAATATAGTTTACACTAAAACCAATGAGTTATTTTTTTCTGCCACTGTGATAAATACCTTGACTAAAAGAAGGTTGGAAGAAAGAATTCATTTCAGATTATAGTTACAGGAAGTACACAGTTCCTTGCGTCAAGAAAGGAAGGCATGACAGCAGGGACACCAGTAGTCAGGGAAGCAGAATTATCACATTCCATCTACACACAGGGAGCAGAGATGAAAAACAAGATTCAAGGCCAGGATACGAAACCCCAAATTCCACTTCTACAGCTGTCCTCCCACCCACAAGGCTCTACCTTCCAAAAGTTTATAACCTTCCCAAATCAGAGAAGCAGTGTCCAAACAGGCATTAGCCTGTGGATGACAGTCCATATTTAAACCACTTGTTTCTACCAAAATACTGAGACATTCTGCATTTTAGAGGATGACAGAATTCTTTTTTTGTCAGTGTTTGGTCGCCCTTGATACTGTTTTAATTTACAGTCACCTAGAAAAATCTGATATTTAGTATTTATTGACATACAATTTACCATTGTATATTGTTGGAGTATGAGTGTGAACATTTGTGTGTGTTTGTGTGTGTGTGTGAGATACTGTGATTTTAAACTGCATCTTTGTATAAATTAGGAAAGTACTCTGATATATCCTCTTTGTGTTATTATAATGAAATGTTTATTCACATACTCGTCATTCAGTTGTTTGCTTTGATATTATAGGATTGTAAGAATTCTCACATTTTGGATAAAATTCTTTCTCAGATATCTTTTCCCAAACATTTTTCCCAAACATTTACTCACTTCTATTATTGTACTCTGAGCACTACTTATTACAGAGAATTATGAAAAGGTTTTCAGCAGTAGTGTTTTTCAGTCTTGGAATATATTATTGAAGGTATATGTGGACTTTTCAATGCACAATGCCTATCTTTTATTCTAACAAATTATATATTTTTATATTTGATTCATTCTAAGAGACAATCATAGGACTATCATTGACATTTTGCTGTGCTTATAGCTTTCCTGATATTCTTTTAGAAGCATATTTCTCATCATCTCATTTCTCATGATATTCATAAGTTTTATTAATTAGAACAGGTTGAGGGATATTTCCTACATGCTTCATGTATTTGCCAAGTTTTATAAGTATTTTGTAATGACAGGCAGCACTTGGCAGCTATAGCCTAGAATCTATACCAGAGAACTCTTGGTTAAACTCTTTAGTATTTTACATAATCTGTCATATAATAGAGGAAGGAAAATAAGAGTTGAGGTATATTTTACACAATCTGTCATATAATAGAGGAAAGAATATAAGAGTTGAATAGTTTAGGCACTATCTGAGACAAATATTAGTTGGTGTGCTTTAAAGTGAAAGCAATTTGGTCAAAAAATCCTTAAAATATTTTGAATCCACAGAATATCTTGCCCAGTGCTTTTGCCATGCTGGCTTCATGTCAGTCACATACAGAGTCTGATGTGAGGGAATGACAAATGCTGTTGCCTGAATTTTAGTTCAGTGTCTAATTGGTTGAGGTCGGACTACAGGCTGATATTTTTAAAGAATGGAAGATGATTCCAGTCTGCAGCCCAGTGAAAACCGATGATCTAAATCAGGAGACTTGGGTCAGACATAATGAGGTGGTGACTCATACTGTCTTGCTCATCCATGTCTTGGTATAGCAGATGTCCCTGCCACACTTTCTTCTTTGCCTCTCACTGCTGCTGTTTTATCTAGTTGACAACCTTTGCCCAATCTCAGCACAATTTGGACTGCAAAGGTAAAACATGGAAATAAGCAAACACATTTTTATAAAATAAGATTTATAAGTAAAATATTTTTAACCACTTGACTTTGGTTTGTGAAAAATATAATCAGTTAATACTTAATGTATTTATTAATGTCTTGTTAAATATGTGTTTTCAGCAACAGAATCTTCAAACACAGACTTTGTTAACACTGTGGAGTTGGGTATTCATTCTGATGAGTTCCAAAACCTAGAAGAAACCATCTCTTTTGAGAAAAATGTAATGGAGAAAAATATATACCCAGGAAATAACCAAAATTCTGTTGATTCCTGCATGCCAATTGCAAGCAAGCGTTCCTTGTCAACCATAAATTTAACTACATCTTTCATGGATGAGAATTTATCTCTAGACATCATCAGGTCGTTGGAATGCAGCAATCTAAATGAGAGGCCAAACTTGGAAGATTCAAGCACTACAAAGCCACCACTGGTAAAAACCTATTACATTATATATAATGATGTACTTAAGAAAATTATGTTTTGATGTAGTACATAAAAAAGGCTATCTTCTACTGTAGTTATGACACCTGCTAGGCTAGGGTCAGCTAGAAGAGGAGGAGGTCCTCACCTATCAGGAGATTAGGGAAAAGGGTATAGAGGGAGATGAGGGAGGGTAAGTGGGACTTGGAGGAGATGAGGGAAGGGGCTGCAGCAGAATACAAAGTGAAAAAATTACAATAAATAAATAAATAAATAAATAGAACCAAAACTATGCTTCCTTATAAGGTGATAGCTAAAGGTGACTCATTGGAGCAGACACTAGGGGCTTGTATAAGAAAAATTCTTAAGAGGTGAATGTCATTTTAACATGCATTTTTCTGTTACAAATGAACTAAAGAACCACCACATGGGTCTATCAAGAATAATGGTACTTTTTCAAATAAAATTTGCTTATGAATAATAGAGTGTAATGCAGTCTATAATATATAGCTATATGTATATTTATACATACATAGAATACACACATATATGTACATTCATATGTTTATTGTTGGAAGTGATTATCAGTTCAGGTGCAAAGAAAATGATCCGTCATCTATGATGTAGGTAGAGAATATCATGATTTCAAGGATATGGGTAAGTAAGAAATACTGGAGCAAGCAAAGTGGCTCATTCTTGTACTCAGCCATATTTTAAACTATTTCGGAATCTCCATTCTACATAGCAGTTGTGATTGTTGATGATAAACTCCTCAGAAATTAGGTAAATCCACCTTTTTGCATCCCTTCAATTTATTTAAAGTCAGTTTGTGCAGCTGAACTGAAACAAGAACTAAAATATGTGGGGGGATGAAACTTGAATTGATGCTAACTCTGTTTGGCACAGGCTGAATTTTTGTACTGTCTTATGAAAAAGCATGGCATCTTTGAAATATAAAATTGGAACTGAGATTTCTCCAAAATTCCAGATTCTTAAACATCTGCTCAGACACTGAGGGATAGACCTGCTACTAAGAGAAATAACCATATGTGCAACATAGTGATAGAAACAGATCTGGACAGATTTGGGCCAGGTCAATGAAATATATGACCTGAGAAATGAAACTGTGAAGCAATAATATCACACTAGTCGGCATGTACTGTCCAGTTGTATGTACCTTCTTCCCTGAAGTTTCCAAACCAAGATATTCACTAATGTTGGTCATTCCTAGTAATGCCATGATATATGTGGGGGAGGTAAATCCAAGTCCTTTCTGGAAGGAAATTTCTACAATTTACCCAGTAGTAGTTTTTGCACTCAAGATCTTACTTCAAATCAGCTTTTCTTCCTACTACCTCAGTGGAGAAAGCAGTAGATTATGGTATCTACTTTCAACAAAAAAATAAAGCAAAAATTCATTTTCCCAGATTCCACGAGGCACTGTGAAGATGGTTTGATTTATCTACTCATATATGGAGGAATGCTGTAGTTAGGGAATGTTCGTTCTTCTACAGGAGGAGAAACCGACCTGATCTATCCTCAGAATGCTCAGTGGAAAATGGCTCAGGGAGCCAACATGGATTGGTGGCTCTCTAAACATCTAAAGTATTTGTGAAGGAAAAAAAAAGCCAGTTTTTTGAGCAAAATTGTCTGGTAGCTTCTACAAATATCCACAAGACCATAGAAGGTTCACAGATGTTGAAATCTTAGACCATTCAGTTTGCTTTCTCTCTTTGTCATCTTGTCTCCATTTCCTTTTCAGAAAGGCTCTCACATGTAAGGTGAAGCTGAAAAACTAATTACTAGAAAATGTATACAAATCGTCTCTTACCATGGTTCTGTTTACAAACTGTGTCTTTATTATTCTGTTAAAGCAGTACACATTTACTAGACCCATATTTCAATTCTGAAGTTTATTTTTTTGTGGTCATGGAATATTTAGTAGGATTCACAATGGTGTCCAGTTGCTGCTGAAACCCAGATAAAGTATAAATTTGACGACTCAGGTGTATTAAACACAATTTCAAAATAAAATCCTTTTAAACTCAGGGATATGCTTATTAGGGTATAAAGCCACTGTGAACAAAAGAACATACATATTCATGAATGGAAGAAACACAGTGAAAATCAATGAATCATGGGCCTGGCCTAAAAATTATGAAAACTCAATTATAAGCTAAATTCAATGTCTTTAGAAAGAAATACTGATGATAAGAAAGATATAATACAGAAAAATAAAGTTGCATCAACACTAGAAGCTCTTTTTTATATAAAAAGATTAGTAAGACACAATTCTAGATGTATGGGCTGGGAGAAAATGTACAAAAATGAACCAAAATGAAATATAATATAATTTAAAACTTCCATTACATCAATGTGTTATTCAAATAATTTAATATTGTGAAAAGTGGCTTAGATTTTTCTGTAAATATGACTTATGAAAATTTAGTGTGAATGAATTTAAACATCTAAGGAGACACACGCCATTTGCCATGGTTTGACTGTGTCTTCCAAAGTTCCTATGTTGGGAAGTTAATCTCCAGTGCATGAAGCAGTAAGGTTAAGGGGTAGAGTGCTCAAAGTGTTGATCAGGTCATGTGTGCTCTTTCCTTATGAATGTCTTGCCTTTGTTATTGTGGAAAGACTGTTGCTGTCTGGCACAGTTTGTTACAACAGTAAGTTTGGCCACCTCTATCTCTCTTAGGTTTCCTTTCCTTCCACTTTTCTCCATGGGCTGGTAGAGCCAGGAGGACTTCAAAAGACATGCCCCCAAAATCTGAAAGGAAATTTACTTTCTTTACAAATTGCCTTGTATGTGAAATTCTATTAGGGCAACAAAATAATGAATGAAGACACAAAGAATGCATTTGAACTAACAGTAAAAGCATTCCTTTTTGTGCATACAGTTTTCCCTTCATAAAACAAAGCAAGTAAAACTTGGCTTGCAAGATTTTGCAGGTCAATTTTAATACATCATTAAATAATTTATATTCTAGTCTAATCACTAAATCTCTTGTGCAAAAAAATTCCCTAATTACATTCTGATGCCAATGTACCTCTTTTGGAGAAATTGAAAAACATTATTTTCAGCATGTAAATCCAGAAATCAGAAAATAATGAAGAACAATAGCAGTTATTTATTCGTAAGAAGTCAATCAAATAACTTTGAAAAACCCAGATGCTAAGGACATAGTAAGGAACTTAAGAAATTTAAAATATTTTCAGGAAATGATTGTTAAAGTATATCACCCATTACTCTTTTATTAGAACATTTTGAAAAAAATATGAGGTTTGTGGTAACTCTTAAAATAAATATGATATAGTTTAAGATGAATCAAAACTATACTTGTTAACAAGAACACAACTCAAACTATGTTGAAATTTAATTATGAAAAAATTCATATCGGAAAACATGATATTCTTGTTTTCTTTGCAGATATTTAAGATCTGTATTTACACAGATGCACACTATGAGAAGAATAAATAATAAAAGCATGCATTGTTGAGTTTATCAATAACAAAATGCAGCATGATTAGCTCAATGTAAAAGTTCTCAATGGCGTTTTATTTTTTATTTATTTATTTCTTTTGGTCTACAAATCTTTATTTTAAATTAAACTACTTAGATTAACTTCTGTGTTCAAGTTAGGTACTACATATATCTGAGGTTTAAAGAGTTCAAAAATTTTAAATGAAACCTTTAAAGGTTAATTATATTTTTTATTCCTCTTATTACTACTGTTAAAAATGTGTGCTTTTCTTCTTTTCTTTTTAAAGATTTTATTGAAAATAGATTCCTCTTTCATACAATATGTCCCAGCCACAGTTTTTCTCCTTCCAATCCTCCCAGTATACCTGTCTTTCTCTCCCGCAGATCCACTCCCCCTCCTTTTACTCTTCAGAAAAGAGCCAGGCCTCTCAAGAGACAACAGCTAAGCAAAAGAAGATACAATAAGACAAGCAGAAACTTTCTTATCAAGGCTGGATGAGGCCACCCAATAGGAGGAAAAGAGTCTCAAGAGCAGGCAAATGATCCAGAGAAACACCCTCATCCATTATTAGGAGCCCCACAAGAACACCTGGCGCAGTCATCAGAGAGACTTCCTCCAGCAGCAGACAGGAGTGTGCTCAGAGACCAAAGCCAGACATGTAGCAAGCGTTTAACTTGTAGGTCTCCATTGGGCCCTGCCTCTTGCAGAGCTGGCAACCCTGCAGAGGATGTGGAGGAAAGATTGTAGGAGTCAGAGAGAATGAAAAATATCAAATCAAGAAAGCAGGGCTCCCATGGGCTCCCAGAGATTGAAATGGCAAGCAAGGGCCTGCATCCAGTCATCTGTGTACACGTGTGTTTTTCTTAAAAGCGGCAACATTAGTCATCACAGAGCAAAAGCATCTTATACCTAATTGCTCAGGAAGTCATTATAGAATTTCATGAAAATATGTTCAACAGACTTACAGACAGTATCTGAAATTTTTTTAGTGTTATCGGTCTGTTTGTTTCAAAGAATCTATTTTGATCTGAGCACAGTATAAACTAATCGTCCTTTAGCAAGTTTCAAGTAGGCAGTGACGAGCAACAATCGTCTGAGAATAGTCTAAGCCAATGTCATGAAGAGCATAGTGCTCATTTGTGGAACACTAGGTTTTTGACCTCATATTTTCAAGGCGAATTAAGTGACCTTTATCTCTAGAAGTTCATCAGTAAAGCAACATGGACTGCACTCCACGGTGGAATAAAACTGTGAATTGTTTCACAGAAAATGTCTTCTGCTAATAGTAGTTTCAACATGAGAGGCAAGACATTAAGAGAGTGCCTTCATTCAGCAGTTGGCTAAGCTAGTCTCTGGGGTAAGTTGGATTGTAAGTAGGAAGAACTTGCCTAACAGAAAGGCACCACCAAGGAGTCTATTCAACAATGAGACTGTTTTAGATTAAACGTCAGAAGAGTGGGTGTTTCACAGTCTGAAGAATGAATTCTTGCTTTCAGATACTCACGGAGTTGAATTCACTCTTTCTTCATCCCTAATGAAAATATCTGAACTGATTGTAATTTCCCCTTTACAAAATGAAAGTAATTACCTTACCAGAAATCATGTGGAAATCTGTTATGTTCAAGAGTAAAATTAAAGTTCAAGAATCAGGGGTAATTTTGGCTATGATGTTTCCTGATATCTAAATTGAGTGTAAAGTTGTTCTTTTTGGACTTCTGTCTTTGTAAAGTATTAACTTCCTACTGAATTATGCACTATTTTTTTGGGCTATACTGGGGATAAAAATAGACTAGTTGGAGGTTCTTAGTTGTTCTGGTTCTAAAATTGTCCATAGTAAACTGTTTTAGTTTCGCAAAAAAAAACAGTACAAAACAAAATATCACTATTATAAATTGCCAAACCTATACTCAGAGTTTAAAAACATTTTTTTAGAATAGTAATGGCATGATCCATACATATTAGAGCTCATCAATATCAGGGACAATTATGAATAATGTCCTGGAGAGTGGACTAGGATTTCTGAATGATTTATGTTACTGGTTGCCAGCATCATTTTAGGATGATTAAAGGTAACCTGTATATTTGTTTGGCTTTATAGGAATCATTGTGTGGTATTTACTTTTTTGGATCAAAGTACGTTTGAGCATTAATTACATTGATTCTGAATTGTTAATACTGATAATCACTCTCCCTGAATCTTGAATCAATCTTGAGGTCTTATGTATGAATTACTTGTTTCCCCCTAGGATTCATATTTTAAGTAAAGGGCCTAGCTAGCTAGCTTAGATACCCTGCAGGGTAGCATCTTTCAGAGGCCCTCTGTGGTAGGCTCCTGTTCTGTTCTGTTTCCTCCCTCTTCATTTTCTTAAGTAATGATTGATGGAGGAAGGCCCAGTCCATTTTGTGTGGTGTCATCCCTGGGCTAGTGGTCCTGGGTTTTATTTATTTATTTATTTATTTATTTATTTATTTATTTATTTATTCTTTTATTTATTATATTTTTTTATTACTAATTACATTTTATTAACTCTGTATCCCAGCTGTATCCTGCTCCCTTATTCCCTTCCAAACCCTTCCTCCCTCCCTCCCTCCCTGCCCCTTGAATCTGACCCTGTTTTATCAAGTATCTTCAGCACTGGCTGCAAAGTCCTCCTCTGTGGCCTAGCAGGACTGTTCCTCCCTTGCGGGGTGGGGAGGTCAAAGAGCCTGCCACTGAGTTCCTGTCAGAAATAGTCCCTGTTCCCCTTACTATGGGAAAACAATTGGTTACTGAGATACCACGGGCTACATCCGAGCAGAGGTTCTAGGTTATATCCATACATGGTTCTTGGTGGAATGTCAGTCTCAGAAAAGACCCTGTGCCCAGATATATTTGGTCCTATGGAGCTCCTATCCTTTCCACATCATACTAACTCTCCTTCTTTCATATGATTCCCTCACTCTGCCACAGGTTTGGTTATGATTCTTAGTATCTGCTTTGATACACTGCTAGGTAGAGTCTTTCAGGGGTCCTCTGCAGTAGGCTCCTGTCCTGTTACGGTTTTCTCCTAAGTCCAATACACATCCCATTTGTCTTTCTAAGTGAAGATTGATCATCTTACCCCGGGTTGGCACAAGAGACTACTTCTTAACAGAACACCAACAGCACAGGCTCTAAGAGCAACAATCAATAAATAGGACCTCATGAAACTGAAAAGCTTCTGTAAAGCAAAGGGCACTGTTGTCAGAATAAAACGACAGCCTACAGACTGGGAAATGATCTTTACCAACTCTATATCTGACAGAAGGCTGATATCCAGCATATATAAAGAACTACAGAAGTTAAAAAGCAATAAATGAAATAACCCAATTAAAAAATGGGGTACGGAGCTAAACAGAGAATTCTCTGTAGAGGAATATAGAATGGCAGAGGAACACTTAAAGCGATGGTCAACATCCTTAGCCATCAGGGAGATGCAAATCAAAACGAACCTGAGATTTCACCTTACACCCATCAGAATGGCTAAGATGAATAACACAAGTGACAACACATGCTGGAGAGGTTGTGGAGAAAGGGGAACCCTCCTCCACTGCTGGTGGGAATGTAAACTGGTACAACCACTTTGGAAGTCAATCTGGCACTTTCTCAGACAATTAGGAATAGTGCTTCCTCAAGACCCAGCTATATACCACTGCTAGGCATATACCCAAAATTTGCTCAAGTACACAACCAGGACATTTGCTCAACCATGTTTGTAGCAGCTTTATTTGTAATAGCCAGAACCTGGAAACAATTCAGATGTCCCTTAACGAAGGAATGGATACAGAAAATGTGGTATTTTTACACAATGGAATATTACTCAGCAATCAAAAATGAGGAAATCATGAAATTTGCAGGCAAATGGTGGGATCTAGAAAAGATCATTCTGAATGAGGTATCCCAGAAGGAGAAAGACACACATGGTATATATTCACTCAAATAGTCTTATAAGATATGATAAATATAATGAAATCTATACACCTAAAGAAGATAAACAAGAAAGAGGTCCTGGGTTTTATAAGAAAGCAGGTTGATCAAACTGTGATGAGCAAGAAAGCAATACTCCTCCATGGCCTCTGCATGAGCTCCTGCTTCCTGGTTTCTGCCCTGTTTTAGTTTCTGTCCTGAATTCCTTGATGGTGACCCTTGATGAGGAAGTGTAAGCCAAATAAACCCTTTCCTCCCCAAGTTGTTTTTGGACATGGTGTTTTGTCACAGCAAGAGAAATCCTAACTTAGAATCTTTGTAACTCAGATTGCCCTTGAACTCATAGATATCCTGCTGTTCCACTCTTTCCTATGTGTCAGGAATATAAGTACAAGCCAACATGTCTAGAACATGTTTTGTTTTGTCTTTTAATCACAATCATAATCTGAACAATAGTGAGTTAGGTGGCAGAATAAGTATAGGTACTAACTCTAAAAGACACACGGTCAAGATTTGCTAGGTTATAACTACATTAACATCAAAAGTTATTTCTCTTCCTCTTTCCTCAATTTCCAATGTGTTTGCTTTAGGCTGTGTATCTATTTGGGTAACTTGGATTTCATCCACGTTCATCATCACATCAGATTTATTCTCATTGGCATTTTACTTCATCTTTTAAACTTTTTTTTTTTAATAAACACAAACACTAGTTCAGAAACATATGTCAGAGTTTCCTCACTCTAGCCTAATTCATGTGAAAAAGGTGCTAGCGCAGTGGTTCTCAGCCTGTGGGTTGCAACCCCTCTGGGAATGGAGAGGCCCTTTCACAGGGGTAGCATATCAGATATCCTGCATGTCAGACATGCAGTGTGATGTATAACAACAGCAAGTTGTGAAGTAGCAATGAAAATAATTTTATGGTTAGGAGCCAGCACAACCTGAGGGTCACAGCATTCTGGAGGTTGAAAGCCACTCTACTGAGGGAAGAAGAAATTGAATACAGAAAAAAATTACTTCACTTTGTAAATTTTCAACCTTCTTGGGTTAATAACAACTTCCGGTTTATAGTAACAGTGTTGCATTTATTGGATCTAAATATTGGATCATTTTGTCTCCCTATTACACCCTAAAAGTTATCACAACAGAGTTGGTGTCAAGGTCATAGTAAATTACTCAGTGAATGTATGAATGACTTTGCCAGCTAGAAATAAACAAACATTAAATGTTGTTTTGTAGTTATTACAAGAAATAGCCCTCAGAAAAAAACCTATAAATGAGCCATATCAAGGACTTGAGAAGTTCTTTACTCCCGATAAAAATGAAAGACTCGACTCTCTTCCTTCATCAAGCATAGAATGCTGCGATTCCTGTTCCGGGATAACAGTCACAGGTAAATTCTGATCAGAAGTCATGACCTTTGGGACTCTCCAGTCAAATCCTCACTCAATTAAAAAAAAAAAACAAAAAACAAAAACTACCACCATATAATAGCATAGTAGGCAACTATATTCCATGACTAAAACCTTTTCTTTGTTTTTTTCTGAAAGTATTGATGTTGTGTATGCTGTCATATTTGAGGATATCAGAAATTAGGAAAAGACAATAAGAATATCGGTGGAAGATCGTGTTAAGAATGTTAAATCAGCACTCATTTCATATCCCAAAGCAGCAAATCTCTTAGAATCACTTCAGCTAAACATTATCTTTAAATTTTGTCTTAAAAACAAATCATAAAAATATCAGGATCTCCTAAATTTTTAACAGTAATATGTAATTTCAGTGTCTTTCTGAAATATTTGTATCGTCTTTAATTGTGTTAAGAAAAGAAATAAATTTACTTTTGACTGTTGTTAAGTGTGTGACTCAGTGGCACTTTTTACTTTCATAATGATAAATAACATTGGTAGTGCCACTTGTCTCTAGAACACATTTTACCTTGTTAGATCAAAATTCTATTCTCATTAAACATAATTCATTATCCTCTCATTAACCCCCAGCATTCTTCTGCCTCTTTGTATAATTTCTCTTATTCTAATTAACTGATTCATAAAGTGGACCAGCATATTTAATTTAGCTTAGTGTCCCAAGTTTTATCATGTGCAAGAAAGAATGTTTTTAAAATGAAGTATAAAAAAAGTAAGACTAGAATATGAGTCACTATAGGTTCATTTTTTTTTTCTTTTATGCATGCCCCAAACTTCCAAAACTCCAGGGGACTGAGTTTGAAAATCGCTGTTTAAAAATTGTGTTTATAAAGGAAACCAATCCTTTCTTCTTAAGGCTGATAATATGCCACTGTATGAACGTATCATCAATGAATCTCCCGCCCTAACATGAGTGACTGTATACAATTGCTGAATTGGAAGATTAAGGCAGATCAGCAATCTGGGAACTCCCTCTTGGCTTCCGGACCTGTCAGTGTCCTCCAGAAGTGTACTGTTTCTGTAATCTTGGGAAGGAGTCCTCAGGAATCTTGTAAATTTCAGTTTTCCCAGATATGTGAACTTTTTGTTATTCATTTTTTTTCACTTCCTAATTTTTGTGAGCTTCCCCACGTCTTTGTAGAGAGAGTTCTCCAAATAAAAGTATTGGAATTGATTATTCTTTTTATTTTTCCTTTTTTATTCGTATGAGCATGCATGTGTGAGCATGTACACAGTTGCATTGAGTGTAGGCAAAAGCAGGTATCTGTGTGCATATGGAAACCAAGGTCATCGTTTGGTGTTTTCTCTATTTGTTGTCCATCTTCTTTCTTTTATAGCAAGACTGTGGAGCTCTCTGAATCACTAGACTATCTGGTTTTTGAACTCCAGGGATCACCCTGTCTCCACTATGGACTGATGGTTTTAGTGGCCTCTGACACACTTGGCTTTTTATACAAGAGCTAGGGGTCCAAACCCAGGCCCCTAGCCTTTAGTGACAGGCACTTTGCTGACTATCCCTGACTATCCCATCACTTTATGTTTAGTTTTATTTATAAAACACATCACGTCAAGGACTTTGTACGGAGATTTTTTTTCCCCGATTCAGTAGTTTTACATTATATCATATTTTTATTTCTTTTTTCCTTTTTTAATTTTTTTTAAATTAAATTTTTTATTTATCACAATTTATTCACTTTGTATCCCAGCTATAGCCTCCTCCCCTATCTCCTTCCAGTCCTACTCTCCTTCCATCTTCTCTCCCTATGTCTCTCCCCTAGTCCAGTGATATGGAAGGTCCTCTTCCACTTCTATCTGACCCTAGCCTATCAGGTCTCATCAGGACTGGCTGTATCGTCTTTCTCTATGGACTGGCAAGGCTGCAACCCCAGAAGGAGGTGATCAAACAGCCAGCCACTGAGTTCATGTCAGAGACAGACCCTGCCTCCCTTACTAGGGAACCCACTTGGACACTGAACTGCCATGGGCTACATCTGTACAGGGGTTCTAGGTTATCTCTATGCATGGTCTTTGGAGTACCAGTCTCAGAAAAGACCCCTGGGACCAGATTTTTTTGGTTCTGTTGGTCTCCTTGTGGAGCTCCTGTCCCCTCCAGGTCTTTCTAATCTCCCTTCCTTTCGTAAAATTCCATACATTCTGCCCAAAGTTTGGCTATGAGTCTCTGCCTCTGCTTCCATACCTTGATCAGTAGTGTCTTTCAAAGGCCCTCTGTGGTAGGCTCCTGTCCTTTTTCCTGTTTTCTCCCGTGTCTGAAATCTATATCATTTTCCCTTCTGAATGAGGGTTGAGTATCTTCCCAAGGGTTCTCCTTCTTGCTTAGTTTCTTAAGGTTTTAGTATGCTTATCCTATATTATATGTCTAACATCACATCTATATAAATGAGTATAAACCATGTGTGTCTTTCTGCTTGTGGGTTACCTCACTCAGGATGATCTTTTCTAGTTCCATCCATTTGCCTGTAAATTTCATGATTTCCTGGTTTTTAATTGCTGAGTATTCCAAGAAGTCCCTCAACTGATAAATGGATCCAGAAATTGTGGTAGATTTTCCATTACTTGAGTTTTGGTGTTTTGTTTGTAATGCTAGGTCTTGGCATCATTTACATTATGTACTCTTCATATGTTTAACTGCATTTTAGGGGGTTGTCATGTTATTCAGTAGTAAATGCAGAGCTTTGTTATTTACCCCCCACCACAAACACAGAAGTGTCTTTGTTCATAAACTATTGTATCTTAATTTATATTGTCATATGCTTTAAAAGTTCTTTTTATTTCTATGAACATTGAGTATGTTATTGACATTTATAGTATTTTTCTTTATTATTAAGGCACAGGAGCTCAATGCGCTTTATTTTACAACTGAGACTGCATTTTATAATACATCTCTGCTAAAGTTTCTTAATTCAGATTAATATTGTTTGGCAGTATAGCAGAAAAAATAAGCAATGGATTTAAGTGATTTTTTTCTAATATGTTGAGATATTATTTTTAATTAAATTTTATTTATTTATTTTTTAATTTTTATTAATTACACTTCATTCACTTTGTATCCCCCCATAAGCCCCTCCCAGTATCATATATGTATTATGATTACTCTTACAAACTATTCTATTTCATTTTTATTCTATCTCTATTGATTTTCCCTGTCGTAGTTAGAGCAATAAAGTATAATGGCCAAAAGCAACTCAAGGAATATGTTTATTTCATCTTACACTTTCATATCATACTCTGTCACTGAAAGAAGTCAAGGCAGGAACCTGGAAGCAGGAACTAAAGCAGAAGTCATGAAGCCATGGAGGAATGTTGCTTATTGGCTTGTTGCTCACAGCTTGCTTGCCCTACTTTCTTATATAACTCAGGAACATCAGTCCAGGTTTGGCACCACCCCACAGTGAGATTGGCCTGCACACATCAATCATTAATCAGGAAAATACTCCGCAGATAGCACTACAACAGTCCAATGTTATGGAGGTGTTTTCTCAAGACTACCTATTCCCTAATGGCTAATGAGGTTGAGCATTTCTTTAAGTGTTTCTCTGCCATTCGATGTTCCTCTTTTGAGAATTCTCTGTTTAGCTCTGTTCCCCATTTTTTAAGTGGATTACTTGGTTTTTTGCTTTTCTGCTTCTTTAGTTCTTTATATATACTGGATAGAGGAGGACTTTGCAGCCAGCCCTGAAGATACCTGATAAAACAGGGTCAGATGAAAGGGGAGGAGGTCCTCCCCTATCAGTGGACTTGGAAAGGGGCAGGGAGGAGACCAGGGAGGGATTGTGGGGTTGGGGAGGGAATGAGGGAGCGGGATACAGCTGGGACACAGAGTTAACAAAATGTAACTAAAAAGAAAAATAAAATAAAATTAAAAAAAAAAAGACTACCTATTCCTAAATGACTCTAGATTGCATCAAGTTGACATAAAACTAACAAGGACACCTTTCTTCCCCACAAGTATTATTTTTTTTCCAAGTTCATGTATTTTTGTTGCTGTTTGTTTTGTGACCTGTTGAATTTAACCGCACTAGTTCTGTGACTGTGAGTTTGGCTTATCCATTGAAGCCCTGTAGGATCATACAACTGAAAGATGAATCACATTATTACAGCCTATCAGGAGATTTCCAGGAAGGGGTAGAAATGCCCGAGCATCTCCTGTATCTATGACTCACTGTTGACCTGTGAAGTCTTATGGAATCGTAGTGCAGGCAGCAGCAGCTCTTGTGAGTTCGTGACTGCAATGGCTGTATCACATGCAGAAGAGCTTTTCAGAGCCCTTCCCCCTGTCTTCTGGATTTAATATTCTGTCCATGTCCCGTGAACATTGAAGGTGTGGAACTTACCTTACCTTATACTTTATATTACTTTATCATTTTTTTCCATTTCAGAAAACAAAGTGTGGATCCCAGACAGCAGCTTAAATAGGCATGCTGGTATTCAAGGTGCCTTGTGCAATCTGCAGAGTGATAAAAATCTTCTTCCAAATATGCAACAGCAAAAGACAGGTACAGTCAACAGGAATGCAGAAATGTCACATTGCTGGCTCACTTTGTCTAGTTGTTTGATTCCTCCTATCTTATTAGTCATCTGAAAGTTTTGTGCAGTTATACTCCACTCTGGAATCTAAAGGCAGATAACCAAGCCATCACATGAACTCATATCTTTCCAAGCTGTTATATTCCTAGTTATTTTTCATAGCTACTTATTGGCGATTTATCTTAAAAATTTAGGTCAGAATATGGTGTGTTTCGAGCAATCCTCAAAGAATATCCTTTCCATGTTTGTTATGTTTTATGCTATGTTCCATATGCTTTTACTTCATTCTCTTAAAATTGAAACTAGAATCTTCTCTCATACAATATATCCAGACTCCAGTCTCTCCTTCTACTTCTCCCAGTCTCTTCAGGAGCCACAGCTCCTCTGTCTCCCTTTAGGAAAGAGGCCTCCAAAAGTCAACAACCAACACTGACAAAACAATATACAGCAAGACAAGGCAAATTCCCTCAAAATAAGGCTCGACAAGGTAATCCAACAGGCAAAACAGACAAAGACAAACCCACTCCCACACTTAGGATTCCCACAAAAACCCCAAGCGAATGTATGAAGAGGACCCAGTGCAAACCCTTACACACCCCATGTTTGCTGCCTCCATCTTTGTGAGACCATATCTGCCTTGCTTTGTTGATTCAGTGGACCACGTTTTCCTGGTATTCTCCATCCTCTCTGATGCTTAAAGTTTTCTGCCCCCTCTTCCATGGGATTTCTTAGCTCTGAGGGCAGGGACCCAATAGAGACCTACAGATCTTATAAAAATCATTTGTACCCATTTGTGAAATCATTGAACTATACCGAGATTGCATCTTAGAACCAGGATCAATATTATTTGCTCTTAAATCTAATACTCTAGATTTTTATGCTGGGTTCTTTTATTTTTAAAGATTATGATTACATTATTTTCTGTGTTATGTGTACATGGGCACACATCGTTGGCTGTTTATCACAGTTATTTTCCTGATGCATTACTAAAATGATTAGAATATTTCCCTTGTTCCATAATACATGTTATAGTATATCTGCTTTTTTCTGTATTTAATTTGAAGTTGCAATACATAGCTAAAAATTTAAATCAGGTCAACACAGATGTGTGTAACATGTTAACACCGTGTAAGTGTCTGAGGATGAAGGGATGCGTGAACATTCCCCCTGCTCTCAGTGAGATTGCAACTTAGGTGGAATACTTGACAAAATGGGCTGTTTGCTTTGGTTTATAGCCTCTCTTTAAGCCAGAAATTTAATTACAGATGATTTGCTCATATATATACGATTTATATGTCTCTTTTGCCCTAAACTCTATGATTAATTCTTCTCGGTTGGCTTAGATCTTTCCTATATGAATTTACATTGATTTCACTGCCAGAAATGAAATTACAAGTACCAAACCACCCTTTTATCATAATTTGGGAGGGGGGAACTCATTAATTAGTTACCTATTGTCCCATCAAATTCGAAAGCAACCAGAAGTATTCTGCTTCCTGCCTCCTGGGCAAGGTGAGAGAACTGTGTTTTAAGTCACTGTGTATTGTTGAAAATAAATTTAAAGACATGCTGTGAGAAATCAGTTACAAAGACAAATGTTTCTAAGTAAATAGCCAAATGTTTTTAAGTACCAATTTGGGGCAGATGCAGAGTGAGTAATATACTGTAAAAATCCTTTGTTAGAGCATTTGTCCTCTGCTAGTCACCGCTAGCCACTGGAGATAAAGAAATGTGACCCAGTAGCTTAGAGCCCATACAGAGGTTCTCAGATGTCAATGTCAACATCGAATAGAAAACATTAATGAAAATTTGTTGCTCTTCTCATTAGAGACATTGATTCATACAGGATTAAGTAAGACACCTTATAATGTGTCAATAATTCTCTCTGGTGTTACTGTACATTCTTCAAAAGTCTTATTTTGAGAAAACTGCTGGATATAAGAACTACAAAAGAAATTACCATATATTATCTATAATAGAAGAGTGTGTTTATTTATTAAGCACGTTGTTTATTTTTTGGAAGCAGAGATGATAAAATAGTTCAGATTTTACAGATTACATGACATTATTTTAAATTAATTTATTTTGTTGTTAATGACAATTTATTCACTTTGTATTCCAGCTGTAGGCCCCTCCCTCATTCCCTCCCAATCTCACCCTTTCTCTCTCATCTCCTCCCATACCCCTCCTCCAAGTCCACTGATAAGGGGCAGTCCTTCTCCCCTTCCCTCTGACCCTAGCCTATCAGGTCTCAGCAGGACTTGTCTTCCTCTGTGGCCTGGTAAGGCTGCTCTCCCTTCAGAGGAAGGTGAACAAAAATCCAACCACTGATTTCATGTTAGAGACATTCCCTGTTTCCCTTACTAGGGAACCCAGTTAGACACTGAGCTGCCATGGGCTACATCTGTGCAGAGGTTTTAGGTTATCTCTATGCATGGTCCTTGGTTGGAGTATCAGTCTTAGAAAAGACCCCTGGGCCCAGATTTTTTTTGGTTCTGTTGGTCTCCTCTTGGAGTTCTTGTTCCTTCCAAGACAGGAACTTTCATCTCCCCTTTCTTTCATGAGAATCCCTAGTTATGGGAACAGGGACTGTCTCTGACAGGACATCAGTGGCTGGTTCTTTGATCACCTCCCCCTGAAGGGGGAACAGCCTTACCAGGCCACAGAGGAAGACAATGCAGCCAGTCCTGATGAGACCGTCAAAGGGAAGAGTAGTAGTATCTCTCCCATCAGTGGAATTGGGGAGGGGCATGGGAGGAGATGACGGAGGAAAGATGGGATTGGGAGGGAATGAGAGAAGGGGCCACAGCTGGGATACAAAGTTAATAAAGTATAATTGATAAAAAATACATTAATTTAAAAAATGTTTCCCTGCATTCTACCCAAAGTTTGGTTATGAGTCTCAGCATCTGCTTTAATACCCTGCAGGGTAGAGTCTTTCAGAGGCTCTCTGTGGTAGGTTCTTTTCCTGCTCCCTGTTTTCTCCCTCTTCAGATGTCCATCCCATTTGCCTTCTGAATAAGAATTGATCATCTAACCCAGGGTCCTCCTTTTTTGCTTAGCTTCTTTAGGTGTACAGATTTTAGTATGTTTACCTAATATTACATTTCTAATATGACATTTTATTTGAGTCTTTAAAAGGTAATAACAATGACCAGTTAGGAGAGTTGGGAAATGGGTTCTGGACTGAGGTAGTAGCCTGAAATATAATTAATTGCTCTTGGCAATGCAACAAGATAAGAAAATTTATACTCTGAACTGATGCCAGTAAATGTAGGAATGTTAATACCTGAATAGTCCTAAAATGTAAAAGCACAGAATACATACATGTTTAGAGGGGAGTCTCTTCCTCATTCAACCTTCCTCAGCACCCCTCTGTTTGTAAAGGTAACATGGTAGATGTAACAACTTCAGCCAAACACTAAGAAGTCAAGTTGACTTGCACTAGCTATAACCCATTCATTTGTAAATGCTGCTTCCTCTTCCCCAGTGCAGCCCCAGAGGAACCAGTTAAATGTTCACTCCTCCCGGGAAGCCCTTTGAGTTTCCATCTTTGGCTTGTGCTCCAATTTCACTCCTACTCATTGCAAAACTCTCCTAGCTTTCGAACTAGCTCTACTACTTAAAATCAGTGAGTGAATTATTTATAGTTTCAAACAGAAAATTATTGATATGTATTATAACTTATGGGGATTATATTTTAGTGTGAGCAAAGAACTTGACATTTAGTTGTCTAAAAGCATATCATAGCTACCAATGGAAGGTATCAAAAAAATCTTCCTTTTTGATGGGTGACTGTATCTGAAGTGCTATCTCCTCTCTTCTCAAGGAATCTCTTCCCACCCTGTTCTCTTCCAGGCTCTGCTCTGTTCTTAGGCAGATTATACTCTTATTTTTTCTCATGTATCCTACCTTTGCTAGAAAGCAAAAAGCAGCCTTCATACTCTTTGTTGAATCCTCAGTCATGGACACTGTTTCTAGTATTTTTGTATGGAAATTGACAACAGGGTTAATGTCTGATTCATTTTAGAATATTCAGATTGTGGCAGAGCATTTGACAGATTTAGGGGTTAATAAATTTGATTTTTATCATTGAATTGAATTAAGTATTAATTCACAAGTTCTCAGACTTGGATGGAATTTAACATATTACAGTCTATAATTCTGTATATTAAAGGTGAGATGTGGGTTATCATGTTTCAGATCACATACTGATTTCTGATTCAGTGAGGAAAGATAATAAGTTTCTTAGCAACTCAGCTGAGGATTTTCCCCACTAAACGACGATGTTCAGTGAAAGCTCTTTGTGTTCCTAGAAGTCTTAGAAATTATATTTCAGTTTTTAATGGTAATTCTTAAAAGTATGCAGAGTAACAAGTATTCCAATAAGTAATATTTTGCTAACTTAGTTTATGATTAAAAGTATTGGGTCCTGTGATAAAAATATTGTTACTAAGATGTTACCCAAGGAGGCTGGAAAATGGCTCCGTCAATAAACTGCTTTCCCTGCTTGCAAAGGGACATGAATTTAATCCCAGAGCTCAAATAAAAGCCCAGGACAATGAAGCATGTCCATAATCTAGATACTCTAGAAGTAGAAGCCAAGAGATCCTGAGGACCTGCTTGGCCAGCCAGTCTAAGCTGAATCAGAATGTTCCGGGTTCAGTGAAAAATGCTGTCTCAAAATTATGAATGATTCTGCTGGGATACCTTGCTCAGGATAATCTTTTCTAGTTTCTCCCATTTGCCTGCCTGCAAATTTCATGATTTCTTTGTTTTTAATTGCTGAGTAATATTTCATTGTGTAAATGTACCATACATTCTGTATCTATTCCTTGGTTGAGGGACATATAAGTTGTTCCCAGATTCTAGATATTACAAATAAAGCTGCTATGACATAGTTGAGCAAATATCCCTATTGAATGGTGTGGCATCTTTTGGGTATATACCCAGGAGTGGTATATCTGGATCTTGAGGTAACACTATTCCTAATTGTCTGAAAACGCACCATATTGATTTCCAAAGTGGTTGTATAAGGTTACATTCCCACCAGCAATGGAGGAAGGTTCCCCTTTCTCCATATCCTCTCCATAATACACCAGTCCTTGAGGTTTTTTTTCTTGGCCATTCTGATGGTGAGGGGTGGAATCTCAGGGTCACTTTGTTTTGCATTTCCCTGATGACTAAGGATGCTGAACATTTCTTTATTAAGTATTTGTCTACCATCCAATATTCCTTGGTTGAGAATTTGCTTTTTATCTCTGTACCCCATTTTTTAAATTGGGTTACTTGGTTTGTTGCTTTTTAACTTTTTCAGTTCTTTATATATTCTGGATATTAGCCCTCTGTCAGATACAGGGATGGTGAAGATTTTTTTCCCAGTCTGTAGCTGTTGTTTTGTTCTGATGACAGTGTCCTTTGCTTTACCGAAGTTTTCAGTTTCATGAAAACTTGATTGTTGATTGTTGATCTTAGAGCTTGTGCTGTTGGTGTTCTCTTCAGGAAGTTGTCTCCTGTGCCGTGAGGTCAAGGCTCTTTCCAACTTTTTCTTCTAACAGATTTAGTGTGACCAGTTTTATGTAAAGATCTTTGATCTACTTGGACTTTACTTTTGTGCAGGATGATAAATATGGATCTATTTTTATTTTTCTACATGTCGACATCCAGTTAGAACAGCACCATTTTTTTCCATTACATTATATGGTTTAGGCTTCTTTGTCAAAAAGTAAGTTTCCATAGGTATGTGGGTTTATTTCTGGGTCTTTGAGTCTATTCTATTGATCTACTAGTCTGTCCCTATGCCAGTACCGTAACGTTTTTATTACTATTGCTCTATGGTATAGCTTTGATCTTACATGGAGATACCTCCAAAACATCTGTTATTGTACAGGATTGTTTTAGCTATTCTGGATTTTTTGTTTTTCCATATGAAATTGAGAATTGTTCTTTCAAAGTCTGTAAGAAATTGTGTTGGTATTTTGATGGGAATTTCATTGAATTTATAGATTGCTTTTGGTAGCATGGCCATTTTCACTATGTTAATCCTACTGATACATGAGCATGGGAGATCTTTCCATCTTCTGATGTCTTCTTCAATTTCTTTCTTCAGAGATGTGAAGTTTTCATTTTTTTTTTCAAGCAGGTCTTTTACTTGCTAGTTTAGTCATACCAAGGTACTTTATGTTATTAGAGTCTATTGTGAAGGATGTTGTTTCCCTAATTTCTTTCTCAGTCCATTTGTCTTTGCAATATAGGAGGGCTTAAGTCTTTTTCAGTTAATTTTTTATCCAGCCACTTTACTGACGGTGTCTATCATCTGACATATATGGTATATATTCACTTATAAGTGGATATTAGCTATACAATATAGGGAAAAAAATACTAAAATCTATAGTCTTAAAGAAGCTAAACAAGGAGGACCTTAGGAAAGAGGCTGAAACCTCACTCAGAAAGACAAACAGTATAGACATCAGAAGTAGGAGAATATAAGGAATAGGACAGGAACCTTCTTCAGGGGACCTATGGAAGACTCTACCCCATAAGGGTATTGAATGAGATACTGAGAGTCATAGCCAAACTTTGGGCAGGAACTCCACAAGGAGACCAACAGAGCCAAAATACCTGGGCTCAGGGGGTCCTGCAGAGACAGATAATGCAACCAAGGACCCTGCATGAAGAGGACCTAGACACCTGCTCAGAGGAAGCCCATAGGCTGCTCAGTTTCCAAGTGAGTCCCTAGTAAGGGGATTAGAGGCTGTCTCTGACATGAACTCAGTGACATGCTTTTTGATAGCCTCCCCCTGGGGGAGAGGACAATCTTGCCAGGTCACAGAGGAAGAAGATACAGCCAGCCCTAATGAGAGCTGATAGGCTAGGGGCAGATAGAAGGGAAGGAGGACCTCCATTATCAGGGGACTAGGGAAAGAGCATAGGCGTAGAAGAGGGAGAGTGGGTGGGCCTAGGAGTAGATGAGGGCGGGGGCTACAGTGGGGATACAAAGTGAATAAATTGTAATAAATTGTAAATAAATAAATATTTTAAAATGAGCAAAACTGAAAACTAAAAAAAAAAAATGTGAATAACTGAGGAAAGAATTCTATATTGACCTCTAAACTTTCTATACCTGTACAAAAATAAAGTTAACCCAAAGTACATGCTGTAATTATTTCATCAAATTACATGTTATATATAGATAGCAATCACAATTAAATTAAGCATTATTTAGTGATTGATTTATGTGTCATAACCTCATTAATAGTGTTGTGCTTGATTCTATCATATATCATCTTTTCAATATTTAGTACAGTTTCAATACTCATCATAGAGTCTATATTTTTAAGCTATCACTAAAGAAAATTTGTTATATCTAGGATCTGACTGGAATCAATCAAATTACTTATTTTTTGATACTATATTGTCAATGATACTATATTTCCGTGTGAGTGTGTATGTTTGCTCTTTGCTCATATACTTAGTTTTAGTATGGGATGACAGTTTCAACTGGCATTTTTCATCAGTGACATTTTTTCATGTTGTGTTGAGTCTTAATCTTAGCAAAACTATTAATAAGTTCGTAAATTAAACTCTAAAGTGAATGTTAAGTATATATGAAGCAATAATAAATAAAATCTCCATGTTTTGTTGACTCCAAAATATAGTGGAGCATATTTCTAGCAGGGAAGATGGTCTGTCCTTTTGCTTTGTGCTAGCATATCTGATCTATCCCGTGGGTACATTTTATTTCAATTGGGATTAATTAGCTTCAAATTCAGTGGTTAAGCAGATGCTGCTGGAAGCGCCAGCTAGTGGAGTTCTCTCCTGAGTTTTCTGAAGGGCATTTATGTTATTTTATAGTTTTCTCACTTCACGTTTTATTGTTGCTATTGTTGTGAAAAAGCGAGGCCTTACTAAAAACACCTTCCTTTTGTTTGCTATATTTCAAAGAGAAATAAAAACACTGTTACATTTTGCATTTGATGAGGCATTGTGATACAGGAAAAAGAACGTTTTCTGGAGATCCAGGACATTCGTGTTCTGTAAAGAATTTCTGCTTGTAGCTGTTTCTCTCCTGGGATGGGACATGATGCAGGAGACATAGTTTACTCCTTCCTGACTATGAATGACATATTGAATGTTTCCAAATTCTATAAAGGGAAAACCACTTTTCGATTCTGGTCATCAAAGTAATTCTTGAGGGCATTTAAAGAAGAATCAATACATAGGCATATGACTGTTGATTTACCTTTCTTCAGAATTTTTTTCTGCACACAGTCATAAAAGGGTCAAAGCCTGTATTTATAATTACATTTTTCAAAGTAATTTTCAAAATTGATTTTAGCAGTGTTCATTAAAGTCAGTAGCCTCTATATTACATTAGTGAGTCTCAACTAACCATTTACAGGCTGCGTCCCAGGCTTCTGAGGGGATCCACTGTACTCAATGCAGAATAAAAAGGAGGAAAACCGGGAGGAAGGCAAACTTATTTTTTAATTTATACAGGGTGACTTTCATAGTCATTTAAAACTTAAATTTCTCTTAGTCTGTATAGTGACATAATGTTACTTGGATATGTTCAGTCAATCATGATTTCTATAATAATGAGAGTTGCTTATCTCAAAATTTTACACAAAGCTCATTTCTTTTGTGAGGTTAAAAACTTACATTTTGAATTATTTATGTTTGATTTAAAAATAGTTCTATAAATCTGATTGTAAATTAAAGCAATACACCTGTCCTGTGAATCTTTGAGTTCACTTCTTAAAATTTCCGATAGCTTTTGTTAAAGAATCTTTTGTGAGAAAGAGAAGATTTTGAATTACTTATGCTGTAATAGAATTTAAAGCATTCTCTTTCTTCCTGTGGCAAAACATTGCATGTTAAATACACCAACTGAGCCAGCTTCTGAAATGGGTCAAGAAACAATTCTGCCTGAGAGGAGGGGCAAAGGAAAGAGAAACAGAAAGGGAAAAGGAGAGAGAGGCAGCCTGTTTTTGTTTTTTCTGAAAAGAAAACAGAGGGGCAATGGATCTAGGGGAGAGGGGAAGTGGTGGGGGAGGGTAAGAAGAGTGGAGGGAGGGTAAATTATAGTTAAGATGTATTGCATAAGAGAAGAATCTATTTTCAATTTTAAAAGCTTTATTAAAAAAAGCGAGAAATATAGCATCTTATATACAGTGCTCCTGGAAAGGAAAACCAAACAAAATTAGCAAAATTCTATCATACAATGGGAAAAGTTCAGTTTTCAGGATCCAAAACTGCAGTTCCCCAAAAGCCCTGGCCCAAGGCCATTATTGGCATTGCCAAGCAAGTACCAGATTTTAGACAAAGAACTAAGTCCTTTCTCCATGCATGAAGACCTCAGAGAAAGTCCTGAACTGGCCTAGCCCTCAGCACTAGGCTCTTTGTCTTTATAATTCTGATAAGTCAAACTAGTTCTTTAAGAGTATTCCATGTTTATCTTATTCTATCCTCTTTACAAAGCACAGTGCGGTATTTTCCTAGAATTTAAGGAACATATTAGGTAGTCAGCTTTGAAAGCCATGTGTTACACTGGTCTGAAGCTAGCCTATCATATGTATATTTTGCCTTAGCTGTCACTAAAATTAAGTTATCTTTTCCTGAGTGCAGAAAAATGATGGAGAAGAGTTCTTTATGTCACAATGAATGTAATCTGAGATTAATTCATTGTGGACAGCTCGAAGAAGTGACTGTCGAAAGTTTTGCCTTTCCCACCAATACTGTTGGTTGAATTATTACTGTTTTGTGTTCAGGCAGGAAGCAATTTGTATTACTGATGCACTGTGGGGTGGGGCACAGCAGCTGGCTCCATCAGTAAGATGTTTGTCTTCTAAGCACCAAGACCTGAGTTTGATCTCTAGATCTCATGTAAAAATGTCAGGGCTGGTGGTACATGCTTGTGATCCCGGGGCCTGGATGACGGCTCTAGACAGAACTCTGGGGCTCACTGGCCAAACACTGGAGTCTAACTTGTAAACCTAGGCCAATGAGAGAATTTCTCTCAGAGGATGTGGACGGTGTCCCTGATGATGAGAACACCAGCGAGCATCAACATGTACTTGTCCACGCATGTTCTCCCACGCACACGCCTGTACGCACTAAACTAAACAACCAACCAGACAAATACACACACGTTGGGATTTCTCTCTCTTTCTCTCTCTTTCTCTCTCTTTCTTTCTCATTTCTTAAGACAGGGTTTTTCTGTGTAGCCCTGGCTCTCCTGAAGGCACTCTGTAGACCAGGCTGGCCTAGAATTCATAGAGATCCACCTGCCCTTGCCTCCAGAGCACTGTAGTTGTAAGATTAAAGTTTTGCACTTCCACCCTGTTTACACTTGGGACCGTTTTTTTTTAATTAAATTTTTATTTTTTATAATTACACTTTATTTACTTTGTAGCCTAGCTGCAGCCACCTCCCTCATTCCCTCCCTCCCTCCCTCATCTCCTACCTGTCCCTCTCTAAGTCCCTTGATAGGGGCGGTCCTCCTCCACTTCCATCTGTCCCTAGCTTATCAGGTCTCATCAGGACTGACTGTAATGTCCTCCTCTGTGGCCTAGCAAGGCTGTTCTTCCCTTATGGGGGTGGGGGGAGTCAAAGAACCAGCCACTGAGTTCATTTCAGAGACAGTCACTGTTCCCCTTAATAGGGTACCCACTTGGATACTGTGCTGCCATAGGCTGCATCTGAGCAGATGTTCTAGATTATATCCATGCATAGTCCTTGGTTGGAGAGTCTCAGAAAAGTCCTCTGTGCCCAGATATATTTGATCCTTGTGGAGCTCCTGTCCTCTCCAGGTCTTCCCTTCATTCATATGATTACCTGCACTCTGCACACTCCTAGATATATATCCAAATTATGCTCAAGCACACAACAAGGACATTTGCTCAGCCATGCTTGTAGCAGCTTTATTTGTAATAGCCAGAACCTGGAAACAACCCAGATGTCCCTCGAAAGAGGAATGGATACAGAAATTGTGGCACATTTATACAATGGAATACTACTCAGCAATTAAAAACAAGGAAATCATGAAATTTGCAGGCAGATGGTAGGATCTAGAAAAGATCATCCCTAGTGAGGTATCCCAGAAGCAGAAAGACACACAGAGTATATACTCACTTCTAAGTGGATACTAGACCTATAAGATAGGATAAACATACTAAAATCTGTACACCTAAAGAAGCTAAACAAGAAGGAGGACTGGGGTAAGATGATCAATCCTCACTTAGGAAGATAAATGGGATGGACATTGCAGAAAACAAGAAACAGGACAGGAGTCTACATAGAGGACCTCTGAAAGACTCTACCTAGCAGTATATGAAAGCAGATGCTGAGTCTCATACACTTGGGACCTTAAAGCAGTTGATTTCTTTCTTTCTTTATTGTAGACCAAACCCCACAGAGACCTGCAACAGTGCATCTCCCTGTTTCCAGATCCACTCGAAATGGTTCCAGCCACCATTTGTCCTCTTATCCTCGACCAAGAACTGCAGCTGTTGAATCCCTATCCAAGGCTGCCTCTGAAATTTCAGAAATTGAATACATTGACGTCACTGATGAGAATGAGGTTTTCGGAGATCCGACTGCTGATCAACAAGCCTTAGACACTTTGGAGAAAGAATTAAATGTGCTGAGAAACCTGTCAGGTAAATGCTAGATTTTACATATAATATGCTAACTCTGTACTCTGCTTCAGTTTTTAAAATTTTTAATTTAATTTTGTCATATATTATGTCCTGACTACATTTTTCCTTCATTTTTCCCCTCCCAGTACTCCCAAATCCACTCCCCCTCTGTTTCTCTTCAGAAAAGGGCAGGTCTCCCATGGATATCATATCACCTCACAGTAAGACAAGTCATTTCCCCTGGTACTAAGGAAGGACATGGCCACACAGTATGAGGAAAAGGGTCCCCAAAGCAGGCAAAAATGTCAGAGACAGCCCCACTTCAACTGTTAGGAGTCCCACATAAATACCAAGCTACACAACTGTAACATAAGCGAAATACCTAGATCAGACCTATGCAGGCTCCCTGATGGTTGGTTCACTCTCTACGAGCCCCTATGAGCCCAGGCTAGCTGGTTCTGTGGGTTTTCTTGTGGTATCTATAACCCCTATAGCTCCTCCAATTCTTCTTCCCCCTCTTCTGCAGGATTCCCTGAACTTTGCCCAATGTTTGGCTGTGGGTCTCTGTATCTTTTTCCATCAGTTGCTTGATTAAGCCTCTCTGATGACAATTGGCCTAGGCACCAATCTATGAGTATAGTAGAACATCATTAGAAACCATTTCATGAACTTGTTTTGTGTGTGTTTGTGTGTGTGTGTGTGTGTGTGTGTGTGTGTGTGTGTGTGTGTTTGGCCAGTGGAGTGTTTATTCTTCGGGGCCTGGCTGTGACATGAGAACCTTCATGTTTGGGGAGAGCAGAGTGTTTCAGTGTATAAAGCCATTTGACAAGACTGATAAACTAGCATTGATAACTAAGCAGGTCTGTGAGGATGCCTTTAATCCCAGCTCTTGGTAGGCAGAGGCAGGTGGATTTATGAGTTCAAGGCCAGCGTGGTCTACAGAGTGAGTTCAAAGACATCAAGGGCTACACAGAGAAACCTTGTCTCAAAAAAAAAAAAAAGTAAAATAAAATAAAGAAAAGAAAGAAAAAAAAGTAATTGATCACAGAAACACACATGGTGGAATTCCCCAAGTTTCTTCTTGACCTCTTTTTATGTATCCACTGGTATGTATATGGGTGTATGTACAGACACACAAATAAAAGGTAAGGGAAATGATTTAAAAGACAAAATCTTTTTTGTCTTTCTGAAAGTGCAAAGAGTGTCTTCAGCTTTTCAAAATCTTCTGTCAGAGGAATCTGTAGGATAATTGAGCTGTTAGGACTTTTAAAGCAGCCCTTCCCAGCTTTAAATATATCCATAGACCCCCTGGGGCCTTCTTCAAATGCACATGGAGTTAGTGTGTCTGCATAGCTAACAAGTGCCCAGGCAATGGCCAGGCTGCAGGGTAACAGACCACAGTTTGGAAAGAAATTCTACTTGCTCATTCTATTTCCTACCTGAATAGCTTCAAAGAGTGTGACAAATGGCCGCTCTCTTCTTGAACATTGCAAGTGTCTAGCAGTAACAAAACATCAGGGAGGCAATCCTCTCACAGTCATTCACAGTTTGAAGCCAAGTGTAGATGAAGAGGACAGAAAATTATCTGGGTTTGGGTATTCCACACTTGTCCCAGCCCTTCCATCCTGTTTCTTTGCCGTTAGTAGCCTTATTCCTTACTAAGTTTAGTCAACTTTGCTACTTTTCTATGAATGACTAATTCGATTTTGGAAACTTCAGCCAATATGACAAAAAAGATAAACAACAAAAACCAAAAAAAACCCCCTCACAAAACAAAACAAAACAAAAAAACCTTATCACAAAATCTTACAACTCCTAAAAACTACCACTATTAACTACAATGAGTGTCATTTTTAAACATGTTTATACCATAAGTACAAACATAAAAATAAATATTTACAGCAAAGTTGAATCACTCTAACTGAAGAGTGTATTTGTAGTCACCCCAGAGAGAGAAGACAGTAACGGACCATAGAAGTGATAACATCCATGTCCTGTTTGCTGAAACAATTGGGGTATCAGGAGTGTGGGTAATCTCAGAGGTTGAAGCATGGTAAAGCCCGACCTGGCATGAGTGACTATTTCCCCATGTTCTGCCACTATGGCTCACTGTTCAGCTTGCTGGCAGCTTCACTGACAGGGCTTTCGTCCCCAGGCCCACTCCCTACAATTCCTTACTGTTTATGAAACATTTAGAGAGATTTCTTGAGCCTTGTAAGATGCTGCTCTTCTTGAATCTTGTAACGTTCTCCTGAGTTTTGAGTTTCCCTCATCCTTTCAAATGGGAATGTTTCAATCCTGAGGTAAACGCCTACGCAAAGATGGATGGACATATTTAAAAAGGAAGGAGGTGTATTGTAACTTCACAGAACCAGATTCCTGCTATTTTGCAAAACACTTTTAAATGGTAGCTAGACAAGCATATAGATTCAAAAGCTTATTAGGATGGAAGTATACATGTCATCAAATTATTATCACCAGACTACTGCTGCCAAGTTAACTATATAAAATTGTTCCACTTTAGACCAGAACAGTAGAATATTGACAGTCTATTCGAAATTTTGTGTATATTCTTAAAAATTAAGAAAACTGGAAAAAAAAAAAAAACACTAGGCAGTTGAAAGTGTTTCTTTGTGCTTTAGTTTTTGGCATTAGTTCATCTCTAAAATAAAAGATGAACATTTATTTGCTCAGTTTATTAAATAATATTAAATAATTAAATAATAGATGGTAATGAATACATCTCAGTGAGTTATAACTTATCTTGTTAAGATTTCCTACTAGCAGTGTTGTCAAAGCAAAGACTCATGACCAAACCTTTGGCAGAGTACAGGGAATCATAAGAAAGAAGGGGAGTTAGTCTGATGGGGAAAGGATAGGAGCTCCACAAGGACCAAATATATCTGGGCACAGGGTCTTTTCTGAGACTGACATTCAACCAAGGACCATGTATGGATATAACCTAGAACCTCTGCTCAGATGTAGCCTGTGGTAGCTCAGTAACCAATTGGTTTCCCAAAGTGAGGGGAACAAGGACTATTTCTAACAGGAACTCAATGACTGGCTCTTTGGCCTCCCCACCCCCCAAGGGAGGAGCAGTCCTGTTAGGCCACAGAGGAGAGCTTTGTAGCCAGTCCTGAAGATACCTGATAAAACAGGATCAGATGAATGGGGAGGAGGTCCCCCCCTATCTGTGGACTTGGAAAGGGGCAGGGTGGAGATGAGGGAGGGAGGGAGGGAGAGACTGGAAGGGAATGAGGGATCGGGACAGGGCTGGGATACAGAGTTAATAAAATGTAACTGATAAGAAAAAAATAAAATTAAAAAAAAAAGATTTCCTTTCGGTTTCTTTCTTGCTCAAAATTCCTGAGAATTAACTTCTTTGTGTTTTCATTTATCTTGAAAAGTTTGATATGATATTCTTGAAATGATGTCTCTAAAATGTCTTTTTAGTAGCTCTCTGTATAGGTGTGTGTGTTTGGGTATATGGATGATGAGGAGGCAAGGAGGAGGGCGAGTGTGACATGGCCAGTGTGGAGGTCAGAGGACACTTCTCTCAGGACACCTTTACATGGGCTCAGCAGAGCAAAATCAGATGGTCAGGCTTTGTGGGCTATATATAGCTTTGCCTGGAGAGCCAACTTGTTGGGCCCCGTCACATGTCTGTTACGACTGAGTGTATGTATTCCTTTGCAGAATAGCAGACATCTTTTTACTGTCTATTCTCCCCATTTTTCCATTGACATTTTGTTTGGTTGAGCTTAATAGTCCAGTTGTTTTTCCCTGCTGGGAGGGCTATCTGGTTCTTTTACCTGAAGTGGCTCCAGTTTAGAAACCCCTGAGGCTGCATTGTCATCTTCTGTGGCCTGGTAAGGCTGCTCCCCCCTCAGGGGAAGGTGATCAAAGAGCAGGCCAATCAGATTATGTCAGAGGCAGTCCCCCTTCCCATTACTATGTAACCCACTTGGACACTGAACAATGCAGCCACTCCTGATGTGAACTGATAGACTAAGATCAGAAGGAAGGAGAGGAAAACCTCCCTTATCAGTGGACTTGGGGAGGAGCATGCATGAAGAAGGGGGAGAGAGAGTGGGACAGGGAGGGGAGGAGGGAGGGGCTTATGGGGGGATACAAAGTGAATAAAGTGTAATTAATAAAATTAAATTAAATTAAAAAAGATATTGTACTTCTAGATAAACAAAAATATAATTTTGATAGAATCTTTGTTTTCTTCTAATCTGTTTCTTTGCATCACAAAATTACTCATGTTTAATAAGTATTGTGAAATAAAGTAAAAGAAAGAAAGAAAGAGATAGAGAAAGAGAAAGAAGAGAAAGAAGAAACCTCTGAGGACTTTATACTTGAAACACAGATCAGTTTACACTCGTAGACTGAGTCCTTCTCTTTTAAACTTTCCACAGGCACACTCCTGGCTCTAGACCCTGCTGTGACATAATCTGATGCTCTCTTAGTTTACAACCTCATGCTTTTTCTTCACATTTCCTTCCAGGAAGAATACATGAAGTGTTTTCTTGTTTAATTGTTTTGTTCTTTTTTCTTTATTCATTCTGATCATATTTCCTTTAGGCCTATGGACTATCTCATCTTATGCTCTTGTCTCCTTAGTGACAGGGCTAAGATTCTATGCCAATTGCTTCTTACAGTGGAAGCTTTTCTTTCTGACTGTAGAATAAATTCCTCAGTTTCAGAAAAAAAAGTCTGCTTTTGTATTCTTGAATTGGTTTCTGGTTTATTCTGCTTTCTCGTAATGGGAACCTATTTTCTTTAGTTGGATCATCTCTTAACAACGCCTTTCCAATATGTCCTTCACTTACTCTATTAGTTGGCATTCTCACAATGGCTGTCTCCCAACAAAAAGTCCAAAAATTTGATGTTCAATCTATAATGATGAGTGTCTCCACTGCTCTTCAGAATACGCCCAAATCCCAAAGAAGTAGGTTCTAATGCTAGCGAAGGAATGGACTTCCTAGTGAGCATTAGGGCAAGCAGGCAAAGAACAAGAGCCCCTTCTTTTTTACATAGGCAGCCACCAGGAAGTATCACCCAGATTTAAGATGAATGTTACCATCTCAAGTGATCCAGTCAATAAAAATCTCTCACAAGTATATCCAGCTCCTTGAGTTTTGGCTAATTCCAGATGTCAAGTTGACAGACAAGAATAGCCATCAGGGTTTCTTTACATGGATTTTAATTCTCTCTGTATTTGTTGTGCTTTTCCTGAAGTTCAAATTCTACTTCAGGATTTAAATATCAAATTCTCTAACTATTTTGCTTTAATATTACCTTTGATATTATTGGTAGAGTTTTTTAAAAGTAATTTCAATCTTTCAGAAAATTTGTCAATTAGAGAAAAAACATGTAGCAAACTCATGTATGTATGTACATTCTAAGACAGCAAGAGAGAAGAGTGAGAGAGGGAAAGAAGAAACAGAGGGTAGAGGGTGGAGAGAGCAGAGCAAGAGAATGCATTTTTTGTTTTTGTACATTTTTTTGGACCCTTTTGAAAGTTAGTTACAAACATTGTGACTTTACCAGAAATCATATCAGTGTGTACCTTCCTGAACAAGAACACCTCTTACACTTGTGTGCTGCAGTGTTCGGAGTGGGGCAATTAACACGGTCAGAATACTTCTCTATTCATAGGACATGTTCAACAGTTCTTTCCTGAAGCTTTTGTTTGAGATCACTATTTTTCTGGTATAAGATCCAACTGAAGAATAAGTGGCCATTTAACTTGCTTTGTTTTTTTTTTTTGTTTGTTTGTTTGTTTGTGTGTGTGTATTAATTTTAATTTAATGTTTTCATTTTTTTTGTTTTTTTACTTTTTTATTAATTACACTTTACTCATTTTTTATCCCCCCATAAGCCCCTCCCTCCGCCCCTCCCGATCCCACCCTCCCTCCCCTTTCTGCATGCATGCCACTCCCCAAGTCCACTGATAGGGGAGGTTCTCCTCTCCTTTCTGATCTTAGTCTATCAGTTCTCATCAAAAGTGGCTACATTGTCCTCTACTGTGGCCTGGTAAGGCTGCTCCCTGTTTTGTTAGATCTTTGAGATTAGTTTTGTTGTTGTCAAAAATAGTTTGTTTTCGTTGCTTCTTTGTAGGCAAGAAATTTATGTGGAATATTTTTATGGTCTTACTGCGTGTCTTCTGCCAAATTCTTTTATTTATTATTAGTAGTATTGAGAACAAGGTTTTACAATATAGGCCAGCCTGGTCTGAAGATTGCAACCTAGTCCAGTCATGCATGTAATTAAGGATCTTCCTGCCTCTACCACCAGCCTGATTGTTGGGATTATAGGCATGCAATACAAGGCTTGACTTCAGGTTAATCTTCCATTTATGACTGCGCCATGCCACTGATTCTTGGATGCTCTTGTAGGGGCACAGCTGGTTGTCATGCCCCATCTTTTCATCTTCCTCCTGTTGACTTTGTGTCTTCTGTGATTATCATAAGATGAAGTATGCCTAAAATCCTTTGCTTTGCAGTGGCACCAGTCTTTTGTTTAGTGCTGCTGTCTGGAGTCGGGTGTTGTCCTTTCAGCCTAGAAGCTGAATTGTGAAGAAGAGAAGAGTTCAGGGCTAGAATTAGATGTTGTAGCATAGTCACTTCCAGTATCGTTGATCTAAAGGAACTTGCATCTAATAGCAATATTCATTGTATAGTGAGTGACTATTTTTCTGTGAGTCCTCATTTTTCTAATCTAACAAGTAAGGGTGATGATTTTTTTTTAATATAGCCAAACTTTTAGGATTTTTGTTTCATAGTAAATCTTATCAAGAGTCCTCAAATATAAATGAGATTAGGTGACTCTCTGTGATTGCTTTGGGATTGTGGGAAAAGAACTTCATCTCAAATTTAATTTATCTAAGTGTATCATAATTTGAAAATCACTGAGCTAAATAATTTTAAGGAAGTTTTAATCTGTAAATATATTGAGGTCTATCTTTCATTGGGAACAATGTAATTTACTTTCAGTGGAGGAAATCTGCTTGCTGAAAAACTGAAAGTTACTCTTAACCATCAAAACTAATATTATTCTGTCCAGTGGAATATTGTCAGTTTAGTGTTTATTCCTTCTAACCAGAAAGTTAATTATTTGACCCATTTGTAAATGGGGAGAAGATAGCACCCAGTGATGGAGATAACCTGAACAGTCATCATAGTATTTGTTGTGATAACTTAGATGGCTTTGTGCAATAAGGATATTGTTCAGTTGGTAGAGGGCTAAAAAGTAGAAAACTCTGGAATTGAGCTCCAGCGCCTCGTGTATAGGGTACAGTGACTCACTTCTGTAATTACAGCATTCACCTGTAATTACAGTGATAAGAGAGTTTGAAGTTCACAGTCATCCTGGGCTACATACTGTGCCAGCCTAGGTTATGTGAGAAGCTGTGTAAAGAAAGAAAGTTACATCAATGTCAGAAAGAACGCTCTGAGATCTAACCTAGAACTATTTACTTCCATACTTGGTTCTAGAATAGTTTGTATAAAGATAATTTTGCCTAAACATTCTGTTTGTCTACCCCGAGGGTACTGAACCAAAAGCCAGCTGAAGAAAAGGGAGAAGATTTAAGGTTTACATGCTCCTCTCCCTCCTTCAAGTACAAAGTAGTATTTCCCCTAAGCAAAGAAACTGAAAAAGAGGGAGGAACATTGCAGAATATAACAAGCACAGAGATAATAAAGTGTCTAATGAAAAGGTAAATTGAAAACTGCATAAAAATCTAGTGTTAAAGAAGATTCCTTTCATTTGAAATTTTGTGAATTGCCAGGATATTGGCTATAATTCACAAGCAGCATGTATATTTCAAAAATCTGTATGATTAAGGGGACCTGTTAACATGGTCTTGTTTACTTTCTCTTTCTTTCCCCTCTCTCTTTCCATTTGGTACTAATGATTAGTTTTATACATGTTAGTAAGCACTGTACCTCTTTGGCTGAGCAACATGGAATCTCAGACAAGACTTCACCATCCTGCAAACATTAACAAATTGGTAGGTGGTGACAAGTCTGTATCTATTCTCTTTTGTTGTTTATCATTCATTCTGGGTATATTCCAGTACCATATGCTGTTCACATGTTTCTCAGATGTGCTAGTGATATATGAAATGACATGTTTCAGGCCCTTCAGAAAAACTTCACTGTCTACCATTAGAAGATTTAAGTCAGGTGTCCAAAGACCTCCTTGGGATATTATGTGAGAGTGACCCCTATGGAACTGAGTTCAGGTAAGTGAATACAGCCTCCTGTGAAAAAAATGGGGCATAAGCGAATTAGATGAGCTCCAATCAGTTTTCTGTATTATGAAAAGAAATATTGCCCACATTTATTAAGCTTATTACCATCTTATTTTCATAAAATGTTTGGATTTTGTGCGGACCTAGTAGTATGATTTAGTGAAATGCTTAAAAACTTGTTACATTAATTTTGAAGATACTTCTTTGCAATACAGTGTGTGTCATTAAAAGGGAGAAAAAGAAGTAATAATACTACAGTATTATATTGAAAAATTGTCTTACTTGAATTAATCTGATGAATTTCCATAGCTCACATTAATTGACTCTTATCCAATGTAAATATTAAAGAATAAAATATTGAGTTTTCCCTTAATTTGCACCATTTTATACTTCTTTGCTTATGGGGATCAATTTAAAAGATAGGTCAGACTGGCAAATGCTTCAATAACGCAATAAGCTTGGCTATTAATGGCACTGGAAGTTTTGAGGAAAGATGCCTCCTTTAAAAAATAAGAAAACAAATTCAAATTAAAAGTCTCTCTAATTATAATTCTCTCTGCTTGGTTTTAAGCCTTATGCTCAAACAGAATTAATAGTTTGTAACTCAGTCTTGCTGGAAGAAAAATTATTTTGCTTGAGCTCTTAAAATTTTTGCATTTCAACACAAATAACATGTTAAAAATGAATAGTATGAAACTACTGTTTTTATCCCTAAAAGTTATTGAAGCCCAACTTAATTAATATTTGTTCTCATTATCATTTCACAAAATTAATTTTATAATAAAAATATAGGGGGATAAATGATAAAAAGCAGGACTTACAACTAAAAGAGTCACACAAAATTCATCTTGCCCTGGTATTCTCTTCCCATCTGGTTTACAGAAAACATTATGAAGTGTTGATTTAGTCTTTTTGGATTTGATAAAAATAATCTATCAAGGCCCTATGTGCAAAACAGAGTGAACATTTTCATATGATCTAGATATCCTGGTCACTTTGGATCAAATTATCTGACTGATACAGACTATTTTGTTCTCCCAAGCTATTTATAAACCTCGAACACTCACATGCTTTGGGCATTCCATACCCCCTACAGATAAAATACTGAACAAAATAAATCAATCAAGAAAAAAAAAGGCAAGTAGTTAGTGTCATTGAATTTTAGCTTTGGTTTATCTTGAATGACTAACCATATCATTCTAATTTATTGTATACAAACGGGATATTTATCTGAATGTCTATGCAGTGGGATTCCTTTAAGCAGCCAATGACAGGATGAATGTTCTTAATAATTACCTGGGACTCTGCAGGTTTTAGAAGTTCCTCAAAAAACGTCAGGGAAGAACACTACTGGAGCACACAAGAATTCTTTTCCTTTGGTACAATAGTAGCTTTTTTTCCCCTGGAAGCAGGAAAATGATGAGATTTAGTCATTAAAAGAAGGCTTAGTATATCACAAGAGCATCAAAACTTACTGCCCCACTCAGCCTTCTTCCAATGACTTCAACATAAGTATAGATTATAAGACAAACGAAAGCTGAAAATTGGTACCATATGCTGTGTATTGATCTTCTGATGCATTTTCAGCTCTTCTAGAAGAAATACCGAAATGCAGTCTTCGCTGTCACCTGGTGATTACAGTACAGATGAGGAAGCGGAAGATTTTCTTGACAAGCAACATGTCGGTACACTACCCTGGGCGAAGAATGTTTAACAGCTCATTACTTTTCCATTTTTACCCAGAATAAACCAAACAACGGAGTGATTAACTTGCCCAGGTATTGAAGATTATTAATGACTCTGCTGTTTCTAAGCTTGGAAGCTAATAAAGATTAGTGATGTTATAAGCTTAAGGTCCTTTTCTTCCAGATAGCATATTATACGCCAAACCCTTATCTATATTGCAGATTGCACTGGGAATGTGTAGATCTATGTCAATGAAACCTAACGTAGAACAGAACAGGGGTGTGTTTAAGCTGGTTAATGTTTCCTATTTACTTATATTGAACATAATTATGTCTAAAAAGCATTCTATGAGCATGGCATCACAATATCAGCTGAGCTTGAAATTACAGTGCTTTCATCTGTGAAGATTTTTTGAAACTGTCATTTTTTTTTTTTTAAAGGTAGGGGAGCAGGGGCTTTCTCTGACATGAACTCAGTAGCAGGCTCTCTGAGCACCGCCCCCTGAGAGGTGCAGCCTTGCCAGGCCACAGAGGGAGACAATGCAATCAGTCCTGATGAGAACCTGATAAGCTAGGGTCAGATAGAAAGGGAGGAGGGACCTCCCCTATCAGTGGACTAGGGGAGGGGCATCGAGGGAGAAGGGTGGAATTGGGAGGAGAAGAGGAAGGACGCCACAGCGGGATACAAATTAAATAAATTGTAATAAATGATAATTTTAGAAAAATTGCAAAAAAATCTTAAATGCACATGAATACTCATAAAAATAAGTCATTTCAGTAGTTTACAGTAATATCTTCATTGTATATTTTAGCATAAATTAATCTTATCATTATTTTTGATCATTTTTGTGTTTGAAATAATTGCTAGCAATTCACAGATCACTGTCAATGGACTGCATTATTCTGTATAATCAATTTAGATTTATTTGGTAATACTCATAATGAGCACAACTTTATACTCCACTGGTTTGAAATTATCTATGCTTGCTCTTAATATCTTTAGCATAATACAAAACCTGCTATGTTGGTACCATGAGGATACTGAATAAAGTTGTAGTAAACAAAACAAACAAACAAAACATCAAAGCATCTTAGTTTGGGACAGTCCATGAACTGGAAGATTTCCTGCACCTGTTTGGCTAGTCATCAAGCCTCAGACACTATTGCAGACATTTCTGGGAAACTAATATCTGATGAAAGTAGAAGTTTCATCATTAGATATTGAGTAAATCAGCTTGTTCTGGATGATGTAAGATTTGTACATAATTTAAGAATAAATATTTTCCTCTAAAGGAGAGGAAATTCTGCCTTCAGGCTCTCTTTGGCAAGAGCTTCAGGAGCGGTTCTTTTTTGGGTCTCCAGGCTGCCCATATGCGATTTGGAGTTAATAGTGTAACTGTGTGAATTGACCACATTTCCACACCATCTTTCAGTCACATACACCCCAAACCCATGCCCCCCGACATGCCCATACACATACAAACACACATACACAGGTATGCATGCTCCATCACCACCTACATTGCTCTCATGCCTCTAGACAACCATAATGGAGGCTATTTGAAAGGTAGTCACTAGTGTCATAGAACATAATTTATTAATTATTTCTTGCTGCTGTGTCTCAGTTCCAGATCTTGGTTTTTGCGGCTGTCTGGTGGTTGACATAGTATTATAATTGACATATTTAAAAGATGGCAAGGAAAGCCCCGGAGGATAGTAGAGTGGTTGACACTTACTGATGTTTTACAGTGGTCCCCCCTGAATTTTGGACTTTACTGATTTAAGAAAAAGAATCATTGATGTTTGGTTGTACTTTTCCCACATATGTCATGCCTAAGGTTCAAATTCTCTTGCTATTCTGTTATCCTAGGTAGTATCCCTTTATATGGGGCCACAATGTAATTTTATCTTTGCCACTTTCACTATTGGACCAATATTAAGGTGGAATCAATACATATTCTCTGGTAGGCTTTAGCAATGGTAGATACAGAGCACATAATTTCTGTGACTACTAATATTAAAATATCTCTGATTAAATGTGATTAACATACATAAACAATAAGCATTCAGGAAAGCCAGTCATATTACCAGAATAGAATTTTGTAGAAGAATAAAGTATGTTCAAATGAGTGTGGCTACAGAGCATTTTTTCTTTTTTTAATTTTAATTTTAATATTAATTACAGTTTATTCACTTTGTATCCAAGCTGTAGCTCCCTCCCTCATTGCCTCCCAATCCCACCCTCTCTCCCTCATCTTCTCCCATGCCCCTCTCCAAGTCCACTAATAGGGGAAGTCCTCCTCCCCTTCCAACTGATCCTAGCCTATCAGGTCTCATCAAGACTGGGTGCATTGTCCTCCTCTGTGGCATAGCAAGGCTGCTCCGCACTAAACAATTTCATTTAGTTTTTGAGGAGAAATTTATATCTTTTACTCTTATTGAAAATAAATTTCTTTAAAAATATTTTTAATTTTAATTTTATTTATTTTATATCCCAACCTCAGTTTCTCCTCCCTCCACTCTGCCCAGTCTCTTATTCTCCCTTCCTCTTTCCCATTCACTTCTCCTTTTCTCCTCAGAAAATGGTCAGCCTCCAAGAATATCAAACAGCCATGGCATGTCCAGTTGCAGAAAGATTAGGTACTTTCTCTTCTATTAAAGTTAGACAAGGCAACCCAGTAGGAGGGTTCCAAAGCCAGGCAAGAGAATCAGAGACATTTCCTTCTCCCACTGGTAGAAGTCCCACAAGAAGACCAAGTTGCACAATTGTAACCTGTGTGCAAAGGGCCTAGGTCAGTCCCATGCAGCCTCCCCAGTTGTTGCTTCAGTATCTATGTGCCTATGTGCCCTGGTTAGTTGATACTGTGGGTTTCCTTATGGAGTCCTTGACCCCTCTGGCTCCTACAATTCTTCTTCCTCCTCCTATTATAATATATTTCTCAAGCTCAGTCTAATGTTTGGCTGAGGGTCTCTGCATCCATTTCCATCAGTTGGTGGGTGAAGCCTCTCTGATGACAATTGGGCCGGGAGCCAGAGGAAGGATATCCCAGAGACCCACAATGAAACCAAACACAAATGGGAAAAAGAATCAATGAAATAATTCCTAATGTGGCATGGTGCAGTGTCCTTTGCTTATATACCCAGCTGTAATAATATAGCTGGGTCTTGAGGTAGATTTTCTGAGAAATTTCCATATTGATTGCCAAAGTGGCTGTACAAGTTTGCACTCCCACCAGCAATGGAAGAGTGTTCCTATTGCGTCAGATCCTCACCAGCATAAGCTGTCACTTGTGACTTTGGTCTTAGTTATTCTGACAGTGTAAGATGGAATCTCGGAGTACTTTTGATTTGCATTTCCCTCATAGTTAAGGATGCTGAACATTTCTTTAAGTATTTCTCTGCTGTTAGAAATTTCCTCGTGGAGAACCCTCTGTTCAGGTTTGTACCCTATTTTTAAACTGAGTTGTTTGGTTTGTTCAAGACTAGTTTCTTGAGTATATATATATATATATGATGTCAGCCTTCTGTCAGATGTGGGGTTAGTGAAGAAAATAGATTTTCAAGAGTATAATATATCCTAATTATAGGTTCTCCTCTCTCGTCTTTCCAGTTTCTTTCTACCTCCCCTCATATTTATATGTAGAAGAAGAGATTAACTCATTCACTCACTTAGGAATCTCACAAAAACACAAAACTGGAAACCATAATATATATTCAAAGAACCTATAGGTTAAAAAGATAAAAATAAAATAATGAAAATGTAAAAAGAAGAAAGAAAAGAAAAAACCCTGACATAATATTATAAGCCAAATCCCCAAAGATGCTGTTGAGTTTCTTTATGTTGGCCATTTACTGCATGATGTGCAGCCTACACTTATGAGAAGTTTATTTACCAAGGGAGATTCCCTTTGAGAAAATTTGTCTTTTTTATTTGCAAGTGGTTATCAGTTGCAAGTGGTTATCAGTTGGAGATCGTTTCCGGGTTAGGGATGGGGATTTTGTCTACTTCTCTTTTTAGCTCTAGGACCCCATCTGGTCTAGCTGTGTTTTGAAGGCCTGTATTATTTGTGTCCTCCATCTCTTTTGGATCTTGCATATTTTATATCTCCTCTGCTACAGGGTTCCCTGAGACCTGGGGGGAGGGATTTGATGGAGAAATCGCATTTAAGGCTGAGTCTAGCAAAGACTCTCACTCAGTGCATACTGTGTATTATGGGTCTCTATATTTTTTCCATTTACACAGGAGGAAGGTCTCTGATGATACACTGAGCAAGGCACTGATCTATGAATAGAGAACTGTGTGATTAGGAGTCATTTATTGCTATGTTCTTTCCAGTAACAAGAACTCTAGCCCAAGGTATGAAGGCTCTAGGTCTTCGGCATGTACAAGTTTGCACTCCCACCAGCAATGGATAAATGTTCCCCCACCTCTGCATTTTGGCCAACATTTGTTGTCATTGTGTTATTGATTTTAACCATTTTGATCGATTGAGAAGAAATCTCAAAGAAGTTTTGATCTGCATTTCCGTACTGTCTAAGGATGCTGAACATTTGAAAAATGTTTCTTAGCCAATTGAGTTTTCTCTTTTGATAATTCTCTGTTTGGATCTGTTCCCCATTTTTTTAAAGAGTATTGTTTGTTTTCTTGATATATAGTTTCTTCATATATTTCTTTATATATTTATGTAGAGTTCTTTATATAGATCTGCTCTTATGCTGAGGTGTTTGTTCCTTTTGCAGTTTTTTTTTTTTTCAGGATGATAGGTACAGATCTACTTCCATTCTGTATGCCATCCATTTTGCCGGCATTGTTTGTTGATGCTGTCTTTTCTTTTCCAGTGCATAATTTTGTCTTTATCAAAAATCAGGTGTCAATAGGTGAGTGGATGCATGTCTTGTTCTTTAATTTGTTTCCACTGATCAACCTGTCTCTTTTTTTGCCAACACTATTTGGTTTCTATTAAAAATGTCGGTAGTACGATTTGAAGTCAGGGATAGTGGTACACATGTAAGTTCTTATGCTTCAGGGTTGTTTTAGCTTCTTTTGTATTTTCAAATGAAGTTGAAATTGTTCAAGACCTATGAAAAATTGTGTTGAATTTTTGATAGGGGTATAGATTATGTTCAGGGTGCCAGTAAAACTCCACAGAGTGGGAAGCATCTCAAATTTGAGAAACAGGTCAAAACATTGCCAATTTGAATTTTGTAGTAAACAGGAATGAATATATTTGGAACTTATAACTAAATGGCTTCCATCCATAAGATGGAATCAGGCTGTCCACCAATTTCTTGATGGAAATTGATTACTTATTCATACTATCATATCATCCACAAATAAAGATACTTTCACTTTTCTGTTCCATTTTGTGTGTTCAGTTGTCTTATTTCTTTTGTTAAGTCTTCAAGTACTTCAACCTTTATTGAAAGGTTCTGAGAAGGTGAATAACCTTGTCTTGTCCCTGACTTTAGTAGAATTTCTCTGACTTATTCTTCACTTAAGTGGTTATTGGCTAAGGACAATTGCTCTAAACTGTCTTTATTATATTACATTGAGGTATGCCCTATATATCCTTAGTCTCTCAGAACTTTTATCATAAATGAACAGGGTCAAACGAAAGGGGAGGAGGTCTTCCCCTATCAGTGGACGTGAAAAGGAAGAGGGAAGAGACCAGGGAGGGAATGTGGGGTTGGGGAGGGAATGAGGGAGCGGGATACAACTGGGACACAGAGTTAACAAAATGTAACTAAAAAGAAAAATAAAATTAAAAAAAAATAAATGAGTATTGAATTTTGTCAAAGATCTTTTCTGAATTTATATGAGATGATCAAGTAGTTTTGGCCTTCCAGTTTGTCTCTATGGTAGATAATGATCATTAATTTACATATTAAATCATTCTTGTATCTCCGGGATAAAGCCTACTCATAAGTGTTTGATGGTATTTTTGATGTCGTCTTGGATTCAGCTTGAAATTGTTTTATTGAGAATTTTTTTTTGCATTTATGTTTATAAGGAAAATTGACCTGTAAGACTTGACTTTGTTGGGACTTTATGAAGTTTAAGGTTCAGGGTAGCTGTGCCCTCAAAAATGAATTGGCATATTCTTTCTGTTGCTTTTTTTTTGTGAAATAATTTGAGAAGTATTGGCATTGATTTGTGTTTGAAAGCATGGTATAATTCTACTCTAAAATTATCTAGCCCTGACATTTTATTTGGTAGACTTTTAATTATCACTACAAGTTATAACTTTGTTTAAATTACTTACCTAATCTTGGTTTAACTTTGATAGTGGTATGAAGATTTTACATTAAAAAATATTACTAATTTGATGGAGTACTTTTTTAAATGATATTTTATTTTAAATGATATTTTAAATGATATATTTATTTTTAAATATCATTTATATTTTAAGTGATAGTTATGTTGCCATTTTCCTTTACATCTCTAATTTTGTTACTTTGGATTTTTTTTTCTCTCTCTGTCTTTTTGTTAATTAGGATAAGGATTTTTCAATCTTACTGATTTTGTTAAATAACCAACTGTATCTTTCAATAATTCTTTTTATTGTATTTTTTGTTCGTTTTTATTTTGTTCATTTCAGCCCTGACTTTATTTCTTGCCAACAATTCCTTTGGGTATTATTTCTTCTTTTTGTTTTAGAGTATTGAGGTATGATGTTAAGTTACTGGTATGAGATCTCTTCAGAATTTTAATGTAAGCATTTAGTGTTATAAACTTGCCTCTTTGACCTACCCTCATTGGGTCCCATAAGTTTGGATAAGTTGTTTTTCATTTTCTTTCAGTTCCAGAAAGTCTTTAATATGTTGATTTTTGTGCTTACCCTTTTAAATTCAATTTGTATGCTTTCTGTTGTTGATATCCTGCTTTACCTCATGGTGGTCAGATAGGATGCATCATATTATTTCCAGTCTTTTTCTGCTTAGGTTTTTACACTCTCAGTGTAAGAAGGTCCATATGTGATTTAAACTGTAGTAGTATTTCTTTTATAAACTTGGGTGGCCTTGTGTTTGGTGCAGAGATGTTAGGAATTAAAATATCCTCTTGAAGACATTTTCATTTGATGTGTATGTAGTTTTCTTCCCTGTCTCTTATTAATTTTGGTTTGAAGTCACAGATATTTGTCAATATTGCTATACTAGCTTGCTTCTTAGGACCATTTGTTTGGACTATCTTTTTCTATCATTTTACCCTCAGGTGATAGCTATCCTTGATGTTAAGGTGAGTTTTATAGGTTCAGCAGAAGCATACAACATGTTTTTACATCGTTTATTCTAGTCTGTGTCTTTTTATTTGGGAATAAACATGATCATTACTGAGAGTCATCAATCAGCACTGTGTTTTGATTTTTGTTATTTTGTATTTGAGTTGTGAGGTTTTTTTTCCTGTTTTTATTTGTTGGTCTAAAATTATTCATTCCTTATGTTTTTTTCACACATGCTTATACTCTTCCAATTGAAGTTTTCTTTTTAATCTTTATCTATAGAGCTGTATTTGATTATTTCATCATGGAGTGTCATTCTTCATTTATCATGATTAAAAGTTTTACTAGGTATAATAGTCTGGGATGGCATCTGGGGTCTCTCAGAATTTAAAGAACAACCATCCACGCCTTCTGGCTTTTAGAGTCTTTCTTGAAAAGTTGGGTATTATTCTCATTGGCCTGCATTTATATTTATTTGGTTTGTTTGACTTTATCTTTTAATTCTTTGTTCTGTAAGTTTAGTGTTTTCATCATTATGTATTGAGGGAATATCTTTTCTAGTGCAATCTATTAGGTTTTCGTTATGCTTCTTGTACATTGAAAGCCATCTTATTCTTTAGATTAGGAGAATTTCTTCTGCATATTTAAATATTGTCTGGGCCTTTGATCTGGGTTTCTTCTTTTATTTCTATTATTCAAAGATTTTGTTTTGTCTTGGTGCCTTAGTGTTGCCTGGATGTTTTGTGCCTTGAGGTTTTTTAGATTTAACATTTTCTTTGACAGTTATTCATTCTTCTTTCTTGTCTTCAATGCTTGGGATTCTCTCTTCCACTCTTGTATTGTCTTGATGAAGCTTGCTTCTGAGTCTCCTGTTTTTTAAGTTCCTAAAATTTTTATTTCCATATTTCCCTCAGTTTGGGATTTCTTGATTCTATTTCTACTTTTGGGTTTGAATTGCTTTATTCATTTTCTTCCACTGTTTGTCTTTTCATAGATTTCTTAAAGTGATTTATTCACTCTTCTTTGAGGGCATCTGTCATATCCATAACGACATTATCATTAAAGTCCTTCTCTTTTGTTACAGCTAAATTGCATTTCTCAAGGTCTGCTTTAATAAGGATGCTATCCTCTTGAGAAGACCTATTTTACTTTCTGTTATTGTATTTTTTCTTTTTAATTTTTTAAAATTATTACCATTTATTACAATTAATGTTATTTGTATCCAGGCTGTGTCTCTCTCACTCATCTCCTCCCAGTCTCACTCTCCCTCCCTCTTCTCCCCCTGTGCTCCTCCCCTAGTCCATTGATAGGTGAGGACTTTCTCCCCTTCTATTTGACCCTAGCCTATCAGGTTTCATCAGTACTGGTTGCATTGTCTTTCTCTGTTGCCTGGCAAGGCTGCACCCCCCAAGGGGAGGTGATCAAAAAGCCTGTCACAGAGTTCAGCCAGAGAAAGCCCCTGCTTCCCTTATTAGGGACCCACTTAGAGACTGAGTCTAAGGGCTACATCTGAGCCTGAGCTTGGGTTACATCCTCTCCATGTATTGACCTTGGTTGGGGTATCAGTCTCTGCAGGGCCTCCAGGGCTCAGTATTTTTTTTTTTTTTTTGTCTCTGTTGGTTTCCTTTTGGAGCTCCTGTCCCCTGAAGGTCTTTCTATTTCCCCCTTCTTTCATAGATTACCTGCACTCTACCCAAATTTTGGCTATGAGTTTCAGCCTCTGCTTCAATACCTCCATTAGTAGAGTCTAGGCATCTTGTTTTGGGAGGATTGTCATTCTAGGTGGTGATATTTGGTCTTCTAATTGGGTTGAGGTTTTACTCATTGGCTTCTGTAGCCCTCTCTGGTTCTTAGGAGAATGTGTTGGTTTTATAGTGTCTGGTAGAGAATTCACACCAGGGTTTCTGCTTAGAATGTGTATTGGGAACTAATATTTAGGAACTGACTGAATTCTAGGGTTGGGAATGAGGGTGGGATTGAGGTGGTCCACCATCTTCAGGAATAGGCAATATGCAGTATGTTCCACCAGGATTTGCTTAGCCTCCTGGGAATGTCTTAAAGAATGAGGTAAAGAGGGAGGCGAGGCTACAGAAGGTAGTCTGCTATAGAGCTTGGGATGAGACTGGGGATTTGATTTGGAGGAGAGGAGGAAGAGTGATGTCTGAAGCTTACCTTCTAGCTGAGTTGGCTTATTTGCTTCTCTGCCAGTCTTCTCTGGTTGTTTGTACAAAATTCATCTGTTGTAATTGGAGGCTAAGACATTTTGATGAATTTTGATGAGTTGGTAGGAAGGTTGGAGGAGAAGATCTGGTGAACATGGAAATACATAGGAAAAGGAGGTCTTAGCAGTTGGTTTACTACAGAGCTGATGATGACCCTGGGATTAGGGGGGTTATTTGATTTGGAGAAGCTGAGGGAAAAAGTGACTATATGCTAGAAGGCTACCTTTTTGAGAATAATTTTTATTTTCCCTAAACATGTTTGTTTTTACAACTCCATAGACACAGCAGTGAGTCATCTCTAAATTATCATTTTTATGTCAAAAGCCCTTTTGGCATCTCTCCTGATGCTGCTGGCCATCTGAATTTTAGTATCTGTAGTCAAAATATGTTTTGCCCCTTCATCTGTTAACATAGAAAAAGACTTCCCTTTCTCATGTTAGCACAGGCTTCAGGATTTTTTACTGTCTTTGCCAGCTTTTACTCAAATATGTCATTTTTAATGAAGAAAAAAAATTGGTTCCTCCAGATATAATTTTCAAAACTTGGTTGATTTTCTCAGGAAATGTAAAAGTGGCTTATTACTTATGTTGGAGAGTTGTGCCACTCTTATTCCTTTCATGTAGTTAGCCATGGTATCAGTCTTTTGTGTACTGGTTTCAAGACATTGCAATAACTTTTTCCTGAAGCTACACGAACAATTTGTTCTCACAGAGGGTTTCAATGTCATATAAGAATAACAGTTCTAACCATGTCCAACTTGATGAACGGTGGAGTTTATTGGGCATACCTGCAGATCATGGGTGATGGTTAACTTATGGAATTGTGGGTGACCTGAAAGCAATTTCATCACAGCAGAATGCCATACCATTATGGATGAAGATCTTATGGAAGTTGCATCACGGAGTTCTTGATTTTTTGTGTAATCTCCCATGTTCTGTTGTTGCAGAGTTCGAGACCACTGGAAAGATCACCTTGGCTATCAAGTTTTAACAACCAAATTTTATTTAAGCCTCCGCTGACCACTGATTCTTGCAAGGGAATTCTTGTAGGGAAAAATGTTGCCCTGACTGAAGCCAGAAGTGGGTTTTTAAAGGCAAAAGCTTACAATAACACAGTTGCTTCATTCCTGCATACATCAAATTCTGAAGACATAATAAGTTGCAATTAAGCAAATTTACAGAAGCCAGAATAAGCAGTTAACTAATCATTTTAAAGCAGTTACACATTCTTGAGAAAGGCAATGACATTTTAGTGGCCAGCATTTCCCAGAACAATTTTACAGAATTCACTTCCTGGAGTTGTCTTTATAAACCCAAGTTACTGATTGATTTGGCCTCAATTCTCTAAGATGGTTGCTTTGGTCAAAATGGAGTTATAAGCTGCTACACTGTATTAGGGACCCACATGAAGACCAATTGCCTATCAGTTAGATATGTGTAGGGAGTCTAGATCCAGTCCATGTATGCTTTCAAGAGTTTTCACACCTTTAAACATATTCTGGTAGCTGAAAGAGAGTAAGAGAGAGAGAGAGAGAGAGAATGAGAAAAAGAAAGAGAGAGAGAGAGAGAGAGAGAGAACAGTTTCATTCCCAGGTAAAGGTATGAGAAGTTTCCCTTCCCCTTTTCTACAACATCTGTTATCATTACTGCACACCTAGATATCATTGTACTGTTCTGCTCAGTTATTTGCCATAGCTCTGAGGAACTTAGCCAAGATAATCTCTCTTCCAAGAAAATGACTATGTTATACCTTTAGGTAAGAGCCCCGTTATAATGGGATTTTTATATGGTATATTACCTTTCTAATATAAAAATTCTGGATCTTGGGCTCCGAGAAGAGCTACAGGCTAGCCTGGCTAATAGAGTAAGCATCTTGTCTTAAAATATAAATCAAAAATAAAAATCAAACTAATATCTACATAAATTCAGCTTTGGTCAAAATTTGAAATATGGAATGTGTCATATGGAGCTTATAACTTAATGTGTGCTTTTTCTTATTTCTGGTTAAAATTCCTAGCAGAAACCACTTAAGACAGAAGAGGCTTTAATTTTTTTTTTGTGAATACTTTTTTTTAACTTTTATTAATTACACTTTATTCATTTTGTATCCCCCCATAAGCCCCTCCTTCCTCTAACCCTCCCCCCTTTCTGCATGCATGCCACTCCCCAAGTCCACTGATAGGGGAGGTCCTCCTCTCCTTTCTGATCTTTGTCTATCAGTTCTCATTAGAAGTGGCTGCATTGTCAGGGTTCTAGGTTATCTCCACGGATAGTCCTTGGTTGGCGTATGAGTCTCTGGGAAGTTCCCTGTGTTCAAATTTTCTTGTTCTGTTGCTCTCCTTGTGGAGTTCCTGTCCTCTCCAGCTCTTACTATTTCCCACTTCTTACATAAAATTCCATTCACTCTGCCCGTCAGTTGGCCATCAGGCTCAGCATCTGCTTTGACAGTCTGCACGGCAGAGGCTTTCAGAGGCCCTCTGTGGCAAGTTCCTAGGTTGTTTTTCTAGGTTCCTGTTTTCTTTTTCTTCTGATGTCCATCCTCTTTGCCTTTCAGGATGGGGATTGAACATTTTAGTTAGGGTCCTCTCTTTTGCTTAGTTTGTTTAGATGTACAGATTTTAGTGGGTTTATTCTATGTTTTATGTTTATATGAGTGAGTAGATACCCTGTATGTCTTTTTGCTTCTGGGACAACTCACTCAGGATGATCCTTTCCAGGTCCCACCATTTACCTGCAAATTTCATAATTTCCTTATTTTTCATTGCTGAGTAATATTCCATTTTTATAGATGTACCACAGTTTCTGCATTCATTCTTCAGTTGAGGGGCATCTGGGCTGTTTCCAGCTTCTGGCTATTACAAATAAAGCTGCTACAAACATGGTTGAGCAAATGTCCTTTTTGTGTACTTGAGCCTCTTTTGGGTATATGCCTAGTAGTGGTATGGCTGGATCTTGAGGAAGCACTATTCCTAGTAGTCTGCCAAAGGTCCTTCTTTCTAAATCTTTTTATTGTTTCTTCCATCATCAGTTGGTGACTGTTTAAACCCATGGCACTTTACTATCAGAAATGACAAGACACTGAGGAGTGGCAGAGAATAGACTTCCTTATCCTTCCTAAGTGTGCTGCACCTAACCACACTCTTAGAAAGTTTTCTTAATTTGACAGCTATTAGACTAATGAGGATATAAAAACTAAATAAGATTCTAGTTTTTGCCTGAAGCTGGTTCAATGTACTCAATCATTTTGCAGCTCAAGTCTAAAATTACTTTTGGAGGACTACACCTACTTCTGACTGTATAACTGAGTGGGTTCTAAATATTCTGGAGGCATCTCAGCCATAAAAAGAGATATTAAGTTTAGCACAGTGAGTCTCTAGCGCCTGTTGGAAAACTGCCCCAATGATTTCACATGAACACTGGCCTTTGGCATTTTATACCAGACTTATCTGTTAGAGAGTCCAAGCCCTAAGCAGAAAAGGCTGAAAGCAAGGCAGCAGAACATCCAACACACACCCTACTCTGCCTCCTGGGGATGGACATCAATGACAGCCTTAAGACCACTGTATTCTACAGATTTATATTAAGTACTTTCTGTTGTTTTGGTGAAATACCATGGCCAGGGTGACTTATGGAAGTTTATTTGGGCTTATGAGCTCCCAGAGAGTTGGAGATCACATTGGTGGAACAGTCATCAGTTATCAAAGCTGGAGCTGCAGCTGAGAGCTTATACTCTGAACTTCAAGCATGATCACAGAGAGAAAACTATAAATGATGCAAGTCTTTAAACTCTCAAAGCCTGCTTCCTGTGACATAGTTCCTCAGACAAGGCTACACCTAAGCCTCTTTAAATAGGGCCACCTACTGAGAATGAAACACTCAAAAGCAGTGGACTATGGAGGACATCTCATTCAAACCATGCCCATTAGCCAGGCTTCACTCTTAGCCTCAAAGAGTGATATCTGTCACAAAGTCTAACTCATTGGCATTCCATTCTCTGGTTCAGTCACATAGGTCATGTGTTAACTAAACCTGCTTCTTAGTGGTGTATGTCCACCCTTTCCCAAAGAAACTTTAAAAGTAAACTCTTCTACCTTTGGCCTGAGACAGTACCTCAGATACTCACTGTATGTACAGCATTATTAAAGTTTTTTTTTTTTTTTTGCCTAAAAGGACAAACTGACTCAACATCTGCATTTCAGACACTAAAACATAGCAATCTAGAGTTATGATACACATAACATCATTTTGTTAATACACTAATCATCCACACTATAGAAACAAATTGAAATTGAAATTTGATGCTGTGCAAGATACGTGAGGTGTATTGAAAAGTTTTGTGGATGATTGAATGTTATGAAGTAGCCTTTTCTCTATAGTAGGACCCTAAGATAGTCTAAGAAACTCACTCATTCATAAAAAAAAAAAAATTCTTTCTGACTGAAATTTCTAAAATAATTAAGCAGTACTCACCTCATGCAGTTTTGGGAGTATGTTGGCCCTTGTCTCTTAGGTCTCATCATGGAACTTCTCAAATCACTATGTTTAATCTCTATCACATTTATTCCCTTAGCCCCTTCTTTATGGTTTCTCATAATGAAAAATGACATCCACACTTATATTGATTAGTACTTCTATGTACATTTGAAGATATGCTTTTAAAGGAGATTATACACTTTAATTTGTACAATAGGACATCTTGATTAAGCATTATTAGATTTGTTTTGCTCCCCACTGTACACTGAAACACTGAAACTTCACATTGGGAGAACATTAGAGAACAAAAGATTGTGCAGACCTCAAATGACAAGCCACCTCTTTCCTGAATTTCTCCCAAGAGGGAACAGTATAATATATGTATAGAATATTTAGAGAAAACATATTATACATAAATATTAAAAATAATGTATGCAAAAATAAACATAAGGTCCCTGCTCAGGTTATCCCGTGTGTTATGAGACTAAATTAAAATAATGAATATTTAAATACTTTTGGAGCTGAAAAGCATTTTGCCCTCTTTATTATAACCTTTCAGGAGGTCACAGCCAAACAATTTATATTTGACAAATAAATGGTAGAACAGTGTTCTAGTTTCATTTTTATTCCTTTGACAAAATATCATGACAAACCTACCTTAGGGAGAAGAAGGGTTTACTTCGGTGAACATTTCTAGATGGTAATCCGTCATCATAGGGGAGTCAAGGTGTTTATATCATATCTGCAATCAAGAGCAGAGAGAAATAAATGCATACATACTCACTCGTTTGATTATCTGTTCTCAGCTCACTTTTCTTCTCTTAACAGAAGCCCTTGTCTTGGGTATGATGCCGTCCAAAGTGCCTAGATCTTAGCATATTTAAGACCATTCCTGACATGTAGCTCATAAACCAACTTAATAAAGATCCCTCACTAAAACTTTTTCCAGGTAATTCCAGATTGTGTCAGTTCCATAATTAAAGCTCAGTATCATAAATTAGTGAGTAAGTTTAGGGTCAAATTGGTGTGGATAAGGCACAATAATCAACATCAAAACCGCTTTCATTGAGCATGGCAATTAGATTAAATGACACAGAGTACCGAATCTTACATTTATCTTATAAAAAAATTACCAACCATTGTTTCATATGTTACTGTGTTTTTATAATCTGTAAGTTAAAAATGTATATACTAATGTTATGACAGAATTTTATAAACACTTTGTGCATACTTTGAAAAAGAAAAAAATTAAACCATCTTTTATACTTCCACATCCTTGTTTTTAAAGGATTTTCTATTTCATCATACTTTCCATCCCTGGTTATTTATTACTAGCTACATTTGCATTGAAACAACGTTTATTTGCTCTGAGTTCATCTGTGCCTGTAACTTATCCTTTACCTAAAGTCATAATTCTTTGTTAGTGGCACACTGATTGTTCACTGGGTAAATGATTATGATGTTGCAAATGAGATTATGACTTTAGCTGGGAAATAACCAGCAGGCATAAATGAATCCTGAGGAAATAAAGAACCTCCTCATTTAATGCAAATGTCTTCCATAGTTATAGAAAAGAAGAGGATATTCTTAATAGTCTCCATTCGGCGACAGTTATCTTTTAAATGACAAGAATTAATTGACTGATAAATCTTCATTCTCAAATGAATATTATATACAATCACAGGGATGCAAACAGTACTGAAAGGTGCCTATGCTCTTGTTTGTGGCAGAAGAAAGAGATATGTGCATACCTTCAATCCAGAAATATATACATGTATTATTATTCATACAAACTCCTTTAAAGAGTGGTCTTTTCTCTTAGCTCCAATTAATAGCTATGTACATTTAAATAAATGTGAAAAGGATGTTTAAGGTTAATTTCTAACTTAGCATATGTGTGTGTGGGGGAGTATGCTCTCATGCGCACCCGTGTGCGTGTCTATGCCTGTTCCCATGCATGAAATGCATCATCCTGAGGCCAGAGGAAGATGCTGAACGTCCTGTCGTCTGTTACTCTCCACCTTATCCTCTCCAGCGAGACTCTTGCTGAATCTTTGTCTCATCATTTTAGGTAGGCTGGGTGCCCAGGGAGCCCTAGGTGGTCCACTTGTCTCTACTCCTCAGAGTGCTGGAGTTACAGATCAAATGGAAGCCAAGTCTGGCTTTTATTTGTGTGCTGGGGACTTAAATTTGGATTCTCATGCTTGCACAGAAACTGCTTTTTACCCATTGAGTCATCTTTTAAATCTTGTGTTGTTTCTTCTTAATGGATCTGGGACTAAAATGTGAGCATTAGGAGAACTGGCAGGAGATGAGCTACCCACATAAATTTTCAGGAATATTTACCACATTCACTTTATTCTTTTACCTGTGCCACAACCCCAGAAAAAGCTTAGCCTATTGGATGAGTTGTAATTGGATATAATTTCATAAGGAACACCAAATAGCAAAGTAATAAACCAGTAGAATTTTTCAATAGAGAAATTAAGTCGCATAATAGGTAGTCAGGTGCCTCTCTGGCAACAACATCTTACACGGTGTTTTCATTCTGAATGTTAATTTTTCATCCAACACACTGTATATTTCCATCCATCATTACCTTAGTCTCAAGCTTCAGGAAAGGGCAATAAAAAGACCCAATTAGGTATATCATGATTGTCATAGTTTGTTTTTTGTTTTTTTTTCTGTAAGACCTATGCTTACATCTTATTTGCACTAACTACAACTATTTGCAAATATGACTGAATCCATGGATGCTAAGAGTAAGACTAAGGGTGTGTTACTAGGAACGACAAGAAAAGAAGGCATTAAGAGTATGTGGCATCCTTACTGCTCGTGACACTGTCCTTACTCCTGATCTAAATCTGGTTGTTTTCAGAACATAAAGACATTGGAACTAGTGTGGACTGAAATATGTGACAAAAGCCAGTCTTTACACAAGTCACATTTTTGAGGTACTACTATGCTTAAATCACACTGTTTATTATATAATCCATCTGTCAATTTTTTGATGTTTACACAAAGACACAATACACAAAAAACTAATCATTATTCAGATTAAAATTTTCACCTTCAGCCGTCCACATCTTTGAAAAGTTTAGACTTTGGGCTAATGCCGAAATCCAATATGCCTTGGAAAAGACTTTCAATGCATAGTGTTAAAAACACTCTGAGATGAAATATTTGTTTGAAATGAGTATTCCAATATTAGGGTATTTTGACACTCATGATGTTGGAAATGTTCACAACTGCACACAGAGAACAAACATAAAAGATATTTTATAGAAATGTTGTATAGTAGTGGAGTAGTGCCAAGACTTGGGATGGTATTAGACATTGTCTCCCTCTATGCCCCCTCAAGGCAGAACTGAAATCCTTTCCATTACATGTATAAATCAGAACCTGTATTTAGGCTGACTTCTGGGAAGCTGAAGATTCATTGATTTGGTGAGCTTGCTGAAAGTAAACTAAGTTATCAAGAAACATACAGACCTGAATTTGATTCATATACAAGGAACCTTTGAAAGATTAAAGAGAAAAAGTTTGAGATGCCTTACGAGAGTGCCCAGATCCTTGCATCACATTCTTATGTTGGTATTCTGAGATTCACACTGTCCAGATTGGTTAAGACAAACAGCTAGATTTACATCTTCTTTTTTTAAAATTTTTTATTGATTACACTTTATTCATTTTGTATCCCCCCATAAGCCCCTCCCTCCTCCCCTCCCGATCCCACCCTCCCTCCCCTTTCTGCATGCATGCCCCTCCCCAAGTCCACTGATAGGGGAGGTTCTCCTCTCCTTTCTGACTTAGTCTATCAGTTCTCATCAAAAGTGGCTGCATTGTCCTCTACTGTGGATTTACATCTTCTTAATGTAACTTCAGACTCCATAGAAAGACAAATAGAAGATGGTTTATGAATTCACTGAAATCTATCCAAGTTTGTTCCAGCTTCAGGCAGGAGTCTGTATGACTGATTTGTAGATTACAGATAATTTTTTTAAAAAACAGATACTCATTGAAGATACCGAAAATAATAGGAATTTACAGTGACAATAGAATTGCATGTAAATCTGAGAATAAGAACTCCAGAAAAACAGACTGGTTTCAAGAAAGCTTTGGAAATTCCTGAGGTCTGAGGCATCTCTGTTATAGGACTGTCATGGCTTTAGACAAATGGATACCTAAGAGTGGTTTCAGGGTGGGTAGCTTTGTTTTCTAGTTCCTGCTCATTTCCAGTTTCTGCTTAGGATCAAGGATTTAATTTATCTGGGATAAATTGTCATTCTATCTCATAGCCTTCCTTTAATAGAAATATGTCAAGCTTGCTCTGCCAACTTGGGCTTCAATTCCAAATCAAAAAGGAGACATTGGAACCCTAACTCAGATGCACATAATTTTGGTTGAGCTGTAACAAAGAGCTCTTAGAAAAAGGGAATAATAATTTGATATAAAGCATGACCTGAATATCTCAACAGACCCAAGGCTACAATTTAAGGAAGGTTTTAAATGATTAAGCCAAGTATATTATAGACTTCTCTGATAGACTCAAGGAAAAGACTCAGGATCAAAGAAAGATTATAGGGCAGAGTTTATGAGTGCTATGCTGGGTGTGAGGAATGGAAGGGTAAAAAATGGTTATTAAAGGTAGGTGGTAAAACAGTGTCACTCTTACTGCAGGGTACAGAGAGGCTAATACTATTATTAACACAGCACCAAACCAAGAGCATAGTACTCATAACTGTCATGCTCACTCTCTCACATGGGATTTAGTATAGCTTTCACTCTATTATCATGAACTGTGGCTGAAAATGAATAATCATTACTTTCATTTTTAATTTCTTAATCAAGTGTTCACCCGGATACATCTCTACATCTAGAGATGATTTACTTTGTAAATGAACTTAAATTTAATACCTAATTCTCCTCTGAGCAAAGAATTCTCTGGAGTTTTCAGAAGATTTGTCAAAAGCTATGTGACCAAAATAGCAAGTGCTATCCCTCTGCTTGCTTGGTATCAGGGCCAGATGATTCTGGAGGAAGCTCATTCCAGTCTCATAAGATGCCCTTTCGTTGGTTCTTGAAATTGTCCCATTTCCTTCTCTTTTTATAATATTTTTTATATTAATCACATGTTATTTACTCTGTATCCTAGCCGTAACCCCCTCCCTCATTCCTTCCCAATTCCATCCTCCCTCCCTCATCTCCTCCCTGCCCCTGTCCAGGTCCACTGATAGGGGAGTACCTCCTTCCCTTCTTCCCTTCCATCTGACCCTAGCTTATCAAGTCTCTTCAGGACTGGCTGCAATGTCCTCTTCTGTGGCCTAGCAAGGCTGTGCCTTCCTCATGGGGGGGGGGGGTATCAAAGAGCCAAGCCATCTGACTTGACTGAGTTCAAGTCAGAAATAGTCTCTGTTCCCCTTACGCGAGAACCCACTTGGATACTGAGCTACCATGGGCTATATTCAAGCAGGGGTTATAGGTTATATCCATACATGGTCCTTGGTTGGAGAAACAGTCTTATGAAAGACCCCTGTGCCCTGATATATTTGGTCCTTGTTGGAGTTCCCATTTCATTCTATAGGGAGGAAAAACTACCCATGTAGCAGGTGCCATTGATTAAAACGAGCTAATTGTAAGTGAACTTTTTTTTAAAATTATTTTTCTTAAAGTTTACTCACTTTGTATCTCAGGTGTAGCCCCTTTCCTCTTCCCCACCCAATCTCACATTCCCTTCCTCATCTCCTCCCATGCGTCTCCCCAAGTTCATGGATAGGGGAGGTCCTCCTCCCTTTTGATCTGACCCTAGCCTGTCAGGTCTCATCAGGACTGGCTGCATTGTCTTTTCTACCAAAGTTGTGTCTTTTCTTACACAAATGCCAAAATGAAAATGAGCCATTTATCAACCAATAAATATTGCATTTGGAGTAAATGGTTTATTTTTCAAGGTTGAAACAATAATATTTTGATAGCATCACTCTTCTCTCAATATTTTATGTTTATTATAAGAGCATTAAGAACACATTTAGTTAGTGTTAGCTATACGTAGTTCATAAGATATTAGATAAGATGCAATTTTGACACACAAAGTAAAAAAAAAAATCAGACTCAATTTGATTTTCAGTATTCATAAAAAACACAGTCTGTGGCTTTTCAATAATCAACTCAACTGATTCTATGAAGCCTTCTCAGAATGAACAAAATGCTATTTTTTCTATTAACAAAAACAAATGGCTACAGTCATACTAATGGAAGTCTTCAACAGATAGTAGTTGTTCTGACATGTGGATTTCAAACTCCTTTCAATTTATTAAATGATGGTTAGAAATATTATCTTACTTTCCAGAGTGGTTGTACAAGTTTACATTCCCACCAGCAGTGGAGGAGGGTTCCCCTTTCTCCACAACCTCTTCAGCATGTGTTGTCCCTTGAGTTTTTTATCTTAGGCATTCCGATGGGTGTAAGGTGAAATCTCAGGGTTGTTTTGATTTGCATTTCTCTGATGGCTAATGAGGTTGAGCATTTCTTTAAGTGTTTCTCTGCCATTCGATATTCCTCTGCAGAGAATTCTCTGTTTAGCTCTGTACCCCATTTTTTAATTGGATTACTTGGTTTTGTGCTGTTTAACTTCTTTAGTTCTTTATATATACTGGATATTAGTCCTCTGTCAGATATATGGTTGGTGAAGATCTTTTCCCAATCTGTAGACTGTCGTTTTGTTCTGAGGACAGTATCCTTTGCTTTACAGAAGCTTTTCGGTTTCATGAGGTCCCATTTATTAATTGTTGCTCTTAGAGCCTATGCTGTTGGTGTTCTGTTCAGGAAGTTGTCTCCTGTGCCAATGAGTTCAAGGGTATTCCCCACTTTTTCTTCTAAGCGGTTTAGTGTGTCTAGTTTTATGTTGAGGTTTTTGATCCACTTGGACTTTAGTTTTGTGCAGGGTCATAAGTATGGATCCATTTGTATTTTTATATATGTAGACTTCCAGTTAGACCAGCACCATTTTTTGAAGATGCTGTCTTTTTTCCATTGAATGGGTTTGGCATCTTTGTCAAAAAGCAGGTGTCCATAAGTGGGTGGATTTATGTCAGGGTCTTCTATTCGATTCCATTGATCCACCAGTCTGTTTCTATGCCAGTACCATGCAGTTTTTAGTATTGTTGCTCTATAGTACAGCTTGAGATCAGGGATGGAGATACCTCCTGAAGATCTCTTACTATAGAGAATTGTTTTAGCAATTCTGGGTTTCTTGTTGTGCCATATGAAGGTGAGAATTTTTCTTTCAAGGTCTGTAAAGAGCTTCCTCAAGATCCAGCTATACCACTCCTAGGCATATATCCAAAAGATTCTCAAGTATACAATAAGGACATTTGCTCAACCATGTTTGTAGCAGCCTTATTTGTAATAGCCAGAAGCTGGAAACAGCCCAGACGCCCCTCAGTGGAGGAATGGATGCACAAATTGTGGTATATCTACACAATGGAATATTACTCAGCAATAAAAAACAAGGAAATCATGAAATTTGCAGGTAAATGGTGGGATCTGGAAAAGATCATCCTGAGTGAGCTATCCCAGAAGCAGAAAGATGCACATGGCATATACTCACTCATATAGACATATAATATAGGATAAACCTACTAAAATCTGTACACCTAAAGAAACTAATCAAGAAGGATTACTCTTGCTAAAATGTTCAGTTCCTACCCAGAAAGGCAAAGAGGCTGGACATCAGAAGAAGGAGAAAAGAGGGAACAATCCTGACACAGAGGACCTCTGAAAAGCTCTGCCCTGCAGACCATCAATGTAGATGCTGAGACTTATGGGCAACCTTTGGGCAGAGTGCATGGAATCTTAGGAAAGAAGTAGGAAACAGTAAGATCTGGAAAGGACAAAAACTCCATAAGGAGAGCAACAGAACCAAAAAATCTGAGCACAGGGCTCTTTCCTGAAACTGATACTCCAACTAAGGACTATGCATGGAGATAACCTAAGACCCCTGCACAGATGAAGCCCATGGCAGTTCAGTATCCAAGTGGGTTCTATTGTGATAGGAACAGGGACTGTCTCTGACATGAACTGATTGGCCTGTTCTTTAGTTACCTCCCCCTGAGGGGGAAGCAGCATTACCAGGCCATAGAGGAGGACAAGGCAGCAACTCCTGTTGAGACCTAATTGACTAGGATCAGAAGGAAGGAAAAGAAGTCCTCCCCTATCAGTGGACTTGGTGAGGGGCATGCATGCAGAGGGTGGAGGAAGGGATTGGGACAGGAGGAGGGAGAGAACCACGGGGGGGGGGGAGACAAAGTGAGTTAAGTGTAATTAATAAAGAAAAATAAAATAAAAAAATAAAAAATATTATCTTACTTTTTCTCTGCTATGATACCAGTTAACTAAAATTCTGTTTGTACTAATATCTTTCAGTCTCAACTGTAGAAGATTAAAACTCAGGTTTGACAGATCACATGTTTTAAAAGTCCTGTGCTTTGGGTTATCCATCACAGAAGCTGGGTGACTGGGTATAAGTAAGGCTTACTCTGTGTTGCCAAGTGTGTTCCCTAGACAAGGAGAATACTGCCCTGTCAGCCCTCGAAAGTACCTTTCAGTCTGTATTATCTTAATCTCTTCTCTTTCCCATTACAGTTGTTTTTGCTGCTTTCATTAATTAGTAAAATTCTTCTTTAGATATGTCTAGTCAAGATCCCATTTTTTCAGCTTCTGATTTTTCTTTAACCCACACAAATCAGGCCCTTGTTCTCACCACTTGAGTCTAACCATTTCCTCAATAACCTCTGGTTTTTCATGATTTCAGCGACGTTCGATCTGCACCATCTCTTTGCTATTGACTTGTGCTTTGCTTGTGCATGCAGACACCACACTCTGTGATTTCACTGTCACCTCTCCTTCATGCTCCTTTAAAGTGTACCTGAAATGCCCTCTCCTTTTCCAGTCACTGAGTGTTATTGATACACTTTGGAGTCACAGTGTTTGTTCCTGGTACAGTTACGGTTCATACATTTTACTAGGCAAGTGCATTTAGATGAACATGTGCAACAGTACATTAAACAACAATGTTTAACTATGTATTAGTTTACTAGAATATGCAAAACCAGATTATGAATACTTCGAAGTGGCTACTCCTTAGGTTTCTGTTTTCTTAAGGGAACAACCATTGCCTATTGCTCAAGCCAGGAATCATCTTTGAATCATCATTTTTCTCTCATAGGACCATATGCATTCTAATTTCTAGATACACTCTGAAATTTGGCATCACTACTTTAGCTGTTTTTCTTCCAACACCAGGCCAAACATATTTACTTCAAATAGTAGCAAGTTATTTCTCAAATATGGAGATTATATCACATACTTCCCCAAGAAAATTGTACCATAGAACTTTCATTGATGTTGGCACTAGAACTGACTTTTTCCAGGCTAGTGTTGTCAAGATCTCTCTCATCTTTGGATATCTTTCGTAAGCACATTCTAATTTGGAAATGAAGGCTTACTACTTTGAGCTCAAAATGACTTAAGCTTTACAAAAGTGACTTTTAGTCTCCTTTTTCTTACATTCTGCCCTGTTCTGTAGAATGACTTACCCACACTCATGTACCAAATATCTTCACTAGCCACCATATACAGACTAACGTACTTGTACTCTATACTCTTTTTTTGTGTTTTTTATTAAATTTTTATTTTTTATATCAATTACAGTTTGTTCACTTTGTATCCCAGCTGTAGCCCACTCTCTCATTTGCTCCCAATTCCACTCTCCCTCCCTTACCTCCTCCCATGCCCCTCTCCAAGTCCACTGATAGGGGAGGTCCTCCTCCCCCTTCCATCTGACCCTATCTTATCAGGTTTCATCTGAACTGGCTTCATTGTCTTCCTCTGTGGCCAGGCAAGGCTGCTCCCCCTTTATGGGGAGGTGATCAAAGAGCCAGCCACTGAATTCATGTCAGAGACAGTCCTTGTTCCCCTTACTAGGGAACCCACTTGGTTACTGAGCTGCCATGGCCTACATCTGAGCAGGGGTTCTAGGTTATATCCATGAATGGTCTTCTATTGGAGTATCAGTCTCAGAAAAGACCCCATGCCCAGTTTTGGTTTTTTTTTTTTTTTTTTTTTTGGTTCTGTTGCTCTTCGTGTGGAGCTCCTGTCCTCTCCAGGTCTTATTATCTCCCCCTTCTTTCATATGATTCCCTGCATTCTGCCCAATGTTTGACTATGAGTCTCAGCGTCTGCTTTGATACACTGCTGGGTAGAGTCTTTCAGAAGTCCTCTGTGGTAGGCTCCTGTCCTGTTTTCCATTTTGCTCCATCCCATTTGTCTTTCTGAGTGAGGATTGATTATGTCACCCAGGCTCCTCCTCCTCGCTTGGCTTCTTGAGGTGTACAGATTTTAGTATGTTTATCCTATATTATGTGTCTAATATGCACTTATAAGTGAGTATATACCATGTGTGTCTTCTGCTTCTAGGATACGTCACTCAGGATGATAAGTGTTGTTATTTTTCACAACCGTGGTATCAAAACCATTTATTCATCTTTTTACATCTTTTATTAGAATATGAACCCCACGATGGCACAGGCTGTCTTATTCACAAACATCTCATTAGTGTACATCTGGCACAGAGAAAATGTTCAGTGAATACTAAATGAATGAAAGAATTTTTATAAAAACCTATGGAGACAGAAGTTGGCAGAGAGCTATTCCTCTGTGATCTTTTAACATACTAAGCATCTATAATATGTTATAAACACGTTTCATATACCTAGACATGTCTGGCTCATATGTTAGATACTATTATTAGTCCACATAAGCTATTTGAGGAAATTTGGGTATCAAATGATTAACTAATATAACCAGTGTTATTAAGCCAGTAACTTGAAATAATGGGTTCAATATATGGGTCTTTAAATTCCAGAAACTATACTTAAATCCTTTAATATTTTCTACATATATCAATGAAAAGGTTAATGATAGTTTACTACTAATTAATAAAATTGATTTCAACTTTTGACTCTAGGACTGAACATAGAGTTATCATAGTAAGTTATATAAATGGAATGTTATTACCTGCAATGTATACCTTAATATTTGAAAATATGTTTCCTTGAAAATAAGTAAAAGTAATCTTTTTCATAACTTCAACATCAAATATAGTCACCAATTTCCAAAACAAACTCTAGATACATAATTTTTCTATTTTTAGCTTTACAGTACCTTGTTTTCTTTCAAATGTAGACTGGCTGGCAATCTAGTAGATGGGAGATGGCTGGTGAGGAAGATCAAACAAGCATGCAGTTTTTTTGTGTCTTTGACAGTAAATTCAGGTAACACTTGATCATCAGATATCCTGAGTATGCCTGCCTACAAGATGATCTCATGAAATACCTAATTCATAGCTACTGACATTGTTCTCTGTGTTTGACAATATATTTTGTGACAAGGGCTGAAGTAGGCTTTGGGATGTAAATGAATAAAATATGAATTCTGCTTTCAGTACTTTGTGGTCTGATAGGAAGAATAAACATACAAACAATCAAAGCAATGGAAATAGAGTGCCTTCATATTTGTGGTATTTGTGTTAATAACAGGCTTACGAGATACACTATATTTAATTTCGGTCTTCAAAATGAGTTGGGTTTTGTACATAAAGCTGATAATTGGGTGGAGACAGAAAAACATTCCTTATAAAACATACATGTAGAAATAGCCCAGGTACAGAGAGTGATAACACTCTTTCCCAGACCTTCCAATCAGTTTGGTGATTACTGATCATTTGGCTCTGACTTAGTTTGCAGCCAGAGGATAAAAATATTCTGAAATTTTGCATTAAAAGATTATCTAAAAATTAGTGGCAGGTATATGTGTGTGTCCATAGCTCAAGAGATTTGGATTTTCTTCCTAGAGAAGCAGAAAGTATCAATTCTGTTTTTCAAGCTAGATCATAAAATAATGATGTCAGGATATAAAAAATGGGCTGGTAATATTTCTAGTGACATATTGGCAAGAGCTGCAGCCAGCCATATGTGGCAGGTATATGTCATTCAACACAGCAGCAATGAGCTTATTTGTCTTCTAAAATTCCTGGGAAAACAGTTATTACCAGGAACCAGCACCATGAGTGATGGGGTCATGATCTGAAACATCATCTTAACAGTTATGAAGATACTTATTTATTGCATTGTCATATCCAACTTGAAATTCAGTGCTGAGCAAAATGCTAATGTTATGCCAATGCTTTCCAAAGGATGCTCCACAGAGCTGTAGTTCTGAGACCTTTTAGGGTGCACGGCAGCAGGTGGAAGGCTTCTCAGCTTACACTAAATTTTCAGTCAAAAATGTCTTGCTTTTTCTTGTCACTGTTTTGTGTAAGATTTTCTCCTGAGAAAGCTTTATCAATTAGTAAAAGGCACTTTTCTCTGTCTAGTATAATGTGAAATGGGTCTTTCTTATGGCTGATATTTTAGTTGAATGGAATTTTACCATGCACATGCTTAGTGTAGCATAATGCACAGATGCCTAAGCTGGACTGAAGAGCTCTTTTTGTTGGAAGGAACTTAGGTTGAATCAGAGCTGAATCATTGTTCTGATGATTCGATTTCATCAGTTTAAAGAAACACTTTAACTTTTCAGCTTCTCCTGGGGAAGAATTAGAGGAAATACTTAAATGTTTGAAGTTACTCTATAATCTATTTTCATTCACTCACAAGAATCTGAACAAATCAGAGAGATTTTAAAATATCCTTGTGTTTGAAAGTTATTTGGGATGAAACTGCAGAGAAAAACATACTCCGGGTGCTTAGAGAAGGAGGTAGTCTAGCCTCAGAGGTGATATACTGGAATTGATGGAGGAAAAGAGTCGGATCACCTCACTCAGGATAATCTTTTCATTTACTTATGAATTTCACAATTTCATTTTTTTTTGTTACTGTTGAATAAAACTTCACTATATACAGGTACCATATTTTCTTTATTCATATATCAACCCAGACGTCTAGGCAGCTTCCACTTCCTAGCTGTTGTGAACATAACAGTAATAAAAATACATGCACATGTTGCTCGGTGGTATCCTTCTGGGTATAGGCCCAGGAGCAGTAGAGCAGGAATCATGAACAGCTGATCATCGTCAGCTGTGGTTGCTGGCAAAAGGAATGCTCCAGTTTCAGTCAGGCAAAAGTCCAGGATTAAGAAAGAACGTGTAAACCTCAGCCCACAGCTGCGGCATTACTGACATCTGGGAGATTTTATGTTCTTTAGGGTGCTGACCCGAGAAGGCTGACCATGCTTCAGGAGCTGGTTTCACACCCATGCAGCAACCCATGCAGTAACTGGGCAACGATACTTGGGCTTAGTAATTTGTTAACAAAAGGGCATACATTTGGGAATGTCTATCCCAAGAAAAATGGATTTGTTTCACTCCATATTCAAACCTCAAATTATGTTTATGAAGAGCTATTGTTTTCTAGTTCTATGCTTATAATTTTACACTTAAGTGAAAATTAGTGAAACAACTAATGGAACCTAACTATGGAAATCAGAAGGAAGGTTTCTTAAAACAAAACAAAACAAAACAACAACAACAAAAAACAACAACCAAATAAAAAATTAAACCCGTTTATAATAGGTAGGAAATGGACCTGATCAAGATGCCTATCACAGATGAAAGAATAAAAGCAAATGTGATGCATGCACACAATGAAACTTTTTCCAGCCATAGAGACAATAGAAATTATGACATATACTAGAAAATAAGTGTGTGAAAAATCATTATATTAAAAGAAGTAACTCAGGATTAACAAGACAAGAATATGCTGTCTTTACCTATGAATCCTAAGTTTTATATGTCTTTTTTTTTCTTGTGTAAATGGATGTGGTAAGTTCATAAAACTAGTGAGACAATTAGGAAAGGGTCATTGAGGGAGAGGGGTAAAAGTGAGCATAAATACACGTGTCACTAAAGCAAACAGGAAGGCACAACTAGATAAGAAGAAGACCGATGGGGCAGTGGAAGGACCAACAAAAGTTTTGTGTGAGAATGCTACTATGAAATACATCCTTGTGTATGACAAAAGTTTTGTGTGAAAATGCTACTATGAAATACATCCTTGTGTGTGACAGTTTAAAAGTAGGAATTAAAAGACAGAAAAAAAGGGATCATTGGCTTCAAGGGCTTCCTATAAAATAAGGCTACTGGGGTATGTAAAGGGTAGCCCAGGTAGGGCAACAGCATCTGGGGAAAGGTAGGAGCTTGAGGGCACGAGAAGGCTGGGAGGACGGAGGGCAAGGCAAGTGTTGTCTCAGCATAAGTAAGGCAACAGGTCAAAAACAGGACCCGCTACAAAATTCTAAGAAGTGTAAGACTTAAATAGGCCTATCCTTTGGATAGTTACAGTCACATGGGTTGGTAGCAAAGACAAGGGAAAATGACTAGATTTCTTCCCAAACTATGCCCTGATTGTGATTCTTTTATCAGAGATAGACCCCATCAAGTAAATATAAAAGTTTTAGTAGCTAAGGAAACATATTTGGAAAGGTGCATAAACTTGCATCATATCTCAGAGGTCAATGGTCATATGAGAAGTTCAATATTTTCATTTTAATCAGGAAATTCTTTTGTCCTTAATTTAAATGAACATACCAGATATATTTTTCTAATATTTCCTGTATTTCTTCCTGCCCATACCCAGGATTTATATATATATATATATATATATATATATATATATATATATATATATATATCCATATTTACATGTGGTGTTAATATATTTTCATACAGTATGTTTTCATAATATATATTTTATAATATGTAAATAACTCATATAATATATATTATACACACTTAATATACATATATATTAAGCAAATATTTGTGTAACATATACATATATTTGCATAATATGGTATTTGCATATGGTTGTAATTCCAGCATTCATGAGTCAGGGGCAGAAGGATCATCAGCTGAAGCCTAGCCTCCATGGCATGGCAAGCTTGTATTTGAAATAGAAAAGAGAAATGTTAGTTTAATGTAGCAATAGTTTGTTGGTTTTCTTTTAGCTGCCTCTGCTTTTCCTGTAATACCCACAAGTCACTGCAAAGGACAAGAACAAACAACTTCTCCTGTGCTTTGTTTTAGGAGTTTTGTGAGTCCAATTTTCATTTGAGTCATTAGCTGGTTTGAGTTACTCTTTTAATTTTTATTTTTATATTAATTACAGTTTATTCATTTTGTTTCCCAGCTGTAGCCCCCTTCCTCCATTGGTCCGATGATATCATTTTACATGTGGATTTCCATTTCTGAAACATCATTTAAAGGCAATATTTTTCCTTGTTTTTACTCAGTGGCCTTACCAAAAATAAGCTCAGTACATGTGCTTGGGACATTTCTAGTCTATGCAGAGTGCTTCATTTGTCTGTGTATTTGACTTTGTTCATACCATCCTGTTTTGATAACTAACACATTTTAATGCAGTGTGAAGTTGGGAAATATGATGCCTCCAATGTTGTTCATCCTTCTCAATATCATTTTGCTGTTCAGAAAACCTTATGGAACCATTTGATTTTCAAATCACATTTTTTATTTTTGTGAGAAAAGATCATTGAAATGTTGATAGAGATTACATTCAATGTACCATATTGTTTTGGATAGTGGGGAAATTTTAACAACATTAATTGTTGAAATCCCGAAATTTAAAATTTTCCTCTGTTTGCTTCTCCTACATTTTTCATAAAACTGCAATCAATAAATCATTACCTTGAAGATATAACTCTACTATCAGAGTCATTGCAAAATTATTACTACTTAGCAGTGGATAAATTTTCAAATATATATAGACATGTGTATATTTAAATGGCAATATTTCAAATTTTTGCAAGACTTAGATTTCATTTTATGATAGTGCATCACATAAGCAATGTAATTACATAAAATATTATAACTATATAAATAACACAAAATAAAATATATGGTGACAATTTTATTGCCAGTTTTTGAAAAACCCGAGTTGCTACCATTTACAGCTTTATGGAAGGAACTAAAATAAAAAAAAAATAAAGAAGTGAAACAGAGAAAAAAACAATAATTGATGTCACTTATATATGGAACAGAAAATGAGAGTCAGACATATAGGAACATAAGAGAAATAGTACCTATGCCAGGGAGGAAAGAAAATAAACAGTATTCTAAAAAGGCACAGAATCACTGTCCTGTAGGAAGGACGTGTCAAGGGTCTAGTTTAACTGTTCTGTAACACGCTTACAGAGCAGATTTTAGCCCCTCCATGTCCAAAATTGTGCACGATAAGTATGCACATGAACAGAGTCTACAGCATACCTCAGATACGTACACAAAGGAGATAGAGCGGTGAAACATTTTTTCACCTTCTCATTCTTTCTTCTACTAATTCTAACTATTTATTTAGTCTAAGCCTCATGGAATGACACATTGCATATACTTATAGAATGTAGAAATTTTCAGAAATTGAAGTGTTATGGTGACATGCCTGAATTTTTTCCTGCTACACCTTCATCTGCTCTCACCCCACTGTTTCCTCTCTCATTTCTGATGTGACTCTTCCATCTCTTTTGCCCTTTCCCACTTCCACATCAATAATAAGAAATAATAGTATAAAAAATAGCTCAAACTTTTAAGTCAAGAAACTCATCTCTCTATCTTCCCTTCTTTCTTGTCCTCTCCCCCTTTCCCTCCCTCTCTCTTCTCTCCCTCCTCGCTCCCTCTTCCCTCCGTCCCTTCATTTCTCTCTCTTTCCTTTTGCTTGTGATTGCTGGTTTTGGATGCAGAACAAAGATCTTATTTTCTCTTGCGTCTCTGACCATCACAGACTTTCCCAAAAGTGAAAATGTCCTTGGACTTGAAACAACTATTAAGAAAAATGATTTTTGACACTATTATAATATGATTAGACACAATTCAGATAACATATTTAGAGTTGAACAGAGATACCAGTATTCAAAGCTATTGTTCTTTATGTTGTCTTCTTGATGGGGAAGAGCTTTGAGATATTTAGTGCCTTGTCTTTAGACACAGTTATTGAACTACTCAGTTGAAGGTAATATGACAAAGATTAAGTTTCAAAGATGATTAAGACACATATTCGTTCCATTTGGAAATTTACTATATGTATCTGAATTCTGCAATGGCTTCTGTTAATGATAGAATATAATCTGTAAGTTGAATACATTCTCTATCCAAAGCTGGTTTTCTTCTAAATCTTATTGCAGATGCAAAAAGAAAGCCAGGACAGAATGTTACGGCAGGGCCCCACTTTAATATGACTGGCATCTTTCTACAAAGAAGAAAGTCCACATGAGGCAGAGTAACCAAGAGGCTACCATTAGTTAGAGAGAGAAAGAGGCCTGAGCATAAACTAGATTTGCTGATTCATTTATCTTGAATTTCTTACCTCCAAAACTGTGAAGACCATGTTTGCAATATTCTCTCTGGCAGCCTTAGAAAATAATGCAATTGTTATAGTGTTTTATTTTTTTCACATTTCATTTCAGATCAAGAGAATTTTTCTGTGTTAATAAAACTCCTTCAAAAGCTAATAAATAAAACTCCTTCAAAAGCTAATATACAATACAGGGAAACATCATAATTTAATTAATTATTACCTATTTTAAGACATTTAGCTTTTGCTTTCATTTGTTGAAACACTTTTGAAACTGAGAGTTAAGGAATCTGTGGGTTTCTTATGGTGTTGGGAACGGGAAGCTGGGGGATGGTTATTGGGGATCTATGACCCCTCACAATTGGCTTCAACTAATACAAGCATGATAACATTTTCCATGGCAACCACCACTGCTTTCCACAGTGACATTTTGATAGTGCTCTGAAAAATCAAGATCCATCAGCCTGTCATTAGGAACATCTCTTCTCAAGAATTTTGTTTTTTTATGCTCATGAATACTGTTTATTTTAATTAACAAATCTATAGGAAACTTTCATTGAATCAGGAGACAGAATACAAATTATGGTGGCCTGTATAAAAAAATGTGGCCCCAAATATGGCCTTTGAGGATCATATATAAAAATAGACATTAAAACCTGCACCCAGCAAGGTGTAGCAGCTGACCCAGTTTTGAGAGTGTAGGCACGTGTCAGGCCTGGCTTGTGGCTCTGAGAGCCACTGGCCCTCCAGGCTCCAGGTAACAATGGTCATTCCCAACAGAGGTCATAGGGGCTTCTCCAAAGGCAGGACACCCAAAACCACCACATGCCACAAACCTGGCATGCTGGGGAGAACAGGAAAGGAACACCCCTTCCCTAGGTTTCCCGTCCCTGATCCAAGCTCAGGGACCCCAGCTCTCTGGTAAACAAACCACGCTGACTACAGAGGAACTCTGGGCAGTTTTTAAATACGTTTTTTCCCAAGGAAATGACCCAGTGCTAACTCAAGGTGGTTTTCTGCAGGCCAGGAACCTGTAGTACCCTCCAGGACAGCTGGTCACAGAATAAAGCTCATTGAGGATGGTGTGGTCATGAACTTTTCATTGTTTTTTTTAGATGAATTTTTAATTTGAATATATTTTTTGATTTTTCTTTTAAAAAATTTTCATCACAATGTATTCACTTTGGATCTCAGCAGTAGCCTCCTCCCTTATCCCCTCCCAATCCCACCCTCTCTCTTTCTTCTCCTCCCATGCTCCTTCCCCAGTCTACTGATAGGGGAGGTCCTCCTCCCCTTCCATCTGACCCTAGTCTATCAGGTCTCATCAGTACTGTCTGCATTGTCTTCCTCTGTGGCCTGGTATGGCTGCACCCTTTCAGGGGAATGTGATCAAAGAACCAGCCATTGAGTTCATGTCAGAAACAATCCCTGTTCCTCTTACTAGGGAATCCACTTGGACACTGAGCTGCCATGGGCTACATCTATGCAGGGGTTCTGGGTTATCTCTATGTATGGTCCTTGGTTAGATTATCAGTCTCAGAAAAGACCTGTGGGCCTATATATTTTGGTTCTCTTGCTCTCCTTGTAGAGTTCCAGTCCCCTCCAAGTCTTTCTATCTCCCCCTTCTTTCATAAGATTCCCTGTTCTCTACCCAAAGTTTGGGCATCTGCTTTAATTCCCTGCTGGTAGAGTCTTTCAGAGGCCCTCTGTGGTAGGCTCCCTGGTCTCAAGTTGCACTACAGAACAATAGTAATGAAAACTGCATGTTACTGGCATAGAAACATTCTGGTGGATCAATGGAATCAGATAAAAGACTCAGAAATAAACTCACATACTTATGGATGCCTTATTTTTGACAAAAAAAAAAGAAAAGAAAAAAAATGCCAAAACCATACAATGGAAAAAAGAGCATCTTCAAAAAAATGGTGCTGGTCTAACTTGATTTCTACATGTAGAAAAATGCAAATAGATCCATTGATTCTTTGTAAATTCACTGTCATGCATCCTAATGGAACCCATCTCTCTGTCCTTTCATATGACCTCTGCAATTGCCACCACTTCCCACAAAAGAAGACAGACAGAGAGACAGAAGAAAAAAATTCATTGTGGAGGCTGTAATTTATCACAGTATACCTTTCTGTCCACACTTTTTACCTGTAAAGGTTCATTACAATAAGTCATTGGTCTGGGTCGGGTCCTCTGGCTTCTGCTGTTATATCAATACTGGATTCTTACTAGAAGTCACCTTGGATATCCTGTTGTTTCTCTGTGTCATGGAGATCCTAAAGCTTTGGATATGCAGGACCTGCCCCTTCCTGTGCTCCAACAGTTTATGGATGAGAGAGATGTGGGGTTGGGCCAACTCAAAGCCTTTGAATTGGGCCTGGTTGTAGCTGAGATCTTCACAACACCACCATGGTGAGCTCTCCAGCATTGCTCCATCCAATGCCACAGTCAGTAAGAGGCAGAGCCACCTCTCTTGTTCTCCTGCCCACAGGGCCAAATCACCGGTGCCCATAACAGCAGAGCAGCTCTATTGTCCTGCCCAGGAGAGGGGCAAGGCCTGCTCTCCTGCCTGCTGCAGGTGGTAAGGGGCCAGGGGAGATAGAGCATCTCTTCCTTGTCCATTCCAGAGTGAGAGAGAAGTGGTAGGGCTAGCCCTCGTGCACTCACTACCTCGAAGGTAGTTCACCTGCAACCTCCACAACTATGCCTCCTTCTACTCTCCTGCCCTGGGGAGGTCCAGGAACCCCTCTCCTGAGTGGTGCAGCTGGTGGATGGCAGGGATAACTATCCTATTCTCATAACCTAGGTGCCAGTTCTCCTGCCTGCTGCAGTTGGCATGAAGTGAGGAAGGGGAATCGCATTTCTCCCTCACCCACACCATTGTCTTTTCAAGTCTTTAAAACAGAAATTAAGATATAAGTCAAGATATAAGAAATTAAGATATAAGTTACTTAGTTACTTAATTACTAAGTTAACAGAAATTAAGATATAAGTTACTTAGTTTCTTTAAGTCTGTGGGATCTATAGTATGGTTATCCTGTATTGTATGGCTAATATCCACTTATGAGTGAATGCATACCATGCCTGTCTTTCTGGGTCTGGGTTACCTCACTCAGTATGATCTTTCCCAGATCCATCCATTTCCTGGAAAATTTCATGATGTCCTTGTTTTTAATAGCTGAATAGTGTTCCATTGTGTAGATGGACCACAGTTACTTTATCCATTGTTCAGGATGAGGGACATCTGGGTTGTTTCTAGTTTCTGGCTATTACAAAGAAAGCCACTATGAACATAGCTGGGCCAATGTCCTTCTTATATGGTGTAACATCTTTCGCGTATATGCCCAGGAGTGGTATTGAAGTATAACCATTCCCAATTTTCTGAGAAAGTACCAGATTGATTTCCAAAGTGGTTGAACAAGTTTGCACTCTTACCATCAATGGAAGAGTGTTCCCCTTTATCCAAATCCTCACCAGCATGTGCTGTTATTTGAGTTCTTTATCTTAGCCACTCTGACAGGTGTAAGATGGAATCTCAGAGTCATTTTGGTTTGCATTTCCCTGATGACTAAGGAGGTTGAGCATTTCTTTAAGTGTTTCTCCTCCAGTCTATAATACTCAGTTGAAAATTCTCTGTTTAGATCTGTACCCCATTTTAATTGGATTATTTGGTTTGTTGGTGTTTAATTTCTTGAGTTTTTTTTTATATATATTTATATATTAACTCTCTGTCAGATGTGGTGTTGGTGAGGATCTTTTCCCAGTCTGTAGGCTGTTGTTTTGTTCTAGTAACAGTGTCCTTTGCTTTACAGAAGATTTTCAGTTTCATGAGGTCACATTTATTGATTGTTGATCTTAGAGCCTGAGCTCTTGGTGTTCTGTTCAGGAAGTGGTCACATGTGCCAATGAGATCAAGGTTCTTCCCCACTTTTCCTTCTAATAGATTTAGTGTGTCTTTTTTTACATTGAGGTCTTTGTTACACTTTGAGTATACATTAGTGCTGGGTGATAAATATGGAACTATTTGCATTTTTCTACATGTAGACTTCCAGTTAGACCAGCACCATTTGTTGAAGATGCTGTCTTTTTTTTTTTTTTCTTTTTTTTTTTTTGTCAAAAATCAATTGTCCTTGAGTGTGCTGGTTTGACCTTAGGGAGGATGTTTAATTCTCATTCACAATGGCAAATAGAAAAGATACCTGGAGCAAACGAAGGGAGGGAAAAGGACAAGAGCCTATCTTAGATGTCCTATGAAAGAGTCCACCCAGCAAAGGGTTGAAGCAGATGCTGAGACTCACAGCCAAACTTTGGGCACAATGCAGGGAGTCTTATGGAAGAGTGAAGCACCACAAGAGCCAACAGAGCCAACAAATCAGGGCCCAGACGGACATGCAAAGTCTGTGGCCAGTTGGTAAGGGAAGAGGGCTCCCCCTTCTTTGAGGACTTGAGGAGGCAGATAGCAGGGAAGAAGAAAGGAGGGTGTGACTGGAGGAGATGGGGGGTGGAGGGCTACTATTGAGAAGTAATACATTTTTTAAAAGTAATAAATAAATTTTTTAAAAGATATATCAAAATTAAACTGCAAATAATCAATTTTTGCTTTTTTAAACTTTTACTTCTGTACTTTTATTAATATTTGGCTTGAGTTTCATTAAAGTAATGTTCAAGGGAATCCCTAGAATATGCTCACTGGTTTTTAAGTTTGACTTTTGATTCTTTAGCTTTTGGCATCATTACTTTAAATAGAATCCTATTGACCATTACTTGATTGTACCAAAGAGTTCAGCCTTCTAAAGAGGCTCTCTACAGTGTGTTTTTTTAAACCTTTAAATCTGTATCTTGGAGACACTTCACAAGTATGAGAAGACTTACCAAAAACTTGGTCTGGTGTATCATTTTGTGAGAATCACTTTAACTGAAACCAAGGAACTCATGATATGCTAGGTTGTGGGTCTCTTACCAGGAATTTGCCTCAACCCTTTGAGGACTTTGGAGATCCCCAGCAACAAGATTAATCTTGATCATCATAGTTATAAAGGGGAAGCTGGTTCCAGGCCACCTCACCCCCAAAACTACTACATGGCCTCCATAGAGGAGGAGCAGACACATGCATTTATGGGCCACTTGTTAGTTATCTTTATTAATTAGTACAAGGGTAAAACCTATATTGACCTTGTAAGCAGATAATGAACATTTCAAAATTCTAGGCAAAGAGAGCATAAGCATTGTGAATTTTCTCTGCTCATATATTGAAGACAAGAATGTTTCCTCTAAAAGTGTGTTTTCTTTTCTTTTTTTATAATTTTTATTTTTTTATATGAATCACAGGTTATTTACTTTGTGTCCCAGCCATAGCTCCCTCCTTCCCTCTCAATCCCACTCTCTCTTCCTCATCTTCTCCCTGCCCCTTTCCAAGTCCACTGATAGGGGAGGTCCTCCTCCCCTTCCATCTGACCCTAGTTTATCAGGTATCTTCAGGACTGGCAGCAATGTCCTCCTCTGTGGCCTAGCAAGGCTGTTCCTCCCTCAGAGAAGGAGGGAGGTCAAAGAGCCCACCACTGAGTTAAAACAAACAAACAAACAAAACATATGGGAGACCACAAAAAAAAAAAAAAAGCTGAAATGTTTCAAATTTCCACAGTTTAGACAGGTTACTCTGTATAGACTAGGGCATTCTCCCATAGTGTAATATTTCCCAGAATAGAAAAAAAATACATACATGGGACAGAACTTCAAAGAATTGTCAAAATTATAATTATGCTGAGAAAAAACTTGTAAGCAACAGAGCATTCACTATATGATTATAACTAAATAAACTTCAGGTAAACTGGAAATAGTGCACAGTGAAAAAAAAAAAGTGTGTTTTCCACCATGACATATAACGTCTTTCTAAAAGTTCACATTGGTGTTTCATCAGTTCCGTGGAATTTTTTCCCCCACTTACATTATTTGAAATGCAGAGACACAACAAGCAGCAATCTAAATCAACATTTCCTGCAGTTTGACTCACTGGTATTTTTAGTCATTCAAAGTTTTATTTTTAGACACAAAATTTGAGGCAGTTTGCATGAAAAATGAGGCAGTTCCTTTAAGTTAGTGCAATTTACCTCACGTGCTCCTGGCTTGTTTGTATTAGTAACCTAAAATAAGTAGCAATTAGTGCAGATTTGGCCATCTTTTAGAACGTGGGATATTCCATCTTCATTTTGCTTTACTATTTGGAATCTATCAGTCAGTAATGAAGCATGTAAAAATTAGTAGGGACAAGGGAATTATTCCCTAGCTTTCTAACTGTTTAATGAGAAATAATTAACAGGAAAGACATTTTGATATTTGTAGAATGAAAACTATAAGAGGTTTGTATTAATGAAAAACACTCTTAGATACACAATTCTCAAATTAAACATAAAACTAAAGATTGCTTGTGATATATAATCACAAGGCTGATTTTCTCTTTCTACCCAATTCTACTTTAATCCCAAAATCAACTATGGTTTTGTTAGATGAACAACACATAAACTTAAGCAATATTGAACACTTGTACATTTGAATCTATGTATGGCCTTTTCTTTTTTTCTCTTAACTTTTTTAAAATTTAATCTTATTCATGTATTTATTTATTACAGTTGATTCACTTTTTTTTCCCTGCTGCAGGACTCTCTCTTGTCTCCTCCCAGTCCCACTCTCCCTCCCTCTTCTCCTCCTATGCCCCTTCCCTAGTCCAATGACTGGGGAGGTCCTCCTCCCCTTCTATTTGACCCTAGCTTATCAGGTTTCAAGGCTGGCTGAATCATCTTCCTCTGTGGCCTGGCAAGGCTGCATCCCCCCAATTCCCCCCCCCCCCCCCCCCGGGAGGTGCTCGAAGAGCCAGCCACTGAGTTCATGTCAGGAACAGCCCCTGTTCCCCCTTACTTTGGAAACTGAGCAGCCAATGGGCTTTCTCTGAACAGGGTGTCTAGGTCTCCTGCATGGTCCTTAGTTGGAGTATTGGTCTCTGTAGGCCCCCTTGAGCTCAGGTTTTGGGGCTCTATTGTTCTCCTTGTGGAGCTCCTGTCCCCTCCAAGTCTTTCTTTCTCCCGCGTCTTCCATAAAGATTCCAGCACTCTGCCCAAAATTTGGCTGTGAGTCTCAGTATTTCCTTTCATACTCTGGTGGGCAGAAACTTTCAGAGGTCATCTTTGAAAAGCTTTTGTCCTGTTCCTTGTATTCACCTACTTCCGATGTCTATTCTGTTTGCCCTTCTGAATGAGGATTAAGAATCTTCCCTGGGGTCCTTCTTGTTGTCTAGCTTCTTTAGGGCTATAGATTTTAATACGTTTATCCTATATTATATGGCCAATATGCACTAATAAGTGAGTATATATCATTTATGTCTTTCTGCTTCTGGGTTACCTCACTCAAGATGATTTTTTTCTAGTTCCCACCATTTGCCTGCAAATTTCATGATTTCCTTGTTTTTAATTGCTGAGTAGAATTCCACTGTGTAAATGCATCACACTTTCTGTATCCATTCCTCCATTGAGGGGCATCTAGGTTGTTTCCAGATTCTGGCTATTATGAATAAAGCTGCTATGAACATGGTTGGGCAAATGTCCTTGTAGGGCATCTTTTGGATATATGCCTAAGAGTGGTATAGTTGGATCTTTTTAAAAAATTAATTTATTTTTTTAATTACAGTTTATTCACTTTGTATCCCAGTTGTAGCTAGATCTTGAGGTAGCACTATTCCTAATTTTCTGAGAAAGTACCAGAATGTTTTCCAAAGTTGTTTACAAGGTTACATTCCTGCCAGCAATGGAGGAGGTTTTCCCTTTCTTTACAACCTCTCTAGCATGTATCATCCCTTGAGTTTTTTATCTCAGCCATTCTGAGGAGTGTGAGGTAGAATCTCAGGGTTGTTTTTATTTGCCTTTCCCAGATGCAGGGTAACTTATGGAAGAAAGGGGAGATAGAAAGACTTGGAGGGGACAGATGCTCCACAAGGAGACCAACAGAGCCAAAACAAACAAACAAACAAACAAAAAACACCTGGGCCCAGGGGGGGCAGCAGAGACCGATATTTCAACCAAGAACCATGCATAGGGAGTACCTAGACTCCCTGCTCTGATGAAGCTCATAGGCTGCTCAGTCTAGTAAGGGGATCATAGGCTGTCTCTGACATGAACTCAGTTACCAGCTCTTGGATCACCTCTCACTGGGGGATGCAGCCTTGCCAGACCACAGTGGAAGATGATGCAGCCAGCCATGATAAGAAATGATAGGCTAGGCTGAGATAGAAGGGAAGTAGGACCTCCCCTGTCAATGGACTAGGTGATGGGCACAGAGGGAGAAAGGGAGGGTGGGTGGGAGTAGGGGAGACAAGGGGCAAGGAGGCTACAGCTGGGATACAGAGTGAATAAATTGCAATAATAAATAAATAGTAAAAGAAGAGCCTGAAATTAAAAAAAAGAAAGTGTGAAACCTTTGAATTGTCCTGGTACTTAAATTCAGAAACACATTCTCTAAGTAATTGTGTCAGTATATAATAAAACTTTCCTCCTCTTTGCTTCATTTATTCTTGGGAGTTAAGTTATTGTTTGAATTCTTCTTAAATGTTTATAGATATTTATGAAATTGTTCAAAATATGTGAGTGTGTGAATAATGAGTACCCTGTTCAATGGAGGAGGAATAGAATTAAATATGCTTCATGAGTTACTTCTATTAACAAGGTAAAGAGCCTAAATATGTGCTGAGACAGTGTGTGCACCACCAACTCATACCATCAAAACAGAAGAGAGAGCTGTTACCCCAGTAATTTGTGAGATGCAGGTCAGAGTTCCTGAAATAGCTTTGGAAATGATAATAGAAACTGGAAGTCATTCTGGAGAACAGAAAATAAATTGATTTAATATAGAAGATATGCACCTGTTTAAAGACATGTGTTCCCTAGCTTAACAGATCTCATAATTCAGTCTTAGTATCCTGCTTCATGCTTAATTCCAATAGTTCATTCAAAAGGGTGTGGGTTGAATAGCCTAAGAATATGTCTTTTGTTCCTTTGTTTGGTTTGGTTTGGTTTGGTTTGTAAAATCTCTACCATGCATAGAAAAGAAGTTAAATACCAACAAACTAAATAGTCCAATTTAAAAATGGGGTACAGAGTTAAACAAAGAATTTCATAAAAGGAATATCGAATGGCAGAGAAACACTTAAAGAAATGACCAACATCCTTAGTCATTCAGGAAATGGAAATCAAAACAATCCTGAGATTTCACATCACACCCTTCAAAATGACTAAGATCAAAAACTCAAGTAACAACACATGCTGGAGAGAATATGGAGAAATGGGAACCCTCCTCCATTGCTGGTGGGAATGTAAACTTTGTAAATCAATCTGGCACTTTCTCAGACAATTAGGAATAGTGCTTCCTCAAGATGCAGCTATACCACCCCTAGGCATATACCCAAAAGTTGCCCCACCATTCAATAAGGACATTTGCTCAACTATGTTCATAGAAGCTTCATTTGTAATAGCCAGAATCTGGAAACAACCTATATGTCCTTCAACTGAGGAATGGATACAGAAAATGTGGTACATTTACCTGATGGAATACTACTTAGCAATTAAAAACAGAAAATCTTGAAATTTGCAGGCAAGTGGTAGAATCTAGAAAAGACCATCCTGAGTGAAGTAATCCAGAAACAGAAAGACACAAATGATATATACTCACTTATAAGTGGATATTAGTCATGTAACATAGGATAAACATACTAAAGTTTATAGTTCTGAAGAGTCTAAACAAAGAGGACCCTAGGGAAGAGGCTGAAACCTCATTCAGAAGGGCATACAGGATAGACATCAGAAGTAGGAGAAGACATGGAACAGGACAAGCACCTTCCACAGGGGCCCTCTGAAAGACTCTACCCATGAGGGTATGGGAGGAGATGCTGAGACTCTTCTTTTTCAGTCTTCAACAACTTGTATAAATTAATGAGATTATGCTGAAAATTGATTTTTTTTCCTTTAGGAATATGCTTTCTTGGGACACTCAATTTCAAGTAAAATATGTCGTATGTTTGTGTTTCATGTAATATTTGAAGCACATTTTCAGTTTTAAATGACATTCATATTGAACTGATATTCTGAATTGAAATGTGTCCCTATCCTTCACACATTTTCTAAATTCTTACTATCTAGAATCCGTGGATTTGACTCTTGTTTGGAAATGACCTTTCCTACGTTTAATTAAACAGATGTAATCAACTTCAAGTGAGGTCAGTATGTGTAAGTGTTAAGGATTACATCCAAAGAATAATACCATTGTAAAAGACACAGAATTTAATACTAAGAGAGAGGCAGGCTAGAGTGACATATGCATCTGCCAAGGAACACAGGGCATGCCCACACCCAGAGACGCTGGTTGGAAGTTTTTCCATACCTCTCAGAGCATGATTGTATTGAAATTTAAATTAAACACACACACACAGACACAGCCAGGGCAAAGAGAGGAAACTTTTTTTCTTCATTGAAATAGTTTTTCTTTCATATAATATATTCTGACTATGACTCTGCTCCCTCTATACCTTCCAGTTCCTCCTCTTATCCTATCTGGATCCACCCTTTTCTGTTTCTCATTTTAAAACAAATAGATATATAGGAAATAATAAAAGAAAACAAAAAATCAAACAAAACAGAACTGAACAAAACAAACAGAAGGAAAGAAACACCCAAGAAAAGGCATAAGCAAAAGATACAGAAGCAAAGGCTCACTGTCATTCAGGAATCCCATAAAAACAGAAAACCAGAACACTTTATTTATAAGTGAAACCAGTAGAGTAAAACTTAAGACGAAAAAAAAAAAAAAAAACCAAAGAATTAAATGAATAAATAACTTAAATTAAATTTTAAAGAAAAACAAAACAAAAAATCCAGAATATCCCTGACATGACATTCTGAGACAAGGAACCCTCAAAGATGCTATTGAATTTCTCTGTGTTTTTCAGCCATCTACTGCTGAAACATGCAGCATATGCTGATCTACGAGTAACAGAATGTCAATAGGAGTCATCAGAATGTTGTATTCCTTTTGCAGAACAGTAGTATTTGGTTTTCTCCTGGGTCCCTGCTTTATCTAGTCTCAAGTTCTTGATCAACCAAACAGTGCTGTAAATTGGATCATCTTGTGTAGTGTATATTTTTCTCTATGCTTCCTAATTAACTTGGATAAAGGTTTGTCAGTCTTATTTTTTTCTCAAAGAACCAACTGTTTGTTTTGCTGATTCTTTGTACTGTGTTTTTGTTTGTTTGGTTCTACTTTTTTGATTTCATCCCTGCATTTGATGATTTCTTGACATCTATTTCTTTTGGGTCTGATTTCTTCATTTTGCCCTTGATTACTTTTAGGTGTGTTGCTAATTACTAGTATAGATCTTCACTTTCTTCAGCTTGTTTGTAAGCTTGTTTATATGGTGGATTACATTATCAGTGTGTGTGTGTGTGTGTGTGTGTGTGTGTTTCTCCTTCTTTTGATTTGCCTGGGAATATTTTTTGTGTATGTTTTCTTGTGTATTGAAGTATTTTTCCTCTGTAGGGCTAGACGTGTAAGGAGATACTACTTAAATTTGTTTTTATAATGGAATATCTTTAATTCTTTGTTTGTTTGTTTGTTTGTTTGTTTTGTGTGTGTGTGATTGGAAGTTTTTGCTGGGCATAGTCGTATGGGCTAGCATCTATGGTCTAGATGTTGCAGAGCATTTTTCCAGATCCTTCTGAATTACAGAGTCTTCATTGAGAAGTCAAGTTTTATTCTAATAACTCTGCTTTTATGAGTTACCAGGTTTTTTTCCCTTGATGCTTTTAATGTTCTTCCTTTCATCTATACATTTAGTGTTTTGTTATTTTTATGTGCTAATAAATATTTGTTCTGTTCCAGACTGTTTGGTGTTCTCTGTGCTTCTTGTACCTTCTTAGTCAGTACTTTCTTCTTTAAGTTAGGGTGGTTTTCTTCTATGATTTTGTTCAAAATATTTTCTTTGCCTTTGATCTGTGTTATGTCTCCTATTCTTATATTTTATAGATATTGTGTTTTCATAATGTCCCAAATTTAATGGATTTTTTTTGTCTGAATTTTTTTAGACTTTATATTTCTTTGACTGGGGTATTCATTTCTTCTATCTCATCTTTAATGCCTAGAATTCTCTCTTTTATATCCTTTACTCTGTTGGTAGGACTTGCCTATCAGTTTTCTGTTCATCTTTCTGATTTTTCTTTTTTCTTTCCAGATTTCCCTTAGTTTGGGTTTGCTTTATTGATTCTATTTACACGTTTAGGTCCTAAAATGTTTTATTTGTTTCCTTCTACTCTTGTTTTTATAGATTTTTTTTTTTTTAGTGAGTTTACCTATTTTCTCTTTAAGGACCTCTATCATATTAATATTGTCTAGGTTGAGTTGCTTATATTGTGCTTCAGCTTTATTCCACTCCTCAGGGTCTACTGTAGTACGTTTGTTGGGCTGTAGTGGGGACATAGTTTCCTGACTGTATTTTACATTGGTATCTAGGCATCTGGGTCTAATGGAATAATTAAAATTCTAGTTGCTTATTTCTTGTCTTGTCTTTGTTGGGTATGTATTTTGATCCTTGGTTTCTGTTGTTATCTCTAGTTCTTAGGAGAATTTGTTGACTTTGTGTCATCTGGTAGGAAATGCTTCTGGGATCCATCTAGGTGTGGCCACTGGAGGTTCCATGTAAAATATATTTGTGGGTATTTGTATCTGATACCTAAGAATGTGGGTGAATAGAAGGGGCAGAAAGGGGCCCAAGGGAGGGAAGAAAGCAGCATATGCTTAGTCCTCTGAAATGTGGACAGAGATTGAGGAGAGGTCACTAAAAGAGAGGCCACAATACATAGTCTGCAACAGATCTGGTAATGAAATTCAGTGACTGGATTTGGAGTGAGGAGAGAGAATAAAAATCTGAACTCTCCTACCTGCTTCAATGGCTTGCTTGCTTCTGTGGCAGGCTTGGTTGCCAAGTTAATAGAGGATGCCTGCTGGAGTTGGGGATTGAGACAGAAGAATGACTGGGAAGGAAGGTCTGAGAAAGAGTGTGATTGGCTGGAATTTGAGGCAGAGAGGAAAGGGGATCACAGAAAGTGTTCTGCTATAAACTGGAGGGTGAACACCGAAGATTGGATTTGGATGAAAGAAGGGGTAGCTGAAAATCTTCAGATAGCCCACTCTCCTGGTATGTATCCTTTTCTGTTATTTTAAGGCCTCATTAGTTGTGGGTTTTGTTGTGGAAATCCTCAGAAAACAAACACATTAATTTTGTCAGATTGTACCTCTCAAATGTAGAAACCTCATAGAGGATCACAATTATAAATGTATGTTGATCAACTAATGGTAGAATCTAGTAAACAAGTTTATGTATCTTTTTATCTTTTATTTATTCTCTCATATATTATATCCCAATCTGAAGTTTCCCCTCCCTGATCTTGTTCCAGTCTCCTCTCCCTATCCAATCCTCCTCCATTTTCCTCCAGAAAATGGCAAGCCTACCAGGAATATGTATCACTTTTATATGGGTGTGTGAGTGTAAGTTTGTGCGGAAGAGCTTACATGTATGTGTGTGGGGGAGGGCAAATATGAAGTTGAATGATATTTCTCATATGCTGTTCTTCTCTCTCTCTCTCTTTCTTTCTGCCTTTCTGTTTTTTCATTTCTTTCTTTTTTTGTGGCTGAATTTCTCACTTTTACCTGTGACTTACTAATTCACTCTTACCAGAGGACATTTACTTTCACTTTTTAAAATTAAGTTAAAGCCTAGGCAAAACTGCTGGATCCTGTGTGACAGATAACTCTTGGGGGTCTGGTAGGCACAGAGAATTTTTGAAGTTACCTATGTCATTAACAAATTCAGTAGCTGAAGTTTTAATGAAATGCTTAAGATGCCTTAACTTTAAACCTGGCTTTTACTCATTGCTTTAAAGTTTTGTATTTTATTCAGATCTAATAAGTATTTTTATCTCTTTCATCTGCTGGAAATCTGCCATAATTTTAAAGGAGACCATTTAGACAAGACTTTCATTTAATCTTTCAATTCTTAAAACACAGCCTCTCTGAAAGTATGACTTCAATTTGTTTAATGTTTCTTTTTTGAAATAGCCACAGCATCTATGCTAATAATAAATAATTGACTTTCAAAAGTGGTATATTACTTAAGTTTGAAATACTGTTGGTATTTCTGTATGCAATCCACTACATATGTTTCAGAAACACTGCAAATGTTTTGGGGTTGGTATATTAGATCATTCTGTGTCTATTACAATCAAAATAATTAAATGAAAGAATTCCTCTTTCTATTTTACATCCCTTATAATAGCATCTCTGAAATTCATTGAAGAAAATAAAAGCATAGCAAGCCATAGTGGGGAAAAAAAGCATAAGTGATTCATGGGTAATCAACAGAACTTTCCTGTAATAGTGTGCAAGTATACGGAGACACATATGGTGTTTGTAGGTTGGACAACAGGCCCATTAAGTGCAGAGATGGTTTCCTTGACTCAATTCTCTAACTAGAAAAAAACTAACTCTGTGGTAAAAATGAATATGAACAGGCTATAGAGAAAGAGGCCTGTTGCGTGTGTGTGTGTGTGTGTGTGTGTGTGTGTGTGTGTCTTCAAAATTCAGTCATCCACAGTAAAGATCACTGAGGCAAACTTTGAATAAAGATCATGTCAAGAGATGTTAAACATAATTTTCATATTTAAAAGATATTTTATTCTAATTGTGGATAAAGCAGTGTCTTTAGATACACTGTGTCTAATAGTTTTTTCTTGGCACCAGCACAGCCCTGGCTGTAGCACAAGCTACGAAGAGCAACATGACAGCACTGACCATGAAGGTATTTCCAGGATACCCAATCTGGAGAATGAACTGTTCTCCATCTCAGACGTCCTGCCATTGCTCAGAGGCAGGGAGCTTGTGAAAATGGGACGTGTGTTGGGGAGCAGCATCTGCTCGAGGTCCAGGTTATTGCTATCACCCTTCGGACCTAGGATTTTGTGTTTAAACTCTACAGAAAAAACAAAAGATTCAAAAATATTGTTTTTTGAAATGGGCTTCTGAAACCGATGTGGATATACCTATGCCGACACAGCTATCTCATATGTAGAAACAGGAACAACTTAACTTGCTAATGCCTGAACATGGAGGACAGTTCTTACATGGCCATGTTATTTCATATCATCTTTGTGTAAAGAATACTAGAGTGTGATGTGATTTGTATATATTGTAACAAGTGTGCCATGATTTGAGGACTCTTGCTAGCAGTTTCTTAAACTTTGTTTTATTTTTGAGAACATACTGTAACGACAGCATCATCCTCCACTTTAATTTTCTCCCTTCGACCCCTCCCATGTGCTCCTCTGTGTTCTCTATCAATTTCACAGCCTCCTTTTCTATAATTTTTGTCACATATACATTCTTAAAAAATATGAAAATAACCTACTCCTCTGTATCATGTTACTTGTATGTATGTGTTTTCAAGTCAGAACAATTGATATTTGGTAACTAATTGCTGTTCTTGCCCTAGGGGAGGACTGCTGCTCTTCCCCTCTGCATTTCTTAGTGGCCTGTACTTTTTGTTTTGGTTTGGTTTAGTTTGATTTGCCTCATGAAGTTTTGCCCTTACACATTACCATGCTTATGAGTGTCATGCGTGTTTAGGTAATGTTTTGGCAACCATGTTAGTGAGACTTCATATATGTAGCTTTTCTGATATTTTCAAGAAACACAATATCATAGCAAACTTTGTTTCTCTGGCTCTTACTGTTTTCTTTCTACTATGTACTTTGGACTCAGGATCCAGGGGACCATAGCTGTGTCTTACTTGAAAGCTATTCATTTAGAATTAACTTTCATGGTATGAGGAAGTATAAAGGGTAACAACCACTTTATGGAGGGCATGTAAGGCTCACTCTATAAGATGGAACTCATACCTGATACTGCAAATCTGGCTACTAACTGCTGTCTGGGAATATCACAGACCCTGGGGAAAATGTGTTATTATTTTTATGACGTTATATAATATTAAACTTTCTTCTAACTGCATATCTCTAGACATAGCTTAGCGAAAGATTCAACTACTATTAGAAAAGCTTCTTTTTGCACTAGACAGTGTTTAATACAGATAATCAGGAACAGGTCAGAGTTCATGGAATAAATATCTTTAGACTGTTGAGCTCAAAATGAAACATATATAACATGCTCCTTCACCAAGTATATCAGGGAACATTTCATTTGAAGAAATATAAAGAGTGTAAGATTCAGAGGTTTGGAAGAAATGTTCCAAAACAGTGTTTTCCACATAGGACAATGCCTTTGAATTTACAAAATCTCAGCTACGCTTGTCTGCACAAGAACTGTCTATATAAAGCCAATCAAAAATACAGCATAGATAGAGAAAGAACATTGAAAGTTCTATTCCCTAACTTAAGAAATTTGGTAGTTGAAGAATGCCAGGATAAGGGCAGTCGGTTCTGTTTAGGGGAGTAACCACTGGTAGTTTGCTCATGATTTAGGAGATGAACCTGCAAAGAGGCATGTCTGGACAGCACTGATGGAGTTAGTGGGCTCTGGAAAGAGGATATAAAGTTGGGCAGCGTGGTAGAAGGTCTGGAGGGAGTTAGATGAAGAGTGGGGGTTGATATGTCCAAAATACATTGTATATATGTATAAAATTATGAAATAATTAAAAAAAACCCTCTTGAACAAGGGATGAGATTAGCCAGTAGTCAATTTGTACAAAATAAGTAAAACATAAGATCTGCTCAGACTCAAATTTCAGCAATGTCTCTAATTCCAGCAAATTGCTATGCTTACTTTGTATGCAGTGAAAAAGAATTTTGCAAGATACTTATTACATGTGTTTGTTTGAAGCTTTCTTTATTGATCCAGAAATTTAATTTTTTAATTTAATAATCACTGTGATTTCTGGAACTTGCTTTCACAGAATTCTCAGGGGAGTTTTCAGATTCTTCAGAATTGTGGTAAACCAAGCCACTGTTTGGTCTAATGACTTTTTTAAATATATCACAGACACTAAGGAAATAACTTCAATGGGAACTTTGTGATGCAAAGATCTATGTTGTAAAAATACATTTACATTTCACTCTGTAGGAAGGATCTGCATATGCAATACACAAAGACCTTGGGGTGTGTGTGTGTGTGTGTGTGTTTTCAGCTCCCTCTCCACAATTGCTAACAGAGGAGATAAGGAGAAGAAATCACAAATACCATAAATCTCAGAGACAAAACTGACTAGCTTACCAAAGGGACAAGAATAGGCATGGAAATGATTGAATGCCTTTGTTCACCCCTCCCCACCACTTAAACAATATGCTGGCTGCAGACAACAGGGATACAGATCTTTAGGATGAAAGTCACTGTCTTTTGAGACTGTTGGACTGATGGGACTGGTTGTGCCCTGGTGGACAGGTAAGGGGGAGGGGCTCCCCTTTTCTGAAGAAGAGTGGGGAAGGGGGAAAGGATGGGAAGGTGGGATTGGAAGAAGCAGAGGAGGGGGTGTGTTTAGGATATAAAGTAAATAAATAAATAATTTTTAATTTTAATTGTTATATTAATTACAGTTTATTCACTTTGTATCCTAGCTTTAGCCTCCTCCCTGTCTCCTCCCAATCCCTCCCTCTTCATTTCCTATGCCCCTCCCCTAGTCCACTGATAGAGGAGGTCCTCCTCCCCTTCCATCTGATCCTAGCCTATCAGGTTGCATCAGGACTGTCTGCATTGTCTTCCTCTGTAGCCTGGTAAGGCTGCTTCTCCCTTAGAGGAAGGTAATGGAAGAGCCAGCCACTGAGTTCATGTCAGAGATAGCCCATTTCCCCCTTACTAGGTAACCTACTTGGATACTGAGCTGCCTTGGGTTAAATCCAAAAAGATTCAATTCTTGTTTGTTGCCCATGCTAGAGGCATGGAATTTGCTCCATTTGCCAAGGCTAACCAAGTCAGTTGTGTGAAGTCAATAGGATGATTAGTGGTTTTGTTTGTTTGTTGTGACTTTTCAAGAAAGATTTTCTCTGGGTAACCTTGGTTGTCCTGGACTCACTTTGTAGATTAGGCTGGCCTCCAACTCACAGTGATCCACCTGCCTCTGCCTCCCTGAATGCTGGGAATAAAGGCATGTACCACCGTGCCCCCAGCGATGGTTAGTGTAAATTGCCACCTTCACAGAAGTTAGCATTGCCTGAGAGATGGGTATTGGCTATGTCTTTGGGGAATTATGTTGATTTCATCTAACTGGGAAGATTTTAGCATTTGGGGTAGCACACTTTCTTAAGTAGCAGGACCTATGCTTAATAGGACTGTATAGATCAAACTGGGTATTTGCATTAGTTCAATGCTCCTTGTTCCTGATTATGCATGTAATATGACCAGCTCTTCCTCTCTCTTGCTGCAGTAACTCCTTGCTCACAATGGACTGTAATCTGGAGATCTGTACTAAATCAAACTTTCCATCCTTAAATGTTTTCCAAATTATCTTAATCACAGCAACAGAAAAGTAAGTTAAAACAGCAACCGCCAATATTAGAGTCATCAGTGACACAACTAAATGACTAGAATTATACAAGAGAATGTTTGGCAGTCGTAACGACTATGATAATTAATACAGTAACCGGATTCACTGATTTCACACATGCCCCTGATTTACATAGTGATTTAACACATGTCATATATATCACGGAATCCAAAGATGATTTTATGTACAGTTCATGAAATCTCTGAGTTTCAGTGTTAAGTGGGGACTTGGGATGAGGAGATGCCAGTTGGCACAATTGCTGTGACAGTTTTTGATAAGCTTATATTAGAACTACTGCCTTAGAATTTGATGCATGTGGAGATGGCTTGAGGCTTTCTCTGGGCCATTATAAACAGCAGAATTGGTGCATATGATGGCTATCATTGGTTTCAATCTTACAGCATATATAGCTATTTTGTAAATATGTTCTCTAAGAAACTCTGACAATGTTAATATCACAACAGATGGTATGACTGCAATATCAAAATAATTCCATCGACAAGAAAGACAAAATTGTTTTTTTTTTTTTTTTTTGATTTGCAGTTGAACAAGGACTAATGCTGACTAAATGTATGGTCACAATAGAATTACACATCTTTAAATTATTTTCAATAAAGTTTTTTTATAGTGCTAGTTTGGCATATATTATGTTCCGGTTATTAAAAACAAAACATTTCCTACTGCTTTTGGAGTTTCTTGCTTTATTCTAGAAAAAAGAAAAAAATATCTCACACTTCCAAGTAAATTAAATCAATTTCTTATAGCTGGAGTCCAAGGAAGAGTTGTCTATAATGAATTTATAGACAACGGTATTGATGCACTTTATTCTTTACAGATACCTTTTCAGAAAAGCAATGTTGAGAATCATAGAAGATGCTGAGAAGAAAAGGGGTCAAGGTTTTTGTTTTTATTTTTTAGCTCAAAGAAGTACGCTTTATCAACTCAACAATCTCATGCACAATTTAAAGACAAAAATATGAAAGCAAAAAACTATTAACAAAGAAGGCTCTGACCATATAACAAGTCTTTAATGGTATATTAGTCAGGTTTCTCTAAAGAAATAGAGCTGAAAGAATGAATTCATATATTAATTAATAATTATTTTATCATTAAAATATGTAATTTTATTACATCATGTAAGTATATAATTTATCTATTATATAGTCATAATAAAATAATTAATACAAGCAATTATTAATTAATATATAATTAGTTACAATGCTTTACGGCGTCCATTTTGCGTCCATTTGCAGCGTCCACAATGCTGCTTCACACTGGAGTGGCTAAAAGAAGATTATTATAGAATTTCTGGTCTTCAGTCTACATAGAAATCCCCCCAAAAGTGGTTCTAATACTGGCAAAGGAAGGCTACAGCCGAAGGATATATGAATTTGCCAATGAGAGTGAAGGCAAGCAGGCAAAAGTGAAGTATCCTGCTTTACTTTTATGTGGGCACATAGCAAAATCAATCAAACAAAACAAAAAACAAGAAAAAATAAACAAAAACCCTACACAATAGATTAATGTTTAGCACTATGCAATCTAATTTCAGTCAGATGATCTCTTAAACAAAACATACTTTTAAAAAAGGGAAAGTCTCAAATATCTTTTAAACTACAGTGATTTTCTAATTTTTTTTTATCACTTATTTAGTAATATGTTAGTCTCCCATAGCAACACAGCACCTTGATAAGATTGGCTAAGTGTGGAAGTGACCTTTGGCCTCGGTGGAAATGGTTTTTAAATTGTTCCTCAAGTCTCAAGGGGATTCCTCAACAACCTCATAGATGGGTTTGCTTAACCTTCATATTCTTGATATTATATTCAAGACAGTTAGTGGACGTTCTCCTTTACCACACTGGCCTTGTTGACCAGGGAAATATTTTATGGACCAGGTCAAGAATCAAACTTGCTTCTCAGGGTTCTAGCAGAGGAGTGAACAATCAATGAACAAAGGAATATGAGAATAAAAGGCAAGTGCTAACCATCTCTAGCAGGTGGTCAGAGAGAACCACAGGAAGAGGAGTTAAATGTGTGTTAATTCTAATATGACCATCACATTAGCTATGAGTCTATGTCTTGGTGTTACAATGATAAAAAATTAAATTAAATCACGGAAAGTTCTTTTATACTGATGCAGAAAACTCATAGTGATGGAACCTGCTCCTTTTGGGTAGCATAACTGTAGCTATTTCTGTTGCAGGCCTACCAGCCACATCATCTCAGAAAAAAAAGAATCTCCGTATAAGTTCAGGTTGATAAAAAAAACTATGTTAATGCTTAGCAAACTTTATGGCCTAGTTGTTCTCAGAAATTCCCCAACCATAAGCATAGCTGGCTCTAACTATAAACATTTCTTGTACCAATCAAACTAAAGGTCAGCTAGAACTGCTTGTCTAGATAGCAATAATGGTAATAGTAATAATAATAATAATAATAATATAACTTGAGTCAGAGATGACAATCCTTTCCCACTGTACTCTCTATCCTCCCATCCCCATTTAGCTAATTGCAGTTTTTACTTTAAATATGCAATACCTTGGGGATGTGGTTCAGATCCCACTGACCACTTCCCTAAGCTCAGAAAATAAAGCTTTTATTTTAAGCTTCTATATCTGGTGTGAGTTTTCTCAGATTCCACCCCAACCCCAATGATAGTTACAACACTTGTTGGCCTGTGGGGGGAAAAAATTGTTAGCCATCACAGCAAGCCACAAAGGAGAGTGGAGAAGCTTTCTTTCTTCCTTCCTTCCTTCCTTTCTTTCTTCCTTCCTTCCTTTCTTTCTTTCTTTCTTTCTTTCTTTCTTTCTTTCTTTCTTTCTTTTTTTCTTTCTTTGTTTCTTTTTTTCTTTCTTTCTTTCCTTTCATGTTTTTTTTATTAATTACACTTTATTCACTTTGTATCCCCCCATAAGGCCCTCCCTCCTTCCCTCCCAACCCCATCCTCCCTTCTCCTTCTTCACACATGCCCCTCGCCAAGTCCATTGATAGGGGAGGTCCTCCTCTCTTCCTTCTGATCTTAGTCTATCAGACCTCATCAGGAGTGGTTGCATTGTCATCTTCTGTGGCCTGGTAAGGCTGCTCCCCCTCAGGGGGAGGTGATCAAAGAGCAGGCCAATCACATATGTCAGAGGCAGTCAGTCCCTCTTCCTATTACTATGTAACCCATTTGGACAATAAACTTCCATGGGTTACATCTGTGCAGGGGTTCTAGGTTATCTCCATGCATGGTACTTGGTTAGAGTATGAGTCTCTGGGAAGACCCCTGTGTTCAAATTTTCCGGTTCTGTTGCTGGAGGAGCTTTCTTAAAAGCATGACAAATATTTCTGTTGTGCTTAATTTCACCAAAGGTTTTACCTTTGCTTGTTCTCATTGCCAGCATATGTTCCCCATCGGTTTTTAAGATCATTTTTGAGGGTGTTTCATAATGGCAGCGACCAGCTTGCACTGAGGGGCAGAAGATCTGAAACTGTGAAATTGGTGAGTGGAGGGGCATCTGAAGCCAGAATATTGACATTGAGGATTCCTGGGGAAGAGGGGATAACCCGTGAGCTGAGACCATTTGGACCCAGGTCACTCGATCTTCTCTGGGCAATGAGAGTGGTGAATATTCAATCCCCCTGTACTTCCCCTTGATGGACCTCCTTCCTCACTCTTCAGCAGAGGTAGCCTGAAGCCAAGCACAAAACTCCATGCTTGATATCTGAGACAGAGAAGGCACTAGCAGAAACACTCCAATCCAACAAAAACAACTGCACTTGAGAAAACATAGGATATAGATAACTTCACAAAAAAAGAGAAAACAAACAAACAAACAAACAAACAAAAAAAAAAACAAGCAATGAAATACAGTAATACCAAAAACTCCACAATAAAAGAAACTGATATTCATTGGTCACTATTATCTATCAACATTACTGGACTCAACTCTCTAATAAAAAGACACAGACTAACAGAATGGTTGCAGAAACAGTATCCTACATTCTGCTGCATCCAAGAAACACACCTCTGCAACAAAGATAAACACTACCTCAGAGTAAAGGGCTGGAAAAATGTTTTTCAAGCAAATGGACCCAGAAAATAAGCTGGGCTAGCTATATTAATACCTAAAAAGTAGACTTTCAACCAAAATTAATCAAAAAAGATCAGGAGGGACACGTCATTCTTATTAAAGAAAAAATCACAGGGTCTCCACAAGGAGAGCAACAGAACAAGAAAATTTGAACACAGGGAACTTCCCAGAGACTCACACTCCAACCAAGGACTATTCATGGAGATAACGTAGAACCCCTGCACAGATGTAGCCCATGGCAGTTCAGTGTCCAAGTGGGTTACATAGTAATGGGAAGAGGGACTGCCTCTGACATAATCTGATTGGCCTGCTCGTTGATCACCTCCCCCTGAGGGGGGAGCAGCCTTACCAGGCCACAGTAGAGGACAATGCAGCCACTTTTGATGGATGAGAACTGATAGACTAAGATCAGAAAGGAGAGGAGAACCTCCCCTATCAGTGGACTTGGGGAGTGGCATGCATGCAGAAAGGGGAGGGAGAGTGGGATCAGGAGGGGAGAAGGTAGGGGCTTATGGGGGGATACAAAATGAATAAAGTGTAATTAATAAAAAAAAACAGCAAAAAAAAATCCACCAGGAGGACATCATAATTCTGAAAATCTATGCCCTAAATTCAAGAGCACCTATAATTGTATATCAAACATTATTAAAGTTTAAATCGCACGTCAATCCCAAAATCTTAATAGTGGAAGATTTTAACACCCCATTACTACCAAGGCACAGATCATCTAGACAGAAGTGAAATAGGGAAATAAAGGCACTTACAGAGGTACTAAATCAAATGGACCTAATAGAAATCTAAGGAACATTTCACCCAAATCTAAGAGTATACCTTCCTTTTAGCACCTGATGAAACCTTCTTCAAAACAGTTCATATAGTTGGTCACAAAGCAACTGATACAAGAAAATTAAAATAACCCCTTGTATCTTATTTGACCACCATGGACAAAAGCTGGACCTCAAATACGACAGAAATGGCAAAAAGCCTACACACACTTGGAAACTGAACAACTTGCTAATCAATGACAGCTGGGTTAGGTAAGCAATAAAGAAAGAAATTAAAGACTTCCTAGAATTCAATGAAAATGAAGGTACAACATACACAAACTTATGAGACACAATGAAAGCAGTGCTAAAAGGAAAATACATAGCACTAAGTGCCCTCAAGAAGAAATTTGAAACATCTCATACAATCAACTTAATGGTTCACCTGAAAGTCATAGGGGGAAAAAAAGAAGAAGCAGACAAACGCAAGAGAAGTAAAAGGCTGGAAATAATCAAACTCAGGGATGCAGTCAATAAATTAGAAACAAATAGAACAATTCAAAGAATCAATGAAACCAAGAGCTGGTACTTAGAGAAAATCAACAAGATAGACAAACCCTTAGCCAAACTAACCAAAAGGCAGAGAGAAAGTATCCAAATCTGCAAAATCAGAAATAAAAATGGGTCATAACGACAGAAACTGAGGAAACCCAAATACTCATTAGGTCTTACTACAAAAGCCTGTATGCCACAAAAATCTGAAAATCTAAATGAAATGGACAATTTTCTTGATAGATTTATTTACCAAAATGGAATTAAGATCAGGTAAATAGATAGAATAGTTCTATATCCCCCAAGGAAATAGAAGCAGTCATCAAAAGTCTCCATTCCTAAAAAGCCCAGGGCCAGATGGTTTCAGCCCAGATTTCCACCAGACCTTCAAAGACAAGCTAACTCCATTTCTCTTCAAACTATTCCACAAAATAGAAACAGAAGGAACATTACCAAGCTAATTCTGTGAAGCCACAGTCATCTTCATACCTCAACCATGCAAAGACCTAACAAAAGAGAGAACTTTAGACCCATGTCTTTTATGAATATTGATGCAAAAATACTCAATAAAATACTTGCAAATGAAAGTATTTTATAAAAGTTATCATCCATCATGACCAAACAGGCTTAATCTCAGGCATTCAGGGGTGGTTCAATATACAGAAATCCATCAATTTAATCTACCATACAAACAAACTGAAAGAGAAAAACCAAATGATCATCTCCTTAGATGCCAAAAAAAGCATTTGACAAAGTCCAACACCCATTCATGTTTAAAGTGCCAGGGATACAACGCACATACCTAAACATAGTAAAGGCAATATACAGCAAGCCTATAGCCAACATCAAACTCAATGAAAAGAAACTTAAATCAATCCCACTGAAATCAGGGACAAGACAAAGCTGCCTACTCTCTCCATATCTCTTCAACATAGTACTTGAAGTCCTAGCCAGAGCAATAAGACAACTAAAGGAGATAAAGGGGATACAAACCAGAAAGGAAGAGGTCAAAATGTCACTATTCGCAGATGATATGATAGTATACATGAGCGACGCCAAAAATTCAACCAGAGAACTCCTTCAGCTGATAAACACCTTCAGCAAAGTGGCAGGATACAAAATCAACTCAAAAAAATCAGAAGCCCTCCTGTATACCAAAGACAAAAAGGCCGAGAAAGAAATTAGGGAAATAACACACTTCACAATAGCCATTAATAACATAAAGTACCTTGGGGTGACACTAACCAAGCAACTGAAAGACTTGTTTAAGAAAAACTTCAAGTCTCTGAAGAAAGAAATTGAAGAAGATATCAGAAGATGGAAAGAGCTCCCGTGCTCATGGATTGGTAGGATTAACATTGTGAAAATGGACATCCTGTCAAAAGCAATCTACAGATTCAATGCAATTCCCATCAAAATACCAACTCAATTCTTTACAGTCCTTGAAAAAAGATTCTCAGCTTCATATGGAGAAACAAAAAACCCAGAATCTCCAAAACAATCCTGTACAACAACAGATCATCGGCAGGTATCTCCATCCCTGATCTCAAGCTGTGCTACAGAGCAATAGTAATAAAAACTGCATGGTATTGGCATAGAAACAGAAAGGAGGATCAATGGAACAGAGTAGAAGACCAAGAAGTAAACCCACACACCTATGAATATTAGATTTTTGACAAAGAAGCCAAAACCATTCAATGGAAAAAAGAAAGCATCCTCAATAAATGGTGCTGTTCCAACTGGATATCTACATGCAGAAAAATGAAAATAGATCCATATTTATCACCCTGCAAAAAACTAAAGTCCAAGTAGATCAAAGACCTCAACACAAAACCAGATACTCTAAACCGGTTAGAAAAAAAGTGGGGAACAGCCTGGAACTCATTGACACAGGACAAAACTTCCTGAACAGAACACCAACAGCTCAGGCTCTAAGAGCAACAATCAATAAATGGGACCTCATGAAATTGAAAAGCTTCTGTAAAGCAAAGGACACTGTCATCAAGACAAAACGACTGCCTACAGATTGGGAAAGAATCTTCACCAATCCTTCATCTGACAGAGGGCTAATATCAAGTATATATAAAGAACTCATGAATTAAAAAACAATCATGTAATCCAATTAAAAATGGAGTACAGAGGTAAAAAGAGAATTCTCTGTAGAGGAATATAGAATGTCAGAGAAACATTTAAAGAAATACTGAGCATCCTTAGTCATCAGGGAAATGCAAATCAAAACAACCTTGCAATTTCACCTTATACCCATAAGAATGCCTCAGGTGAATAACTCAAGTGACATCACATGCTGGAGAGGTTGTGGAGAAAGGGGAACCCTCCTCCATTGCTGGTGGGAATGTAAACTTTCACAACCAATTTGGAAATCACCTAGTGCTTTCTCAGACCGTTAGGAATAGTGCTTCCTCAAGATCCAGCTACAACACTCCTAATCATATATCCAAAAGTTGTTCAAGTACACAACAAGGACGTTTGCTCACCATGTTCATAGAAGCTTTATTCATAATAGCCAGAACCTGGAAACCACCCAGATGTCCCTCAATGGAGGAATGGATGCAGAAATTGTGGTTCATTTACACAGTGGAATGCTACTCAGCAATTAAAAACAAGAAAATCATGAAATTTGCAGGCAACTGGTGGGATCTAAAAAAGATCATCTTGAATGAGGTAGGTATCCCAGAAGCAGAAAGATACACACGGTATATACTCACTTATAAGTGGATATCAGACATATAATAAAGGACATACTAAAATCTGTACACCAAAGCAAGCTAAGCAAGAAGGAGGACCCTGGGTGAGATGATTACTCCTCACTCAGAAAGACAAACTGGATGGACATTGGAAGAAGGAGAAAACAGGAAACACGTTAGGAGCCAACCACAGAGGGCCTCTGAAAGACTCTACCCAGCAGTGTATCAAAGCAGATGCTGAGACTCATAATCAAACTTTGGGCAGAGTGCAGGGAATCTTGTGAAAGAAGGGAGAGATAAAAAGACCTGAAGGGGACAGGAGCTCCACATGGAAAGAAAAAAATAATCTGAGCACAGGGGTCTTTTCTGTGACTGATTATCCAACCAAGGATCACTCATGGATATAACCTAGAACCCCTGCTCAAATGTAGCCTATGGCAGCTCAATCTCCAAGTGGGTACCCTAGTAAAAGCGAACAGGGACTGTCTCTGACATGAACTCAGTGTCTGGCTCTTTGATCACCTCCCCTTATTTTTCCCACTTTGTTCTACTCCCTCCTTACTTCCCATTTTTTTCTGATAGCATCTTATGGTATTATAGCTATTACAGACAATAAGTGTTGGTCTCTGAGTATTTGTACTACAGCTATGCACCACAATGCCTGGCTTGGCAAGTTTTTGATCACACTAGTTATCACTGAGACTAGAAAACTGACAGAACATCTTAGAAGGAGGAAGGATTTATTTTGTAAATTTGTTTATTTTTGTAAATTTACTTATTAACATTTATAGATTCAGTCAAGACACTTGTGTAGAAGATCATGTAGTGGGAGTGTGGTGGGGGACAGCCATCTGCATTGTAATAGACAGAGACAGCGACAGGAAGCTGGCAAGGATAGTATGCTTTCAACAATCTGTCCCCAAAGTCCTACCTGCTATAGTACACCACACCTTATAAAGTTTCCAGAACATTCCAGAGTAATATCACCAGCTAGGGAGAGAGCATCCAAATGAAAATACATGAAAACTTTGGAGTATCAAACTAAGGAAATTTTTTTTGCTTATCTCAAACTCACTGTTTATTGTCTAAGTAATTGTTTAATGATATTGCAACTGAATAGAGTTTTACTACTTTGTTCTTTTTCAAATTTAATTTCATTTATATATTTATTCACTACAATTTATTTACGTTGTATTCCCACTGCTGTGTCCTCTCTCATCTCCTTCCTGTCCCACCCACCTCCTTCTTTCTCTCTCTATGTCCTTTCCTTAGTCCCCTGATAGCAGAGGCATCCTCCCCTTCTATCTAACATTAGCATATCAGGTCTCATCAAGGCTGGCTGTATCATCTTCCTTTGTGGCCTGGCAAGGTTGCACCCCCCAGAAGGAGGTGAGCAAAGAACCAGTCACTGAGTTTATGTCAGAGACAACCCCTGTACCCCATGTTAGGGAACCCACTTAGAAACTAAGCAGCCAATGGGCTTCCTTTGAACAGGGGCCTAGGTCCTTTCCATGCATGATCTTTAGTTGGAGTTTCACGATATTGAGGGAGATAATGAGACTCATATCCAAACTTTGGGCAGAGTGCTGGAATCTTTATAGAAGAAGAGGAACGTAGAAAGACTTGGACAGGACAGGAGCTGTACAAGGAGAACAACAGAGCCAAAAAACCTGGACCCAGGGGGGCCTGCAGAGATAGATGCTACACTGTTCTTAATTTCAATCAGATATTTTTTCTCTCATTCTTTTGACTTCTTCTTTATAATCCTGAACGCTTTCTTTTCTTTCTTTTTCTTTAACTTTGGAAAATACGTATTACTGGGATGCTTAAGACTGAATTTGGCTTTCCTACCTTTTGAATCCATAATTATAACAAGAGAATTTAACAGTATTTTTCCTAGTAAGTTTCTGTTCCACTTCAGGAAACAGAATCATATGTCATTTCTAAGTTTCCATAAATATTGATGACAAATACTGGGTATTTTCATACTCACCTCTAACATATATTCGTATCAATTGCCGCATCAATAGCAACACTCTCAAGTATTGATTGATGTTCCCATGTTAGTCATTTTCAGAGTTGCAGCTTGTGGGCTTCCTTTTAATGAATTATTCAAATGCTAATTGGAACTGCCAAATTTGTGTGACTTACAGCTAATGTTCTGAATAACTTCTGCTTTCATTTTGCTATGTCACTTCCTCGGGGAAATTTAGTGTGAGGGGACTGGATACAGAGCTCTTTCTCAGAGCGAGAAAAGCTGTTGCTGGTGTCAGCCTCCCTAAAAACCTTCAAGTGGTAGCACCTGTGACTTCTCACCTTGTCAGGTTATTCCAGCTTTGTTCTGATGCCTAGCATGAGCATTAGCAGGGTAGCCGCTGAGGTTTCCAGAAGGGGCGTCAATATCCCAGGAGCTATTCTGTCAGGGGTAAGGTAGGGAAGAGCACTTTGTTCAGTAAAATTCTCTCTCCCGTGATTCTGCGGCTCTACGGTTTTGTTATTTCTTGTCAGAAGAGGATTTCTCACTGTTCCCACAATGCTGTAGAAGTGTACTTGTTACTTTCGCTTTTTCGTTTGACAAACAAAAAGGCCTCATTTGAGTAATGTTACTGTCTCCCACAGTGTAATTGTCTGTGGGCAAAGGACAGAAGGCTATGTCCCAAGAAGACAGGAAATTAGAAACAAAGTGTTGAAATAACATAATTGATACTATAGATGGAAAACTAAAATTAAAACAGTATGTTTCAATTCACAGGAAATTAAATAAAGTTACCCAATGTTCTATAACATTGGGTAAATTTCAGTGTGCATGTGGGGTTGTGAAATTGTTAACATTTCTTTTGTATGTAGAAAAAAATGGGCAAACCTAGCGGGGCATGAGTAATAGTTTAGAGAAAATGATTAATCCACATTCATATAATGAAATATTATAACAACTTGGCTATATGTATCAAGATATTAGATGGTGAATAAGCAACAAAGGAATGCTGAGAGCTAAAGAAATAGTCTTCCCCAGTGAAGATCACACTAATCGTTTATCCAGTATCAAATGGTCATTCCTGAAAACAGAATTGCAAGTAATATCATACAGCTGACTGAACAGGTTGTATTTTAGAATATATGTGTATATACATATGTGCATATAATTATAACTCATAAGACAACTATGAATTTTACAGAGATCAAAAAGGGGTATTGAGAGGTTTTGGAGAGAGGAAGGGGATGGAAAAATAATAAAATTATGTTATAGTTACAAAAATAAAAGAATACAACAGTAAGATAATGTGGCTTAAATGTTTACTAACATAAATGTACATTTGCATGTACATATCTATATTTTACTCTATCTAGAAGTACCTTGAGAAGACAATATGAAGATATAAAGTGATGACCATGACTATGTTTCTATTAAAAATATTCTTTATGTACAAAACCAGAACATGAGTATGTATCATTTATGGGATAAAAATAAACAGTAGAAGAAAAAAAATGTAGAATCTGGAGATCTTAGAGGTGATTAGGGTTGTTAAATAAAGTGATCAATACAGTTTTAATGTTTTTATGGTTTATAAGAAAGAGCATAGTCTCTGTTTCATGTTCACAATGGGTCTTAAATATTCAAGAAGCAGACTAGTAAAGCTTCTTTTCTCTTCTCAGTTTTCATTCATAAGGACAGCTTTTCATATAGCAAAAGTCACATTTCTATTTTATAGTTATAGAGGATTTTTTTGGGGGATGTGTAAACTTGTATAGTTACCACTCCATTTCAGCTATTGAATGGGTTAGAAAGATATCTAACCCTCTAAGAATTCTTTTAAACCTAGAACAACCCAACATTGCCACTGTTTTATTTATCCACAGCTTTTCTCTGAAAAATATCTAGTATATTGCCTTGATCTCTAGTTACTTCCATCCAAGTAATGCTTGAAGTTTTTAAATCCTGTATAATCAACAATTATATTTCCTCTTTTTGTCACTTGTTTCTCTTTTATATAAATTTTATATAAAATCTCCTCCCCTTCCATCTGACCCTAGCCTATCAGGTCTCAACAGTTGTTGTCTTTCATAGTCTTCCTCTCTGGCCTGGTAAGGATGTTTATCTGACCCTAGCCTATCAGGTCTCAACAGTTGTTGTCTTTCATAGTCTTCCTCTCTGGCCTGGTAAGGATGTTTACCCCTCATGGGGAGGTGATCAAAGAGCCAGACACTGAGTTCATGTCAGAGACAGCCCCTGTTCCCCTTATTATGGAGCTCACTTGGAGACTGAGCTGCCACGGGCTACCTCTGTTAGGGGGTTTTAGGTTATCTCCATGAATGGTTCTTGTTTGGAGTATCATTCTCAGAAAAGACCCCTAGGACCAGATTTTTTGGTTCTGTTGTTCTCCTTGTGGAGCTCCAGACCCTTCCTGGTCTTTCTATCTCCCCCTTCTTTCATAATATTCCCTGCACTCTGCCCAAAGTTTGGTTATGTGTGTCAGCATCTGCTTTAATACCCTACTGGGTAGAGTGTTTAAGAGATCCTCTGTGGTAGGCTAATGTCTTGTTCCTTGTTTTCACCTTCTTCCAATGTCTACCCCATTTGCCTTTCTGAATAAAGAATGAGCATCTTACCCCGGGTCCTCTTTCTTGCTTAGCTTCTTTAGGTGTACAGATTTTAGTATTAGTATTCTATATTATATGTCTAGTATCCACTTATAAGTGAGTATATACCATGTGTGTCTTTCTGGTTCTGGGTTATCTCACTCAGGATGATCTTTTCTACTTCCCACCATTTGCCTTAAAATTTCATGATTTCCTTGTTTTTAATTGCTGAGTAGTATCCCATTGTGTAAATGTACCACAATTTCTGTATCCATGCCTAAACTGAGGTTGTTTTGAGGTTCTGGCTGTTACGAATAAAGCTCCTATGAACATGGTTGAACAAATATCCTTGTTATATACTTGAGCATCTTTTGGATATATGCCTAGGAGTGGTATAGCTGGATATTGAGGTAGACTGGGGAAGGAACATGGGAGGAGATGAGGGAAGGAGGGCAGGATTTGGAATTACAGCTGGGATACAAAGTGAACAAATTGTAATAAATTAAAAAATATATTAAAAAGTAAATGCACTAAAACTTATTTAACAAATTTGCAGAAAGCTTCCTTGATGATCAGGAACCAGAGACTGGATAATCAATCCTGGACCTTTGGTAGAAGCAAATATGTCTGTCTGAACAACAACAATGACAAATCAATTAAATGATTCTAAATGATATTCTGCTATACACATAGATCAGTGCATCATTAGTATGACATCTTCTGGCAGCAGATGAGAGTAGATGCAGAGACCCACAGTCAGACATTATTCACAGAGAGTCTAAACTAGAGGTCTCTATTGGGTCCTTTTTCTGGGAGCATGGGTAGCCCTACAGAAGAGAGGGGTTAAAAGTTGCAAGACTCAGAGGGTATGGAGGACATTGGAAAACATGGCCTACTGAATCCACTAAGTAGGGATTATATGGGCTCACAGAGACTGAGGAAGCAAGCCCAGGGCCTGCATGGGTCTGCATTAGGTCTTTTGCATACATATGATGGCTATTAGCTTGGTATTTTTTACATTTTTATGGGACTCATGACAATAGGAGCAGCTGTATCTTTGACTCCTTTGCCTGTTCTTGGGACTCTTTTCCTCCTGTAGGATACCTTGTTCTGCCTCAGTGTGAGGATTTTGTTTTATAGTATTTGCTTATTTTTTGTCTCTTGGAGGCCTAGTCTTTTTCTGAGAGGAAATGAAAGGAGGGTGAATCTGGAGGACAGAAGAGGCAGTGGGTGGGCTGGAAGGAGTAGTTGGATTGAAAACTGGTCAGGATTTATTATACGAAAGATTAATATATTTTCAATAAAGAAGTAAAAGAATATTTTGCTTGATCCTAGATTGTACAACAAAAATTTTAAAAATCTACATATATATTATGTGTAGAATTGATTTGCTTCTTTATCATTTTAGTTGATATTTTCATAAAGATAATTCAAGACTCAAATGCATATATTAGAAACAATAAAGAGATGTGTCATGCATTTACCTAGTTGCCCCTAATGTTAAATTTTAAGGAAATGTAATATATATTATAGTCATAGGTACACACACACACATCTCTATAAATCTGTTTATGTGGTTCTATATTTATCTTTCATTGTAGCAAAGAAGATCCTGTTTAAGTTAAGCATGAATATTTTGGTCTCTTTTGGCTTGCTGGCTTGCCACTGTAAGTTTTAGATCTTTTGAAATATTATTGTGATGGTATTCTTGTACTTCAACTTAAGCACACCTGTAATGGATTTTTATTAATCACATTATTTGAAGTCAGAAGACTTGATATTAGAAGTTTACCATCAGGGCCACACCTTCTGGTAGTAGCCTATATGCAAAACATGAAATAAGGAGACTTTTTTCCGGTTTGCCCTTGCTCTCACTATCAAGTTATTCTTTCACTGACATTAGAGCCTGCTCTTTCAGGATTCCAAGGAATACTGAAGACCAGCTTGGACAATAGCTTTGTAAACTGAACAACTACTTGATTCTTGAACTTTCTGTTGGAATATAGTCATTTTTAAAATAGTTGGACCACAGCCTGTTAGCTACTCTAATAAATCTATAGATTCCATCTATCAATCTTCCAGTTGAATTTTCTAGAGAACCCTGACTAACATAGTTATGTAGGCCCACCTCAGTTCATCTGTAGTCAGTGAAGCTCCCACTAACTTCTAATGCTGTTGCTTCTGAAAATAGAATGGGTCTTTTCATGTCAGTCAGTAACCAGTCTTGGGGTTAGATACAGGAACTTCAAGCTCCTACAGGTTAGTGAGGCCTGCATATGTTTGTCTCTTGACTATTCTTCTCCATATTTGTGGTATTGCATTTTTTTTTTTTTTTAGTATGATGTAAATAGAAAAAGGGAGATACTAGGTCAAATGGTGAGAACACATCTCATTCTATAATTTTAACATTCAAAATATTTTCAAAAGTTATTTGGTGTTAGTCAGCTTTCCATTACTGTAGCAAGATACCCAGAAAAAAACACAATTGAAGAGAGGAAAGGATATTTTAAGTTACAATTTTGGAGGTGTTGATTAGTGAGAGTTAGCACATTTTAGTACCTGTGGTTAGACATCATATTGCAGTGCCAACACATTGTAGAATAAGATGTTCCCCTCAACAGGACTGAGTAGAGAAATAGGAGGAGTTACCAAAGCTCTATTATTCATGTCATCAGCATTTCATTATGTGTCTCTGATGCTGATGAGGCTTTGTAAGTTCATATTTCTACAGTTTCCCGGGAGCACTACAGACTTGTGGTAAGGGACTATGTATGTACTTACCACATAACCTGTGTGCGTGCTGAAGCACAGCAGTGCATGGTTTAGCATTCCTAACAAAGACCTGTGAGTTGTGGTGAGTCTTAGCATAACTAGTACTTGGCATTCATTTAAACTGGGTTGCTATTTAAAAAAAAAAAACAAAAAAAAAAAAACTAGTGTTATTTCGGTTTAATTTGCATTTTCCTACTTAACAATTTAATTTTATTATTTTATTTCTTATCCCCAGTTCTTATTTGATGGTGTTTTATCCTCTTTTTCCTCTTATGTTTTCTTTTTTTCTTGTTGTTTTAGCCTGAATATTCTCATCTACAAGCTCTTTATTACATTTGCAGTATTTAACAATTTTCACTAGTTTATATCTTTCTTTTGTATTCTTTCTCTTTATCTTCTGAAGAGCAATGTTAAGTTTGTTTGTCTATTTTATCAGTCTGGTTTATAATGGTTCATGACCATGGTTTCTAAATTATTTTTCTTAGTAAGGTAAAATATATGAATATAAAGGTCTTTTTGTGATTCACAAGACTAGTAGAATTGTTTTATGGATGTTCATAAGCCTATCCCTTTTCTATGGTATTGTCTCATGTGTTTATTTATAATCAATCGCAAATGAAGTTGAGACTCAAAATTCAGTTTTTTGCTCTATAGGCTTATCCTGCTGCTAATGCATAAATAGCTTGATGGTTAAGAATAATGGAAAATCTAAGAACTATCTGGGGTGGTTTTCCAAACTTTATTTTTCTTTCTAAAATATTTTTCATTAATTTGGATTGTCTTTGTAATAAATTTAAAAATCATGTCAGGTTTTATTTAAAAAACAAGAGCTCGCTGAGATATTTAATGGCATGGCCAAGGGCAAAGCATCATTACTACCAAATTATTCTTCTGGTCCCTTCACCTAACAGCAGTGATTATTCACAGTTCCCTAAGGGTAAGCCTATTTTGCTGTCCTAGAGCAGATGCTTAATTTTATCTTACCTCCAGTCTTTCATCAAAGAGACAGGTGAAAAAAGGCTGGAAAGATGTATATTTTTCCTCACTTCACTGTTTTTCTTCCTTTCATCTCTAAATGGTAAGGGGAATTTCTCCAGTCTCATGGCAGTGTCCTAGTCTTAATAGTAAGTACCATCCAAGGTCATAGGAAAGTCAATCAACAGATATGAATTGACCTAGTGTTTTTGAAGTCAGAGGCCTCATGTTCTCACCATTTCCTACATCTTGCCTTTAGAAATGATCTGATTTTTTTTTAAACCTGAATTTTTTTAATTTTTATTTTTTATATTAATTACAGGTTATTTACTTTGTATCTCAGCTGTAGCCCCCTACCTCAATCCCTCCCAATCCTACCCTCCTTCCCTTATCTCTTCCCTGCCCCTCTCTAAGTCCTCTGATAGGGGAGGTCCTCCTCCCCTTCCATTTGACCCTATCTGATCAGGTCACATCAGGACTGGCAGCAATGTCCTCCTCTGTGGCCTAGCAAGGCTGCTCCTCCCTCAGGGTAGGGGGAGGTCAAAGAGCCAGCCACTGAGTTCATGTCAGAGACAGTCCGTGTTCCCTTTACTAGGGAAACCCACTTGCATGATGAGCTGCCATGGGCTACTTCTGAGCAGGGTTCTAGGTTACATCCATACGTCCTTGGTTGCATTATCAGTCTCAGAAAAGACCCCTGTGCCCAGATATATTTGGTCCTTGTGGTGTTCCCATTCTCTACAGGTCTTACTGTCTCCCCCTTCTTTCATATGATTTCCTGCACTCTGGCCAAGGTTTGGTTATGAGTCTCAGCATCTGCTTTGATACACTGCTAGGTAGAGTCTTTCAGAGAGATTATGTAAAGAATCCAGTTTTTGTACAGGAGCCTACCAAAACCTGAATTCTTTATATAATGTTTTTGGGCTACAATTAGATTGCCCTTAAGGTAGTCAAGTACACACACACACATACACACACACACACACACACACACAAGTGTGTGTTTTCTTCTTGAAGGTTGCTTTGCAGAGACCTCCCTGCTCACGGAGTGTTGAGAAAATTAAATAATACCTTTTCAAGATTTCTTCTTCTCAAGAAGACGACACCAGTTGGTCTGACTTCCTCTAGAATATGGTAAAATGTAAAAATGTAAGGATGATCTTACATAAATTTCTCCTGAATTTGACTTTCACATTATTCTGTCTGGCCACATTACCTTTAATTAAGTCAAAACCACACACACACACACACACACACACACACACACACACACACACAATTTATTCATAGTCCTATCACACACACTGTAACAGGGAGCCTTATATAATATGCTATAATCACTTGTATATAAGCACAGAGTTGACATCAAATTATCTAGAGGCAGTTGTTATCATTAAAGGAAATAACATGTTAGAAGCTGCTTTTTAATCTCCCAAATGTCAAATAACTTGCATATAACTTCTCAACTTTAATACAACACTATTTCAAAGTTGAAATCATTATCTACATTCTAAAGATTCACAATTAACCCAGGAAAGATTAAATATATTTCCAGGTAATAAAATCAGTAAAAAAAAAAAAAATAAAATAAAGAAACAATTCCAAGTTGACTGTTTAGTCAACTCTAAATCAAATCTGATTTATTTCTATGAAAGATTAAAATTTATTCAATTCAGATACTTTATATAATCACAGATTTATTGACATGTGGGAGGGTCAGTAGATTTTTAATTTCCTCAAGTGTACTTAAAACTAACAAAAATCAAAAAAAGTTGGAATTTTTTCTTCCCTTATTCGAAAGATGTTGAAAGAAGAGAAAATGATTAAGGTTCCATGCTGCTCAGTTTATCTGAATACTGTAAAATATTTAGGCACACAGTGAGACAATTTTCATCATCATTTCTGGTGCTTGCCTGATTTCTCTATTGAAATTAATTTTAAGTATTCCTGTGAAAGGCCATCTATTGTTATCACCATCATGGCGGTGATGATGATGTGTATGTCGATCTGTGTGGACGGGCGCACGTGCTCCACAGTACATGTCCGAGGAAAACTTTATGGATTGATTTTCTCCTTCTACCTTTACGTAGATTCCAGGATTCAGACTCAGATCTTTGGGTTTACACTTCTAGAACTTTACCTGCTGGGCCATTTCATCAGCTCTAATTCTTAATTTTCATTCTGTTGACACGTGGTAGAAACATTATTCAGATTTGGTGTTGTTTTGCCTATTTCAAAACAAATATAGGCATAGGACAAATTCTTCATTGGAAAGAGTAAATTTACCACGAAAGTAAGGAAACTTAAAGTGGATGATCTCGCATAAATTCCTTCTTTGGCCTTATGTTTCTTAGTATTGTATTTTTTAACCCTAAATTTCGTAACAGTGCATAAGTTTTATGCTACACAAAATTGGCTGGTCATAACTTATCTTTATGAACATTTACTTAATATCTTGTTACCAATTTAACTTCAAACTTTTTCAAGTGTGTTCCTGCTTTACTTCAACTTATCATATATGTAACAGAAGTCATACTATGTTTTAATTGAAAGAGAGCCGTACATATGTATACACGTATACACATCCACATATATGCATGCAATAACAATTAATGAAAAAGGGCATAAATTTAAAGGTGAGCTTGGAAGGGTATATGAAGAAAAGGGAAGGAAGACATTCTGTAATTATATCATAATCTAAAAAAAAAAAGAACAGAAAAAGAATTCAGAATTTCAGCAGACCTTCTTGCAACAACAAAGCACATCTGAAACTTCTTAGCAATCTAATGAAACATTATCTTTTCAATAATTCCCTGTCTTTCTGTAGTATTGAAACTTTTATGTTGGGAATTTTATTTTAATCACCAAGAAATGCTCAAATATATTGCTTTAGAGATAAGATATTACAGAAATGAAACAATGAACATCATATGAACATGATATAATGAGATACATAAATGAACTAATTTTTTCATGTTCCCTGGAAAATATTAATGCAATGAACTGTGTTTATGTTTCATCCTGGTCTAAAGCTTTTTTGATTACTGATAAGTTTGGAGAAATATTTTGTCTATCTGATCAAAATATTAGATAAAGGTCATATTTGACATTACCCCACTTAGTTGTTGAAAAGTACATTTCTTATATTTTAAAAGATAGTCATGATTGGCAAGACTTGAATAGACAAGCTTCTTTTGATATACAGATTTAATGAAAACTAAAATGAACATCAATGAAAATTCCTCTAAATGTAGTAGATAAGAAACACAAACTTGAATTTCATATGCTGAATGGCATGTCTCTTCAGGAAGTCAGAACATTAGTCATTCTGAATGCTAAGTTTTTTCTACCTGAAAGATAATAAATTAAATGTATTAAAATTGACCATATTTAGATGACTTTTTCAATCCATTAAGAACTTTACAATCCATTAAGTAATCTCATCATCTTATATATTTTGTATATAAATCTATACCACTTTCATTATCTTTGTGGATAAAAAAGAAACACCGAAACACTGCTTAAAGAATCACATTAATCCATTCCCACTTGCATGACAAAAGACTCATGATCAGTAAAGCTGGCCATGCTCCCTTTAAATATTCACTTTTAGTGTGTAAGGAATAAAGTGCAAATATGTTACTCAAATTTTTTTAAGGTAACTGAATTTTAGCAGAAAACCTGTTGAACATTTCACTCCATTTTTGTAGGTGGGAAGCTATATTAGCTCTGTATAAGTCTCTGATTTCAAAAGGTTTGCATTTTATGGAAAAGTGCATTAATTACTCTTGAGTCTGTCTTTTATTTACTTGAAATACAGAAAATAAACTGTTTTCACCCAGTTTAGCTGTCAGGAATATTTGTCAAAATGGGGTTTTCACTATATGGTTGTCACCTGATGAAAAGCTGGATTTAACACAGAAGATACGCTTTCATGAAACAATGCAGCATACATACAAGAAATATTCATACATTTTCTGGAAAAAAAACATATTTAAGTACATTTTTATGAAACCGGACTTTCTTTGTGAATTATGTCCTTTTCTTGTCATTTTTATGTGTTTCTTGAAAACTATTCTAGGTTAAAGGGGTTGTTATATTTAAGATAGACATGTTAAATATTTGGAAAAGAATAAATAAAATATGCTAAAAATAACAACCCAAATTAAGAGACCTACCACTGGAATAATAGAAGCCTCCAATTTATCCAGGAACATGTTGAAAAGCGCCAGGACTGACTATCAGTAGCAGGGAATGTGCTACCTGAATGTGTCTGAAATACAGGTTTCTTTATCTTTTCACTCTTCTTTTTACCCCCATTGGGCAAGGGTAGCATAGGAAAAAACATTAATCCTGTTTTAATGCTTCTCCTAAACTAGGCTGATATTTTCCTCCAAGGACTCAATATTTCTTTTTTAAATTTGATATACATCAGTGAAATCACTACATAAGAAAAAATGTTAATTAATTAAAATCTTTTTTCAAATGGTAATAAATAATTTGAAAATTACTGGCTATTTTCTATGGTTTTCAAATAACCCCTACTAAGTTCACACTCAATAACCACACAACTGAGTTATTAAACAAAAAATCCTATAAGGTTTAAAGTAAGTTTAACACTTTCTATGGTGCCATATTCACAGCTGACCTGGAATGCAGGCAGCTTCTGGCTATGGGTTGGACATACTTACATAAATTTGTAGGAATTCATCCCAGTTCATGAAATACTTGCCTAAATCCTTAGCTTGTCCTGACAGGTGCGTCTTTATGTTTTCTGGGGGGTAGCACATCTGAAACTGTGGTCTAATGAAGGGACTCATGGTGGAGCCTTGGCTGGTTTTTGCTAATGAGATGGATCTTTTTTCCATAGGAAAAACAACTGCTGGCCTACAGGTATCCCATGCCAAGATTTAAGTAAAGATAGAGTCAAGTAGACATTCATTTAGGTCATGTATATCTAGATCAGGGCAAGGTCTTAGACTTTGAAAGGCTCATGTTTAAGAACTTCTTGGGCTTAAGTTTATGCATCTCTTCTTGGTTTAGGCTTTGATTTCTATGCTTTTTAATAATTCAAATGTAACCCTGAAGTAAAGAACTTTGTTGAATTCGGTGAGCTGTTATAAGGCATTATTGAAGCACAGCAGGCAGGAATAGAAACCTATGGATTTGCAGTCCACACGAAAGAAAATGGCTTGGGTAACATAAAACTTGTGTTTAAAATCTAAAGTAAGAGCAACCTGGTGTAAGATTTTACCCTACCATGTGACATTCAGCACACCTTTTTGAGTGGTTGATATAAAACAAACAAACAAACAAAAATCATAAAACCCCAAATTGCTGAATAAATTAAAGGACTTGCCTCCAGCAGGAGTGGTGGCATAAGCTTTTACTCACAGAACTCAGGGAAGAAGAGGCAGATAGATCTCTGTGAGTTCGAGACCAGCTTGATCTATGAAGTGAATCCATTACAGCCAAGGCTACATAGAGAAACCTTGTCTCAGAAAAAAAAAAAAAAACAAAACAAAATTAATTGTCTCCAATTCTGGAGACCAAAGTTTGATAAGCAGAGCCCACATGGTGGAAGGAGTAAAGCCAAGTCTTTAACGACTTTCCACTGACCTCTTTAATTTTGCACACCCACATTCTATCCATCCCCTCCCCACACTCAAACAAATGTAATTATTTTTAAATCATTGTATGTCCTGATACCAATCTTAACTGAGAAAACAAAAACGCAACAGCAGTTTCCAAAATAGGATTTTTGGTTAAATAAAACAGTAAAATTAACTTGAATTCTAAAAACATTATTGACAGAAATCACACTTTGTTTGAAAGGCTTACATTAAATATAAAAAGATTTTTAAAGAAATATTTTTCATCATGAGTTCTCAATGTGTCAATCAAATATATCATTTATTAAAACCTTATTATCCTTGCCTAGCTGTGGGGTACTGTTTGAAGGACAGATGCCTTCTATGTATTTTAACAGAAAGGTGGTTGAAATAATAATAAACACATTAGGAGTCTCATAACAATTTATAACAGAGATAATGCATTAATCCATAAAGAGGATAAAAAATAAGCTTGGTGCTTTAGCTCTAAAGAATGATGACAGCAGACATAAACCTGATCACTGAGATTAAAGTTAGTAAACAAACAATGAAGAAACCATAGTAGCTTTGCCAGTTTGGTAGGGTGAAGGGGAGTGAGTCAATGTGGCTGTCAGTAGTTACTGCTTTGAAAATAAACTGGATGCGGAGACTCTGTAAGTAGACGTTTTCATTTCCTTTCCCTTATCGTTATGAAGATGGTGATGTAACCGTGGCATGACCATTAGGACGAATCAAAGGGTCCAGTTCTAAGAAGACCTGCATAAATCACTATGCTATAATCACCAGTTCCTACATCCATCCTTTCAGTGGATGTGAATAATGATCCCCATATTCTTAGTAGATAATGGTGGTGGAAAAGAAATGTCTGAGCACAAAGAGGAGCAGCAGTACTGGGTGATGTGGGACTGAATTTTAAAGATGAGAGTCTGAAATAGTAGGAAGAAAAATACATTCTAGGAATCTGCTGTACAGCGCTATGCTCATAGTTAGCCACACTGCACTGTGAGCATAAAAAGTGGTAGAAACGGAGGTTTGTTTTGTTAATTCTATAATTTCTTTTCTGCAAGGATGCACCATGCCTCTCCGAGTATTAATTAAGCACATTTGGATTAGTTTCTTACAATTTATATCAGAAATCTTTAGTACTGCTCTGAATTCCAAATCATATTTATGACTATGTACATACACTTGTCACTGATGTTTTTCCCGCTTTATTCATAATCACTGGGGGAATGGAAATAAAATGAATATTTTTGTATTGAATATGAGACCCCTGATATTGTAAATAGTTTGTTAGATTTTTATTTTATGACAATATATAATCAGAAATTTTTCCTAGCTAGAGACAAATGTACATTTTTAATAATTTTTCTTTATTATTATTATTTATTATAATTTATTCAATTTGTATCCCAGCTGTAGCCCTTTCCCTCATGTACTCCCAGTCTCACCCTCCTCCTCCTTGTTCCCCTCTATGTCCCTCTCCTAGTCCACTGATAGGGAAGGTCCTCCTCCTCTACTGTCTGACCCTAGCCTATAAGGTCTCATCAGGACTGTCCTGATCCTTTTTCTCTGTGGCCTAGTAATGCCACCTCACCGGGGGGAGGTGATCAAAGAGCCTTCTACTGAGTCCATGTCAGAGATATCCCCTGCTCCCCTTACTAGGGAATCCACATGGAGACTGAGCTATCCATGTGCTACATCTGAGCTAGGTCCTCTCCATGCATGGTCCTTGGTTGATTCATTAGTCTCTGTAGGACCCCCTCAGCCCAGGATTTTTGGCTCTTTTGGTCTCCTTGCAGAACTCCTGTCCCCTCCAGGTCTTTTTATCTCTCTTTTCTTCCATAAGGATTCTGGCACTCTGTCCAAAGTTTGGCCATGAGTCTCAGCATCTGCTTTGATACCCTCATGGGTAGAGTCTTTCAGAGGACCCTGTGGATAACTCCTGTCCATTTCCCTGTCTTCTCCTACTTCTGATGTCTATCCTTAATCCTTCTGAATGAGGATTAAGCTAAGATGGAAAGGTTATGGAGAATGGAGAACTCTCCTCCATTGCTGGTAGGAATGTAAACTTGTACAACCACTTGGGAAATCAATCTGGTGCTTTCTCTGATAATTAGGAACAGTGCTACCTCAAGATACAGCTGTACCACACCTGAGCATATATCTGAAAGATGTTCAACCATACAACAAGGATGTTTGCTCAACTGTAGTCATAGTAGCTTTATTCATAATAGCCAAAATCTGAAAACAATCCAGATGTCCCTCAACTGAAGAATGGATACAGAAATTGTGGTACATTTACACAATGGAATATTACTCAACAATTAAAGACAAGAAAATCATGAAATTTGCAGGCAAATGGTGGGAACTACATCAGATCATCCTGAGTGCAGTATCCCAGAAGCAGAAAGACACACATGGAATATAGTCACTTATAAGTGGATATAAGCCATATAACGTAGAATAAACACATTAAAATCTATAGTCCTAAAGGAGCTGAACAAGGAGGAGCCTAGGGAAGAGGCTTATTCCTCATTCAGAAGCACTGATTCTTTCAACAAGATTGTATTTCGTTTGGAATAGTAGTGGAAAGTTACTTCTCTGTGTGCATCAGGATCCTTTGTACAGGGCCTTGGTTACCACAGTACCTAGGGTTGAGATCAATTTTAGAGGTTGTTAATTAGTAGGGTGTCACCATTTTTCTCCAAGGTGAGTGATGGATGGTACGAAACTAGGGGTGAAAAAAATTTAACTCTTGATTTTTCATTATTACCCCTCCTTTTCTTTTAGTAGTTCCATGAAGGCACATGATACAACTATAAAGGAAAAACATAAAACAATAAAAGCTGGCTGCATCCTAAAATTGCCTGCCCCGGTGGTCTCATGATATTCAGTTTGTTTGAGAAGTGAGCCAATTATTTTCAGTGAACATTCTCTTAAATGACACCACCCTTTCTTAATAATTTTATATATTTCCAAAGTTTATTAACATATGGACTTTAAATTCTAATTATAATACACCCAGGATATACTGGTTATTAATATCTGTCATGGAATATGAAATCCCATGTTGAATCTTATACTCTACATGGAACTCATACAGGTACTACCTAAAGCAGATTTAATTATGCCAGCAGTATAAAACATATCTGCATCCTAGGGGACTTTCCAACCTATTTCATCTGATATGGTTGCAAACAAAAATGAGTAAACATAATTAATAAAATATCAGATCTTCATTATACAATCTACTGTGTGACTAATATTTTAATAAAAAGCTGTTTATTTTTATAAAATGTAAAATGTGAGTACACTCTTCCTTTATTTTTCAAAAGATTAAAAATTAAGATGGCAAAATTAATATATAGAATGGATACGTTGTCTGTGTTGCTCAAAAACATCTTATGTTCATGGAATTCCAAGTTACACTAAAGAATTTCAGACTTTTTGATGAATGTATTTTTATAAGTGTAAAATGAATCATCCTGTGTGAGGTAACCCAGGCCCAGAAAGACTCATATAGTATGTACTCACTTATAACTAGATATTAGCCATATAGTACAGGATAAAACACAGTACAATCCACAGACCTTAAGAAGGTAAGTAACGAGGGCCCAAGGGAAGGTGATTGAATATCACTCAGAAGGGAAAACGAATAGGAATCAGAAGTGAGTGAAGAGAGGAAACTGAGAGGGAAAAGGCGTGGGGAGGGGAAAGAAGGTGGAGATCAGGTATGGGGAAAGAGGGAGAGAGAGAGGTAGGAGGGCTGGGAGAGAGAAGGGAAACAAATGGGGGCATTTCTCAGACAAGGGGAAGACCTGCAACAGTGTACCTCCTGGGAGTATATAGATTTACTCTGGCTGAGACAATTTGCAGAGGGGGAAATGGAGATGGAAGTGGCCAACTCCTATCCTGGCAGAGCTCCCAGTGGAAGGGGGGGGATACCAACCCATCCAAAATACCTTTTACCCAAAGTTTACCTTTCTTAAAAAATGTACAGGAATAAAGATGGAGCAGATATTGACAGAATGGCTAAACAATGACTGGCCCAACTCATGGGAGAGAGCTAAGTCCTGATACTATTAATGATACTCTGTTATGCTTGCAGACAGGAGCCTAGCATGACTGTCTTCATCCAGCAGCTGTTCAAAACAGATGCTGGGACCCACAGCCAAACATTAGGCAAAGCCCTGGGAGTCTTGTAGAAGAATGAGAGGAAGAATAGAGGGACCCAGTGGAGATAAGAACACCACAAGAAGGCCAACAGAATCAACTAATCTAGACCCATTGGAGCTTACAGAGACTGAAGCACTAACCAAAGAGCATGCATGGATTGGACCCAACCCCCTATACTTATGTAGTTGATGGGCTGTGTGGTCTGCCTGCTAGGTTCCCCTAGCAAGTATATCAGGGGGTGTCTCTGACATCGATTCTGTTCCCTGTCTTTGGAGCACTTTCTCTTAGCTGGGCTATCTTGTTTGGCTTCAGTGGAAGAAGATGCTCTTAGTTCTGATGCAACTTGATGTTCCAGGGTGTGTTGGCAAGGGGGGAGTCTCCTTTTATGAGAAGGCAAGGAGAAAAAGAGGGGGAGAGCGGGAGGGTAGGACCGCAGGAGATGACAGGAAAAGCTGTGGTCTGGATGTAAAATGAATAAATAAATAAATTAATTAATTAAAAGAAAGAAAAAAAAAAAACAAGTGTATAATGTCTGTTTTGTAATGTGATTTTTTTAAATTTTTACATAACGTCCAGCAATGGACACATACACAATTTTGAGGGATATGTTGAATCCAGTGGCATAAGAATATTTCAAAACATACTTAATATAATATTATTGATAGATACTTCAACTATTTGGATATTACTAAGATACTAGAACATTAGAACATTAGACAATGCCAACCATTTTATTTGTGTGGAAAGGTTTCTTGTATAGTAGGGAAATAATTGGGCTGAAGAATATGTGCTTTTAAACTTTGAATGGTATACCAATAATATCAACAAGGAAAACCAAACTCCCATATGAACTGTGGATCAAAGTACTAGTTATAGTGAATACAGCATATGAGAATGGGGGAGGGGAGTTGGTTGCAGTCAGTATCTTTTTTTCCCCCTTCAGAATGATATTTTAAACAAAACAAAACAAAACAAAAATAGTCTCCTGGTTTAATCCATGTAGGCCTCTAATTTGCAACACACTCTTGCAATATACTTTTGAATTTTATTATCACTGTATCCATTAGAAAGATTACTTTTATTAGCAAGTTACAGTCTGTTGGCAAAAATGGTTTATACTTAATAAACCAATGTCAAGATTGATGAAATTGTGAAAATAAATGATATGTATAGTATAATAACTAAGAGTTGTTAAAATACTGATTGTGAATGCTAGATTAGATACAATTGTAGAAGGTCAATAATGGGTCAAAAGTCAAGGCTGAGAGCCTAGAATTCTCTGGGAGGATCCAGGAAGCAAATCCTTTAGTCTGAGTTAGACTCTAAACTTGCAAAAGGAAGTTATAGAAAGTACACTGAAGACTGAGAGACCAAAGAATTAAAAATCAGTGGGTATTGTTTTAAAGTTTAAAGCAGAAGCCTGAACAAAGGCCAGCCAAATGGAAATATGTCTGGCCACCAGGGAAAAGAAACTAGCTTTAATGCATTCTTTCTTCGCCCACTAGAGATACAGTTGCTAAGAAACCAGCTCAGATGGCCAAGCCAGAACTGCATATGTTCTGGTGCCTAAAGTAACCAATCATTTCAAAAGTCAATTTTCCTTACCCAATCATGTAACGCTAAAGCAGGTAAGTCCCTGTTTGTGGTTTTGCCCTTGAAAAAGCTTGTTTCCCTTGACTGTGGGGCTGCATTCCTACCCTGCTTCCACAGGAAGTTTGCCACTTGCTCGAGCAAGTATAAAATAAAAAATGCCTCATGTATTTACAGCAGAGTCTATTCCTGGTCTTTGGGGTTCGCATGAACTGGGCAAAACATTTTGGGGGCTCGTCCCGGGATTCCCAGACTCCAGGAACCTGACGTGGAGGGTTTTATGCTAGCAGTGTTGTGTCTAGTTATCTCTGTGCAGTGTCGCTGTGTGAGTGTACTTTATGTCCTCTGAAATTCTGCAGGGTGTCCATATCTGGGCAGCATGCCGTGATTAAGGCAGTTGATGTGCTACAGAATCACAGCTACCAAATTCAGAAAGATTTTCTGGCTTCATCAATATTTTGGGGGGTAGAGTCTCCCTGTCCCGGAAACGGTTTAGAACCACCCACTGCTCTGGAGCCTCTGTGGCAGTGAAACCAGAGGAGGAAACTGAAGAAACCTCTTCAGGTCAGATGTTGTGCTTTTCCCTTTAGAGGAATCTGTTTCCACTCGCATTTGTCTGTCTATTTCTGTTTCTGTCCATTTGCTCCCCCTCCTTTCCCCTCCCTGTGCCCCACTGGGTTGGAATCGGCTCTGGCTGCAGATGGGAAAGCAGCCAGTGGTAGCAGGCCGCTTTGGGCTTCCGTAGCAGGGAAGTCACGGCAGGATGAGTCCTGGCCAACTGGTAGCCACAGCTGAACGAGAAGAAAGTGCTTGACATGACAGCTGGAGGAGGTAGGAAGGGTTTAGTCTGTCTGTTTAAATATATGTATGACCATTACATGCTTGTTTCTGAATGATCTTAATGTACTCTGTGTGTCTTGGTTATAGATTAAGTGTTATTGGATATGTTTAAAGGTTAAATTCAAACTTGTTTAGAACATATATATGTGCCTATGTCTTTATAAGATCTATAAATGCATAGATGTGTTTAAAAAGTAACCATGTGACTTGTCATGCAATATGATATGACTCTGCCATCTTGAAACTGTGACATGGTGTGGTTCAGGGAAAGAAGGATTACAGAATTTCTTAGTCAAAATGAATTTTGTTTACCATCCTATTTCCTTTTAGACTAAGAAGACAAATCTCATTTTAAATTGGTAATTGTTTTAGAGATTGGGTTGTTTGCACCGGTAAAATTTGGTTTTAAAATTTGATTTTGACTTTTAAAATTATGGCTATGCTTTATGACTTCCCTCCTAAAAAGAGTACTTTGTTTTGATATTGCAAAAAAAGGTTTTGGAGAATGTGTAAATGTTTAAGGCTATGAAGCATTTTAATGTTTATCAGGCATTTTAAACAATGACCTTGGGCAGCCTAACATGGAACTTGGAACAGTTTCTCAATCCTTTGGGGCAGGATAAAAGATTTTGGTATTTACTTTATTAAATTTATCAAATGAAACCAAGCCATACTGTTTGAGCCAATTAAGAAAATTAAAAATTTTAATGGAGGTTCTTATGTTGTCTGAAAAGTAAGAGAGAAAGCAAGAGACTGGAATAAAAAAAAATAACTTGTATAAAGTAAGAATGTTTGGTTAACTGTTTTTCATATCTGCAAATATGATTTGAAAAGGCACTGTAAAATAGGTTGCTCTTCATTTAAAAGGTTGGTAATTCTTCAATGCAAAATGTTTGCTTATGCTCTTTAAGGGGAAGGAAGACTGCAGCTCCATGTAAGCCCAGGGTTATACAGGGTTGTATTCAAGTCATTGTTAACTATTATATGGAATATATGCCTGATTGCCAGTTCCTGAGTGAACCAATTAATGCTGTTCCTTTCTGGCTGATAGGTTTGGTGTGGCCAGAATCATACAGTCTAAAATTGTTCTATATTGTTCTGCTATACAGTTGGTTCTAAAACTTATTTAATTACAATGTTAGAACTTTTGGTCATAGGAAATTGTAAATGTCCCACAGTGCTTGGTATACCATGGAAGGTAGTAATATCTTGAAAGACACCTAATGGCTATGTTTTGAATTGCTGGCCTCTGCTTGTAGCACTATGTGGCTAACTACCATGTTGGTTCAGAGGGGGGAGCCATGGTTTTGTTGTCATCTTTGTTTAGGGCTACCAGCTGTGTTCAGTTCTCTGATTAGTGCTAAGCCCAACTTTTGTCCTTTAAGCTTTTTGCTTTCAGCTTTAAGGCAATATGGTAGGATCAACAAGATTTGCTAGCCCCTTTATAAAATGTCTCTGATTAAAAGTATTGCTTTAATTTTAGTTCAGAAAGATATTTAAAGTTATGCTAATGACTACAGTTGGTTACAAGATTGAGCTTTACTCTCAGTCTTTTGTTTTTAAGGTTAAGCCTAGGATGAGTAACTGTAAAGAGCCTGAGCAAACGCCATTACAAGATGGCGCCGGCATCTGGTGTGTGAGATCGGAAACAACTGCCTATGCGCATGCGCTAAAGCTGAATTCGAGCCAAAGATTGGCTCACTTAGTGATGTAAGATGGCCTGATGGGCTACATCCAATCAGGAACCAACACGTCACCATTTAGGGTATAAAAGGAGTGCCATTTTGGGGCTCTAGGTCTTCCTCTCATTACTGCTGAATAAACGCTTGCTGTAGAAGAATCCTGGTGTCCGTGTGCGTTCTTGCTGGCGAGACGACCACACGGGCTACAACTGGTGCCGAAACCCAGGACGCCGGGCTACCGACCATCATCGGCGCTGAGGAGACCCCCCCACCTCGGGGAGGATTCAGAACTGCAGTCTCAGGTAAGCTATGAGAGACATGTTCCTTGAGCCCCTCGTGGCTATAGGAGTGGTTCTCTTGGCTTTTCTTTTGTTTTGTGTGGGCGGATATTGCTCTTGCTTGCAAGATTCAAATTGCCGCCACGCTATATTAGAGGGAGAAGCCGTTTTAGGGGAACTACAGGATAGCATGTCAGAAACAGAGCGAAGTGAACGTCTTGGGGCCTGAAAGAAAAGACGTAAGGATAAGCAGTTAAACCCCTCCAAGGAGGAGAAAGATAAGGGAAAGGACGCCCTGGGAGAGAAAGATAAAGAGGAATTTTCAGCTAAAACTAGTAAAAAGAAGCCTTTGTATTCACTAAAGGAACTAGAGGCTTTGGGACTTTCCAGTTCCAATTCAGAGGGACTTTCCCCTTCTGAGAAGGAGGATCTAGAAGAGGAAGCAGCTCACTATGAGAGAGAGAGGTACCAACCAGATGAGCGGCCGCCCTGGAAAAATCGAAAGCAAATAAAAGCAGGAAGTCGGGGTGCTGTCTCTTCTCGCCCGCTGCTTCTGCCACTCCCTCTGCTCCCCCGCCTTATTCCCTGGGTGGAGGCTCTAAGACATTTATGTCCTCCCAGGCTTGAAGGCAAATTTCTCTCGAGTACCCTGTATGGGAAAATGTTGAAGGAGGACGCACTCATGTAGCCGTAGATTACCCTCAGATCAAAGAGCTCGCAGAATCTGTCAATAAATATGGTATAGATGCTAATTTTACCATTATGCAGCTAGAGAGACTTGCCACCGTGGCTATGACTCCTAATGATTGGGAGACCACTATTAAAGCTGCCTTACCTAACATGGGTCAGTATATGGAATGGCAGGCACTATGGTATGACGCCTGTTGAGCTCAAGCTCGGACTAATGCCTTGGAAGTGGGTCCCCAGAGAGAATGGACCTTTGCTCTCTTAACAGGACAAGGTCAATATGCCAACCAACTATGAATGGGGAGCTTATGGGCAGGTTTCAACCGCTGCTATTAGAGCTTGGAAAGCACTTTCAAAAAAGGGGGAACCCAGAGGTCATTTAACAAAAATAATTCAAGGTCCTCAGGAACCTTTTGCTGATTTCGTGGCCCGAATGACAGAATCAGCAGGCAGGATCTTTGGTGATCCGGAACGAGTTAAGCCAATGATAGAACAATTAATCTATGAAAATGCTTCCCCCGAATGTAAAGCAGCTATCCTCCCAAGGAAAAATAAGGGATTAACAGACTGGATAAAAATCTGCCGAGGACTGGGAGGACCTCTTACAAATGCTGGTTTAGCGGCAGCTATTTTACAAAGCAGAAGCCAAGGTCAATCAAAGAATTCTAGGGTTTGTTTCAACTGTGGAAAACCTGGACATCTCAAACGAGAATGTCAGACTAAACAGCAGGAAAAGATCCCTGGTCTCTGTCCAAAGTGTAAAAAAGGACGCCATTGGTCCAATGAGTGTAGGTCGGTTAAGGATATTCAAGGAAAAATTATTTACCATGATGCCCCAGCTGAGGAGAAAAATGAAACTATTCCAAAAAACGGGCCTCTGGGCCCCAGGTCTCAGGACCCAAAAAGATATGGGACACAGATCAACCCCAGGGGGACTTATGCGGCAGCCAAGTCACAAGAGGCTCCGCAGAGGTGGACCTCTGTGCCACCTCCCAATTCTTATTAGTCTCCCATATGGGAGTTCAACCAGGTCCGGTACAATTTTCTGGCCCTTTGCCTAAAGGAACTGTTGGCCTTATTTTGGGCCGCTCTTCACTTACATTGAAGGGACTTATGATCCACCCTGGTATATTAGAGCAAGACTTTACTGGGGAGATTCAAGTTCTCTGCTCCTGTCCACAGGGTATATTTTCTATCTCGCCTGGGGATAGGATTGCTCAGTTGATTCTACTTCCAAGTTTACATGATCATTTTCCATCTGCTGAGGTGTCTAGGGGCTCCAATGGGCTTGGCTCTTCTGGAACTGATTTTGCCCACTTAGTAGTTGATCTCAAAACTAGGCCCACCTTACAATTAACAATAGACAGAAAAATTTTACTGGAATCTTAGATACAGGAGCAGATAAAAGTATTGTTTCCTCCAACTGGTGGCCTAAGGCGTGGCCTGTTACGCAGTCATCTCATTCTTTACAAGGGCTGGGATATGAAGCCAGCCCACAGTTAGTTCCCGCTCCTTGATTTGGCAGGATCCAGAGGGTGGAACAGGAAGTTTTGTGCCTTATGTACTTCCTCTTCCTGTTAATCTCTGGGGAAGAGATGTTTTACAAGACCTAGGCCTTACTTTAACTAATGAGTATTCTCACCAATCCAGAGACATGATGAAAAAGATGGGATATAAAGAAGGAAAAGGGTTAGGGAAGAGGGAGCAGAGAAGGTTGAGCCCTGTTCCCCAAGAAGGCAATAAGGGGAGACAAGGTTTGGGTTTTTCCTAGCTGCCACTGAGGGCTCCATACCCATACCATGGCTTGCAGGGGAAGCCGTATGGGTTCCTCAGTGGCCTTTATCCTCTGAGATACAATATGAAAACTTTACTGCTAATCTGTGCAGAGAATTGTCTTTATACCTTGTAGGAAATTGGTCAGAAGGATTTGATGAGACGCTGGAGGTATTAAGAGCAGCAATTGTGACGATTAATTCAACACGAGTGGACCTGTCACTGACGAAGGGACAATCCTCATGGATTTTTTCAGCCTTTTCTTTCTTCAAAGAATGGGTGGGGGTTGGTTTATTTGGCACTATGCTCTGTGGTAGATTGGTCTTGGTTCTTTGGTTGCTTTGTAGGCTCAGAAGCCAACACGCCCATGATAAGGCCATTATTACTCAAGCGCTTGTTGCAATAGAGCAAGGCTCCTCCCCTGAAGTTTGGCTTTCTTTACTTCGCAAGTGAGGCTGTGAACAGCCCTTGCACTCCCAGGAGACGTTGAACTCCATTGCACGGGAAGGGTGTCGCGCCTGCTTGAGTTGCCTACCTTACACTCAGTCTGTCAAGCTAAGCATTGCACAGAGAATCCTAAATCGCTTTGATAGGCTCTCTGAAAGGCATGTCTAATTGCATGAGGGTTGTGTCTAAGTTTTACCCTCCCTTGGGAAAAAGGACACGGGCTGGGTCAGGACAGTCGATGAATGTAGGGTTCGGAGACTGTACCAGTACATTAGCCATCTGCACCGGGGATTAGACCTCTACCTTTGGCCGTTGTGTCTTAATAAAATAAAAAGGGGGAGATGTAAAGAGCCTGAAGCAAATGCCATTACAAGATGGCGCCAGCATCTGGTGTGTGAGATCGTAAACAACTGCCTATGCGCATGCGCTAAAGCTGAATTCGAGCCAAAGATTGGCTCACTTAGTGATGTAAGATGGCCTGATGGGCTGCATCCAATCAGGAACCAACACGTCACCATTTAGGGTATAAAAGGAGTGCCATTTTGGGGCTCTAGGTCTTCCTCTCATTACTGCTGAATAAACGCTTGCTGCAGAAGAATCCTGGTGTCCGTGTGTGTTCTTGCTGGTGAGACGACCACGCAGGCTACAAGTAACTATAATGTTTGCCTAAAATATGCATCTAAGGAATATGCCAGAATCAGAGATTATAGCATTCTGTTTTATAGGATGCAGTTTAGAGCAGATGATAAAGATAGAAAAAGAGTAAATCATATGCTGGCCCTCATGCTTGTCAGAGATCTGATGAATATGGCAATTTAACATGTGTAAGCTTATTATGACAGAGAGTTTCAAAATCCTGGCAGTAGCTCACCCAAAGTCTCCAAGAAGATTTGAGCACAAGGACAGATGACTGCAACTCTGAATTGTGGTATGCTAACCACTGGGCAAGGCTGGCCCACTGTTAGGGCCCAGCCTAAACTGTGTACAAAGCTATGGACACCTGAGAGTTACTGTTTCGCATTGCTGAGGGCAAGGTGATGTTGAACTCTCACGTTCGCTTCTCCACAGAAACAGTCTCTCATCTTCTGTGCCTGGTAGTTGGACTGCGTCTGCTCATGATGCCATTAGACCACAGGAGTCAGAGACATTGCCCAGGTGATGGACTAACTAGTCATCTCTATCATTTTGATTAGTACATGGACTGGTGTATTTATTTAGCTTAGCATTTATCCTTCCCAGGTCTCTGATCACGCTAGCTGCTAGGCTAAGCTTATGGTAGCTTTATAGCTAAAAAGCAGACATTTATATCCACTGTTAGCTCACTGGTCAGTTCATTAGCTAGTTAGAACTACTAGGTACTATATCTGTTAATTAGAAAGGCAAACAAATTTGTCTTGCTCACAGGCTTCATGTTAGTTGCCTGTATCTTATGTTGAATACTTGATAGAAAGATGTGGTATTTATGTAGGGTCTGAGGAATAAGAGTTTAGGTTGTGAGAATCTAGAGAGTGTTGTTTGATGGTCTGGAAAAATGTTTCTAAGTTAGTAATGCAAAAAGATTGGAGGGTCTAAGTAGGTGTTTTAAGATATGTGAATATGAGTTGTAATAATATAAGAAAATAATTGAAGGCATATTGAAAATGGGAGGTATCTCAGATTTCTCCCTCCTCTCTGCTATTGTTGTGCTTATGTTTTTATAAGATTTCAGAAGTTCAGACTTTTAACACTGATCAACAGAGTTCTAAGTTGATGGAGCACTGACTGCTTATTATCCAGTCACAAGCTTGAGATATTAATTTCCTTTGGTTGTCTTTTGAGATAGACTTAAAGGTGCATCTTATCATGCTAAAAACATCTGTTTAATGTGTATATCTAACCCCAAAAGCCATAGCTTTTACTATGGTGTTTTTAATAGCTGCCATTTCTGAGGCAGACAGGATTTAGGAATATCTTAAACCTATTCCTTCTTGTTGATTTGTTAAGTCCAAGCATCCGGGGTTTAGCACTGAAGCCATTAATGCATTTCTGCCTAACTTTCCAGTGTGGCATGGAGTTGGGGGCTAAAATTAGATGCTGAATGTACAAAAAGTGACCAAGCTCCATTGGTGTCTGATTACCAACAGCTGTGCCCACAGAAAAAAGTGTTAGAGTTTCAGACCATGGTCACATTTACATTGTTTATAAAGGTTACAAAACAAATAGCTAAGAAGAACTGATGTTCATACTGTTGAATGTAGTTTCACCTGTTACTCACAGAATGTTGTTTATATTGGATTTGCTGATATGTTATTTTCTAAATTTTTTAATATATTTCCTTTTATAAACTGAAAATTCATATGAGTTTCAGGAAATCAAAAAGTCATGAGAGCTGTATCTGGTATAGCTCAAATGGACCCCAGATGAGTTTTCTCTTGGTCTTGGGATTCCTCCCTTTTCCCATTTACTAGACAAATTTTAACTTCTGTCTCTAGTCTGAATTTGCTTCAGCAGATTTTCATCTGTTTGACTCTATTCCGGGATCAGCTATGGAATGCAAGCTGAAATCTGGACTTGCTGGAAACTGACATGTTTTTTCCCTGTCTCTTCAGTTGGATCAACTAACCAGATGCTTCTGAGGACTGCCCCATTGCCCAGCCTTTGACTGGCATTTCAGCATTCCTAGCCTGTGATGCCAACAGTCCTATTGTCAGAACCAAAGCAGCTTCAGAAGAAGAGACCTCTGCCCCAAATCCCACTTAACAGGCTGAAATGCTATGTCATAAGGGGCTCCCTGACATTAGCTAGTATCTTGGGGATTTGCTTAGCTCGAATAGGAACTAGTATTGCAGCAACTGGGCAAAAAGCCTGGAGAGACCCTAGAAACAAAAGATTCCAGAGGATGGTTTAAATCCTTGTATAATAGTTCTCTTTGGCTTACTACCTTTATATCCACCCTGAATGGACCCCTATTCATTTTGATTTTTACCTTTGTGACTTGTACTTTAAATCACTTGATGGCTTTCATGAAGGAATGTTTGGGAGCAATACATTAATGGTACTCAGATCCCACTGTGAAAGATAATTCTGTAGGACTCCAGGGGTCATATCTGGAAGACCCAAGATTGGGTCTTCATATGAACATGGGAAGAGAGGAATGAGAGACCAAAGAATTAAAAATCAGTGGGTATTGTTTTAAAGTTTAAAACATAAGCCCAAACAAAGGCCAGCCAAATGGAGATATGTCCAGCCACCAGGGAAAAGAAACTAGCTTCAATGCATTCTTTCCCCACCCACTAGAGATACAGTTGCTAGGAAACCAGCTCAGATGGCCAAGCCAGAACTGCATATGGTCTTGATGATTGAAGTAAACCAATCATTTCAAAAGTCAATTTTCCTTACCCAATCATGTAACACTAAAGCAAGTAAGTCCCTGTTTGTGGTTTTGCCCTTGAAAAAGCTTGTTTTTCTTGACTGTGGGGCTGCATTCCTCTCCTGCTGGAAGTTTGCAGCCCATGTTTGAGCATGTATCCAATAAATAAATAAATAAATAAATAAATAAATAAATAAATAAATAAATAAATAAGTAGATAAATAAATAAATAATGCAGAGTCTATTCCAGGTCTTTGGGGTTCTCACGAACTGGGCACAACAAAGACGAATTCAGAAGAACAAGGCAAAACTTTTCTGTTTTTAGGCCTGAATAATACAGGCTGATGAAGAAGAATAACTATAGATGTGAAAAGGCTAAAATAAATTTAAGACTGTGGAAATATACTCTAAAGAGTTTAGCATAAGACCAGATAGAAGGGACACACACAGGCAGCTCCTGCTGACTGTTAAGTTGTGATTGGTTGTCCCTAAATGAACATATCAAAACACCGTAAAGCAATGCCTATGCTTGTAACTCTGCAAGACACTATTAAAATAGGTCAGCAGAATTCAAATGTAAATATAAGAAGTAAGAAGTTTATCTGTTGTTCAGACCTCTCTCCCCACAGTAAGGTGTCAAAAGAAATACTGTTTTTTTATGCCAAAGTCACCCAAGAGGCTAATCAGCTTAAACACACAGGACAAAAGTCAGAGGCAACTACAAAGTACTAACAGTGTAAACTAACTACCCTGCCTGCCAAGAAGCCATGCAGTCTTGCCAAAATCGGAAGAATGCTTCCCTTTGAGCTATACTTCTTTAGAAGCTGTTTTCCTTAGTTTCAACTGGATAGGAACACAGAGGAATTTGAAAGCCCTCCGTCTATATAGGAAAACACATTCACAAAGGTCGGCTGGTCTGGGTGACAAGGAACAGTAGTTTAAAAGCAAGTCTGTGAGTGTTTAGGGATGTAAAGCTTCTTCAATCATTTTTCTGTCAAACGAAGTTCACTTTTGAGGCTTGCTTTTTTTCCATTTCTGGCAGTGTGAGAAATCATGCCCTCTCAAAATTATTTAAGGATCACTCTTCTTTCTGACTCCTGATTTCTCTGAGGTTATGTTAAAATCTCATAAAGACCTTATGTGACTTCATTTCAATGCCTTATCTCCATCAGATTTTAATGTGAAGCTGCTAAAGAGTGAGCATGAATTCAAATATGAATGACTCATTACTGTGAAGCTATTATTCCCCTGTCTCCTTGTCACTCTGTTCATGGGTGTCACCAGTTAAATTTTACCTCATTTCCTCTACTTTTCAGCTGACAGAGACAATGAAGCCAAGATTCTGTATTCTTGATTGTTCCCAACATGACATTTTGTGTTGGTTACTTTATTAGTTACTCTATTTGAAGCACTTAACTTTGGAGACAATCCTTGGTTACTGTCCTATCTTTGTTATGTAAGGTTCGCTGAATTCTGTTAATAATTTCAGCATATAGGCATATGAAATCTTCCTGTTTCTTTTTATCTATTTAATGTTACCTTGCAGTTACTTTCATTTTTGCATATGTTTGCAGGCATACTTCTTACTTACTGTTCAAATACATATTTTCCAAGTATACTAATAGGGAATATAGTAAATCATATTATCATCATGTACAATCAATCTAAGTAGTGTTTCATTTAAACTTTTGAGGATTAATTTAGCACCTAAAATATATAGTACAATGTTCTAGGCATTAGAAATTTGATAAAAAAATGAAATAGACAACAGTCTCATCTGCAAAGGCTGCAAATGGTCTCAGTTCTTACTGGAAAAGATGGATAATAAATGGAATATGATATGTTAAAAGATGTAAAAGATGTGGATGCGCATTAAATGGCCACCCCTGAAAGATATGAATGGGAAGGGGTTCAATTTAAACAGGGCATAGAGATGGTCTCATTGAGAAAACTGTATTTAAGCAAAATCTTCAAGGAGTTGAAAGATCAAGCTGGAAGGTCATGAAGATGGAATAGCAGGTTGAAAAAGTTCCTGAGAGAGGTGACTATGCCCAAGGGACAACAGAGAGTCCAGGGACGCTCTGTAGTGGGAGCAGGGATGGGGAGGTATGAGGAGGAAGATGAGAGTGAGAAGAGGCAGGGAGAGTCCAAAAAGAGTACTCTGAGTCATTTGTAAGAGCTGTCTCAATTTTATTCTGAAGGCGACTTTGCCAGTGTTTGAGAGATGAATGACAATACAGTATGTGTGTGTAACGCTTCAGCAGAGTGGTGAATAAAGCAGGAGGTAGACTGACAGTGGGAAAGGGAGGCGAAAGCACACCTAAGGGAATAAAGATCTACTTGTTTTTATTGTAGTCTTCTGAAACAAAATTATTTGAATTTTAAAATTTTTGGGAAAACCACAAAACACAAGTATACATTTTACCTGTGAAATAGCACATCGACTTAGTCTTGGAACTCGAATATGAGAACCAGTTATTATCTCACCTGAAGGCCAGGTGTAAAGGTGCACACCTTTGATCCCTGGCACTCAGGAGGCAGAGACATGTGGATCTCTGAGTTCGAGGCCAGCCTGGACAAAAACAAAAATAACAACAACAAAAAAACTCTCACCTGAGAGAATTTCTTTTTCTTTTCTTTTCTTTTCTTTTTTTTTTTTTTACCTTTAGCAAGTATATTAAACTCACTCATTCTGGAAGTTTTTATTTAAAAAACATAACAGAGAACTGCCTATCTTAAGAACAGTCTTGGAGATCAGCTGAGATAGCATATGTGAAGCTCTTTGAAGAGCTCCTGTCGTACTTACTTACTAAATCTAGGCTACTTACTAAATGCTTACTAAATCTAGGTTACTGTTAATTTCTAGTTTTTTTTTATTACATTTTACCTCTTTATTCATGAAAGAATATGATGGAGGACTTGTAAGCATAGTCCATTTTTGCTAAGTTGCAAAGTATTGTTAGGAAAATCATAACCCTTATTTTAGCATTTATATAGGGAATACATCATAAAGTGTTTAAATGTGAAAGAAAGGTTTAAAGGAGAGAAGGATTCTTATCTGCCAAAGGTTGGCCATTTATTGATGCAGTTTATTTATTTATTTTATTGGCTTATATTAATTGTACATAGGACATAGTATAACAGGGATATTACTTTCTGATTGGAATTTGAAGCCTACTCCAGAAGAGGAAAATTCATGTACGATACTATTAATTGTCAAAAACCCCATCGATTGAGATATCATAGGTTTCAATAAATATGCTGTTACATTACTGTGCTAGTTACTGAGTTGTTATTTTTGTTTATGTCAACTTGACTCAAGCTAAAGTCATTTGGGAAGAGAAAATCTTGACTGAAAAGATACTGGCCTGCTGGAAAATTGTGGGGATATTTTCTTGATTGATGATTAGTGTAGGTAGGTACCAACCCTGTTCAGGTGGTTCTGAGCTGTCTAAAAAAACAAACTGAGATAGTTGTAAACAAGCCAGTAAACAACCTTCTACAGTGGCTGCTTCTGTTCCTGATTGCAGGTTCTTGCTTTGAGCTTTTGCCTTGACTTTTGTTGATAAGCTGTGAGGTGAAATAAACTCTTTCCTCCCTAAGTTGCTTTTGGCTATTGTGTTTTATTTTAGGAATAGAAAGCAAGCTATGGCAATAATTTTGCTAAATAACATGTTGTTATTTAAATATTTATATCTATCCACCTAAGATTCTTTCAACCTTAGTGATACTTCAGAGCCAACAGTTGGTGGAAAGCACAGCTGGGTGACATGACAATTCTATTTGTTGTTATATGAATGTATGTTACACTGAAAATGTGTGTATGTGAGAGGAAAATCTGTAGACATCAGTTTTCTCCTTTCACCATGAATAGAAATCAAGATTTCAGTCTTGCAAGGTAAGTGCCTTTATCTGCTGAGCCATCTTGCTGTCCAAGGCTATTTTTATACACATATATAATTTACTTTGACCTTTAATCTGCTGTTTCTCTTCTATCTCCCTTGTAATTAGTCCTGTTTGTTCCTGTAGAAAGTTTCACTTTTGTTTTCCCATAAAGTATGGATACAGGAATTCATGTATCTATATTCAATCTAGAATCCATAGACAAGAGAAAACCTGCAGTTATGTCCTTCTAAGTCTGATTTAATTGTTTCCTATGATGGTCTCTATTTGCATATATTCTTTAGGCAAATGATATTAATTTGTTCTTTATCAGTGGCTGAATCAAATTTATCATTCATTCACAACATATTTTCTGTATTCATTTCTCTGTTGACCTCTTATGTTGACCTTTTAATTTAGCTATTGTGAACAGTGCTGAAATAAATATCAGTGAGCAAGTACCTGTAATATGTTGAATTAATATCCTTTAGATAAATACTCAGGAGTGTTATATAGGGTTAGTGGTCAATCTGGTATTTTGTTTCATTGTTTTTTTATTTTTTTTTTTGAGGAACCTCCATGTTGATTTCCATAAAGGCAGAACTAGTTACATTCCAACTAGCTGTGTATAAATGCTTCCTTCCCCTTGACTTGCTGCCATTTATTTTATTAATGATTTTTTCTGATGTAATTTATATTTGTTTTCCTTCATGGTTAGTGATATTAAACATTTTTTCATATGTTTATTGATGAGTGAAGAAACAACCTATACAATAAGAAAAATCTTGTTTACCTATTTATTCATTTGACAAATGGTTGATATTTAGAATATATACAGAATAAAAAAACTAAAACTAAAAAATCAAACAAGCATAATTGTAAATAATAAAAGAGTGTTGGGCTATATAATGTTTATTATTACCCTATGATTATCATGGCGGTATTATTTAACCTGCTATAATGGAAAGTAAGATACAGACACCTGGTTAGATTTTATAATTGCCTTATTTACTTTGAGCTGGGCAAATATTTTAGCTATGCAGACCCCATCCAATGCCATCCATCTTAATCCTCCTCATCTGGTCTGCCTTCTGTCTATAATCCCATGATTCTTACTTGTATTTTTCCTCTGGGCTTTTCATGCCATTAATGGAGTCCTTTCTCTGGGCCCACATGTTATTTCTCCACACTAACCTGCCCTGTCTTCCCCTCCATCCTTTTCCCATTAGTTGTTCATAGGAAAACTCAGTTCTTGAAAACTGAAGACCTCATCAGATATTGACCATCTTGAACTTCCTAGGCTGCCTAGGGTCAGAAATAAATTCCTGTTGTTCAGTAATGATATACTGATGGTACTCTGTCATTATAGCACACATTGACTAAGACAGAGCTTGCTAAGTTAGGGGCTTTATAGTGAATGATTAGAGAATAAAAATATGTGGTTTGGTTGCTCTGGAAGGCAAAAATTTCATATTCTACTATAGCAGGCTTAAAGTTGGACTGTAGAAAGCTTAAGGAGAACTGTTGATTCATTGCATGCACTAGGTCAGAAGAAAAGGTCATGAATGACTTGGGAAGGTGTTGTGCTCTCAGTGACAAGAGTGTCATACAAAATAGAGTAAAGAATTGAGTGCTACTGATCTTGGATATGATCTGGTCCAATCTTGAATCTTGACTAATCTCATTCATTTCTCTAAACATCAAACATAAAGTAGAGCAAAAAGTAGTGCTTTATATTTTTGTATAGATTAAGTGAGATAACATTTTAAATGTGTAGAACAATTCTGATTACATGGGAGCTGATGAATAAATGCTAGGATGTGAAGTTATCATCATAACACAGAGAGAGAAAAAAGCTGAATCCACTAGGATTAATTAATTTACAGAGTAATTAATCTTAGAAGAAATATATATAAACTCCTTTGTAGTACCAAATCCACTAAACATTTGAGTGTAGTAGGTCATATATCTTAAACAGTATTAATTATGAGTACTTATTCTCGCTAGATTAAATAATAATATTTGTTGCTATTTTCAAGTTGAATTAAAGAGGGTGGCCTCTAGCTAAGAACCAGAAAAGAACTAACACTTTAAGATACAACGTCTAAGACACTGAATTTAACTAATAGTCCTGCAAATGGGAATCGAAGATTATCTGTTACCAGATGAACTTCATGATGTGATCCCAGGCCCCACCGCCACCTTTACTACAGCATTAACTAAGGCCCCAGAGCAGAAGAAACTGCTTAACTGAGATACACGTCTTCAAAACTTAGGAGACAAATGTGTACTGTTTTAAACTGGTAAATATAGAGGTGATTTATTACATAAAATAGATTAATAATATTAGGAAAAATATTAATAGAATATTCAGTTTCAGGCCTCAAATCTTTCTATCTGGAAACATCTGAGATTATGTCTGCCTCTGTCGACAGCCTTTTTCTGTGAATCATACAATAAGATCTATCTAATTGTAAGAAGGTTAGGGGATGTAAGAGAAATCACATTGTTACTTGAAATTCAGTGTTTCTTCTGCAAGAGATAAACAAGAGAACATTATATACATAGGACCATGAACAGGTATTTTAATGGCCGGCATTAATTCCGTATCAATTATTTACATAGGATTTGACCTTTAGCTGGTGACTTATTTGCCCACTATTTTCAGCTAAGCCATGGAGTTACTGTTGTCTGATGACCCTTTCATTCTGCACATGGCCACATATTTTCATGTCAATTAATATATGTCCATATATATGTTATTCTTGCACAGCAATTTTTGATCTCAACAATAATTTAAAAATCTATCTTGCAAATATTATGTGAGCTTGTAGAGGTGTCAGAGGCAGGTTATTTCACAGAGCTAGGTAGGAACAGCACTGGGTTCTAACCTAAAGCTCCTTCCTCAGAATCCTGTGTTTCCTTCTTTGTGAAAGGGACATGCTGCCAGAGGATTATTCTGAGTGGTAGCTCATGTAGCATCCTCTTCCAAACAGGAATCATGCCTACCAAAGACAGCCATGCTGCTGAACTTGGACATGTGTTGTGGCAGATGCTCTAAAATGATAGCTATTATCACCACAATCTTTTGGCATATGAAGAATTTTAACAATAACAATGCTGAAAAAGTCCACACTTCAAAAACAAGTATTAAAAAAAAACCCTGATATATCTTTATTTTTTAAAAAAAGGTGTAAAATATATTGCATGCAGAGATAGTGCTTGGACTTACTTTTGGACCAGACAGTATCTTTATGTGAGAACCAGTTCTGCATTTGATTGACTTAAGCCTCAATCAATACAGAGTGAAAATGGAGGAAAACCAGAAAGTTACTGACAACCTAGATGCTGTATCTGAATTGTGATTTCCTGAGTAAATGAGCTCCACAAGGAGAGCAAGAAAACAAAAAACTCTAGGCACAGGGTCTTTTCTTAAACTGATACTACAACCAAGGGCCATGCATAGAGATAACCAAGAACCCTTGCACAGATGTAGCCTATTGCAACTCAGTATCCAAGTGGGTTCCTAGTAATGAGACTAGGGACTGTTTCTGGCATGAACTCAGTGGCTACCTCTTTGATCACCTCCTCCTGAGGGAGGTCAGCCTTACCAGGTCACAGAGGAAGAAAATGTAATCAGTCCTGATGAGACCTGATAAGCTAGGGTCTGATGGAAGGGGAGGAGGATCTCCCCTATCAGTGGACTTGGAAAGGGGCATGGGAGGAGATGAGGGAGGGAGAATGAGATTGGGAGGGGCTGAAGGAGGGGGCTACAGCTGGGATACAAAGTGAATAAACTGTAATAAACAAATTATATAAATAAATAAATACATTTAAGAAAAGAAATACAAAGCATTGTTTGACAGTTGTACATTTGGAATATCTTCACAAAATATGCTCTTGTGCCATGTCAAAGAAAATAATATGTTGCCAATTCTCTACCAAAGTTATTTCTATTTCTGGTACTGGAGTTTATAGAAATTCAGACTTTTATTTATTGGATACATAGTAACAAAATATAAGCTTTAACACTGCCTTTTTTGAGAGTAGTAAGTGTATTATGAAAAATAAATCTTCTTCTAGAGATATTTGGTTTGTGTTCATATCTTTAGAAGTCCATTTTGAATAAATGATATGCTAGGAATTATTAAGGAATAAATTTCTTAAGAGAATAAAAGAAAACTCAGAGAAAAAGAAAACTATTATTTTTAGCAACACATAAGGTAGTTTTTATTTATCAAGGAGATGACAAAAGAAAATATGGTTCCAGTGTGGAATAGTCTCAGCTTGTGTCCTATTTCCTTCTCTGTTGTTGTGATGAATACAATGACTGATAGAAATTTGGAGATGGAAGTGTTTGTTTCAGTTCGCCAGTAACACCCTATCATGCAGGGAAGCTGGAGTAGGAATTCAAAGTAGAAATTGAAAAAGAGATCATGAAGGAATGTTGCTAACTTCAGTGACTCCTTTTCTTACAGCCCAGGTTCATCTGCCTAGGAATGTCACTGCCCACTGTAGGCTGGGCCTTCCGACATCAAATAGCACTCAGGAGACTACTACAAAATATTCCCACAGTCAGTCTTATTGAAGCAATACTTCAATGTAAGTTTCCTCTTCTCGGGTATGCCAGTATGACAACTAAGATTATCCAACACCAATGGCTAGTGACACTGGAAACTCAACTAGTCACACTGGTTTAGCCAATAGATACAATTAGAAAAAAAAATAACTGGTCACACAGGATATCCACACACATTTTAAGATGGTTTTCGCTTTCCTTGAGTCAACCAATATGATCGTGTTCCATATTGCATCAAGGGAGTGATTTTCCTTTATACACAGCAATCAGGTTTCTTATGGTGACACAACTGACCTGTTTTCCCAAAGTTGCAGAAAGAGACATACACAGAGTGGGAACCTAGGTCTACAAAGCTTTGTGTTTTTTTTAAATAAAATTTTATTTTTTAATATTAATTACAGTTTATTCACTTTGTATCCCAGCTGTAGTTCTCTCCCTCGTTCCCTCCCAATCCCAACCTTCCTCCCTTATCACCTCCCATTCCCCTCTTCAAGTCCACTTATAGGGGAAGTCCTCCTCTTCCATCTGACCCTAGCTTATCAGGTCTCATCAGTACTGGCAAATGTATAAGTGATATAAGCATAAAAATTATTTTTTTTCTGATTTTTTTCCAGTAAATACTGGAGAAGGAAATTTGAACTTTTTAATATTATTGTGGCTTCAATATTTTTAAGCCAACAGTTTGTTATAGGAACTGAATAATCAGGGAAGAACAAAAAATCTTACACATTCATAAAGAAGAGTGAAAGGTAACCAAAATAACACAAGATAGTCAAAGATTTCACTACATTTTATTTTGAAAAATGGTAAATAATTTAAAATGTTTAACAAAGAAAGTACTAACTTTACTATTTTACTTCTATGCCATTATTCTTATTTTTCTCAAATTCCTTCTTGGGATCTTTTATAATTTTCCCTGTGTTTGATTCAATAAACAGCAGTATTTCATGGTTACTAGTGAATAGACTTTTGTCTTTAAAGCATATTCTTATGTTTTTCTATGTGAGAAGAAATGATTATCAGTTTGCTTAAAGAACTGTCAGCACTTAGTGCTCACAGGCTGAGAATAGCTTTGATAGTAAAACCATAGCCTGAGCACACTATCCTAAAACCCACAGTCTGAAGCATGCAGTTCCAGCTGTGTCTTTCTGGAGAAAATCAGTCCTCAAAGCAATGAGCTATGGGCTGAGACCATCTGTGTGGAAATAGCCAGCTGAGGCTGAAGAGGTCTCTCCAGATCACTTGAGGATTCACGTGTTGGTAGTTTGTTGAAAATGACATGATATACAAATTCTTAAGCCACCACAACACAGTTTTGTCATTCATTGTTTCTTTGCAGGGGTAACTACTCCATCTACTCTCCTGCATCTGGTTTGTTCCAGGTCCATACTCTACAGGCAGATAGGGAGAGTTTAAAAAGAGCCTGAATTTTCTGGTTCCACCATTTGCCTGTAAATTTCATGATTTCCTTGTTTTTAATTGCTGAGTAGTATTCCATTGTGTAAAACTACCACAATTTCTGTATCCATTCCTCAGCTGAGGACCATCTAGGTTGTTTGCAGGTTTTGGCTATTACAAATAAAGCTGCCATGAACGTGTTTGAGCAAACGTCCTTGTTGTGTACTTGAGCATATTTTGGATATATGTCTTGGAGTGGTATAACTGGATCATGAGGAAGCGCTATTCCTAATTGTTGGAGAAAGCTCCAGATTGATTTACAAAGTGGTTGTATCAGTTTACATTCCCAGCAGCAATGGAGGGAGGAGAGTTCCCTTTTCTCCACAACCTCTCCAGTATGTGTTGTCACTTGAGTTGTTTTTTTAATATTTTGTTTGTTTGTTTGTTTGGTTGGTTGGTTGGTTTTTTTTTTTTTGTGTGTGTGTGTGTGGGTTTTGTGACCAAATTTTTTATTGTTTTGTTTTCTGGATGGGCATCCTTAATGTTTATTTTTTTTTAATTTTAAGTTTTTATATTTAGTATAGTTTATTCTCTTTGTATCCCATCTGTAGGCCACTCTGTCATTCCCACCCCATCCCACCCTCTCTCCCTCATCCCCTCCCATGCCATTCTCCAAGTCCACTGATAGGGGAGGTCCTCCTCCCCCTCCATCTTACACTAGCCTATCATGTCTCATCAGGACTGGCTGCATTGTCTTCCTCTCTAGATTGGTAAGGCTGCATGCCCTTCAGGGGGAAGTGATCAAAGAGCCAGCCATGGAGTTCACATTAGAGACTGTCCCTGTTCCCCTTACTAGGGAAAAACTAGGATACTGAGTTGCCATGGGCTACATTTGTGCAGGGGTTCTACGTTATTGCCTTGCACAGTCACTTGAGTTTTTTATCTTAGCCATTCTGATGGGTATAAGGTAAAATCTCAAGGTTGTTTTGATTTGTATCTCTCTGATGACTAAGGACATTGAGCATTTCTTTAAGTGTTTCTCTGCTATTCGATATTCCACAACCTAGGACAATGCATGGAGAGGACTTAAAACCCTGGCTCAGATGTAGTCTATAGACTCAATCTCTAAGTGTGGTCTTCAGTAAGAGTTCTCCGGCATGAACTCAGTGGAAGGCTCTGTGATCATCACTCCTTAAGGTGTGCAGCCTTCCCAGTCCAGGGAGGAAGACAGTGCAACCAGTCCTGATAAAATCTGATAGGTTAGTGTCAGATAGAAGGTGAGGAGGACCTTTCCTATCAGTGGACTAGGGGAGGGGCATAGGGGGAAAAGAGGGAGTGAGGGTGGGATTGGGAAGAGACCAGGAAGGGGGCCACAGCCAGGATACAAATTGAATAAATTGTAATAAATGATAATAATAATAATAAACGACTCAAAAAATGAAGCATTGGCTAACAGCTAAAACAAACAAATAGATAAATAAATAAATGTATATAAATAAATAAATAAATAAATAAATAAATAAATAAATAAATAAATGAGCCTGACTTTGTTGTTACCCTGCTTGGTATGAGGGCATTTAATCCTGTTGTCACAGGAGACAGGTCCTGTGTAGTCAATCTCTTTTGCCTTCATCTGCATTTGCAGCTGTGATTTAGCTCTGCCTGTTTCTTCTCTGTTTTCTTCCCAGTCCTTCTGATTTGGAGTTTTGATAATTGCCTGTAGGTTTCTCTCCTCAGAGTGTTCTTGTTGGTTGTTTCTTGTGTAGAACCATTTTACTTTGTGCCTAGTCAAAGAGAAGTACTTTTTATTCCCTCAATACTTGGTTTGCAGTGCCTGGAAATGCTTGTACTTGATGTAGCTTGATGCTTTCCTCTTCAGGATTTTTATTTTATTTTACGGGTATGCATGTATGCTTGAGTATGTTTGTTCACCACACACGTGTAAATGCCCACAGAGGTCTGCAGAGACTGTCAGATCCCCTGGAATTAAAATCACAGATGGTTGGGAGACACTGTCTTGGGGAGTGGAAATGGACTCAGGTCCTCTGAAATAGCAGCAAGTGCTCTTAAACACTGAATCATCTCTCTAGCCCCTTACTTAATTTACTTACATAATTATTTAAATAACTGAATTTTTATCTTTACTCCATGTTTAGATTGTGTCATTGGAGGTCATATGAACAATTAATAATTATTTTATAAACATTCAACTTTGTGTCTCTATAATTAAAACTTCTCCAGTGAATGATTTATTTCTTGTCAAAAATCAAATAATTCATGACCAATAAGTAAATGGAGCTGAGTCATAACAACTACAGGAATCTAACATGTTACCAACTAGTAAACAGGCTATAGCATTCTACAGCCACTCTAATGTGATTGAAAAATCAATAAAAAGTATAAAAATTATTTTAATCAAAGACATATTAAATGATAATATAATTTAATCTGGCAAATAGAATAGTATTAGTACAAAAAATGACTATCAATAGGCAGCAATAACATACTAAGCTTGCATCCCTGATCAGTTGATTTTGTATTCACAGTACTGGGACTTGACAGAGACCTTTGCTTTTTGCAGTCCCAGGCATACCAGTGATCTTTACATTTCACAAAGATCTATTACTCTCTCAGTGCTGTCTCACATGCTTATCTTCCTTCTCTGGAAGTCTTCTACCACAATTATGCTTTCTCCCTAGTTAACTAATGCTCCTTCATTCAAAAATCAGCAAATATGTTATTTACCTTTTTATCCTTTATAGGTGACCTCAGAGTTTCAAGTTCCCTTACCCTAAGCCAATAGCTCTATACAATTTTTAAATAATTCTTATTTTTACATATGTGTAAAACAATCATGGTTATTTTGTCACAGTCTATTTTCTGTTCCCTAGTGTAAGTTAGAAAATAGACGCAGGTCACGGTCCCTATTTAATTTGGTCACAATACTTCTTTCATCCATACAGCATTTGCATTACTGGATAAATGAATTCAAAAATCTAAACTACGACAATCTACAAATTAGGGTATTTTAGTATACTAGTCCTTTTTTATAGTCATACATTATTACTCATTTTAAATGTCAAACTTAACAGTAAAGAAGGCACAGATTGCACACATCAAACAAAAGCTTTTATTTTTCAGTGACTGTCTACAGAATGCCTACTCGTGTTTGTTTTTCTGAAATATCAAGAATTGTCTGATACTCTGAGGTATTTTCTAGCTGCTCAAAATATATCATTATATTGAAGGCAGACATTGTATCTCATTAGCTCTTATATCTGATTTATGCAAATGGAAAACTATGGGCCACAGATTCTCCATGGTGGCTTTGATCCTAGCTGATTCTATGCTTCAGAAGGCACTTCTGCCAGAGTAAAAAGTCTTCTTGTCCAAAAGTGCAGATATAGTTTATGTAGAATGAGAGACAATATACTAGAAGATAAAGTTCCAAAAGAGAATTCCAGTGGGAAGTGAGAGGAAGCTTAACAGCTGAAGGGTACCAGTATGAAAAGGATGAAAACAGCTCTTACATTACCTAACTTTAGCCTTAAAAATAATATTTTATGTGTATAGTCTTTACCTTCATGTATGCCAGTGTACCATGTGCATGCCTGGTTCCTGTGGAATGTGGAAGAGGGTGTCGAAACCCAGGGAACTGCAGTTCTAGGTACTTGTTGCCATCATTATCTGAACATTCCCTGACAAGACAGTAGTGCCCATAGGTCAGCACAGAGCATGAGGATAAACCACTTTGGAGATGGTTTCAAAGAACAGCATCTGCTTTATTCCATGTGAGCAACCACTTATATAGTGGAAGCCTATTGAGTGTTATTGCTTAGCATGTTACCTCAGATTTGATAGGGAGTGTCCATAGTACCATGGTGTCTATGGAGAAGAAGCACATTGAAAGAGATGAGGAGAATGAAGACTTGCCTGCAGGGCGACTACTGCTCATTCTACTTCAAAGCACAGCCTGTTAGATAGGTTGGCCTCAAGCTCAAATCTGCATTTTCTCCTACAGCTCCACCCTCTATATAATTTTGATTTCTTGAGAGCAGAGCCTCATGAGCCGAATATGCCAACCAATATAGTACAACTAAAGAGATAACAACATAGATAAACAGATTATCATGGTTATGAAAACAAAGAGTATATCTTGGCATGGGAATGTTGTCAGTCCAAATTTGAGAATTTCCCCTTATAAGGACCCTTATCAGAAAATAGGTTGAAGTCATTAGCTAGCAGCTAAGAACAAGGTTCTCTGAGCTCCACCCCTGGGAGGGTTATTATGGCCCAATAATATTGAGCATTGGCATTATTTAGACAAGGGCAGTAAGCAAATACGTGGGCATGGTAGATGCTTGTGTCTGCTCAATTTCATCTGCTCCATTACTGGTCACAGATGTCAAGGTCCTGGTAAGCCAGGCCATGATCTAGATGGGCTGCAGTCAATTTTCTGGAAAGATACAAATGAGATCTCTCCCAATGGTAAGTAATAAGATTGGTGATTAAGAGTAAATAATAAAAGTGCAAGAATATCCCTTAGTGCTTCCTTGTTTTAATTTTTTAATCATTGTTGTTTTAATGTTCTATATAGAGGGCATTAGACTTTAGGCTGCAAAAGCCTCCCTAAAAACATTGGCAGTATATATCTGAGTCCCTATTTCCTTACATGTCAGGATGCAAACATCTAGAGGGACACTCTTTATTAGACCTAACACCCTCTGTATCTCTGCTATGGCGCCATCATAAGCAAGTTGGGACACCAATATCCAAGCTGCCTCAGTGTGCTATGCTTTCTCTTTCATGGTACTCTGTACTCAGAGCCAGAATTGTAGTAAAAGGTGCAATAGGTCCCTGCTTTACATCTTTGAAACTTGCTGTGTCCACTCAAGAAGGTACAGCCTTCTAATTTCCTAGGACACAGAGATGAACTTGGGCAAAATACTGAGGAGGTCCAGTAGCCCACTCAGCAGGAAATGAGAATGCTCCTTTCTGCTGTATCATATCCACATTCAATGATATACCCGAGTTTTAATTTCTCTCAGCCTAAAGTTCACATTGACCATAATAATGTGGTTCCCAAATCAAAAATTTCTGAGGTATCATACACTCGAGGGCCAGCTGCTTATAATTCTCCAGTATGTTTAAATTATTAGGGATTCTAATAATTGCATTATGTATTGAGACAGACAGTGGTCATCTTACAAGTAGTCCCCAACTACTGGATGGTTTTAAGGTAATGCAGATAGTATGTTAATGGTCTCTGTGGGGTAGAATTGAAGAATGCCCAATGCTTATGGACTGGTAGGATTAACATAGTAAAAATGGCCATCTTACCAAAAGCAATCTAGAGATTCAATGCAAGCCCCATCAAAATACCAACAAAGTTCTTTAAAGATCTTGAAAGAACAAATCTAAACTTCCCATGGGAAAAAACGAAACAAAACACCAAGAATATCTAAAAGAATCCTAAACAATAAAAGAACTTATGGAGGTATCTCCATTCCAGACTTTAAGCTATATTACAAGTGCAATAGTTATATAAACAGCATGGTACTGACATAGAAATAGAGTGGTTGATCAATGGAATTGAATGGAAGACCCAGAATTAATGCACATGCCTATGTTCACTTGATACCCTAAATCTATTAAAAGAGAAAGTGGGGAAGAGCCTCTAACTCATTGGCACAAGAGACAACTTCCTGAACAGAACTCCAAGAGCTCAGGCTCTAAAATCAACAATAAATAAATGGGACTTCCTGAAACTGAAAAGTGTCTGTAAAGCAAAGGACATAGGAGAAAAACAACAACAACCAAAAATGACAGCCGACAGACTGGGAAAGATGGGTGAAGACCCATCCTATATTTGACAAGGGATAATATCCAAAATATATAGTGAACCCAAGAAATCAAACACCAGTAAACAAAATCACCAATTTAAAAATGGGGCACCTAACTAAACAGACAGAGTAATTTCAAATGTCAGGAAAACACCTAAAGAAATGCTCAAATTACATAGTCATCAGGTAAATCCAAATCAAAATGACTCTGAGATTCCATGTCACACCTATTAGAGTGGCTAATATCAACATCTCAAGCTACAGCACATACTTGTGAGGGTATGGAAAAGGAGAAGACTCCTTCATTGACGGTAGGAGTATAAACTTGTATAATCACTTTGGAAATCAATCTGGTACTTTCTCAGAAATTTGAGAAAAGTTTTACCTCGAGACTCACCTATTTCACTCCTGGGTATATACCCACAAGACACTCCATCATACATCAAGGACACTTGCTCAGCTGTGTTCATAGCAGTTTTACTCATAACAGCCAGAATCTGGAAACAACCCAGATCTCTGTCAACCAAAGTGGATTAAAACAAAATCTGTGGCACATTTATACAATGGAATACTATTCAGTTATTAAAAACAAAGGAATCATGAAATTTGCAGGCAAATGAATGGAACTAGAAAAGATTATCCTGAGTGAGGTATCCCTGACCCAGAAAGACAGACAAGGTATGTCCTCACTTATAAGGGAATTTAAGCCATATAGTACATGAGAATCATACTATGAGGCACAGACCCAAAGAAGATAAGTCACAATGAGAATGCTTAAATCTCACTTTGAAGGGGGAATGGAATCGACAGATATAGTGGCTGAAGAGAGGGAACAGGGTAGGAGAGGTAGCATAGAGAGTTAACAAGTTGGAAATCAGATCTGGGAAGAGCAACTGTGAGAGGACAGAAAGCCTGTAGAGAAAAGTGAAACAGAATGTGGGGGTATCTCTGTGACAAGCTGGAGATCTAAGTCAGGGTAGGCCCCTGGGGGTTATGTGGAGGATTCAAGTAGTGACTCTTAATAGCAGAGGATGTAGACACTGAAGAGGACACCTTCTAACTAGACTGGCCTCCCAATAGAGGGAGGGGAACTCCAACACACCTACAAAAACTTCAACCCCAAATTTACCCTTCCTACAAGATGTGCAGGGATAAAGATAGAACAGGGATTGAAGGAATGCCCAACTGATGCCTGGCCCAACCAAAGACGTACCCTCTGAGAGAGTGCCAACCCCTGACCTATGAAAACAATTCTACTAAACTTGCAAACAGGAACCTGACAATGTTGTGGTCTGACAGACACTACCCAGCAGACCTTCAAAACAGATGCTGAGACTCACAGCCAAACACTGGGTGAAGCATAATGAGTCTTGTGGAAACGTGGGAGGAAAGAGAAAAGGACCTGGAGCTGTCAGGAGCTCCATAAGAAGACCAACAGAGCCAACTAACGAGGGCCCAAAAGGGCTTGAGGAGACTGAAGCATCAACCAAGAACCATGCAAGAGCTAAACTTAGACCCCTATAAAGATGTAGCAGGTGGAGAGCTTAGGCTTCATATGGGTCTTCTAGTAAGGGAAGTGGAGACTGCATAGCTGAAGGACTGACTTGACAGCTTTTTGATCACTTCCTCTTGTCAGGAATGCCTTCCCAGGCCACTGGGGCAGGAGTCATGCTCAAACCTGATGCAATTTGGTGAGCTGGGGGTTGGAGGTGAGAAAGGAAGTGCTTCTTTCCTGAGTAAGAAGCCAAGGGAAGGGAGGAAGGAGGAAGAAGGGAGGTTTGGACTGGGGGGGGGGGAAGGGACTACAATCAGGATGTAAAGTAATTAAAATATAAGTTAATAAAAGAAAGAAAAAGAAGAGGTAAAGAAAAAGAAATTCAATGGAAAAGCAGAGACTTTGGGTTGCTTATTCATCACAACTAGCACAAAGGTGAATGTGGCTGAGGCTGAGATTCTTCTCTTTCTAAGCTACAGTCTTCAAGCAGTAAATCCAAGGAAGAATATAAAAGAAAATAGCTCCTAGAGGCCTTCACCCAGACCACCCTTCCCATACCTTACCTACTTGCAGGAAATGTTTTTTTTTTTTTTTTTTTTGTGACACAGCAAGAATTTCTATCAGCACCATCTTGATTTTATCCCTGTCCTTTTCCTTTTTCACTGCCCTTATTTCAATCTGCTACTAGAAAGACTTGTGGTATTTTAACAGTTGTTTTAATCCTCACCCCCTGCATTGACAGGCACCCAAATTAGCCATAATGGTAATAATAGGATAGAAAGTATAAGCCAAGGAATGTCCAGTCCTTACTTCCTCCCTCTGTGCATTATTCAAAGCTCTTGGTCACAGCTCTAGAGCAAAGAACCCCTCTATTGAAAACCAAGGACCAACAGTTTTCTAAATCAAGTGTGTATACTAATTCTTTTCTGTTTTAGCAGGTAGTTTACCACTTATGCTTTTTGACCTGGTGGTACTGTGTGGTTTTGTCTGTTTGTTTGTTTTTTATTTAACCACTCACTCCCTTTACCCTATGTACTCACATGTTGTTGTGCCTGAATCATGATACCCCAAAAGACCACCACCAGAAGTCGAGTCCGTTGCAAGCCACATGAGGATCTTTTTATTACAAATTACAAGCTGCAGCTTGGGCCCACATCCCCCCACCATGGAAACGGTGAGAGCGGAGAGCCCCATGGTCAGGTTAGTTGGGTGATTTAAAGATTCTGATGCCTCCCAGCATGCCCAAGGCAGGGGTGATTCCTGCCTGGCCAAGCATCTATTTTCAAAATGCTACATTTTGAAATGATTGGCTATAGGAAGGTCCCCAAACCATTAATGATCTGGTGTCTCTCCCTAGGGGGATGGGATGAGCCAGTTTCCTAGCAACCGTATCTCTAGTGAGTGGGGAAAGAATGCAGTAAGGCGGGTTCTTCCCCTCAGGGCATTACTGGACCTCACCCAGCTAGTTCAGGCCTTAAACTTTAATAATAACTGCTGATTTTTAATCTTTTTGTCTCTCAATGTCCCACATTTGGGTGCTCCTCCAAGAGAGTAATGCTTGTGGTTCAGTAAAGGGAGTGGAGATAAACCAGGTTGGAGACATTTTCGGAGCACAGTGTCTGCTTTATTCCATGTGAGCAAACATTTTTATATATAGTGGAAGCCTATCGAGTGTGACTATTTAGCACATTACCTCAGATTGGATAGTGAGCGCTCATACCACAGGGTATGAAGATGAAGATGAAGCACATTAAAAGAGAAGAGGATAGTGCAGGCCAGCTACCAAACTACGCAGGTTACTTCAGAATTCATTGTTCCAACTTCCGGGACATGGTGTGCCCTTCTTCTTCTTCTTCTTCTTCTTCTTCTTCTTCTTCTTCTTCTTCTTCTTCTTCTTCTTCTTCTTCTTCTTCTTCTTCTTCTTCTTTTTTTCTGAAAGTAATATTCTATTTAATGTTTTTTTTTAATTTTATTTTTCTTTTTAGTTACATTTTGTTAACTCTGTGTCCCAGCTGTATCCCGCTCCCTCATTCCCTCCCCAACCCCACATTCCCTCCCTGGTCTCTTCCCTGCCCCTTTCCACGTCCACTGATAGGGGAGGACCTCCTCCCCTTTCATTTGACCCTGTTTTATCAGGTATCTTCAGGGCTGGCTGCAAAGTCCTCCTCTGTGGCCTAACAGGACTGCTCCTCCCCTGGGGGGTGGGGGGTGGGGAGATCAAAGAGCCTGCCCTTGAGATCCTGTTAGAAATAGTCCTTGTTCCCCTTACTTTGGAAAACTACTTGGTTACTGAGCTACCATGGGCCACATCTGAGCAGAAGTTCTAGGTTATATCCATAGATGGTCCTTGGTTGAGTGTCAGTCTCAGAAAAGACCCTGTGCCCGGATATATTTGGTCCTTGTAGAGCTCCTATCCTTTCCATATCATACTAACTCCCCTTCTTTCATATGATTCCCTGTACTCTGCAGAGGGTTTGGTTATGAGTCTTAGTGTCTGCTTTGAAACACTGCTAGTTAGAGTCTTTCAGATGCCTTTTGCAGTAGACTCCTGTCATACGTTCAATGCACATCCCATTTGTCTTTCTAAATGAGGATTGATCATCTTCACCCTTGTCCACTTTCTTGATTATCTTCTTTAGGTGTGTAGATTTCATTATGTTTATCATATCTTGTAGGTCTATATAAGCAAGTATATACCATGTTTGTCTTTCTCCTTCTGGGATACTTCACTCAGAATGATCTTTTCTAGATCCCACCACTTGTCTTCAAATTTCATGATTTCCTCCTTTTTGATTGTGGAGTAGTATTCCATTGTGTAAAAATACCACAATTTCTGTACCCATTCCTCCGTTGATGGACATCTGGGTTGCTTCCAAGTTCTGGCTATTACAAAAAAAGCTGCTACAAACATGGTTGAACAAATGTCCTTGTTGTGTACCTGCTTCTTATTTAGGTGCTGCAGTGTGCCAGGTAGGCTGGCTGCCAGGTCATGCCTACATTTTCTCCTACGAGTTTTGAATCTCCATGTGGATGCAGGCAATTGCACATGGATCCTATGGAAAAGTAGTAAGTGTTTTTCATTGCTGATATATCTCTCTAGCCCCAGCAGATAGCTTTTCACATCATTTGCATAGTGTAAGCTCATCCACTCATGTTTTACTTACTATCTTTCATTCTATATATGACTTTTTCTACATATGTTTCAGCATCTTAAATATCCAACCAAAGGTGTGAGCTTTAGTATAAATGATACATTACTCTGGAATGTCTGGAGTGCTTCTGTGATTAGGCCAGTGACCTGACCTCATTTTGGTAAGTTTTGCACAGAATGTAAGGGAAAGGTGGGAATTGGGTTTCCAGCTTTCCTTTTCTTTTTGCCAAATTATTTTCTTCATATACTAATTTCCTAAGGCTACTTGGCCTTCATTCTGTCACCATTCTCCTCTGTCCCTCTGAGGTAAGTTTGGGGGCATCCAGAATTGTAGCGCATTGCATGAGAGAAATGCCCTAGAGGAACTCAGCGAAGTGCAAACCTGAGCAAGAGGCAAAGAAGCAGAGTCAACTTCAGAACTAGACATTAAATAGGAGATTGCAGGTTCAAATAAATCAGTCTGTTGGCATTCTAGATAAACATATCACAACAAGGAGAAACAGAAGTAATGACATAGGAGGTTTAGAAGCAGCCAAGAGGATAAAGGTAGACATGGACATGTTTGGAAAAGACTTTTAAAATTTAAAATTACATTATTATTTATTGTATTTTGGAGATTATAATATAATTACATAATTTTCCTCACTCCAAGCCTACCCAAATACCTCTCATTGCTATTTTTTAAAATTCATATCCTCTTATTTCATTAGTTATTGTTACAAGCATACACACACACACACATACACACACACACACACACTCCTACATATAACCTGCTCAGTCTCTACTACATTATTTAGATTTTGGTTTTCAGAGCTAATTTTTAGTATTGTATAACCTATTTTTGCACTCTTTCCTTAGTTGCCTATAGTTCTCTGTTAATGGTTGAGGCTTCATGGGCTTGTAGCATGTATATTGTCTTTGTTCATCTCATGGGTGGGTGAAACTTCTGACATTACTAAGAGACATAGCCTCACATAAAACTCCTGATGCTCTGGATGTTATAATCTTTCTGCAATATTCCCTGATGATTAAATGTGGGGATGTTTTTTTGTAGATGTATCCAATGGGTCTGGGCTCCACAACTCCTTATTTGATTAGCTGTGTTTTTTTCTGTAATGTTTTATGTCTGTTGCAAAAAGACGTTTCCTTGATGAAAGATGAGGACTACACTTATCTATGGGTATTGGGTATTAGGACAAGTATCTAGCATACAGTTAGGGATTATGTTGATTTTTCCATTTTCCTACATGACCCATTACTTTATCATCCTGAGTATTTCGCTAGATTTCCAGCATACTCTAGTTGAGTGGGTCTTAGGTCAAATAAGAGAGCTGTTGGTTACCGTCAAGGTATGCCTGCCATTACTGTATCCTTAGGTTGTAGTGCTATGATGATCATTAATGTAGTTCATAAGCATCATACACAGGTAAGTCTGTTGGTGGGGGGAAGCTTACATGACAACTGGTAGCATGAAAGCTAGTCTTCATGAAGGAGGCATTCAGGTCAGTTCCAGCTCAGGGTCCTCTCTGCTTTATGTTTAAAGTGTGTGTGGTGGCTTTAGCAATAGGGGCTTATCTTCCACTTCTAAGTGTCATCCAAGTGCAACGACAAATGTTTGAGAGTCTCTTGGACAGCCCTGAACAACAATTCAAAAGATGGTTTCTCATGCCTGGTATTGGCTTTTTTTTTTTTTTTTTTTTAGTTAGGTAGTCTTGGTTTTTGGAGGGAGTGTTGTCAGCTAGGAGTCTTCATTGTGGAAGGGCAGGCAACATTTGTCTTACTGGATTTGGGTTACTTTGCTCAATATTAACTTTTTTAGTTACAATCATTTACTTGCAAAGTGTGTGCTTTTATTTTTCATTACAGATGAATGGTATTCCATTTTTAATATTCATTTGTTGATTGAAAAACATTTCAATTTCCTAGTTAATATGACTAGAGCAAGAGAGAATAGTATGTCTGTGTACCATATGCACACCTGGTACCCACAGAATCCAGAAGAGAGTGCTGGATTCCCTTGAACTAGAGTTGCCAATATTTGTGAGCTACCATGTACATCCTGGGATGGTACCTGGATCCTCTCAGAAGCAGCTAATGCTCTTAATTGCTGATCCATCTTTCCATACCCTGTGGTTTCAGTAAAGACTTTAAGTAAAAAAAAAAAAAAAAAAAAAAAGACTATTTCCTGGACATCATGTTTGTTGATTAGTGTCAGTCTTAACAGATTTCACATCTATGACAAGCACACATTTTAAAGAATACAGCTATATAATAGAACTTATTTTCAGGGTTATATGTGACAATGATTGAAAAACAACTCAAATCACATCAGTCCTTTCTGAATGGTTTACCTATTTCTGTTTTTTCACAGTAAGATCTGATAGAGAATGGCAATGTGAGCTTACTATTTTGTGGTCTTAGAATAAGAATTTGTATGTGCTTGTGTGTGTGCCCACAAAGATCAACCACTGGACAATTTGCAGAGTGTGAGAGATTTTGAAACACTGAGTCCTAAATGGTATGTCATCATCAAATCACTACCTTCAAGGTTCAGGGATATATACGGAGGAGTCGTAGAAATGACTGTAAAAGCCTCATGATGGATGACTTCAAGGAAAGAGTGTCTTCTAAACACAACAAGACTGATGTACATTTGAACTCATAAAGACTGTGGCAGCTTTCACAAAACCTGCACAGGGTCATGCCAGGCAAGCTTCCAGCATCCAGAGCTAAAAGCAGACTCTAGATCCCACTCCTAGTGAAGAAGCTATCTGAGAATGACACCTACCGGCAAAAAGAAGGTAAGTTTTCTGTAATGGAGTGTCACTGGGTATCAACCATACTCCAGGGCAGGCCCAATGCCCAGGAGTGATTTTCTAACACAAAATGAACTCAGTGATATTTTTGTAGACTTTTTGTTTTATTTTAATTTCTTTCAGCATTTTTGTCTAATTGGCCACTGTCTGTTTATTTTGATATTTGTTTTGCGAGTTATTTTGTGTTTCTTGATTTTTGTTTGTTTGATTGATTGGTTGCTTTGTTTTGGCTTTTTGAGACAGGTTTTCTCTTTTTTAGCCTTGGCTGTCCTGGACTTGCTATGTAGACCAGGCTAGCCTCGAACTCACAGAGATCAGCTTTCCTATGTCTCCCTGAGTACCAGGGTTACAGGTGTGCGCCACCATGCTCAGCTTACTTTTTGTTTGTTTGTTCTAGTTTTGTTGTTGTTGTTGTTGTTAAGAGAAAGAGAAAAAGAGCATATAGTTGGGGGGGTAAGGAGGTGTGGAGGAGGTGAGAAATTGGGGGAGAAAAAATGTGACCAAATTATATTTTATTAAAATAATTTTTATTAAAAACAATGAAAGAAAAAACATGTATACATACATATGAATTCATGGATTCTGAGGACTGCAGTTTCCAAAGAAAAGACCTAGAATTTACTGGATGAGTAGTTGTCCCAACCACTAAATAATAATAATAATAATAATAATAATAATAATAATAATAATAATTTTCAAATTAATTTTAAGTGGGTTTTAAATGTTACAGTAACTAATAAAAGAGATCAACTGTCAAGGTTGGAGCCAATCATTTCATGAACTTAATATTTCTCTCAATTATTGCCTTAATAGAATGTATAGTTTATACAATGGGCTCCTTAGGTTTTCACTTAATTTTTCAACGCTCATCGACATCTGTCATTCTTGCCTCATCTAATACTGTGCGTGGAGGTTTGGGGTCTGAGTTGTACCCAGTGCTTAGCTATGTAGGGGAGAAGCACTGTGAATGCAGGACTCTCTGTGCTGCACAGTGCCCTGGAGGGGCTTACTGGAATGAGCTCATCGCCTCCTAGATGAAGGCAGGATTAAGGGATTTTCTTCAAAAGGAGGCTCTGATATATTAAATCATGTTCTTTTGAAATGTGTGATGCCAGGGGCATAAAAGCAAGGACATCGCTTTGGTGAAGTAATATCCTCTCTAGGAAATGCCAATTCTATTCATTTAAAACAATAAAACTATGCAAAGTGTACCTAGCTGTTCCTGGAAGTTAAATCCTTTCCTGAAATGAGGCTTACAAAACAAAAATAATGCTGTGTGGGGGAGGGAAACCGTCTGTCTGCCTGTCATCTGTCTGTCAGTCATAGCTATACTTTTCATGTATCTGTATTTTAGAACATCAGTGCATCCTAGAATAATTTTTATGTCTTTTGGAACTCAGAGTTCCACTCTATTTTGTAACAACAGTGAACACAGTGCTTAGACCATTCCAGGTGCCTTATAAGTATCTTGTGAAGAAGTTGGATTTATTTTATGGCCTAAAATTATTCCTCTCTGCCTGATTCTCCTCACAATTTGTCAAGTTCTCTCATTATATTCTTATCAGCATAAATCACTGCCGTGCAGTGTATATTCCTTCCAGTACATAAAAATTATAGATGCTAATGATAAAGGCATTGTCTCCCTCTTTGATCTGGTTTGTAGCAGAAATATAGTGGATGGGTTGTATTCATGACATGAAATCTTTGAAGAAATCCTTTTTACTAATATAGTGTCTTGTTACAGCTCTTGGTATAACTTCACCAGCCTTTAGAAGTTTTGCTCATATTTGTCATTGAGAACTTGTTGAAAGGAGCACAGTAGGAAAGGGAGGCATTTCAGTAAGTGTTAATCAGCTGAGATTGTTTCCTTGGAAGACTCTAGCAATGGTGACCCCATCAAAACAGGAGTTTTGTGTTTTTCACTTTTTTTTTTTTTTTAATGAAGAGAGAGAAAAAGATACAATGGCTATTAGAGCATCAGAGTAAGATCTTTTTGTCTTTGTAATCTAATTTTGTAGTAGGTAAGTAGACTTATATTTGGTAAAATAAAAAATAAAAATGAAAAGGTTCATTTATAATTACTAAATAGAGAGCTCATAGAGTGCTTAGAAAGAAACATGAATTGGAATTTTTCTTTTCCAATAACAAAGGTAAAGTACATAGGAGCATACTATACACTGATAGTCATATGTCAGGATGGAGTGCATAAGGTATGATTAAATATTTCAAGTAGCTATGGAAACAAATAATTGTTTATTACTTACTCAAGGACATGGTGCTGCACACCTTTAATCCCAGTACTTAGGGAAGCAGAGGCAGGCAGATTCCTGTCAGTTTGAGGCCAGTCTGGTCTACAAATGAGTCCAAGACAGCCAAGGCTACAAAGAGAAATTGTCTTGGAAAAACAAAAGAGAAACAATAAAATTAATACTGTCATCAATATTTTAATAATGTAAGTTTTGCTAGGGAAGTTATTATTATTATTATTGTTATTATTATTATTATTATTTGGAATTACGACTAACTGTGCTTGGAAAATTACACTTGAGTTAGATTTTCCACAAGAAAATTTATAGGTGTACCTATAGTTGGGCTTTCGAGATTCTTAGGGTGCTTATAAGATTCTGTGTTGGAAAAATATTTCCCACCTATTTTTAAATCTGCGTTTTCGAATGCACTTTATTTTAAGCATATTTTTATGAAATAAAGAATGGTTTTTCCTTTGATTTTTCTTCATTCTATTCTGTAGATGTCACTGTAGCATAAGGAAAAGAAAAGAAACTCTTTTATGGTGAAAATATATGACTTCTACATGCAAATGAAAGTAAGTGGTGATTTCATTTATTATGCCAGCGTTGTCATATCAACAATAAGGTTTCCAAGCAACTAGCAGAATAAATTATTTTATAGATTTATTTGCTTAGACTCACAAAATGGACCAAATGGAAGATACTTTTTTTTTCTACCCATGATTATGTGGTAATTAAAAAAAGTCATTATGCAGAAATTATGCATTAAATTCACATTACTACGAAGAGTTCAAAATGAATCATGTGAATATAATCAATGCCAAAGACTTAATGAAGATTTGCTACTTACAAGAAAGCATTGTTGTTTTATGTTTATATATTTGCAATAATTGGTTTCCAGGGTCTATACAGATGATTTGCATTGAGTTGTTCCAATTTTACTCTTCAAAGAAGCTAACATATGCAGCTCTCACTGCTGTGCCCTTTAAACACTCTCCAGAATGACCTCCTTACAGAACTGTGGCACTCATTCTATTAGACATAGTGGTTAGAATCCGGTACTTATGCAAATGACTTGTGCCTGTTCTTAAAAAGACTTCCCCAAAGTTACTGAACATTAGAAAATGAAGCATTGATTTTTTTTTCCTCATGCAGTTGCCCTCGGGATGTATGAAACGTGTTTGGCAGTCACAGTCCATATTCCCCAAACACCCTTGTGTAGCCTAAACATTTTCATTGCTATTTTTGAAGTGCAGCCTCTGTCTCTACTTGGGGAAAGGCTGACCTGAATGCAGCTGAGATTGTAGTCTCCAGCCCATTCTGTTTGTAGATCCCTTTCTATGGTTTTGATTTGCACATATTTCTGGTAATGTATTAGATGTCAAACTTTTCATTTTAGGCAAAAGAAGCAAAACTGCTAGAAGTCCTGGGAAACGATATTTCATATCCATCTACCACAGACACATCTGCCAGTGAAGACCATTATCACTGCTCGCAGAAAGCACCTTTTTCCCTTACTTTGAAAAGCATGCCTTTTCCTCCCTCCTTGTTACATTTCTTCCAAAATTATTTCTTTTTGAAATTCACACTTTGCACATAGACAACGAATAAAGAAAATGTAATTATTTTAAGTAATTAATACGTAAACTACAGCAATTGACTACATTTTTCTATTTGAAATAGTTCATAAGCACATGGCTCTGATATTCTGATCTATCCTGGTGGGTCATTTTCTATCACTAATGTGAGCATATCTTCTTCATTATGACCAGCATCTGGTATAACTCTTTAAGTATTTCAAAGTCATCAAACAAAGGGAAAATGACTGTTTATCAAATGATATTGCATAGAATTATTATTTCTAATCCCAGTCAAGCAACCGTGGGGCTATGGGTGCTATAACTGCTTTTTGACCCTTTCACTAATTTTTTTTTTCAAGTCAGAGTAAAGGAAACTTTGTTTAGGAATTTATGATACAATTTAATATTACCAAGTATTACTATTATATTACATGTTGCCTACTTTGTTCTTCTGTTGTTATAGTAGACAATGCAGGTAGCTTTTTTCTACCATATATATAGTAGAAAATATTATATAACATATATATAATATTTTCATTTTATCTTTGTCCTTTGTGTTGTTATGTGTCTTGGTGCACATGTGTATATATCAATGTTCATTTGTGTTTAGGTGTGATGTATGTGTGTGAGCATAAGTGTGGAGGCCTGAGGACAACCTTGGCTATAATTACTCAGATACTGTCCAGATTTGGGGGGAGGGTAGAAATGTTTGTGTGTGTGTGTGTGTGTGTGTGTGTGTGTGTGTGTGTGTGTGTGTGTGTGCTTTGAGACAGGTCAGTCACTGGCTTGGAACTCTTTGATTAAGATAGACTGATTACTAGAGAGCCCCATATATTTTTTTTAACAGTTTATTTTCTATTATGTCCTGAGTGTTGAGTTACAAAGTGTTTACACCACTGCAAACAACTGGCCTCCATTCTTCATTGTTAAAAATTACTTCTATGTTTTTGAGACTTTCATACATGTATACTGGAATTACAGAGCGTCTTACCCTTTTTCTGTCTTAAGGCATATCCTCCTCAAGTTCATGCTCTCTTCTTTCTACAATAATTATTGTTAAACACACATTCTTATTAAACTTCTTTAGGGTTGCTCTTAAGTACATGTATTTAGTACTGATCACTTGGGATTGGCTAACCAATTAGGAGGTTTATATCTAGAGAAGACTGATTTTTCCTTTCTCAGATATATTTATTGCCTGTAGTTCTTCATCTAGGAATAGCAACTTAGAAAACAAGAAAACATTCCCCATGGGAGTTGACATATTGACTGTTGCTATTAAGTGAGGTTTTTTTTTTTTTTTTTTTTTTTTGACAAACATTGTTGACATTTCATGGGTACAACTTTCCTGTAATGTCTGGAAGACACTGTCTGGCAAAATGTTTCTTGGTCCTCTGTATCTTGCAATCTTTTCATATCATCCACAACAGTATGCTACATGTTGTCAGTTTATTCTCTGAATTTTTCCCAGGTATGGATCTGCTCAGTACCCTTTGTGTACTATAAAAACACGTTTCATTGATGATGGATGACAGCTATGCCTATGCCTAACTGCAAGAGAAAGGATTAGTGTTTAGGATACATTAGAAATTATAATGACTTAAGAAAATGGTGGTAGTACGTTCTTCTGTGCAGTCTATGGAGTCTCCAGTCATGGGTAGATTGCAAGGGTTACAGTAATAGGCATGAATTATATTGTGTCAATAATTCTTGTATTAAGTGAAAATTAAAACACAACACACCAATGAGTTCAAGGCTCTTCTCTATTTTTTCTTCTAACAGGTTTAGTGTGTCTGGTTTTATGTTGAGGTCTTTGATCCACTTGGACTTTAGTTTTGTGCAGGGTAATAAATATGGATCTATTTTATTTTTCTACATGTAGACATCCAGTTAGACCAGCACCATTTGTTGAAGATGCTATCTTTTTTCCATTGAATGGTTTTGGCCTCTTTGTCAAAAATTAGGTGTTCATAAGTGTGTGGGTTTATTTCTGGGTCTTCTATTTTGTTCCATTGATCCGCTATGTTTCTATGCCAGTACCACACAATTTTTATTACTATTGTTCTGTAGTACCTGATAGGCTAGGGTCAAATAGGAGGATCGCCCCTATCAGTGGACTCTGGGAAGAGACAGGGAGGAGAAGAAGAAAGGAGGATGGGATTGGGAGGGAACAAGGAAGGGGGCTAGAGCTGGTATACAAAGTGAATAAATTGTAATTAATAAAAAATTAAAAAGTGACTTAGTAATAACAAATAGCAGATGAATTTTTAACAAAGGCATTCAGGTCTCTGTTGTTCTAAATACTGCTATTAACATTTTTTACAATAAAAACATGTCTCAATACTAAAAACTGCATGGTACTGGCATAGAAACAGAATGGTGGATCATTGGAATCGAATAGAAGACCCTGACATAAATCCATACACTTATGGACACCTGATTTTTGACAAAGATGCCAAAACCATTCAATGAAAAAAAAGAGAGCATCTTCAACAAATGGTGCTGGTCCAACTGGATGTCTACATGTAGAAAAATGCAAATAGATCCATACTTATCGCCCTTACTTATCCAAGTGGATCGAAGACCTCAATATAAAACCAGACACATTAAATTGGTTAGAAGAAAAAGTGGGGAAGAGCCTTGAACTCATAGGCACAGGAGACAATTTCCTGAACAGAACACTAACAACATAGGCTCTAAGAGCAACAATCAGTAAGTGGGACCTCATGAAACTGAAAAGCCTCTGTAAAGCAAGGGACACTGTTGTCCAAACAAAATGAATGCTTACAGATTGGCAAAGAATCTTCACCAAGCCTATATCTGACAGAGGGCTAATATCCAGTATATATAAAGAACTCAAGAAGTTAAACAGCAACAAATCAAGTAACCAAATTAAAAAATGGGGTACATTTATTGATTGCTGCTCTTAGAGCTTGTGCAGTTGGTGTTCTGTTCAGGAAGTTGTCTCCTGTGCCAGAGTTCAAGGCTCTTCCCCATCTTTTCTTCTAAACAATTTAATGTGTCTGGTTTTATATTGAGGTCTTCGATCCACTTGGACTTTAGTTTTGTGCAGGGCGATAAGTATGGATCTATTTGCATTTTTCTACATGTAGACTTCCAGTTGGACCAGCACCATTTGTTGAAGATGTTCTCTTTTTTTTCCATTGAATGGTTTTGGCATCTTTGTCAAAAATCAGGTGTTCATAAGTGTGTGGATTTATATCAGGGTCTTCTATTCGATTCCATTGATCCACCATTCTGTTTCTATGCCAGTACCATGCAGTTTTTAGTATTGTTGCTCTATAGCACAGCTTGAGATCAGGGATGGAGATACCTCCTGAAGATCTTTTATTGTAGAAGATTGTTTTAACAATTCTGGGTTTCTTGTTCCATATGAAGGTGAGAATTTTTCTTTCAAGATCGGTAAAGAATTGTGTTGGTAATTTGATGGGAATTGCATTGAATCTGTAGATTGCTTTTGGTAAGATAACCATTTTTACTATATTAATCCTGCCAAGCCATGAGCATGGAACAGAAACAAAACATCTGAGCACAGGGGTCTTTCCTGAGACTGATACTTCAACCAAGGTTCATGCATGGAGATAACCTAAGACCCCTGCATAGATGCAGCCCATGGCAGTTCAGTATCCAAGTGGGTTCTATTGTAATAAGAACAGGGACTGTCTCTGACATGAACTGATTGGCCTGCTCTTTAACTACCTCCCCCTGAAGGGGAAGCAGCATTACCAGGCCACAGAAGAGGACAAGGCAGCCACTCCTGATGAGACCTAATTGACTAGGATAAGAAGGAAGAAAAAGAAGACCTCCCCTATCAGTGGACTTGGTGAGGGGCCTGCGTGCAGAGGGTGGAGGAAGGGAGGGATTGGGATGGGAGGAGAAAGGGAACCAGAGGGGGGATACAAAGTGAATAAACTGTAATTAATAAAGAATTTTTAAAAATAGGGTACAGAGTTAAATACAGAATTCTCAATAGAGGAATATCGAATGGCAGAAAAACACTTAAAGAAATGTTCAACGTCTTTAGCCATCAGGGAAATGCAAATCAAAAGTATCCTAAGTTTTCATTTTACACCCATCAGAATGGCTAAGATGAATAACTCAAGTAATAATGCATACCTGAGAGGATGTAGAAAAAGGTGAACCCTCCTTCATATGAACTCATTGGCCTGCTCTTTGATCACCTCCCCCTGAGGGGGTGTAGCCTTACCAGGCCACAGAAATGACAATGCAGCCACTCCTGATGAGAACTAATAGACTAAGATCAGAGAGAAAGGGAGGAGGACCTCCCCTATCAGTGGACTGGGAGAGGGACACTGATGGGGAAGAAGGAGGGTGGGATTGAGAAGGGAGGATGGAGAGAGGTACAGGAGGAATACAAAGTGAATAAACTGTAATTAATAAAATAAAATAATTAAATAAAAAACAAACAAAAATATGTCTCAGATCCCTTAGGGAACTCTTGTGAGTGAGGACTGAGAAGAACAACTCTTTTTTTAAAATAATTAATGCACATCCCATTTGTCTTTCTAAATGAGGATTAATCACCTTCGCCTGTGTCCATTTTCTTGATTATCTTCTTTAGGTGTGTAGATTTCATTATGTTTATCATATCTTGTAGGTCTATATAAGCGAGTATATACCAAGTTTGTCTTTCTCCTTCTGGGATACTTCACTCAGAATGATCTTTTCTAGACCCCACCACTTGCCTGCAAACTTCATGATTTCCTCCTTTTTGATTGCTGAGTAGTATTCCATTGTGTAAAAATACCACAATTTCTGTATCCATTCCTCCGTTGATGGACATCTGGGTTGTTTCCAAGTTCTGGCTATTACAAATAAAGCTGCTACGAACATGGTTGAACAAATGACAGGAGTCTACACAAAAGGCATCTGAAAGACTCTACCTAGCAGTGTTTCAAAGCAGACACTAAGACTTATAACCAAACCCTCGGCAGAGTGCAGGGAATCATATGAAAGAAGGGAAGTTAGTATGATATGGAAAGGATAGGAGCTCTACAAGGACCAAATATATCTGGGCACAGGGTCTTTTCTGAGACTAACACTCAACCAAGGACCATCTATGGATATAACCTAGAACTTCTGCTCGGATGCGGCCCGTGGTAGCTCAGTAACCAAGTAGTTTTCCAAAGTAAGGGGAACACGGATTATTTCTAACAGGATCTCAAGGGCAGGCTGTTTGACCCCCCCCCCACACCAGGGGAGAAGCAGTCTGTTAGGCCACAGAGGAGGACTTTGCAGCCAGCCCTGAAGATACCTGATAAAACAGGGTCAGATGAAAGGAGAGGAGGTCCTCCCCTATCAGTGGACTTGGAAAGGGGCAGGGAGGAGACCAGGGAGGGAGTGTGGGGTTGGGGAGGGAATGAGGGAGCGGGATACAGCTGGGACACAGAGTTAACAAAATGTAACTAAAAAGAAAAATAAAATAAAAAAATAAAAATAAATAAAATAATTAATTCATTTATTACAATTTATTCACTTTGTATCACCACTGCAACCCCCTCTCTTGTCTCCTCCTAGTCCCACTCACTCTCCATCTTCTCCCCCTATGCCCTTTTCCTGGTTCCCTGATAAGGAAGGACCTCTTCCTCTTCTATCTGACTCTAGCTTTTCAGGTCTGACCAAGAACAACTCTTATCAGTTGTTCAGTGCATACCAGAAACTACCCTATGAGATCAATTGATATCCTCTACAGTCCTTTCAAGTGGCACTAATCCAATACAAGGCTGTTATGAAGATGTTTAATCTTGGCTCTCTTTTGAAAAGCCCACACCTAATATTTGGGTGCTTATTATCCTTGGCCCTAGTGCTTATCCTTTTAGTGACACTCATGTCTAAACCTACATTAAATCGTATTAAATCTCAAGAAACAAACAAAGAAAAAAAAAACACAGCACACCAATACCTCTGGGACACAGTAAAAGCATTCCTAAGTGGAAAAGTTATAAATGTAAATGCCTATGCACAATTAAAGAGTTCTTATAAACCTGTAACAATCCAACCCCAAATCGAGTAGATGGGAAGAAATAACCATAATTAGAGCAGAAATTAATGCAAATAGAAGGAAAGAAAAGGTTAGAAAGAACTAATGAATGTAGTTGGTTATTTGAATCAAATTGACAGAGTTAGTTCAATTAACCAGAGAGAGAGAGAGAGAGAAGACCAAAATTATGATAATCAGAGTTGGGTAGATAAATACTATCTATTCTGAACATCAAAGGTATTGAACACATTAAAATTGAATACTTTAAAAATCTATAATCCATTAAGTTGGAAAAGAAAAAGATGAATTTCTAGATTCCAACCACTGAAGTTAAGCCAAGTAAAGATTTACAATGTATATAGACCCCTAAGAATCAAGGAGATTGAAATAATAATAGTGGTGCTTTGGGAGAACAGAACCACTGTTGAGTGGACTTAAGGCCCTTCCATGAGAAGGAACACATACCTGACACTTTTAAGGTAACCAAACAATTGAGACTAGAAAAGTCATGAGGCCTAATGGAAAACATAGTTCTGTTATGCTGAAAAACAAAACAATAAAATAACTCCAGAAGGCAAACTGCTATGCCCATAGATCAGCACATTGTACATCCTCATTAAAGAAACTTCTTGCAGTAGGAATTAACACAGAGACCTACTTCTGGACAGTGTGGAGAGAGTCAGAGACTTTGCTACACTAATCCATAAGTGGGATATTTTTATCACATACCTTCTCTTGAGCTCAAGGGTTTAGATGGAAGAGGAGAAAGAAAAAAATGTAAAAGCCAAATGAAGTAGATGCCTCCAAGTAGACAGAATTTTGCAAACACAACGGGGCTAAGACACATGTAACTCACAGAAACTGACAGCATGCATAAGACTCGCAATAGTTCAAACCAGTCAAAATCCCAGCATTGAGAAGCATAAGTGTACGCAAAGTCTCTGCCCTAATCAAAAGCTCTTTGTAATTGATACCTGCTGGTAAAGAGAAAATCAGCATTTTCTAATGGAGGGGCACTGATTATATCACACACATTCCAGGCCAGATCTGATGCTTTAGTGTAGTCAACCAACACCAAAATGACTGTATTTTAAATGGAATTTTTGTTTTCTTTTGCCATGGTCTAGTATTTTTGTCTCCTTGGCTTTTTTTTTTTTCTTTGTGTATGAGTGTGTGTGTGTACAAGAGAGAGAGAGAGAGAGAGAGAGAGAGAGAGAGATTTTGAGAGAACTAGTAGATTAAATTGGATGAATAAGGAGGTGGGTGGGGATTAGGGACAAGTGGTTGGAGGGAAAAGAATATGATAAAATTTTTTTTCAGGAAAAAAAATTCCTCCAAAAAAAAAAAAAAAAAAAAGACTACACAACATAAAACTCAATACCAGACATGAGACTCTCTTTTGAATTGTTGGTTAGATTTGCTGAGTGTGGGAGGAATGATCTCCAGTGATGAATACACTAATTATTTACTCAGGACCAAATGTTCAGCCACAAAACCTACATATGAGTAAAATTGTTCAGACTGAGTAGGTCATATTTAGATATGTACATGAATAACAATTAATGAAAAAGGAAGGCCATGGGTTTGTAAAAGAACACAGTTATATATGGGAAAGTTTGGGGGGAGGAGAAAAAGAGAGCAATGGTGTAAAGTTAAATAAAAATAATTTTAAAAGAATAGGAAAATTAAATATTTAACAAAGCCTCATGTCCAACATTTTTAAATGTAGAAAAAAAAATAATGCCCTTAAAATCAGTAATGAGATAGATAGTTCTCCCCACTCCTTTTGTTATAATACTTTAAGCACTATCAAGAGTAATGTGACAGGGAAAAGAAATTAAAAACATATAGATAGGAAACATCAAAGTGTCCCAGTCTGCAGGTCATGTTAAAGAGATAGGCTAGGATCAGATAGCATAGGAGGAGGACTTCCCCTATCACTGGAATAGGGTAGGGGGATGGGAAGTGTAAAAAGGAGGGAGAGACCAGGAAGAGTTGAGGGAGGGGGCTACAACCGTGATACAAAATAAATAAATTTTAAATAATAATAATAATAAATTACCTTGGAGAATAAAAAAATACAAGAGAGATCACACACATTACACTAGGAAACTTTTAGAAATTACCAATACTTTCAGTAAAGTTTTATGGTACATAATAATCTGACAAAAATCAGTGGCTTTTCTTAATAATAAGCATGCTGAGAAAGAGAGCAAGAAAATACTCATTCACAATAGCCTCAACAAATCTAGTAATAATCTTAAACAAGACTTCTACAGTGAAAAATTTAAATCTGTGAAGAAAGAGTTTGAGAAAGATATGACAGAAAGACTTCCCATACTCACAGATTATAGAATGAATGTTGTGAAAAGAACCATCCTACAAAAAGCCATTTACAAATTCAATTCAGTCCCCCCAAAATCTCCATAATATTACATACAGAAATAGAAATATACTGTTCTAAAATTCATATTTTAGATGTAGTGCAGAGCTATAGTGATAAATAACTAAGTTGGTTCCAAATAGACATGTAGATCAATAGAACAAATAGAATTGCCAAACATCAGTGCACATAATCATAGCCATCGCATACTTGACAAAGATCTCAGAAATGCACATTGGAGGAAGGATACCATCTTCAACAAGCTGTGCTTGGATAATGTGTGCTGGATGCCTACATGTAGAAGAATGAAATTAATACACATATACCTTCGCATGAAAATCAATTCCAAGTGGATCTGTTATCTCAACAGAAAACCCAAACCACTGAAATTTCTAGAAGAAAACATAGCCAGTACCCTACAAAATATAGGTTTAGAAAAGGAAAGGACCAAAAAAGGATTTTCAGAACTCCATTTGCTTAGAAATTAAGGCCAACATTAACAGATGATAAACACATAAATCTACAACCACTTTTGTGCAGTACCAGACTCAATGGATTAAAGATGCAGTTGAGAGTTGGAGAGAATCTTTGCCAGATGTATCTGCAGTGGTTTGAATGAAAATAGCCACCATAGTCTCATAGGCAGTAGCACTATTGGGAGGTGTGGCTTTGTTCAGGAAGTGTGTCACTGGATATGGGCTTTGAGGTTTGAGATGTTTAAGCCAGGCCCAGTTTCACTCTCTTTTCTTGCTGAATGCAGATTCAGGTGTAGAACTGTCAGATTCCTCTCCAACACCATGCCTGCTTACATTCCACCATGCTTCCCACTCTAATGACAATGGACTAAACCTGTGAACTGTAAGCCTGCCCCAATTAAATGTTTTACTTTATAAGAGTTAATGTGGTCATAGTGTCTTTTCACAGCAACTGTGAATAGCAACTGTGAGACAATATCCAATACAGAATTAATATGTAGAATATGCAAAAACCTAAACAAACAAACAAAAAGAAAAGACTCAGTTGAAACTCCTACAGATTTGAACAGGCAGTTCTTAAAATTATAAATATAAAAATAGCTAAGTAATATCTCAAATGATGATTAACATCCTTAACAATTGAAGTGTAATTCAAGTGAGATTTCATCCTGCTACAGCCAGAATGGCTATAACCAAGAAAACAACAGAAAATAAATACTGCTAAGGATACCCTAAAAGGGAGTCCACAGCCACTGCTCAACTTTTAAAATGTAGGTTGTAGACATCAAACAAAGATATTTATGCTTAAAAGTCATTACTCATAGCTAGCTCTCCAACTATCTCCACTTTACTTTTTCAATAAAAAAAAAAGTGATAGTAAGGCCATGGATTGAATTTTTTCTTTTTCTCCCTTTACCTCATGTCTTTGTTTATTTAACTGCCCAGGATGAACATGTGTACTTTTCTGTAAAGAGACTATGTAGTCTGAAATTACTTTAGAAAGAAATGTGGGGAAGTTACAAATTAATAGGATTTTTCTCTTCTTTTTCTCTCTTCACTTTCACTAGGAAATAAAGTGAATATTTCATTTATGTCTTCATGGAACCATGATGAACAGGCTTCTGATGGTATATTCTGACATTAGATTTGGGAAGCATTTAGTATTTATTTATTTATTTTTCTTTTTTCTTTTTGTATTTTATTTTTTTCTTATCAGTTACATTTTATTAACTCTGTACCCCAGCCGTGTCCCGATCCCTCATTCCCTCCCAGTCTCTCCCTCCCTCCCTCCTCTCCACTGTGCCCCTTGCCAAGTCCACTGATAGGAGGGACCTCCTCCCCATTCATCTGATCCTGTTTTATCAGGTATCTTCAGGACTGGCTGCAAAGCTCTCCTCTGTGGCCTAACAGGACTGCTCCTCCCTTGGGGGGTGGGGAGGCCAAAGAGCCAGTCATTGAGTTCCTGTTAGAAATAGTCCTTGTTCCCCTCACTATGGGAAACCAATTGGTTACTGAGCTACCACAGGCTACATCTGAGCAGAGGTTCTAGGTTACATTCATACATGGTCCTTGGTTGCATGTCAGTCTCAGAAAAGACCCTGTGCCCAGATATCTTTGGTCCTTGTGGAGCTCCTATCCTTTCCTCATCAGACTAACTCCCCTTCTTTCTTATGATTCCCTGTACTCTGCCAAAGGTTTGGTCATGAGTCTTTGCTTTGAAAACACTGCTAGTTAGAGTCTTTCCAATGCACTCAGTAGACTCCTGTCATACGTTCAATGCACATCCCATCTGTCATTCTAAACGAGGATTGATAATCTTACCCCATGTCCACTCTCTTGATTATCTTTTTTAGGTGTACAGATTTCATTATGTTTATCACATCTTATAGATCTATATAAATGAGTATATACCGTGTTTGTCTTTCTCCTTCTGGGATATTTCACTCAGGATGATCTTTTCTAGGTCCCACCATTTGCCTGCAAATTTCATGATTTCCTCCTTTTTGATTGCTGAGTAGTATTTCATTGTGTAAAAATACCACAATTTCTGTATCCATTCCTCCGTTGAGGGACATCTGGGTTGATCTTTTGGTACTGAATAACCAAATATTTTTATATGAAAACTTCCTATTGAAAATGGTGAAAGTATGTATTTTAGAATTTGAAGATGATGAGTTATTAACATTATCAAGTTCCTTGAACATGAGGCATTTTTGCTTCAGACAAGGAGTTGTTAATTTGTGTAGTACCAATACAGAAACATGCAGACACAAAATTAGGACACAGTTTTAAGTGCATTCAGACTTTCTACTTAAATATAATTAATTGCCTTGGCTTATTAGAGTACTTTAATATGAAGAAAACTTTTGTTTATCATTTACTACAAGCTGTTTGGGTCAATCTATAGAATGGCTGATGCTTCTTTTTGACCTGGCCTAACTCATGGAAGTTCATTTATTTATGGATTCATTTGTTCAGTATTTTGATTTTGAAAAGTACAAATTTATAAAAGTAGCATTTTTGTGATTAATGGTTGGAGGAAATAACATCTCTATGAGTAATACTGCTTCTCCTCAGTTTGTTGGTGGGAGCACTAAATTAACAATAAATTCCAGGAAATATATTATTTTTACTTTGGTGCAATAGGAAGCAAGCATAACAGGGTTTTGTCTCTTTGGAGATGATAGTCAGTGAGGAGTTATGTTCAGAGAATTAATAGCATTTGATCAACATGAAGTTTGTGTTGTTTTCTCTGTAATGATTGTATTCATTTCAAAACTGACTAAACCACTATCTTTCTGAACCTTTAAATAGATGACCCCGCTCAATTCTTTGTACAAATTATAAGTGATAGATAACTGCCTATAATCCTTGGTGAAAAGCTGGCAACCTTCACAACATAAGAGTAAATAAACCATGTGGAATATTACTGTAAATTTACTCATGTAAAAATTAAAGTATCATTTATAATTGGGTACACAGACATCTATTTCATGATAAAATGCACATTATCAATATGTATAATAAGGGGCATACTAGCTTCATTTGTTCTTATGTTGACTCATTCACTGACTTAACTGGCATTTGAGTAACTACAATGTTGGGAGCTAGAGGAGTAAGTGACTATGAATATTTCTATTCTTGCTGATTTTTATCTTTCAACTAAAATAGTAACTGCTGTAAAGACAAGAACGTAATAATACTATGTGAGGCCTGTAGGTTCAGGACTTAATTTGGGTGATTGGTTTAGATAATTGAGATGAGACAATTTTAAAGTAGAATATGACACTAATATTTTCATTGGTTCATCTCTGGGCTGGCAGGACATATTTTTCCAATTCTAAGATGTCTAAAATTGATCTGAAAATTTGTTCAAAACAGCAGGATGCTGAAAATATTTCTGGTAAAGTTAAATTTGTAAGAATGAAACCTAGAACTCTGATTCATAAAAAAAATGTTAATGAGTGATTGCTATGCTAGTGTTTAATGAAACATTCTTAAACAATTGCTTGTAAATGTCATAATACATATATCTTATAATTGTTTTTAATTACTTTTATTACTTTTTTATCACTCTCCACGTCATATATCCCTTGAGTAATTGAATCAGGTAATAGAATAGATAATGAATAGATAGTGCCTCTTCACAAAAAATTTTTGAATATTTTATGCAGAAAAAGTTAGTAAGTATAATTTTATTTTCTTTTTTAGCTTATAAAACCAGCCTAGAGCTCTCAGACAGTATGCATTCAGTCTTGCTATCAATCAACAGAAATCATTTATTTGGAAAAAGTTAAAAAAATTAAAATGATGAACATTTATGAAAATCAAAAGTTCATATGCTTTTAAATGTTGAAAAAGGATGTATTACACATAGAACCTAATGAAGCTCTAATCCATTAAAGAAATGGTGACTATAATAGTAGCTAAGATATTAGTAATAACTATTAAGTCTACAATAGTGTTTTTCCTTTCTCCATCACACATTCTCCTAGCTCTCTTATTTTCTTGGTAACATCTATTGTTTTCTAACAGAACTTGATTTTAGCTGGGGAATAAGTATGGAGGGAGGTATATTACTGGGAACTTAATTGGAGCTTCCATAGATTGAAGGTCTCATACAGAAACATGACAGAGACCTTCTTAGCAACCAAGGACCATGTATGAATGTAACCTAGAACCTCTACTCAGATGTAGCCTGTGATAGCTCAGTAACCAATTGGTTTCCCATAGTGAGGGGAACAAGGACTATTTCTAACAGGAACTCAATGACTGGCTCTTTGGCCTCCCCACCCCCCAAGGGAGGAGCAGTCCTGTTAGGCCACAGAGGAGAGCTTTGCAGCCAGTCCTGAAGATACCTGATAAAACAGGATCAGATGAATGGGGAGGAGGTCCCCCCTATTAGTGGACTTGGCAAGGGGCACGGTGGAGAGGAGGGAGGGAGGGAGGGACTGGGAGGGAATGAAGGATTGGGACATGGCTGGGATACAGAGTTAATAAAATGTAACTGATAAGAAAAAAATAAAATAAAAAAAAAGAAATATTCCTACCTTATCACAGGCAACATTTTTTTGCCTTTAAAACAGGTGTTTCTTGGATGATAGGGTTATTATCTTCTTACAGGCCATCTCTTTCTTACTCCTTAGTGGTAACCTCAGCATTGGCAGATCCAACGAAAACTCAGTATTGATGTGCTTCAAAAGAAATGGGCTAGAGACAGAGATTTGTCAAGTTATCAAAGATGTTGGAAGGCCCATCTAACAAAATTAAAAGAGAAAACTGACTGATTATCTAATTTAATTTTTGTATTGTATAATTTATTTGCTGGTTGTTACACAAAGACTGTAAGTGTGCATCATTTACTGTTGTCAATATGCATTGGAAATTGATAAGACAAAAGTAAATAAAAATTTAAAGATATACTGAGAAAAGTCCAGAATCCTTGGAAATTAGATTATAGAGTTTTTTTCCCCACTTTTTGATTAGTCCCTCTCTATTTGAATAAATAGATTAAACAAAATATTTTGCTAGATAGATTTATTTATTTTTCATTAACTATACATATATACGCCTTATATACACTATATATTCTATCTTACACACACACACACACACACACACACACACACACACACACACACACACCATGATCTGAAGTCAGAAGGTGGAGATGGGGAAGAGAGAAGACAATTCTGAAGGGAAAATAGATAAAAAGTAAAATGTAGCAATGGGAGGAGAGTAAATATAGGAAAGGTACATAACGTAATTAGAAGAAATTGTTCATATGAAACACCATGCTCTGTTTAAATAATTTACACCAATAAAGTAAATTCATCTTTTCTTTTACTAAAGGATACTAAGAAAACATGAGAATGTAACTGAGTTTGAACTTCATATTATTCAAACTGGGCTAGCAGTTACAGACAAGCTTTATAGAATAAAACCTCTGTGCACTGGGGAAAATACCTCGTTTACAGAATTCCTTTTGTACACAAGTTAAACTACGTCAGCATAAAATGTGCTCTTTCTTAAAATGTCAGAGCAGGGGCTGAGGAGATGAATCACTGTGTAAAGTGATTACTTCACAATATGAAGACCAGACTTGAGATCCCAGTGCCGTATAAAACGTGGCTATAGTGGTACATGTCTGTGATTCTAACAGTAGGGATGGAGAGAGGCATATCCCTGGGCTCATTGTCTAGCTAGTCTAGCTCAAACAGCGAGTTCAAGCCTAAATAAGAGACATTCTATCAGCAAATAAAGTGAAGAACAATAGACTAAAATGTCTGACAGCCACATCTGGCCTCCAATTACATATATATTAGCAGGAATACTTGAACTCATTAATCCCTCACATCAGTGTATATTACTAGCTAATCATCGTAAAGGGATTTTATTTTGCCATGATTCTTTATGCTTGCAGTCATGTGACTCTATTGCCTGATGATATACAAAGGTCTGTGCATCATTTTACTGTTGTCAATATTGTCTCCTAGATTATCTGACAGTTTTTATTTTCTTTTATGTGTATGTGGTTCATGTGCATATAAGTATATGTGGACGTGGTAACTAGAGGCAGGATGCTACTTCCTAATCATTTCTTATCCTTATTTTTTTTGAGACAGGGTCTCTGACTGACTCTCATGTTTAAACTGTATGTAGAATGGTTGTCCGGAAAGCCTCATTCATCTTTTTTATTTACGCCCCTCTAATGCTCAGATTATAGGTATTTGGTTTTATTTAAATAGATGCTGACCAGCAAACTGGGTTCTCTTCCCTTTCTTGTGCTACAAGCCATTTACTACTCTAGTCATCCAGGATTATCTCATAGTTCATAGGCAATAACAGCTGAATGACTGGGAAATAAGCAACATCACAATACCTTTGCATTTTGTGCAGGATTTGTGTTGGACTTTTGACTGAATAAATTTATGAGAATCTGCAAATCAGCTACCACTTTTTTTTCTAATTGAAAACAGCAGAGAAATCAGTGGTTTCTTAATCGGATTACTTAATCATGTATAACCTCTGTTCATCCCATTGAAAAATTATATACTAGTTATCTTAGAATCATGAAACATAAATACACTCATGTTCCTGAAGAAAATCAAGCTTACTCTCTACCATAAAGTTTTACTGCACATTAACATATTTAGTGTTTGTATTAAATAATTCCCTAATGTGACAGGATAAAACTGTTGTGATTACTAATGTAGCCCAGAAAACATATGGGACATTATTACATAGAAAAGTAAAGTGTTAGTTTAACAGTTTATCTCCTTTCATAGAGCCAATATGGGTAAAATCACTCTGATTCTCAAGATAACTATAGGAAGTCCTTAATTGTTTACATGAAGAAAGGTGAAAAGATACCTTTGGAAATAGGAAATATTTGCTCTGTCTTGTCACAATTTCAATTATGAATCTTTACTGCGTGGGTGAATATGACCACACACACACACACACACACACACACACACACACACACACACACATACAAAAGCTCATTCAGATCATTGCCATCAGATTATTAATTTAGGGATGGTCAACCCAGAATATCTTTATCTGGACAATTGCTCAAGAAAGATAATTTTTCTATAATCTATGAATTAACTTTAGGTTAAATCAAAACACGCCAAATTATGCTATACTGTCTTTTAAACCCTATGTGATTTAGTTTCTTTCTCTTTCTTAACGTGAGACAGTTAGAATGATTTCAAAGGTCCATGCTTACCAAATTATGCATATTCTACAGACATTAATAAAACAAGCTTTTCAGATATATTTAAGTGCATGCATTCTTTCTTAATATCATAATTAATTTTAGAAATGCTGCCAAAACAATTTATCAATATTTAAAACTTGAATATATTCCTGCATAACTCCTTAAAGCAGTAAATAGTGCCAGAAATTATCATGTTTTAATACCTTTTATCAATAGCGTTTCTTATATACTCTTAATAGTTAGGTTGCTTGTCATAAGTTATTGTTAAAATAGTTGTTTATAAAAATGATTAAGCAGCATAGTTTTTTACATGTATGGTCTTGGCTTACTAAAAATCCATTTTTAAATTCATGTGATATATGTAGTGTTGCAGGTAGTTGGACTGAAACACCTTCTAAAAGCATCTGCTTCTTCAATACTTCTGAGAAAAACTACTGCCCTGTTTTGTTTTGTTTTGTTTTTATTAGTTACACTTTATTCACTTTGTATCCCCCCATAAACCCCTCCCTCCTCCCCTCTTAATATCACCTTCCCTCCCCTTCACGCATGCCCCTCCCCAAGTCCACTGATAGGGGAGGTCCTTCTTTCCTTCCTTCTGATCTTAGTCTGTCAGATCTCATCAGGAATGGCTGCATTGTCATCTTCTGTGGCCTGGTAAGGCTGCTCCCCCCTCAAGGGGAAGTGATCAAAAAGCAGGTTTATTTTTTTTTACTTTTTTTTTATTAGGTGACTACAGTTCAGAGAGAATCTGGGACTCCATAAGTGATTACTTAATAAATGGCTGCCCACAGTGATGTTCATTCTCTTTCCAGCCTGTCTCTTGAAATGAATAATTAATTCTCAGATTCCACAGTGAATATAGCCAGTGATAATAGAGACCAGAACAAGTGGTCATTATCATCTTCCATCAAAACATGTAGGTTTCATATACTGGCTTTAGAGGCAATGTTTTGATTGAGCAGTAATTGTGATCAAGGTGGGAAGCTACTCATAACTGTTTGAAGAACAGCTGAAATAGGGCCATTATGTTCTGAAAATGTACAGGTGATCTCAAACTGTGGGAACATAAAGAACGATCCCCTGAAAACTAATCAAGCTCAAAGTGATTAGAGATAAGCATTACATAAATTTAACTTGGTTAAAAAGTTGGGCAGTGACATGCATGCAGAAAGGGGAGGGAGGGTGGGATCGGGAGGGGAGGAGGAAGGGGCTTATGGGGGGATACAAAATGAATAAAGTGTAATTAATAAAAAATTAAAAAAAAAGTCATTGTGATTCTGTCGCTCTCCTTGTGGAGGGTCTGTCCCCTCCAGGTCTTTCTGTCTCCCCCTTCTTTCATAAGATTCCACGCACTCTGTCCAAACTTTGACTATGAGTCTCAGCATCTGCTTTGATACATTGCCGGGTAAAGTCTTTCAGAGACTCTCTGTAGTAGGCTCTTATCCTGTCCTCTCTTTTCTCCCTTTTCCAATGACCATCCTGTTTGCATTCCTGAGTGAGGATTGAGCATCTTCCCCAGGGTCCTTCTTCTTTCTTAGCTTCTTTAGGTGTACAGATATTAATATGATTATGCTAAAGTATATATCTAAAAATCCACTTATTAGTGGGTATATACCATGTGTGTCTTTCTGCTTCTGGGATAGCTCACTCAGGATGATCTTTTCTGGTTCATACCATTTGCCTGCAAATTTCATGATTTCCTTGTTTTAATAACTGGATATTATTTCAATGTGTAAATGTAGCACAATTTTTGTGTCCATATCTCCTGGAGGAACATCTGGGTTGTTTCCAGATTCTGGCTATTATGAACAAAGCTGCTATGAACATAGTTGAGCAAATGTCCTTGTTGTAGTGTTGAGCATATAAAACATAGGCCCAGGGGTCTTTTCCGAGTCTGATATGCCAGCCAAGGACCATGCATGGAGATAACGTAGAATCCCTGAATGGATGTAGCCCATGGCAGCTCAGTATCCAAGTAGGTACCCTAGTAATGGAACAGGAGCTGTCTCTGACAAGAACTCTGACGCTGACGCTTTGATCACCTCCCCTGTGAAAGGGAGGCAGCCTTACCAGGCCACAGAGGAAGACCATACAGCCAGTCTTGATGAGACCTGATAGGCTAGAGTCAGATGGAAGGGGAAGTGGACTGCCCCTATCAGTGGACTGGGGAGGGGGCATGGGGGGAGAAGAGGGAGAGTGGGATTGGGAGGGGGCTATAGCTGGGCTACAAAATGAACAATTGTAATAAATAAAAAAAGAAAGTTAGAAAAGAAAAAGGCCATTGTGAGTTGATGTGTCATTGGCATATGTTAATCAACATATGTTAAAATCATACAAATGTAGCCTTTGGCACGTGTATAGGGACAACTAGTAAACATGGTCTCCAATGCTAAAAATGTCTTCATAGGTTTTTGTTGTTGTTGTTCTTTTTTCTTTTTTTCTCTCCAGGTGAATGCTTATTGTTTTGATTGGTAATGTTAATGAATTGTCTGTCTTCTGTACTATTCATGTAGCCATTCTCTGGAATAACATATGTGGTACTGTGTAATATTCTCCTTTTGCCTTTTTTCTCTTACTAAGCATAATTATATGAAATCATGGATGTAACATAAACTAGCACTACTGTTTTGTAAATTACAGTTACAGTTACATTTTTATTTTATGCTTTTTAAATAAGTTAATTTCTTCAATAATTCACATGTTCATGGAAGTATTACTGTTGTTAATTTTTTTGTAAGGAAACTACTATCAGCATTTGGTGATATGATTTTTTTTATGTACATGTTATTTCAGTTTTCTTTAATAAATAGGAGGTGAATGGTTGGCTCATTATATTTGCAAGTAAATGAGTGGAGCTGGAAAATACGGTACTCAGTGAGGTAATCTAGAACAAGAAAAACAAGAAGCACATGGTTTCTCTTATTTGTAAATTTTAATCTCTGAATCTTTACATGTGATTGTATAGCCTGGAGAAGCTCCATAAAGCAAGAAATACACAGTGACTGTGGACAGGTTCTATCTGCATTTCTAAAAAAGACCTATCTATCTATGTATCTATCTATGTATCTATGTATCTATATATCTAACTATCTACCTATCTATTGTTTTCTATTTACATCTTCATGTTTTGCCTTCATGTATGTGTATGTAACATGGTTGTGCCTGGTCTCTATGGGGTCCCTTTCACCAGTCTCATGGAACCTTTGCAAAATTCTGTTACTCTGTTTTTGGATATTTTTTCTCCTGTTTTGGGATGTAAGTCATCTCTGCTTCTCCATATTTCCATGTTTTTATTTTCCTGTTCAACTTAGGTATCTATTACACTCTTGTTTTGGGCCAGGTCCCTTTAATCAGCAAACCTGGGCAGTGGTAAGGCTCACTTTGTATCCGGTATTTGGAGATCAGTGTCCTTTACAGACCAATGTGCAGTGTCTTAAAAAATAGAATTTCACATTATTAAACATTCTTTGTTAATTAAAGTTGGAAAAGTAAATACCATCTTTCTGTTATCTTTTGATCAAAGAAAAACCGTCAAGGTTTAATTTTATTTGAAAAAAAAAGGAAGCTTAGAATACAAAATGCATTCAGAAAATGGTATAGCGTTTGTGCAATCAGAAGAGTTACACACATGTCCAAAATCAAGGCCAAAATAAAGCACATCAGCAGTGCCTACAATTGCCATCCTCCTTCATCTGTAGAACAAAGTAGAACCAAACAAAAGAAATACTGAGTTCAAACACCTTAATTCAGTGTATAGAAACATACTACACACATTGTTTGTCTTCTGCTGGTTGTCCTCACTGTCCCTGTGACCATCAGCGATATGGTGACATATAGGTATCACCAAATATATGTTCAGTTCATGTTTTTTTCTATATTATGAATATTTCTGTATTATAAATACTCTGAATTATGAATATTATTCGTATTTTAATTGAAATGTACCTACATCACTCTCAGGTTTGAATATTGTAATACATAATCTTATTAATTCATATTAATGCATTCAAATAATCATTTACAGTACTTACAGAGAGAATCATATGTGTCTGCATTTGCATGTATCAGCTCTGATATGTCTAAGCAATTTTGTATAGGGATTTTAAGACTTCATAAAAATATACAGAAGATCAAACATTAGAAAGTTTTTTTCAGTTTTAAATTTAGCCATTCTGTACACTACAACAACATATAATTGTTATTTTTTAAATTTTATATCTTTAAAAGTTGATTATTCCTGTCATACATTCAATGCATATCCCATTTGTCTTTCTAAATGAGGATTGATCATCATACCCCATGTCCACTTTCTTGATTATCCTCTTTAGGTGTATAGATTTCATTATGTTTATCATATCTTTTAGGTCTATATAAGCGAGTATATTCCATGTTTGTCTTTCTCCTTCTGGGATACTTCACTCAGAAAGATCTTTTCTAGATCCCACCATTTGCCTGCAAATTTCATGATTTCCTCTTTTTTGATTGCTGAGTAGTATTCCATTGTGTAAAAATACCACAATTTCTGTACCCATTCCTCCATTGATGGACATCTGGGTTGTTTCCAGGTTCTGGCTATTACAAATAAAGCTGCTGTAAACATGGTTGAGCAGATGTCCTTATTGTGTACTTGAGCAAATTTTGGGTATATGCCTAGCAGTGGTATAGCTGGGTCTTGAGGAAGCACTATTCCTAGTTGTCTGAGAAAGCGCCAGATTGACTTCCAAAGTGGTTGTACCAGTTTACATTCCCACCAGCAATGGAGGAGGGTTCCCCTTTCTCCACAACCTCTCCAGCATGTATTGTCACTTGAGTTTTTCATCTTGGCCATTCTGATGGGTGTAAGGTGAAATCTCAGGGTTGTTTTGATTTGCATTTCCCTGATGGCTAATGATGTTGAGCATTTCTTTAAGTGTTTCTCTGCCATTCTATATTCCTCTACAGAGAATTCTCTGTTTAGCTCTGCTCCCCATTTTTTAATTGGATTACTTGGTTTGTTGCTTTTCAGCTTCTTTAGTTCTTTGTATATACTGGATATTAGCCCTCTGTCAGCTGAAGAAGGCATCTGAAAGACTCTACCTAGCAGTGTATCAAAGTAGATACTAAGACTCATAACCAAACCTTCAGCAGAGTGCAGGGAATCATACGAAAGAAGGGGAGTTTGATGTGGAAAGGATAGGAACTCCACAAGGACCAAACTTATCTGGGCACAGGGTCTTTTCTGAGATGGACACTCAACCAAAGACCATAAGAGGATAAAACCTAGAACCTCTGCTCGGATGTGACCCGTGATAGCTCAGTAATCAATTGGTTTCCCATAGTAAGGGGAACAAGAACTATTTCTAACAGGAACTCAATGACTGGCTCTTTGACCTCCCCACCTCCCAAGGGAGGAGCAGTACTGTTAGACCACAGAGGAGGACTTTGCAGCCAGTCCTGAAAATACCTGACAAAACGTAGTCGTATGAAAGGGGAGGAGGTCCTCCCCTCTCAGTGGACTTGGAAAGGGGCAGGGAGGAGATGAGGAAGGGAGGGTGGGATTGGGGAGGGAAGGAGGGATACAGCTGGGATACAGAATGTTTCCAGGTTCTGGCTATTACAAATAAAGCTGCTAGGCCACAGAGAAGAACTTTGCAGCCAGTCCTGAAGATACCTGATAAACAGAGTCAGATGAGAGGGGAGGAGGTCCTCCCCAATCAGTGGACTTGGAAAGGGGCAGGGAGGAGATGAGGGAAGGAGGGAGGGATTGGGAGGGAATGAAGGAGGGGGATACAGCTTGGATACAAAGTTAATAAAATGTAACTAATAATAAAAAATAAATTAAATAAAAAAAGAAAAAAAATCAAGTGTTGCCTTTGTCATCAATAGCATATCAATATATGTGAATGTGTCTTTTCCTGAAAACTCTTTTTTCCTCTTGTATATTGGTTTGCTTTTCAACAGTACCATACATCCTATTTTGGCTGCATACTAAACACTCATGTTTGATAGAGCAAGCCTCCTGTTTGTTTCTAATATAATGGCTTTTAATCCAGTCATTATTTTCCAATGAACATCTCATATATCATATAGTGCTTGTTAAAGGTAAACAATAACTTTTATACACATATTGAAACATCCCCAATTTGTTCTTAAAATAACATTCTAAATTGCAGAAGGTTGATCCTTTGCTTTCTCCTCTAGAAATTATCAATAAAGGAGTCAAGCATTAAGGATTGAAGATTCATCTATTTTTGCCTCATGTTGCTCATGAGGCATATTATAAGTAGTTAATCTTAACTATTTTTAGCTCTAGCAATTTCTATTAGCATAATTTCTTATTAGAATATTCATATAAAATATCTATTCAAATATCTTTTATTTAAAGATCCATTATTTTACATATAAATGGACTTTAAATTCTTGGCAATATGATATGTATTAGAGAGATAATTAAATCTTTTGATGATGTTGCATGCTCAGTATGAGTAATATTGATCGTGGTTTCTTTTTTTTTAAGTCTTTATTAATTACACTTTAATCACTTTGTATTCCCCCTGTGGTTTCCTCCCTCCTCCCATCCCAATCCCTCCTTTTCTCCACCCTCTGCATGCATGCCCCTTTCCAAGTCTACTGATAGGGGAGGTCTTTTTTTTCCTTCCTTCTGATCCCAGTCAATTAGGTCTCATCAAGAGTGGCTGCATTGTCTTCTTCTGTGGCCTGGTAATGTTGCTTCCCCCTCAGGGGGAGGTAGTTAAAGAGCAGGCCAATCAGTTCTTGTCAGAGACAGTCCCTGTTCCTATTACAATGGAACCCATTTAGATACTGAACTTCCATGGGCTACATCTGTGCAAGGGTCTTAGGTTATCTCCATGCATAGTCCTTGGTTGGAGTATCAGTCTCAGGAAAAACCCCTGTGCTCAGATTTTTTGGTTCTGTTGCTCTCCTTGTAGAGTTCCTGTCCTTTCCAGATCTTACTGTTTCCCACTTCTTTCCTAAGATTCCTGCACTCTGCCCAAAGGTTGCCCATAAGTCTCAGCATCTACATTGATAGTCTGCAGGGCAGAGCCTTTCAGAGGTCCTCTGTGTCAGGCTCCTGACTTGTTACCTCTTTTCTCCTTCTTCTGATGTCCATCTTCTTTACCTTTCTGGGTAGGAATTGAACATTTTAGCAAGAGTCCTCCCTCTTGATTAGTTTCTTTAGGTGTACAGATTTTAGTAGGTTTATCCAATATTATATGTCTATATGAGTGAGTATATACCGTGTGCATCTTTCTGCTTCTGAAATAGCTCACTCAGGATGATCTTTTCCAGATCCCACCATTTACCTGCAAATTTCATGATTTCCTTGTTTTTTATTGCTGAGCAATATTCCATTGTGTAGATCCATTGTTCATCCATTCCTCCACTGAGGGGCATCTGGACTGTTTCCAGCTTCTGGCTATTACAAATAAAGCTGCTACAAACATGGTTGAGCAAAAGTCCTTGTTGTGTACTTGAGCATTTTTTGGATATATGCCTAGGAGTGGTATAGCTAGATCTTGGGGAAGTACTATTACTAGTTGTCTGAGAAAGTGCCAGATTGATTTCCAGAGTGGTTGTACAAGTTTACTTTCCCACCAGCAGTGGAGGGTTCCCCTTTCTCCACAACCTCTCCAGCCTGTGTTGTCTCTTGAGGTTTTGATCTTAGCCATTCTGATGGGTGTAAGGTGAAATCCGAGGGTTGTTTTAATTTGTATTTCCCTAATGGCTAATGAGGTTGAGCATTTAAATGTTTCTCTGCCATTCGATATTCCTCTTTTGAAAATTCTCTGTTTAACTCTGTAATCCATTTTTTAATTGGATTACTTGATTTTTTTATTGTTTAACTTCTTTAGTTCTTTATATATACTGGATATTAGTCCTCTGTCAGATATAGGGTTGGTGAAGATCTTTTTCCAATCTGTAGGTTGTTGTTTTGTTCTGATGATATTGTCCTTTGCATTACAGAAGCTTTTCAATTTCATGAAGTCCCAGTTATTGATTGTTGATCTTAGAGCCTGTGCTGTTGATGTTCTGTTCAGGAAGTTGTATCCTGTGCCAGTGAGTTCAAGGCTCTTCCCAACTTCTTCTTCTAAGTGGTTTAGTGTGTCTGTTTTTCTGTTGAGGTCCTTGATCCACTTGGACTTTAGTTTTGTGCAGGGTGATAAATATGGGTCTATTTGCATTTTTCTACATGTAGACATCCAGTTAGACCAGCACCATTTGTTGAAGAGGCTGTCTTTTTCCATTGAGTGGTTTTGGCATCTTTGTCAAAAATCAGATGTCCATAAGTGTGTGGATTTATGTCAGGGTCTTCTATTCGATTCCATTGATCCACCATTCTGTTTCTATGCCAGTACCATGCAGTTTTTAGTATTGTTGCTCTATAGCACAGCTTGAGATCAGGGATGGAGATACCTCCTGAAGATCTTTTACTGTAGAGAATTGTTCTAGCAATTCTGGGTTTCTTGTTGTTCCATATGAAGGTGAGAATTTTTCTTTCAAGATCTGTAAAGAATTGTGTTGGTAATTTGATGGGAATTGCATTGAATCTGTAGATTGCTTTTGGTAAGATGGCCATTTTTACCATATTAATCCTACCAATCCATGAACATGGGAGATCTTTCCATCTTCTGATATCTTCTAATTCTTTCTTCAGAGACTGGAAATTTTTTTCATACAAGTCTTTGACTTGCTTGGTTAGGTTCCCCATCTGACTAATGAGCCTTTGGTCAGTGTCATGAACTGTGTTATTTTGACTTTTTCATGATACTGCTTTTCTTTAAACATACTCAGACCCTCGTTAATTATAATGGTTGCAGTATACAGTGTATAAGAATGGACTTTTGCAATGAAAGTGAAGGTCACTGTGAATTTTTATCAAGTAACAGAAAACACCTCTAGGCCAGTTTTCTGGACTAGTGTGGCTAAAGAGTAGGTTAGTAGCTGGTATCATCACTGGTTAGTTGGCAAATGGACTAGAATTCTTTGGTATATTGTTCTGCCAGAAAGATCATTTACTAATGCCTGATTGTCTTATATAAAAGAAATTTCATATTTTACTTACCAGCAAAAATAATCTTAGATTGGTGGCTCAGCTACAGTTCACAGAGTGAAAAATGATAGCAAAATTGTGACTAAAAATTAAAAAAATAACTCCTAATACATTTTTTTCTAATTAATTCTAGTATTTTAAACAACTCCAAGTCTCTAGTTCAGTTTGTAAGTGTTTCATGTCTTCATCTATATCATCCTTTCCTGGCTAGCTTGGCTAAGACAAGTCTTTTGTTTCTTTGTCATTGTTTCAATGGTTATTGTACAAAGTAAATGAAAGACATCCATTCAAGACAGGAAAAGGTTGCCTGGAGAGATAGTGCACGCCTTTAATCCTAGTTCCCTGAAGTCAGTGACAGGCAGATCTCTATGAGTTCAAGACCAGTCTTGACTCCAAAGCCAGTCGAGGAAAGCCATAGCCACACATAGAGAAACACTGTCTTGAAACAAACAAACAAACAAACAAACAAACAAACAATAACAGCAACAACAAAAAGGCAGGGAAAGATTAAGATATATATCTGTGTATCTAAGAACTATATCTAGACCTAAGAGGCTGAATGCCTATCTTTCTGAATCAGAGAAACAGTGGGTAAATAGCTATCTAAAATCACTACCTAGCAGTGTTTCAAAGCAGACACTAAGACATATAACCAAACCATGGCAGAGTGCAGGAATCATATGAAAGAAGGGGAGTTAGTATGATATGGAAAGGATAGGAGCTCTACAAGTACCAAATATATCCGGGTACAGGGCCTTTTCTGAGACTGACACTTAACCAATGACCATCTCTGGATATAACATAGAACTTCTGCTTGGATGTGGCCCGTGGTAGCTCAGTAACCAAGTAGTTTTCCAAAGCAAGGGGAACAAGGACTATTTCTAACAGGATCTCAAGGGCAGGCTCTTTATCCTTCCCCCCCCCCAGGGGAGGAGCAGTCCTGTTAGGCCACAGAGGAGGACTTTGCAGCCAGCCTTGAAGATACCTGATAAAACAGGGTCAAATGAAAGGGAAGGAGGTCCTCCCCTATCAGTGGACTTGGAAAGGGGCAGGGAGGAGACCAGGGAGGGAGTTGGGGAGGGGGAGGGAATGAGGGAGTGGGATACTGCTGGGACACAGAGTTAACAAAATGTAACTAAAAAGAAAAATAAATAAATAAATAAATAAATAAATAAATAAATAAATATTAAAAAATAAATATATTGTGAATTTGCATAAAAAAATCTGAAAAGGGTCTGTTTAAAAACTCTCTGAAAAGCAACATCTAATATCAACTCTAAGTTTATGGCAGAGGGACTTTTTACAGTCTATTTTTAAATCCATTTTCAACTTTATGTCAAATTAGTCTGTTTCTAGACAATGTTACATTTAATCCTTTCTTTAGAGAACTTCACAAAGAATAACTGAATGAACTTTCAACCTCCCATGCTGTCTTTTTACTTACAGGTGATACTAATTTTCTATTTGGTGTGTGGAAGTTAAAATGAGTTTTGGAAATACAAAACTTCTGTTTGCTTTTGGAAATGAAACTAATTTAGGAAACTCCTGTAAGTTGTAAAATGATGCTTTCAGTAGACATTGTGAAAAGACTTTAAAACCTTGGGTGAATAAAATCACTGTTCAACCATGAAATCTAACATGGTTTTTGTCAAATCAATTACTTGGTTATATTCAAGGTAAAATTAATTTGATTTAACATTGCTTTCATTACTTCTTGGTTTTAGAGTACTTTTTCTAAAATTTTATTTTATTTGTGTATGTCTGCATTTGCATTGGTACATGAAAACCAGAGGCTGAAATCAGGTTTCTCCCTGTGTCTCTCCACTTGATTTTTTTTTCTGAAACAGTCTCTTAGGAACCACAAGCCCATCTTTTCAGTTAGACTTGTTGGTCAATGAGTCCCAGCAATTAGCCCATCTCTGTCCCCTGGCATTAGAGTTACAGATGCCCTATCCAATGCCCTTCTATATGTGTCCTAGAGATCTGAACTCAGATCTCTTTCTGGTTACCTCAGGATGATCTTTTCTAGTTCCATTCATTTGCCTGCAAATTTCTTGATGTCACTCTTTTTAATAGTTGAGTAGTATTCTAATGTGTAATTGTGCAACTGTTTCCTAATTATTTCTTTGATTGAGGGGCATCTAGATTGTTTAAATTTTCTAGCAGTTATGAGTAAAGAACCGCTATGAACATAGTTGAGCAAGTGTCGTTCTTATGGTATGGTGGAGTATCATTTGGGTATATGCCTCAGAGTGGTAAAGCTGGGTCTTGATGTAGAATTACTCCCAATTTTCTGAGAAACAACCTGATTGATTTCAACAGTGGTTATAAAGTTTGCACTCCCACCAGAAATGAAGGCACGTTCCCCTTTCTCCATATCCTCCCTAGCATGTGGTGACATTTGAGTTTTTGATATTAGCCATTCTGATGGGTGTAAGATGGAATCTCAGAGTCATTTTGATTTGCACTTCCCTGATGACTAAGGACATTGAACACTTCATTAAGTGTTTCTTGGCTATTAGAGATTCCTCAGTTGAGAATTCTCTCTAGGAGTTTTGTAGAAGAGTGAGGTGAAGGATCAAGGGAGCCCAAAAGGTTAAGAACACCGGGAGAAGACTTACAGAGGAAACTCACCTAGGCCCATAGGCACTCACAGGCACTGAATCATCATCCAAAGAGCATGCATAGGCTGGACCTAGGCCTCCTACACATGTGTAGCAGATGTGCAGTGTGGTCATCAAGTGGGTCCTCTAACAATTGGAGTGGGGGCTGTCTTTGACTGTGTTGCTTGCCTGTGATCCCTTCCTCATAGCTGGGCAGCCTTGTCTTGCCTCAGTGGGAAAGGAAGCACTTAGTTTTGCTGTGACTTGATATGCCAGGATGTTGATAGCCTTCTCTGTTGAGAAGGAGATGGGAGATAGAAAGAGGGGAATGTGAGGGTAGGACTGGGATCAGGCTGTAAAGCGATTAGTGATTAAATAAAATAAAATGAAATAAAATAAAATAAAATAAAGAAATTGTACTAAAATGTGTAAAAACATTATGCTAGTAGCAATTGTGCTATGTGGAACCAACAAAATTTTTTTTTGCAATATTTTTTTTATTTTTTTTAATTTTATTTTTTTTCTTATCAGTTACATTTTAACTTTGTATCCCAGCGATGTCATGATCGCTCATTCCCTCCCAGTCCCTCCCTCCCTCCCTCATCTCCGCCGTGCCCTTTGCCAAGTCCACTAATAGGGGGGACCTCCTCCCCGTTCATCTGATCCTGTTTTATCAGGTATCTTCAGGACTGGCTGCAAAGCCCTCCTCTGTGGCCTAACAGGACTGCTCCTCCCTTGGGGGGTGGGGAGGCCAAAGAGCCAGTCATTGAGTTCCTGTTAGAAACAGTCCTTGTTCCCCTCACTATGGGAAACCAATTGGTTACTGAGCTACCACAGGCTACATCTGAGCAGAGGTTCTAGGTTACATTCATACATGGTTCTTGGTTGCATGTCAGTCTCAGAAAAGACCCTGTGCCCAGATATCTTTGGTCCTTGTGGAGCTTCTATCCTTTCCTCATCAGACTAACTCGCCTTCTTTCTTATGATTCCCTGTACTCTGCCAAAGGTTTGGTCATGAGTCTTTGCTTTGAAGACACTGCTAGTTAGAGTTTTTCAAATGCGCTCAGTAGACTCCTGTCATATGTTCAATGCGCATCCCATCTGTCTTTCTAAACGAGGATTGATAATCTTACCCCATATCCGCTCTCTTGATTATCTTTTTTAGGTGTATAGATTTCATTATGTTTATCATATCTTATAGGTCTATATAAGTGAGTATATACCGTGTTTGTCTTTCTCCTTCTGGGATATTTCACTCAGGATGATCTTTTCTAGATCCCACCATTTGCCTGCAAATTTCATGATTTCCTCCTTTTTGATTGCTGAGTAGTATTCCATTGTGTAAAAATACCACAATTTCTGTACCCATTCCTCCGTTGATGGACATCTGGGTTGTTTCCAGGTTCTGGCTATTACAAATAAAGCTGCTATAAACATGGTTGAGCAAATATCCCTTTTGTGTACTTGAGCAAACTTTGGGTATATACCTAGCAGTGGTATAGCTGGGTCTTGAGGAAGCACTATTCCTAATTGTCTTAGAAAGCGCCAGATAGATTTCCAGAGTGGTTG